>NC_084610.1:3395268-3995268 GCF_033807715.1 Cololabis saira | reverse complement strand
GACATTTCTACCGCATGAGTCACAATACTGTATACCAGGACGGTTTGAAGGTTCACTCCACAGAATGGACAAAACATGACCTGGTAAATGACAAAGCATAGACAGTAAAGTTTAGGATTCAATCTGACATTATGGTACTCAAAAGGCCCTGACCACCACACACAGCTTCAACTTCACATTCATCCAAATAACTATTGTTACCCACGCTTTTTCTTGGCATTATTAATGTCAAAAACAACAACAACGACAGTAATAAGCTGTCAGTTGTTTCCACTCGGCTACATGGCCTAACCAAATAACACATTAAAAATTACACGTAGTGACGTTGAACACTAACCTTTTCACTTATTTTCTCGTTCGTTGTTTTTCTTATTCCTCGCTCTTCTTATTTCTTCCTTTTCACTTACGTCCTCTTCGTCTTCTTCTTCTCCTCTCACATAAAAACACCTGTGCACCGGCAAAAATAGTCCCCGGTAATTCACTTCCGTTGTGGCTTTTTTTATTTGCGTCGTTTTTTAATTTTATTTGCAGCGGGGTTTCTTTTTGTTTGCAGCGATTCTTTTATTTGCAGCGGCCTCTGTTTCTGTTTTCAGCGTTACTTTTATTTTCAGCAATGGCGGGTCTCGGCCACCGTACATTTCTGATGCACACTAATGCCATTACATACTAATAGTCCTTATATGTCACAGAAAAGGGTTACAGTTGAAAGAAAATGTTGTCAAAGCCTTGAAATTTACATACACATTCATATGATGATGATAATGACTTGGATTTATATAGCGCCATTCAAGGCACCCAGAGCGCTTTACAGAAATCATTATTCATTCATACACATTCTCACCGGTGGTGGTAAGCTACATTTGTAGCCACAGCTGCCCTGCAGACTGACGGAAGCGTGGCTGCCATATCGCGCCAAACGGCCCCTCCAACCACCACAAAACATTCAGACACATTCACACACCCCTTTTCCACCAAACCAATTACAGTGCTGGTTCTGGTTCACAACTCGTTCAACTTGCGAACCAGCTGAGAACCGGTTTGTTTTTTCATAGCTCGGGGTGCTCAGGGGAGCCACGTCATTACGTCTCTGTAAATGTGGGAACAGAAAGCTGATGTCACTCGGTTCATGTTCATGAAGATTACCTGTGGTGTTCTACGTGGTTTAGGGTGCACTCACTCTCGTTACTCCCACCAAGCACTGTTAACTCCCAAAGTCTGCTTCCTTCAACGAGTGTGAGTTTTGTGGTGAGGCACCGTACAATTCCTGGTCTCCAGCGGGGTTGGAGGTGGTGTGTTTTGGGTCGTGTTTTTACTTTTGGGTTTTAGAGAAATGCATGTTTAGTGTACTCCAGCTGTGTGGAACTGGTTGTTGGGGAAACTGCAGATATGGAGGCGTAACTCTCATCAACCAGTTGATCAACAGATACTCTATAAGTAATCAATTCTGGGATGCTTATCGACAAGCCACCCTTCCAGCGTTGGAGCCTGATTCCTAAGCAGCTTAGAACAAACAGACCGCTGCAACTCCTTCATACTTCATAACGAGGACATCACAGAAGCAGGCAGATAAATGTTCACAGTAACAAAATAGAAATACTGATCATGGATTCAGAATCAGGATCCAAAACAGACCGTTTCATTAACTCTGATGATGACAGTTTTAGCAATAAAATTGCCAAAATGTCCCCCAAAATACAGAACTGACTCAATAATACATGAATATGCCAATAATACTGCAAAAATAATGAATTCAAGTTCAATATTTCACTACATTTAACAGCAGTTTTATTAACATTTTCTGTAGATGTGTTTTTTTTTCTTTTTTAATTTTCCTTTGTTTTACTTCCCTTTTTAAAGAAACAGAAAAATGGGAAAAGGAAAATATAGAAAAAGATACTGATCTGTTACTCATCGCTGCAAACGTCCCGTTTGTACAGGACTCTCAGAAAATTAGAATATTGTGATAAAGTTCTTTTATTTTCTGTAATGCAATTAAAAAAACAAATGTCATACATTCTGGATTCATTACACATCAACGGAAATATTGCAAGCCTTTTATTATTTTAATATTGCTGATTATGGTTTACAGATTAAGATTCCCAGAATATTCTAATTTTTTGAGATAGGATATTTGATATTTCTTAAGCTGTAATTGCATGCATTACAGAAAATCACAATATTCTAATTTTCTGAGACAGTCCTGTATGTTTTCTGACTAAATTTCCACGTGGAGCCTCTGACGAGTAGAAACCCGTCCTCTGCAGCAACGCTGTGGTTCCAGCTGAACGGCTCCAGCTCGGGGAAGTTGGTCGTTTTCTTCGTGAACAGATCAAACCGGTTCCCCAACAACTTCTGGATTAATGAGAGTTTTTGACTTTATTCTCGTTGAAACGTTCAGATACTTGTTGCTCATTTCGGTTAAGTTTAAAGGAATATTCTGGTCTGTTACTAAAAGTTGAAGAGCATTAACTTTGGCTTGAGACATCAACGACGATGGGATAGAGTGAACAGGGCTCTTACAGACAAACTGGGGTATTTCTTTAACGTTATATGTTTACAGAAAGTGTACAGGCACCACACCAGTGTATTTGTGTCATACACATCCAAGTATTGGTCCGGTTCTGTGGAAGTAGAGGCCAGGATCTGCAGGAACCCAAACCCCTCTAATAAAAGACCCTGGTTTGTTTCTCTGAGGCCACGTTTACACGTAGCAAAAACTGTGGTGTTTTCAATTCAATTCAATTTTATTTATATAGCGTCTAATACAACAAAGTTGTCTCTAGACGCTTTCCAGAGACCCAGAACATAAACCCCCGAGCAGTTATTACATAAACAATGGCAGGTAAAAACTCCCCTAGTGGGAGAAAAGCCTTAAGCCAAACAGTGGCAAGAAAAACTCCCCTTTAGGAGGAAGAAACCTTGAGCAGGACCAGGCTCATAAGGGGGGACCCTCCTGCCGAGGGCCAGGGTCCCCCCCAGGGTCATGCGTTTTGGCCGTTTGTTTACATGAAAACGAAGCTCAAAGTCACTAAAAACCATAATTTCTGAAAACTCTGGCCAAAGTGGAGATTTACAAAAACTCAGTTTTCACGTTTGCTTGTAAACAGAGGAAAATGGATATTTAGGCTTCAGAACGACACATTAAGGCTGATTTATGGTTCCGCATTACACCAACGCAGAGCCAGTGCGTGTCGCCGCGTAACCTACGGCGTAGACTCTGCGTCGATTTAATGCAAAACCATAATTCAGGCTTTATGCAACAGAAACATCACCAGCGTCATGAGTGTCACCTGTGTTTACAATTAGTTTGGCCACCATCAATATTTTCTTGTATTTTACCTGTTTTATATTCTAAAGTCACACTTAAAAGTAACTCCACTTCTCTGTCACTCCAAACCAAAGACTCTCGTTCATCTTGGAAGTAACTGAAAGTTACTCGTGTCATTTGTTGATGTTTTTTCCAGGATTCTGATTGGCTAGCAAAGGGGTCAGCAACCTGCGGCTCTAGAGCCGCATGCGGCTTTTTAGCACCGAACTAGTGGCTCCTGGAGCTTTTTTTTTTTAAATGTTTGACCTTTTTTTTTCTCTTTTTTTCTCTTTCTTTCTCTTTTTCTCTCTTTTTTCTTTTTTTCGCTTTTTTCCTTTCTTTTTTAATCTTGAAATTTTGACTTTTTTCTCAACATTTCGACTTTTTTCTCAAGATTGTACTTCAACATTAATCTCGACATTTCGACTTTTCTCGACATTTCAACTTTTTTCTCGAAATTTTGACTATTTCCTCGACATTTCGACTTTTTTCTCAACATTTAAACTTTTTTCTCGACATTTCGCCATTCGCCGTTTGTCTTCATTCTAAGGCTTATACAAGACTTTTTATTTTTTGCGGCTCCAGACATATTTGTTTTTTGTGTTTTTGGTCCACTTTGTTCAGAAAAGGACCAGAGAGGAATCTCAAACCTCAGTCGTCTGCCTCCCTACCTGCTGTGGCAGCGTGCAGGTGTGGCCTCTGGATCCTCCAGCGCATCATGGACACGGGCCCGCACGCTCATTTGCGTTTTTGGCACAGCATCCGCCCGCAGCGCTCCAACCGTTTAGCTGGATTTCCCAGCCGTCCCTCGGCCGGTCCCCGGCGGCCCTCGGCAGTAATGAAGAGAGCCGTCGGCCCCCGGCCGTGAAAGCCGAGGTGACGGCGAGCAGCCCGGTCCTGGATGAGGAGACATCTGTGAGGGCTGCAGGGGAGCCGCCGCCGGCTCCTGAGAAATCCCTGCGCTCCGGTTTGGAGTCCAAACCCTTCAGGTGTCATGGTGACGAAGACGCGGGGAAAATCAACACGATGTTCACATCCAGAGGGGGATTAACGCCACCGACATCCCGTAACGAGCCGTGAAAACAAACGACACAGAAGTTCAAAGATGAAAATGATATTTTGACACAAAATTTAAAAAAAAAAATGCTTTGTTTCATTCTTGTCGTGAAAAAATCTTCTAATTCTAGCAAACCCCAAAGTAACCTTTTTAAATGTAGTTGGTTGATTTTTTTTTAAAAATGTATCCTTTATTTATCCAGGAACGTCCCATTGAGATACAATATCTCTTCTGCCAGGGAGTCCTGGTCAATAAATTCAGTTTCATATAAAAGAAAATGCATACAGGGACAAGTAACTTTACAAAAAAAAAAACATATCAAAATGAGAAACAAACAAACATAAAACATACAAGGATCAGAAAGCTAAAAAGAATTCATGACAAATAATGGCACTAGATGAAAAACAATGAAATTGTTCTGTGAAAAGTGATTTGAACATATGTTTGAACATGTTAAGAGAGGGTAAATATTTCAAGTGAGTATGTGTTGTAGCTCATTCTAAGCTTGCGGTGCATGAAAGGAAAAGGCCGATTTACCAACTCTGTTCCAGTACTGATGATCTATTAAAATATTACTCTAGTAGCTATAACACTAAATTGGATATGTACAGAGGTAATTTACCCAGTAATGCTTTTGCAATAAATATTAACATATGTGATTTTCTCCTTAGAATCAGTGAAGTCCATTCAACCATTTGATACAAAGTACAATGATGTGTACGTGCACTTGAACCAGTCACAAACCGCAAGGCAGCATGTAGACTACATCCAGTTTTTTCAAAAGAAATGAAGATGCATGCATGTAAATTACATCACCATAGTCTAATACTGACAAAAAGGTACTTTTTAAATTTAATTTAAAGGAAACATGAATAAAAATAAAACCTCCAAGACCCTGAAGCCGCAGAACATCACGGGTCCAGATCAGAGCTGAACTCACAAGCTCCACGTCTTCAGATTCAGATTCAGAAAACTTTATTCATCCCCGAGGGGCAATTGCAGGACAACTGAGCAGCAAGATGTTGAAAATCTCAAATAGAACAAGAAATAAAAAAGAATAAAAATGAACAGGGCATGTCTCCTTATGTACAAAAAATATATAAATATACGAATGTCAAAAAAATCTACAACAGAGTGACTGTAGTGGTATAAGTAAAAATATAAAGTATAAAGTGTCAATGCAAAGTGTTGACAGTGGATTTAAACAGTCCAACAGGAGTATAGAGTAGTCCACTCTGTGGATGTGGGGGATGTGTTTAGCAGCTGGAATTAAAAAGCATTCATTCACGTCCTCAGAGGAGTTTGACTTATTTTGACCCTTGTGCTGTCTTTGGGTCAAGGAAGGAGGAAGAGAAAAAGGAAGGAAGAGAAGAAGGAAGAAAGAAAAGAAGGGAGGGAGGAAGGAAGGAAGAAAGAGAAGGAAGGAAGAAAAGAAGGGAGGGAGGAAGGAAGGAAGAAAGAGAAGGAAGGAAGAAAAGAAGGGAGGGAGGAAGGAAGGGAGGGAGGAAGAAAGAAAAGAAGGAAGGAAGGGAGAAAAGAAGGAAGGAAGGGAGAAAAGAAGGGGGAATACAAGGAAAGAAGGGATGAAGGAAAGAAGGAAGGGAGAAAAGAAGGGGGAATACAAGGAAAGAAGGGATGAAGGAAAGAAGGGGGAATACAAGGAAAGAAGGGATGAAGGAAAGAAGGGAGGAAGGAAGGGAAAAAAGAATGAAAGAACGGAAAAAAGAATGAAGGAAGGAAAGGAGAAAACAAGGAAATAATGTACGAGGGAAGGAAGGAAGGGAGGAAAGAAATAAGGAAGGGAGTAAAGAAAGAAGGAAGGAAGGGATAAAAGAGGAAGGGAAGGCGGAAGGAAGGAAGGAAGGAAGAAAGGAAGGAAGGGAGGAAGGAAGGAAGGAAGGGAGAAAAGAGGAAGGAGAGAGCAGGAGGAAAGGAGGACAGGAGAATTAGGTAATTTTGACCCGAAGACTGCAAGGGTTAAAACCTTTGATGAGCACAACCGCGAAGACGTGATTGAAGAGACAGATTTTATCCTCTGGACTAAAAGCATGAAATTCATTGTGTAGATTTTAAAATAAATGCGTGATGTTTCATTAAATGTGTAGAAATGTCAAAAAGTGGAGATTTTACTCAAAGTTTTGGACATGTAAAATAAGAAAAACTGCAACTTGACAACATGGTTAAGTTTCTCCGCGTTGAAGGAAATGAATTAGTTCTGTGGGTTTAAAAGTTTCTGGGCTGGTTTCTTGGCGGTTTCTGTCCCGTTGCAGCGTCTCATCCCACCTCGTGTAACCCCGATCCCCGTTTGCTCTGCTCCGTTACCGCGGCGACAGCTTCCCTCCTTCCTCTGTCACTCCGTCTCTGCCCCTCGGGGATCTCTCAGGAGACGCACAGGTGTGTCTTCATCTGTTCCCCTCTTTCCCTTTTTTGAAACTTGTCTTCCACTTCCTGTCCCTCAGACCTTTCGCTCCCCTTTTCTCTTCCTCCTCTCTGCCGTTTTGACAACCTTAAAGGCAGCAACCTGCTCCCTCCCAGAAGCACCTGCTGCTTCGCTAATTGAGCCGACGGAGAGGAAGCCGGAGAGGAAGAGGAGCGGCAAAATGGCGGGAGATGAGCAGGCTGTCGTGACGAGTGTGGCGGGGCCAACACACTTCTTGTCTGCCTCTCTCTCACACACGTTAACGGTGCCATCTGTAGCCCTGCTAAGAACACACACACACACACACACACACACACACACACACACACACACACGGTAGAGGATGAACTCGGAGTGAACCGTTGGACGTCCACGGCGTCCTCTGTTCACTGTCAACAAGTTGTGCCTTTTTCTGCTTGTTTTCTCCTCTAACTCCACAGTAACTCGTACACCTACACACACACACACACACACATGCACACACACACGCACACACACACACACACACACACACACACGGTCATGCTCTGGTCGCCTTTCCTTGAACTCGCCAGCAGCTTGCGCCTCTTCCTCTGTCACTTTCTTGGTCCGACCTCTCCTGTTTGGACATGTCAGCGTTGTCGCCGTCTGCCAACATCTCTCACACTGTCACCTCTCTTCCTCCCTTTATTTATTTATCTGTTTTTCTCTCTTTCTCCCCCACAGAGGAGCATCGCCTACCTCTTCCCCTCCGGCCTGTTTGAGAAGAAAGCTCGGCCCGTCATGAAGGTGAGACTTTATCTGTGACTTTTCTCTTCTTCAGAGTGTGTGACATGAAAAACACACACTTGTAAAGGAATAAAGAGTTGTATTGCTTGTTTGAAGGAGTGTAGTTGTGAAACACTTTAGACATTTTTTAATTTCTTTACTTACAACCTGTGAGGATGAGTCACATGTAGGTAAAGTTCAGAGCAAAAATGGTCTGAAACTTCACATTTTTTATTTTTATGAAGATCATTTCTGTTCACTTGGTAGTTGAGCTCTTATTTTGTAAATTTACAAAATAAGAGCTCAACTGAAGTGGATGAAGAGCTCACAGCGGATCCACGGCGAGGCTGCGGTACAAACACGGAGCAGGAATAACTTAAGAGTTGCAAACTACTTCTGAAGTTTTCCAAAGACATGATTGTAACGAGGATACGTCCGGCTGCTACGCTGATGACCAACTTTACAGAACAAATACATTTACAGCCTTTTATAAAGAATTGGTTTTCTTCTGCAGAGCTGGTTTTAGCATCAGCATCAGTTGGCATCTGTTACTCTACAGCAGGGAAAATGAGTATTGAACACGTCAACATTTCTCTCAAAAAACATATTTCTAATCGAGCTATTGACATGAAATGTTCACCAGATGTCGGCATCAACCCAAGTAATGCACACATACAAAGAAATCCAAACATTTAAGTCCATAAATTAAGTTATGTGTAATAAAGTGAAATGGCACAGGGAATAAGTATTGAACACATGAAGAAAAGGAGGGGTAAAAAGGTCTGGAAAGCCAAGAAAACAGCTGGAGTTTGTCAGTATTTAGAAAGTTAACCTGTCCCCTATTTGTGCAAAGTAATAGCAGCTGGTTTAGTCCTGATTGATGCCTTTTTAAAAAGGTTTCTCACCAGCAAGGTGTTAGACAAGAAGCATTGCATGATGGGTAAAAGCAAAGAGCTGTCCAATTTTCCCCGTTGTACGTAAACTCATCTGACCAGGTTTTAAAAGTTTCCCTCCCCCTTCAAGGAATTGTCAAGAATGTTCAAGTCAAATTAATCGCAGAAGGGGGCTGGATTAAATCAAATTGTGGAGATAAAAACTTTTATTTCTGCTGCAACTTTGGACATTTTAACTTGGATGTTAGTTCGGAGCAAGTCTCTTTTGAATGCAGGCCCCGGTGGTCAGTCCAGGAACGGCTGTTGTTACTTAAAGTTTGGCTCCAACTCGGAAAAGTAAGATCGGTTGACACTTGATTAAAATAACTAAAATATGCTAAATTAAGGGCGTAGTTAGAGGTTGTGGTTGGCCGTCATCGTTCACCTTCTTCGACTTCTCCTTGAACCTCCGAGCCAACAGAGCGAGACCACACCTGTCCTGCCGTTAAGAGTCCCGAGTGGCTCCTCCGTCATTATCATGAGGGTTCTTTTATGCTTCACTTTATGATCCAAACCTGTTGTCGTTCATGTTTGACGTTTCCAACATTTCTGGTGTTTTCTCATCTCCAGCATCCTGAGGAAATCTTCCCGAGGCAGAGAGGTAAGTGGCGTCTGCAGCCGCTTGCGTTTTTGAGTCCGTTGTTCGGACCTGCAGCTCATGTTTCCCTCCTCTCCATAAAGCTGTCCAGTGGGGAGAAGACGGCCGGCCGTTCCACTTCCTGTTCTACACCGGCAAACAGTCCTACTACTCCTTGATGCATGTGAGTACAGCCGGCAGAACCCTCGGCCTGCTCACACCCCGGCTCGCTCCTCACCTGCAGCCCTGTTTTTATTCATAAATAAAATAAAATAGAGTTAGTCTTTCTACATTCATATAAGTTTCATTTAACTTAAATAGAGACCGACACAGTCATATGAGTAACCACAATACATGAGTAACCATGGCAACCAAACTCAAGCTGGACATAAATACGGCATAAAATTTGCAAAGAAAACAAATTTCTTATCAGCCAGGTGCTTTTTGTATCAGTTAGGCTCCACTTTAGCATTCCTGACACTAGTTTAGTCTTTCAGACACACTTTCTACTGCCGTTAAACTTTTACCGTTAAAGTCTGAAGCGCCGGATGTTTACAAGGTCTCGGTGAGACGCCTTCAAAATAAAAGCACTAAATATCAGTCTCCTTAATATATAAGAAATAAAATAAAACCCTGGCTTTAAATAATGTTAATGAGAAAACAAATACTCATATTAAGGTAACTTACAGTTTGCATTATTTTATTTTATTTTTTCGAAAATTATGTTTTATTATTTATTTATTTATTATTATTATTATTATTATTATTATTATTATTATTATTATTATAGAGAAAATACCACAGTTTTTAATGCCGATCTTGTCATTTTATTGAGTTTTTTATCAGCTACACCTTTAGATTGGGCCGTGAAAATATTGTCAGACATTAAACCGGTCCGCGGTTCAGAAAAGGTTGGGGACCACTGGATTAGAGGACTCAGACAGGCGGGGGGTGGGGAGGTCGGGGCAGGTCCAGCTGAAGGGCTGAATCTTCGAGGAGAGGCCTACCACACCCACCTGTAAGTGAGCGCTGGTTCTGGTTGACGCTGGCAGAAGACCTCAGTCATCCCGGACATTCGGGCTTGTTGGATTGCAGCAGAGTTGTTTCAGGTTTACTGCCGTCCTCTCCAACCCAAACCAGCATTCATGGAGGAGGATTGACTTTTACCAGTGAAAGAAAACCTGAACGCAATCCAGCAGAACGGCGCGCTAATGAGAAAAAGAGATCCCTTTAGGAGGACCGTTTCCACCTAAACCAGGTAAAATACCCTGACACCGGCCGGTTGAGTGAAGAAAACCAGACCAGGAGGATGAAGAACTCCTGAAGAGGTCAGGAAACCCTAAACTGTTCATTTGGAAACAATGAATAGATTACGAGATATTAAATAACAATAAAAATTACAAAAAATTAAAACCTCAGTAGCTCAGGTCCTTAAAATGACCAATTTAGAAACTTTGGTTAACTCTTCTGAAAAGTACAGGACTGTGTCAGAAAATTAGAATATTGTGATAAAGTTCTTTATTTTCTGTAATGCAATTTAAAAAAAAAAAAAAAAAAAAAAAAAAAAAAATGTCATACATTCTGGATTCATTACAAATCAACTGAAATATTGCAAGCCTTTTATTATTTTAATATTGCTGATTATGGTTTACAGTTTAAGATTAAGATTCCCAGAATATTCTAATTTTTTGAGATAGGATATTTGAGTTTTCTTAAACTGTAAACCATGATCAGCAATATTAAAATAATAAATATTTCAATATTTCAGTTGTTTTGTAATGAATCCAGAATGTATGACATTTTAGTTTTTGTAATTGCAATACAGAAAATAAAAAACTTTATCACAATATTGTAATTTTCTGAGACAGTCCTGTATAAGTCCATCTTGGTCCAGTAGATGACGGGAAGTTGCAGCAAACAGTTTGAGTGTTTTCAGGACGTGAACCTGAAAAGTGTAGCGTTTTGGGTTTTTTTTTTGTCCATATTTTATCTTTAATTACTCTCAGTACAGCTGGGCGACTCGTCGGCCTTTGTCCCACCATCGGGGCCACGTCTCCATGGAGATTAGAGGGTGTGAGGGGAGGAGGGGGGCGCTGCCCGTCTTCTTTATTTAAATATTTCCTGTTTTGCTTCGGCTTTGTTAACAAAGTCTTGTGTGATTAGAGATGTGTGTTTGTAGCTGAAACATCCAGAAGGATGAAATCTGAATGTTCTCGGCTCTGACTGACACACACACACACACACACGTGTGCAGGGTTTAGCCTGCAGCGTCAGGCGGCCCCCCTGCTGCTGGTTTAAATGGGAACGTCAGACGTGTCTGAGAGCTCGTGCCGCTTGTCTTCATGATCGCCGGCTCAGTCGCTCTCTTTAACCCTCGTTTCTCCTCTCCTGTATCCCGTCATGCTTCCTGGTTTCTCTGCTCTTTTTGTTCGATGTGTTTGCGACACACACACACACACACACACACACACACACACACACACACAGCCAGAGGGGGCAGCGTCACTCATTTCACCTGCTCGCCGCTCCACTGAGCCGTTGGCGACCACAGCCCCGAAGAGCCTGAAGCAGCATCTTCCTCTTCCATGTGGAGCCCCCGTCGTCCCGCAGACCCGCCCTCTCCACCCATCATCCACCAGTACCTTCCTCTCCCCCTCAAAGCTGAAGCTCTGGGCTCCAAGATGCTTCTGCCACTATTAAGATCACTCTAAATTAAATAGAGCAGCACTGAAACCGTCCGTCTCCGTCACGTCTCCGTCCTAAATGCGTGCAGATACGGGCCCTCCCGTCTCCCGCCATCCGCATCAATCCGTGTGAATTACTTCTGTAGAAGCAGCTGTTTGCAAACATGTAAGTCGACCACCTCGTCCAAACCTCGCTTCACTCCTGACTCCATTTTTCACATTTTCTATTATATTCTTTTTTTTTTTTTTTAAAGGAAATTGGTTTTTGCTGGAGGATTCCTTTTTTTTTTTTTCTTCTCTTCTCTGCCTCCCTCCCTCCTCCTCCTCCTCCTGTCGCTGGTCAGAGTGGCAGCGGATTAGGCACACTCTATCAAGAAGGAATTAAACAAACATCTGGTGAATAATTGACGGTGAAATGAGTTCTCACCCCGGCGTGTGTGTGTTTGTGTGTGTGTCTGAGTGAGTTCAGATAGACACACACAGGTTTTCTAACGGGTCAGGGAGGACGTTTCACCCCCACGAGCATACGAGATCACGTTTAAAGATGTTTCTGGGTTAAGTTAAAACTTGAACTGACAGAAACAGTCACAACTCCATCATCTGTGTGTTTTAGGAGCTCTATGGCAAAATGCTGAACATCGAGAAGTACCAGGACCGCCTCCGAGCCAAGGGACTCTTCTCCAAAGATGCCAAGCAGATGTAAGTGCAGTCTGAAGCAGAAACCTCAAATAAACCTGCAAGAAAGTGAAAGCTTCTCCTCTGCCTCCCCCAGCTCTCTGGGGACGAGCCGGTGGCTGATAAAGGAGGAGCTGGAGACGGTGGTGGCCGAGAGCATCTCCTCCCATGACGTGAGAGCAGCAACATGGATCCTACACAGTACTCGAGTTGTAAAAAAAATCAGGGGGGATGGTGGATTTTATCATATGGGGACAGATAATTTGTGCTGATTACAAATAATATAATATATTACAAATAATAGCAGTGACCAAAACACCTGCAGAAATACTGCAGGAATGACATAGCAGCAGTTAAATGCAGCCTTCTGTAAGCTTTAAATATCCACTGGGCTTACATCAAATACATCAAAACACAACAATAAAAAACACTTTTCTGAACTTACCAATATGACTCTGTCCTTCACAGGATAAGTAACATGGATCACTGCAAAAACTCACAATCTTAACAAGAATATTTGTCTTATTTCTAGTTAAAATGTCTCATTTTATTAAAACAAATCTCATTACATTTAAAACAAGACTCATCACTGGAAAAAACAACAATTTTCACCTGTTTCAAGTAGATTTTCACTTGAAATAAGTAGAAAAATCTGCCAGTGGAACAAGATTTTTTTGCTTGTAATAAGAAGATAAATCTTGTCCCACTGGCAGATTTTTCTACTTATTTCAAGTGAAAATGTACTTGAAACAGGTGAAAATTGTCAAATAAGTTATTTTTCTGGTGTTATTTTTCTGGTGATGACTCTAAATATTGAAATATCAGTAAAACCACATTCATTGATGAAATGACATAAGGGATGGAAAGGGGGGATGACAGTTTTACAGGGGGATGATTTGGACCGTTTTTATTTCAGGGGGGATGCCACCCCCCCTCAACTCCAGTACTGCTCCTACATGAGAGCTCCTCCTCCTCCGTGTCCACGTGTAAACTCCTCTGTGTTCTGTTCAGTACGACCGGTTCATCCAGCTGATGGAGCGGCTGCTGTCCATGCCCTACAGCAGCACGGAGGAGGAGTTCATCCAGCGCTACCGCCGCCGGCTGGAGGCTCAGTCCAGGCAGCAGATCGTACCGCCGCTGCAGACGGACGACAGAGGAGTGGCCTTCAGCACCTCAGACGGTACAGAATCTCTCCTCACACATCCATGCTTTCTGTCACCACTTCATGGATCTCAGCTGATGTTCTCCAAGTCCGGGTTGTCGGGCCCAGTGGAAACACTGCAAAAACTCAAAATCTTAACAAGAATATTTGTCTTATTTCTAGTTAAAATGTCTATTTTTAGTCAAACAAATCTCATTACACATAAAACAAGTGTCATTACCAGAAAAATAACAATTTTCACCTGTTTCAAGTAGATTTTCACTTGAAATAAGTAGAAACATCTGCCAGTGGAACAAGATTTTTTTGCTTGTAATGAGCAGATAAATCTTGTTCCACTGGCAGATTTTTCTACTTATTTCAAGTGAAAATTTACTTGAAACAGGTGAAAATTATCAAATAACAAGTTATTTTTCTAGTAATGACTCTTGTTTTAAGTGTATTGAGATTTTTTTTACTAAAAATGAGACATTTTAACTAAAAATAAGACAAATATTCTTGGTAAGATTTAGAGTTTTTGCAGTGAACATGAGATTAAAGAGAAGCAGCTCACGCTGACGCTTTCATCATACCGATAAAAACAACCTGCCAAATTTCTTCCTGCCATCTGCAGAAGAAACAACTGGAGGTTGTACATTTGTGGAAAATGCCTCTGATATTTACTAAAGTCGCTGCTGGCGTTCCATCCAATAATATCTACACAACACATCTAGATTCAGCCAGCATCCTGCATCCAGGCTTGATTTCTGCAGTTTATCATGAGACAAAGTCTGACGCACACGGCCATAATCCACTAATGATATAAAAAGAGCCTCTAACGCAACACAAGGCAGAGGACGGACAAATGAGTCCGACAACGTCCGATATCACCTGAACACGCACCTGGGACCATGATGAAAAATCTACTAAGTGATACAGAATTACTCAAGCAGAGCCAAAATAACTCCACAAACGTTCAGAATATCGGAACAAATGGATTTGGAAAAGCTACAATATAACACAAAACTACT
This sequence comes from Cololabis saira, assembly GCF_033807715.1. Lineage (NCBI taxonomy): Eukaryota > Metazoa > Chordata > Actinopteri > Beloniformes > Belonidae > Cololabis > Cololabis saira. Next base: position 3,980,701 of record NC_084610.1, on the reverse strand, counting down.
CAAAACTGCTGAGAAGTGTTAGAAAATGTCTAAAAATAACCACTACGTGGCGCAAAAACTTAAGAACTGCTGCGGTGTAACATATTTTCATTTTCTGGTCATGCTTTTGGATCATTTACCATTAAATCGATGGATTATTAAACTCGTACGGATAAATACATTCCCAGATAGTCTCTCTTTTCCCTTTTAAAGTAAAATGTGATCGTCATGTTCAAACATGAAGCCGGTTAAACTGTGATATCAGGCTTTAGTTACAACAAACTATGAAATACACATCACACACTCAAAAAAAGAAAAACCAAATCAGCTGTAAAAAGATTTCAAACACCCGATTGGAATAATTTGCTTCTAAAACATTTGACAAATGTGTAAAATGACATTCCGACGCTCTGATGTTGGTTTTCAGGTCGGAGGAAGTCGTGTAACTCGTCTGTTATTCTCCGAGACTGCGGCTCCGGACGCATCACCATCAACGGTCAAGACTACCTGCAGTTCTTCTCCGTCCTGCAGGACAGGTGAGACGGTTGTGTCCCGCTTCATTCTCTGGTGCCGTTTCCTTTAAATGAAAGACGGGACGCGTCCAACACCCTCACACCTACACACCCTTCACAAAATTAGAGCAGCAGCTTTTCTCTCTCCGCAGCATCGCCTCAGTTTTCTTATTTATCTTCTTGTAGTGAGTTAATTACACAGTTGAGTGGTTGTGTGTGAGCGTCCAGAGGTGGTGTTGCCGCGCCGCGCGAGGACAGCCTGTAATTGGAGCAGAGAGGTGACAATTGACTTTGTCAGCAGCCGCGGTCCATTCAGGCTGAGACGCCATCCAGAACACGGGCCGTCTCCGTCCTGCTGAGTCAGAGTTTACGCCGTAATGTGCGGCCGAGATTGTAAAGAGGTTTTCATGGTGCCGGGACCACCCAAGCAGACATCAAATTAGCCTCTATCATTTAAATACGCCGGCCCGGCCGGTCGGGCCGCGGCTCATCCTTTCACCTCCGCTCCCTTATCGCTCTGTCTCTTTCTGCCGTCTCTCAGGGAGCAGCTGATGTTCCCGTTTCAGTTCGTGGGCCTGCTGGGACGCTTCGACGCCGACTGCAAGGTGAGCGGCGGGGGCCGGACGGGCCAGGCGGGGGCGCTGCGGCTCGCCATCTCCCGCTCGCTGCTCAGCTTCCTGTCGGAGAGAGAAGGGGAGATGATGAGACAAGGTGGGTCCGTTCACGCTGCTGTTTTCACCTGCTTTGAGTTGTTAGAACCAGTACTCGAGTTGTAAAAAAATAAATCAGGGGGGATGGTGGATTTTATCATATGGGGACAGATAGTTAGTGCTGATTACAAATAATATAATATATTACAAATAATAGCACTGACCAAAACACCTGCAGAAATACTGCAGGAATGACATAGCAGCAGTTAAATGCAGCCTTCTGTAAGCTTTAAATATCCACTGGGCTTACATCAAATACATCAAAACACAACAATAAAAAACACTTTTCTGAACTTATAAATATGCCTCTGTCCTTCACAGGATAAGTTAAATGGATCACTGCAAAAACTCTAAATCTTAACAAGTATATTTGTCTTATTTCTAGTTAAAATGTCTCAATTTAGTAGAAAAAATCTCATTACACTTAAAACAAGACTCATCACTGGAAAAAACAACAATTTTCACCTGTTTCAAGTAAATTTTCACTTGAAATAAGTAGAAAAATCTGCCAGTGGAACAAGATTTTTTGCTTGTAATGAGAAGATAAATCTTGTCCCACTGGCAGATTTTTCTACTTATAAGTAAAAGTTTACTTGAAACAGGTGAAAATTGTCAAATAAGTTATTTTTCTGGTGATGACTCTAAATGTTGAAATAGCAGTAAAACCACATTCAATGTTAAATGACATAAGGCAGTGGTTCCCAAACTTTTTTTGCCAGGCCCCCCTTTTGTACATAACAGAATTTTCGAGCCCCAACACAGACACACACATCTTTTGCATTCAAATACGACTGCAATTTATTTCATATATTGAACATATGTGCGAAAAAACTGTCCATCTCTGTAAAAATAGATTTTCAACCTGACCAGCTCCCAGAGATGGGAACAACAACAATATAAACAGGAGCCAAAATCTGAACATTTGCTCTACAAAAATTACACCTTTAATCCCCACATGTTTTCAGTGATGTGAGTGGGCTTGCTTCATGTGTGCAACACATTTCTTTTTTTTGCTTTTTTACTGTAAAATATAGTATGCATTACTTTCAACATATTTTTGAAAAACAGCAGCAACAGCTAAACAAATAATCAAAATTTCAACAATTGCTCTGCAAAAATGTCAGTTTTAATCCCCACACCTTTTCAGTGAGTGGGGTGGGCTTGTTTCATGTTACAGATCCTCTCAAACCGGTTGCAGGTGAGAGTTTACCACATGCATCTTCCTTCCAGTAGCACCGGGTAGTTGTGGGACCTTAAGCAGCAGGTCTACAGTTGCGAATTAGCCAGTTTGCTAAAACTGGCGCATTTACAGTAATGTTGATTAATGTGTACTGTCCTTTTTTAAATAAACTGAAATTGAAACTGAGGTCCCCGGTTAGATTCCCGCTGGCCAGACCATTACTTCATGTCATTCCCGTTCTCTCTTCCCCCTATTTCCTGTCTCTCTCTCTCACTGCACATATGTGTTGAAGGCAAAATCTTAAAGAAATAAATAATCTTACATTTTTTTATTTTATTTTTTTTTATGAATCTACCTTCCAACCTCGCCGCGCCCCCCCAGTTTGGGAACCACTGACATAAGGGATGGAAAGGGGGGATGGCAGTTTTACTGGGGGGATGATTTTGACCGTTTTTATTTCAGGGGGGGATGCCATCCCCCCTCATCCCCCCTCAACTCCAGTACTGGTTATAACGTCTTTGTGTCTAGAAGAGAAACTGACCCCTAAAACCATTTTAACAAAGATTGGTGTCCCTGTCAAGCTTGAAAAGCAAATGTTGGGCATCCCAAAACATTTGAGCTCTATTATTCAAACATTTGTGTCAGATCAGTCACTAACCCACATACCTCCGGGCGCCACTTGTGTTTGTGTTTCTGTTGTGAAGCGACAACCACCAAGGATGTAAATGATCAAAGATTTATGAATACTGACTGCTCAAACCGCGTCACAAAGCTCAGCAGCAGACAAAACAATCTGAACATTAGATTAATCGCCGCCCAGAAATCAAGAGGAACCTCTGATCAGAATCATGTTTATTTGGCCAAGTCAGGTCAAACAAGACATGGAATTGGACTCTGTTATTTTCGCTCACTGTACAGTAAATAGGCAAATAGGCAAATGACAGCTCTTATTAACATATATATACAATTTTTTTTTTAAAGTGAAAGTTGCAGCAATATGAGGTATGGTCAGTGAAATGCTCTCATGAGTTTCTCCAGTGATGTCATTTGGAGACGGAACAGCTTGTAAGGCCGACTCGTCTTTGCAGCCGAGCATGTAAAGAAGTCTGATGGATTGAGAAGACAAGTTTCATTGACTGGAAATGTTGGAAAAAAAAAAACACTTTGGGTTTAAAAGAAAAAGATAATAATAGTAATAACAGCCAATAACGTAATAATTTTGTCCATTTCAAATGTAATAAAGCCAATAGTGTAATAATGTGCCAATAATGTAATAAAACTTTTGAGCCAATAACGTAATAACTTTTTGCCGATAATGTAATAAGGCATTACATTATTGGCTGGTTATTACATTATTGGCCTGGTATTAAAAAAAACCTTTCAAAATGTAATAACTGGTGCCGATAATGTAATAACACATAAATGTGACAGCAGCTCTTGGAAATAAAGGTTTTTTTTGCAGTTTTTGGGCGGTTAGTGGATGACATATACTCGTCATATTTACCGTATTTTCTGGACTATAAGCCGCACCCGCATATAAGCCGCATCCGCTCTATTTTTAAAAAAGAATTTAAAAAAAGATATACAAGCCGCACCTGCATACAAGCCGCATCCGCTCTATTTAAAAAAAAAAGATATGCAAGCCGCAGATATTTATGTTGTTAGATTAGATATTTACTACATGTACAGAAGGATTTTGAACTGTAAATGATGTACATGTTTGTACCTAAATAGATCCTTTCCTAATAGTGTCTTTTAACACGGCAGCAACTTTGCTGATTAAAACGGGACAGAACCAAGAGAAAATAACCGGTATTTATTTATCTATTTATCTGTTTGAAATCTGCTTCTACTTCTATCTGCTAAAGAAGAAGTAGCGTGTTTTTCTTTGCATTTATTTTGTCTTAGTTTTGATTCTAATTCCGGTTAGAGCGCCCCTAGCGGTGGAAGAAAAATCCACAGAATAGCTGCACCTTTGTATAAGCCGCACGGTTCAAAACCTATGAAAAAAGTAGCGGCTTATACTCCAGAAAATACGGTATTCATATATCATTATTTATTATTTATTCACTCATTTCCAGCATCCTCAATGTCATTGTCAACCAAAGGGTTAGCCATAGACTGTTTATCAGAATTAGCTTCAGTTTGAAACAGAAAGCCAGGTTCATCCGATATAGAGGGGGGGTCGGGATTGTTACAACCATTAGTGTAATAATGTGCCAATAATGTAATAAAACTTTTTTTTTTATTACATTATTGGCACATTATTACACTATTGGCTTTATTACATTTGAAATGGCCAAAATTATTACATTATTGGCAGTTATTACTTTATTGGCTGTTATTACGTTTTTGGTTGTAACAGGGGGACAAAAAGATCTCAAATTGAATGAAACGTTAAGCACGTGGGGGCTCAATCATGCTTTGGGCGGGAACATGTCCAACTGAAGGAGCATGTTCTAGAAGCAAAATGAATCTGAGAATAACATATTTTCTTCATCTTGTTTCTGCTTCAGCTGGCCTGTTAACAGCTGACCCACGAGTGAGGGAGAGGAAGAAGCCGGGCCAGGAAGGAGCACGACGCAAGTTCACCTGGAAGAAACGCTGATTTGGACCAGAGATCTTACCTGAACTGAAATGTGAGAACATGTGCAGCTTTGGAACCACATGAACATCAACCTCCTGTTTGAGATGCTCAAGCTGCAGTGAGCGCCCTCAGCCACCAGATGGAGCTGTTTAATAAGAAGTGGTATTGTGTTGTTTGTCAATATATAAATAAATACATTTAAAACTTTTCATATTAAAAAAAAAGAGGAATGGATCCTTTCCAATGTTTTTTTTTCTTTTAACTGTGTATTTTGACCTGCCACTTACTAGGTTATAATGTGTTTAAAATATGAGATTGATTAAAACCAGTGAACGGAGACCAAAAGGCGTTATCGGGGATATTTGAGGTTGTTTTTTTTTTTTTTAAATAGCATAGTTTGGGATTTTAGTCAAGATAAACTATATTCCTATACAGGACTGTCTCAGAAAATTAGAATATTGTGATAAAGTTCTTTATTTTCTGTAATGCAATTTAAAAAATAATGTCATACATTCTGGATTCATTAGAAATCAACTGAAATATTGCAAGCCTTTTATTATTTTAATATTGCTGATTATGGCTTACAGTTCAAGATTAAGATTCCCAGAATATTCTAATTTTTTGAGATAGGATATTTGAGTTTTCTTAAACTGTAAGCCATGATCAGCAATATTAAAATAATAAAAGGCTTGCAATATTTCAGTTGATGATTTGTAATGAATCCAGAATGTATGACATTTTTGCATTACAGAAAATAAAGGACTTTATCACAATATTCTAATTTTCTGAGACAGTCCTGTATATTCATTAAATTCTGTTCAATTGTTGGAAACCTGTTTACAAACAAGATAAATTGAGCCGGCGACGTATTTTATTCAACGACTACATTACCCACAATGCACCAGTATGTTCGAGGTAGGAAGGCGCTAAACCAAGTAGCATGTAGCCACGAGGACAGAAACAGGAGAGAGGTGTGCTACTTGTCTTTATCTGACTTGGAAGTCCGAACTGGGATTAAAGTTGACCGCATTGTTACAAAGTCGAGTCAAACCTGAACATGGAAGCTCGGGGCCTCGTCGCGTTGGCTCTTTCCGAGTATCGACAACTAGTGAACACGCAGGTGATTCACCTGAGGAACAGGGAGGAGGACGACAGGAGGAGGAGGAGGTAGGAATGAGCGTGTGTGGGTTTTATTAGCAGTTGGCTGCAGAGTTGAAGTGTGTTTTCGGTGGTCAGTGCGTGCACCAGCTGAGCTGTTTTTTTGTGTCTTTTTTTGTATGAAACTTTATTTCAATTTTGAGCAAGTATAATAACATTAATATAAATTGCCGACATCATTCAATAATATGAAAACACAAACATACATAGGTATCATCACAGTCCAAAAAATTTAAAATTATTCTATTCACAAAAAAAAACTACAATAAAGTGAAAGTAGTTCGTGACATGCCGCGTTCCATTTACCTCGGAAATTGGAATTGGGAACTGGGAATGGCAGCCATCTTGGAATGGAACGGTAACTCGGGGATGGTGAAGCTTCTCCCACTTTCCCAGTAGGAAATCCCACTTTGAGAGGCGTTCCAGTTGAAAATTCCGACTGGGAACTGGGAAATTCCGACTTCCGAGGACATATGGATCGCGGCACACTAAACATAAAAGGAAGGCAATACATTCAGTTATCAGTAAACATTTCTTTTATGAGGTTGACAGTGGTATTACGTTTCTTGTTATTAATCAATTGTATCGTCTGAAAATACATTTTGAAATCAACTTTAAAGGGGGCTAAGGATGAACAGGATTTGGAGAATTTTGCCTTATGAATGTGAAACTTAGCAATAAGAATCATTAAGTTGACCAATTGTTGAATTTTGTCATTTTGGTTTTCGTAATATAGTAAAATATCTTTAGCTTCTAATTTAATTACATTTTTAGTTTGTATGTCAAAAAATTCTTAATTTTTTCCAGAAACTTAAAGTATGTTCACATTCATAAAACAAATGTATAACGGTCTCTTCGTCATGTTTACAAAATACACATCTGCTATCAATGTCTACAAATTTGGATATAAGTTGGTTGGTGGGGTAAATGTGATGTAAAATTATTGGACTTCTTTTAATTTGTTTGAGATTGCAAATGTATAGGGAAGGAGCCACGCTGTTTTCCAATGAATGTCCGAAAAATGGGAGTTCCAGACAAATTTCCCTCTCGGGGTTATTTTCCTTTTACTGTAGAAGTAGTTTCTTATGTGTTTATTAGTGCACTTTTTATTTCTAATATCTATACCGTCAACAAAAAGGGAGAGATCCTTCTCTTGTACCTCTGGCGTCTCAAAGTGACACTTCATCAATTGAAATCGTCTCAGCTGATCTATGTATCTAATTATGTTTAATGACGTCACGTGACACGTGGACCCCTGAGTCCAATTGCAGCCACAGAAGAGGAAAAATAAGCTACAGCTGCAGTTCCTGGGCATCTTATATTTTAACATTTTATTTTCTTTACTAGATTTCAAACCACTTGAACCATTCCTGCAAAAAAGATGATGGAGTATTTTTAATTTCTTATTTTAATTAGTTATTCAAACCTGGCTGGCCTTGCTTGTCTAGGCTGCTAATTAACGTTGCTTTGCATTCATTCTTATCAGATCTGCCCAAATATCCTCATTTCTGATTATACATGTATTGCATGTATTACAGTCATGGCTTACAACTTAAGAAAACTCAAATATCCTATCTAAAAAAATTAGAATATTCCTGTATATGTAAAAGAGTACTTGCATAGTTAAGTATAACAATAGGTAACTAAACGCAAGTAATATAGTACTGTGATATTTTGGTGTCGTATAACTCTTTTACTCTTTTTTTTTTTTTTCTTGAACTCAGGGTCCTCATATCCAGCTTGCTGTGTTCAAGGCAGCGTGCCAGCACTGGAGCTGAGCGTGATATGATGCTGAACGCAGACGACGGCGCGTTCGCTCAGCATTTCAGAGTCACCAGGACGCAGTTTGAGTTTCTGCTGAATAAACTGCAGGCGAGCGGTTTGAAGGAGCAGCACAAGCGAGGTCTGGCACCAGTTCCCGTCACAAAGAAGGTACTGATGTTCCTCTGGTACATGTCCACTTCTAGCAGCTTCCGGGCCATATCTGAAAAGTTCGGTGTGTCTCAGTCGTCAGCTCACAGGATCACTTTAGAGGTCCTTAACTTAATTTCCTCAATCAGACCGACTTTCATCTCGTGGCCTGGCGAGTCTGAGAAATCTGCATCCGCCGCTGCATTTTCCCGCCTCTGCGGCCTCGGTGATGTCATCGGTGCAATCGATGGGTGTCACATCCGGGTGCAGAGGCCAACTATTAGAGGGGGAGACTACAAGAACTGCCATTCCTTCTACTCCGTCCTCCTGCAAGCAGTCGTTGACGACAGAGGGAGGTTCATTGACGTTTTTGCTGGAACGCCGGGCGGAGTTCCGGATGCCAGGATGTTGGAGTCCTCCACCTTCTACTCAAGTTGGAAAGAGAAGATGGGTGATTACAGCTTACTGGGAGACGATGCCTACGTCGGACACGGCTTCCCTTTCATCATCGCTCCCAAACGTGACAAAGGGGCTCCCGGGAAAGAAAAGCAGCTGCACAACTCCAGGATCGGCCGTGGCAGGGTGGTTGTTGAGAGAGCTTTGGGTCGGATGAAGTGCAGGTGGAGGCGCCTTCAAGATCTGCAACACACTCGCGTTGATGCGATGGTAATGACCATAATTGCAGGCTGTGTGCTGCATAATATGTGTCTGGGGGATTCAGAGTCGTGTCAGGAACACCCGCAGGGCTGTCCAAGGCAGGAAGACGGAAACCAATAATAAAAGTGCACCTTTTTTTTTTTTTACTGTTGTGAACATAATTGTGTCAAAAAAAATATTAAAAGGAGTCTTCTTCTGTCAACTTTTATTTCATTTTCAAAGCTGAAGGTGAAGTAATGAAGAACTCTTAGAGTTTAGTGTACTATGGTGTTGCCAATTACTGTTTAGGTCTTGACCCACCGATCAGTGACAGCTCCAAGCTGTACTCAAACTTAGTACTTTGTCTAAGGTTAGATCTGTTGATTGACTTTGGAAAACACCACAGGTGAATAAAAACGAATTTAACACACAAACAAAAATGCAGAGAAAATAGTTAATATCAATAACGTAAATTGGCTGTATTACATTTTTACATGTTTTCTGATCTAAGACACACTGCTTTTTTCTCTCTCACTGTTTCGGGTCCCGGTTCAAAATGATTAAATTATGGCATAGACATTGTAAGATGTGATGTCTACATGTAACAGCTTTAAGTCTGTAATCCTGGCTACCACTTTAAGTTCAGACCACTTTTCCTAGATATCGGCCTCGTTTGATCAACATAATAAACTACACACACACAAAACATGGGTTCAATTGTGTACAGTATTTCTGATGAATAATTAGCAGGGGAGAAGAAGTTAAGAAAATTAACAAAATAAACATTTTTATCAAATATGCAGATTTATTTGTGGAGGAATTAACAAAAATGTCTATAAATGTAAAAATTGGCTTGAATGAATGGCAAAAAAATGTTTGGAGTCACTACTGACACAAATACACTGTAATTTGGGTTTGCATGTGACATCACAGACTCAGATCAGAAGAATAATCCAGCATACTCATCTTTGTCACCCAACTTTACATCATTCTGCATTTATTGTACTTCTCAAATGGGTAGCACAAAGTTGTAATGTCAGTCTCAAAGGAGGCCCACCTGAAACCAGTCGCTATGAACCGAGCTGTTGACTTGTGGTTGATAAGGCAGCTTTTTCTGCTATATTGCTGCAGTACCTTAACTGAAGCATAAATAAGGATATTGTTTAAACTTTTAGAGAAACTCATGCACATTGAAAACAATCACAGTTTGTTGAGTAACTTGGTCATGAGGACATCAAAGCAGCGCTGTGAGGACTTGAGCTGTGCCATCATCTCGTCATGGCGCTGCTGGCTGGCCAACTCGGACTGGCGCAGGAACTCCATCACGTCCTCCTCCATCCGCCTGCGTTTATGGGGTGCGGGTTTGGGGAATTTGAGAGCAGCAGGGCGGGGGGACGCGTCCAGGTCCAGCGTGTCCTCCCCCCCGACGATGACGGGGAACACCACGTCCTGCTCCAGCCCCAGCAGGTTGTCCATCTCGGTGTAAAACTTGAAGCGCATCGCCCGCTTCCCCGCGCACTTGCGGCTAGGGTTGCCATGTTCAGAAAGAGAAATAAGGAACACCCAGATTTCAGCAGCGCATACGCCAAAAAAGGGACATCCCCAAAACTTCTAAACTGCATAGAAATGTGTTTATTTTATATGAAAAAACTAAATGCTTTGATTTAAAGATTAAAGTGCTTTAATAGCATAGAACTTGCATGACTGTACAGACAGACAACCATACTAGCAACTGAAATATCCTCCTATGATATGTTTCTCCTCATCAGCCCAGATGTATATAGCCTACAAGTGAAGAATATGGTGTAAAAGTTCATTTATTTCAATAATTCAACTTAAAAGGTGAAACTAATACATTACATAGTGTCATTACATGCAAAGCAAGATGTGTTAAACCTTTATTTGTTATAATTTTGATGATTGAATTGTTTATTGATTTCATAATATAGAGATTTTTTTTATTTGGGGTTTTCATAAACTGAGCCATAATCACCAAAATTATAACGAATAAAGGCTTGAAATATCTTGCTTTGAATGTAGTGGGAAATAATATATTTGTTTCACCTTTAGTTGAATTTACAACGAATGAGGTTTTGCAATACAGGACTGTCTCAGAAAATTAGAATATTGTGATGAAGTTCTTTATTTTCCGTTATGCAATTAAAAAAACAAAAATGTCATACATTCTGGATTCATTACAAATCAACTGAAATATTGCAAGCCTTTTATTATTTTAATACTGCTGATTATGGCTTACAGTTTAAGATTAAGATTCCCAGAATATTCAAATGTTTTGAGATGGATATTTGAGTTTTCTTAAACTATAAACCATGATCAGCAATATTAAAATAATAAAAGGCTTGCAATATTTCAGTTGATTTGTAATGAATCCAGAATGTATGACATTTTTGTTTTTGTAATTGCGTTACAGAAAATCACAATATTCTAATTGTCTAAGACAGTCCTGTATATTCAAATTTTTCGACCTTCACCTGTATATTATGACATCAATAAATAAGAGCATAATTTATGTCCGTATTGGTTCAATACAGAACGCAACTTTTAATTCCCAATTACGTAACAATTTCAAGGTTTACCTGCGGCCGTCCTTCTTCACCCTCCTGTAGCCCTCCACCAGCGTGCTCCACTTGCGGGCCACCTTGACGGGGCAGAAGCTCTGCTGGAAGTGAAGCCCCAACCTCGTGGAGACCTGGTGAGTGGTGAGAACGGCAGAGAAGATAATTAGGACCACACTGCCCCCCCTCAGAGACATCTACACTGGTCCACTTCTAAAAAAGACCAGAAACATCAGCACTGACCCCACACACCCCGGACATGCCCTGTTTTCCCCACTCCCCTCCAGAGGTGTCAAGTAACAAAGTACAAATACTTTGTTACCTTACTTAAGTAGAGATTTTGGTTATCTATACTTCACTGGAGTAATTATTTTTCAGACGACTTTTTACTTTTACTCATTACATTTTCACGCAATTATCTGTACTTTTTACTCCTTACATTTTAAAAACAGCCTCGTTACTCTATTTCATTTCGGCCTTTAAAAAAAAAACTGTCCAGTTAAATTGCTCCATCCGGATAGAGTGAATTTGGTTGTGGTTGTTTCAGATGTTCTTGTCCAGTTTTGTTCTTACATCCGTTCCCTCAGATTCCTGCAACTAAACTTGGATGTACATTCCAATAAAGGTTAGGATAAATGATAACATGCCTCTGAAGTTTGACTTTTTGCACCATTACAATACTTATAGGCAACTAGTCATCATATCTTCTGCTCTCTGAAACACATGTTAATGCTCAATAGTACACATAAATGGTTCTTTAATATATTTGCATTATACTAAGATACATTCATTTTCAATGGATTTTGTCCGTAATGGCATTTTTCCCCCTTACATTGCTTTTACTTTTATACTTTAAGTAGTTTTGAAACCAGTACTTTTATATATTTGTATCTATACTTCTACCTAAGTAATGAATGTGAATACTTTTGACACCTCTGGTGACAATAAAGGATTCTATTCTATTCTATCTATCCTATTCTATTCTATTCTATTCTATACCTCCTCCCACAGCAGCTTCTTGTTGGGTCTGGCCCGCTTGAGCCGGGTGTTGAGGTCTTGCAGGGTCCCGGGGGGGCCGAGGCCGGTCCTCTCCCGCCCGGGGAGGCTGGTCTTCTCTCCCCCGGGGAGGTCGGTCCCCTCTCCCCCGGGGAGGCTGGTCTTCTCTCCCCCGGGGAGGCCCTCCTCACCCCCGGGGAGGCCCTCCTCTCCCCCGGGGAGGCCGCCCTCCTCCCCGCTGATGTACTGCCGCATCAGGACGATCAGGAACAGCGTCTGGTCCCTGCTGAAGCCGTCATTTTTGCTCTGCTGGGAGCTATTATTCTCTTGCTGCTCACTTGACATCGTCCTCACACACCGCTGAAACATAAAAAGCGAACATATTGTGGATAAAATACAAAAGAGGTGTTTTAAAAAGTTGAAATTACCCCAGTATTTACTTGTTGATGCGAGTAGCGCCGCGTGTTCTAGTTGAGACTTCCGACTAGGAACTCGGAAGTACAACCTCCGTGATAGGAGTAGCGTCGGGTGTTCCAGCTGAAACTTCCGACTAGGAACTCGGAAGTACGACTTCCTTGATGCGAGTAGCGTCGTCTGTAATCCAAATTCTTATACAAAAACCCATCTTTTTTTTTTACTTTTCATTGTGATTTCAATCAGTATCTGGACTCTATTAAGTTTTCTATAAATTCAAAAGCAATCAAAACCATAAATGTATGTTTTGGCGTTCTGTTATAATTTCATCCCCCCTGGCTGGTTATAATGTGTTGTGCTTTTTGTTTTGTTTTTTATTTGATTTATACTCCTTTTATGTTATAATTCAACTTGAAATTGCATAATGTGAAGATTTGTAATCATTGTACTTTTTGCAATTGTTAAATAAAAAAAAATAAAAAAAGGTAGCATCGGGTGTTCCAGTTGAAACTTCCGACTAGGAACTTGGAAGGACGACTTCCGTGTAAAAAAAGGAATAAAAACGGGATGGTTTTTGTTAATTTTCAAGCATGAAAATCCGGCTGGCAAATGTTAAAGTAGTGGTTTTGAGAATACAAACACTCAGATTAACTATTTCCGAGTATAAATATATCAGGCGGACGGTCACTTATAATTCCCCTCCAGACGCGGCTGGTTGTTTACTTGCTCAGTGCTGTAACTCGTTTCCACCACCAGATGTCGCCAAATGCGCGTCCGTTCAAAGCAGAAGCGGTTGTTCATTAATTAATTAATATTCTCCATCGGTCCTAGGGTTATGATTTATATCTTTTGTTTGGATCATTTTTAGAAAATGTACCTGAGAACGGGTAATAGCTGTAGTGGCACCCCTAAGAAATCTCTTCTGAAATTTCTCCTTTTATGATTAGATATGACTGGAATTGCATTGTAGCAATTTTAAATGAGAATCACTAAGTAGAACAGGAAAACTAGATTAGATTTGACCATAAACCAAAAAAAACATTTTTTGAGATAGGATATTTGAGTTTTCTTAAGCTGTAAGCCATGATCGGTAAAATTAAAATAATAAAAGGCTTGCAATATTTCAGTTGATTTGTATTGAATCCAGAATGTATGACATTTTTGCATTACAGAAAATAAAGGACTTTATCACAATATTCCAATTTTCTGAGACAGTCATGTATATTGTAACGGCCAGCTTGTGTTTCACCCGGGGGTGTTAGAGTGTGACACGACCGGATGTGGGGGGGTGGGCCGTGGAGGGCACGTTAAGAGTGGTTTGAGTGCTTGTGCTTCTCTTCCGATGCTTGTGACTCGAAGTGTTAATAAACCAAGCTAAACGTTGGAATACGTCTCTGCCTCCAATTCCTTGGATTACTACACTGGTGTCAGAAGTGAAGTCACGGTTGACGACGGAGGACTCGTCTGTGGGAGACGTACGTTTTGTTGTTTTGGTTTAGCTTCAGTTTTAGCATAGCTGGGTGAACCGCGCTCGGTATGAGCGTCGCGGGTGGATTAAAAGACGTGAAGATGGAACCGCGGGATGAACTGCAGACAGGAGTGGGCTTGCCACGGCTGGAGGTGGGCCCTGGGCTGATGGGTGCCCGTTTTCGCGGGTCACCGCTCCGCGCAATGGACAGTGCGCGGCCGCCGGGACCCACCATTTCGTCGGCGTCTGACGGTAACCATGACAACTCGCGGGCGCTGGGCTCCGCCATTTTCCCGGCGTCTAGCGGTAGCCATGGCAACGCTCCGCCACCTTCGGCCAGCAGTGTGAAGACACCCAAGTATTCTGGCGGCTCTGACTGGGAGGCTTATCATGCACAGTTTGAACTGTTGGCTGATGCCAGGAGGTGGACTGCTGAGGACAAGGCACTGCAGCTGGCTTTGTGTCTGGAGGGTGACGCTCTATCTTGCCTCCTGTTACTAGACTCTGTGCAGCGGCGATGCTATGACGCCCTGGTGGGGGCGCTGAAGAGGCGGTTTGGAACCTGGTCCCAGCCAGCACTTGTGAAAAACGAACTGAGGGGGAGATGCAGGAAGCCTAGTGAGTCGCTCCGGGGGCTGGCCAATGATGTTGAGAGTCAGGTGCGGCGGGCATACGGTCACATGTCTGCCGAGGCACGCAGTGAGCTGGCTACTGACCTGTTTGTCGGGGCCATAAATCCACCTGACCTGCGCATACAAGTACAGCTTCAACACCCGAAGTCCCTGCAGGAAGCGTTGGAGGCGGCCATCGAGCGGGAGAGCCTGTGGAGCGCGGCGGCCGGCGGAGGACAGGAGGCGGGCTCCCATGCAGTGAGGTCGGTGTCGGAATGCCCTGCCAAGGAGGAGGTGCCAGCCTGGGCGACGGAGATAACTGAGCTGCTGCGGGCGGTGACTCTGCAGGCGCCACGTGGGCCACGCTCCGGTCCACAGGTCTGCTGGGGGTGTGGCCAGCCTGGCCACATCAGGAGGGACTGCCCTGCTGCTCGCCGGGGGAGGGGAAACGCCTCAGGGTCCGCATAAACGGGGATATGCGGACCCCTACCTCCACCGCTACCCCAACGCTGCCAGTCCGGGCCTGCAGCCCGGCGGGGGAAGTACAACAGCACAGCCAGGGGGAGGAGGCTCCACTCCCCCCAGAAGTAGATGACAGCACGCCGCCGCCTTCACAGTTTCGTCTGCCAGCCGGAGGAGCCCAACGGCGCAGCGAGGGGGAGGAGGCTCCACCCCCTCCAGAAGTAGATGACAGCGGTGCTCCACCTGTCGTGGTGGGGTGGATCCGGGGGAGCTCTGGTGCCAGGAGCTCCTGTCACGTCGCTGTCTCCGTCCAGGGGGTGCCTACTGCGGGCCTGGTGGACACCGGGTCGTCGGTGACGTTGGTGAGACCTGACGTTCTGCCCAGCGGGACACCTCTACAGCCTACAGCGGTGCAGCTCCGCACAGCCACGGGCCAGCTGGCTCCCATGATGGGGAAAGGGCTGCTGTGGTTGTGTGTGGGGGGCAGGAATATTCGCCATCTGGTGTGGGTGGCGGACGTGCAGGACCGCTGCATCCTGGGGCTGGACTTCCTCCAAGATACTGGTTGCCTGCTGGACATGGGGAGGGGTACGCTTAGCTTTCCAGGGGGTCCCACGGTTACTATGGGTCCTCCAGCCGGCGGCCCACCACTCACCGGCCGATCTGTCCAGTCACTGGGGGTGCCTGTTGCTGCTCCCGCCTTTCCCCGCCCTGTTCCCCTTGTGCCCATGTATAGTCCTCAGTTTACCGGCCCAGTGGACATTCCCCTTGCATCCCCTGTCCCCATGCCCCCCTTCACGTGGCCTTGTTTCCCCCCCTACCCTGCCCCTTCTCCCCCAACAACGAGAGGAACTGTGATGTTTCTCGATGCCCACTGCCAGCAGCTGTCCCCGCTGGCCCCTGAGTTTACCCCGTCGTCTGCGCCTCTCCCCAGTCCCGACAGCATGCACGCCCCTCCCCTACGGCTGCAGGGAGGGGGAGACGGAGGAGAGCTGTCCCTGGGGGGAGGAGTGTGGAGGGAGGAGTATGGAGATCTGGAGAAGCAACAGCAAGAACAACTGAGACTGTTACTAGCGGAATACCGGGGCAGTTTTGCGGCGACTGAGAGTGAGGTGGGGAGGACGCACATGGCGCAGCATGTGATAGACACTGGACATGAGCGGCCCATCAAGTGCCGCCCGCGCCGCCTCCCTCTTGCTCGTCATCAGGCCAGTGACAAGGCCGTGGGGGACATGCTGCAGTCAGACTTTATTGAGCCGTCCGACAGCCCTTGGGCGGCGCCAGTGGTCATGGTCGCAAAGAAGAATGGAGACTGGCGGTTCTGTGTGGATTACAGGCGGCTCAATGATGTGACCACTAAGGACTCGTATCCTCTCCCCCGCATCGACGAGTGCTTGGATCTAGTGTCGGGGTCCTTGTGGTTCTCCACGCTAGACCTGAAGAGCGGCTACTACCAGGTTCCCCTGTCTCCTGAATCCCGCCCGAAGTCTGCCTTCTGCACCGGTCGGGGTCTGTGGCAGTTCAAGGTACTCCCCTTTGGACTATGCAATGCACCTGCCACTTTCGCTCGGCTGATGGACAAAGTACTGGCTGATATCCCCCGCCAGGAGTGCCTGGTGTACCTGGATGACATTCTGGTGCACGGGCGCTCCTTCGAGGGAGCTCTGGAGTCGCTGAAGCGGGTCCTGGGGAAGTTACAGGAGGCGGGTCTGACACTGCATCCGGAGAAGTGCCGCTTTATGCGGAGGAAGGTCACGTTCCTGGGGCACGAGTTGGGCGCGGAGGGGATCGGCACCATGGACGAGAAGGTGCGGGCTGTGAAGGACTGGCCAACCCCCCGCGACCAGGGTCAGCTAAAAGGATTCATAGGTTTGGCCTCGTACTACAGGAGACACGTCAAGTCTTTCGCCACCATCGCAGCGCCTCTGTACCGGCTGCTGCAGAAGGACAGGGACTATGTGTGGTCTGAGGCGTGCGAGGAGGCGGTTATTGACTTTTCGTGAGCCGGAGGGGCAGGTCGCCAGGTGGTTGGAGGTACTACAGGAATACGACTTCAAGATGGAGCACCGACCTGGGGCTCGCCACTCCAACGCGGACGCCCTCTCACGTCGGCCGTGTGCAGCAGACGGGTGCCGCTACTGCGACCGGAGAGAAGCCCGGGAGCTGGTACTGCGGACAGATGGCGGGGAGTGTGCAGCCGTCAGGCGGCTAACGGAGGCCGTCTGCAGGGAGTTACAGACTGTGACTGATGCTGAGTGGAGTGACGAGCAAGAGAGGGATCCGGACCTCCAGCCCGTCTTGCAATGGGTGGAGGCCCAGCAACGCCCGCCCTGGGAGGAGATAGCACCCTCCTCCAAGGCAACTCAGGGACTATGGACTATGTTTGACTCGCTGCGGCTGTCCCGAGGCGTGCTGCAGCGGGCGTTCAAGGCAGCAGCTACCGGGGAGGAGCAGTGGCAGGTCGTGGTCCCGAGCGGCCTGCAGGAGACAGTGCTGAGGGCCATGCATGGAGCGGGCGGCTCTGGACACTTCGGCGTCAACAAGACACTCCGCCGACTTCGACAGAGCTTCTACTGGGGGCGGCAGAAGAGGGACGTTGTTGACTTCTGCCGCCGCTGTGACCTCTGTGTTGCCCGCAAAGGCCCCACAGGGCGCTCGCATGCGCCACTCCAGCAGTTCCCAGTGGGGTGCCCTATGGAAAGGGTGGGCATAGACATTACAGGGCCGTACCCACGCTCAGATGACGGGAACTGTTACGTCCTCTCCGCCATGGATTATTTCACCAAGTGGCCGGAGGCATATGCCATCCCAAACCAGGAGGCCGAAACGATTGCAGATGCCCTGGTGGGGGGCATGATAAGCCGGCTAGGGGTGATGGAATCCATTCACAGTGACAGAGGAACAAACTTTGAGTCTCGGGTGTTCGCTGCCGTGTGTGAGCGCCTGGGCATACACAAGACCCGCACCACTCCGCTGCACCCTCAGAGTGACGGGTTGGTGGAGAGATTCCACCGGAACATGGGAGATCAGCTGGCCATCGTCACCTCTCAGCACCAGAAGGACTGGGACAGGCACCTGCCCCTGGTGCTTATGGCCTGCCGCTCTGCTGTACAGGAGTCTACAGAGTGCACGCCAGCTCTCCTCATGCTGGGAAGAGAGCTACGCACCCCGGCAGAGCTGGTCTTTGGACGGCCGCCCGACGCCCCGGCTGTCCCTGCAGGGCCGGAGTACGCCAGGAAGCTGCAAGACCGCCTGGATTCAGCTCACAGCTTTGCTCGGAGGCAGCTGTTGGAGGCCGGAGTGAAACAGAAACGCTACTACGATGTGAAGTCTCGGGGACGGGACTTCAAGCCAGACGAGTCGGTCTGGGTCTTCAACCCCATAAGGAAGAAGGGGCGCAGCCCCAAGCTGGACAGCAAATGGACTGGACCCTGCAAGGTCCTTGAGAGACTCGGAGAGGTTGTGTACCGTGTTCAGATGCCTCCTCGGGGGAGGAAGGTGGCCCTCCACAGAGACAGACTGGCCCCTTACAGGGGGGGTCCTCCTTCCCCCGACACGGACGCACCGGCGACCTCTTCACCTTTGCCGGACGTTCCCCCCTCCCCCAGCCCCCCAGACACACCACAGGGGGACCTCGTGTCTGGGTCCCCTGCCCCTTTGCCTTTCCCCACTGCCCCTTCCCCGGGGACTGGCCCACCGCCCCTGGCCACTGTTCCCTTACCCCCGACCCCCACAGGGTCTCGCCGGAGGAGGCGGACAAGGCCTCCGGCGCGGTTGAGAGACTATGTGATGTCCCTTGGGACGCAGGACTGTTGACATGGACAGTGATTAAACGTTGAAAAAAAAAAAAAAAAAAAAAAAAAAAAAGATTGTAAACTTGTATGTTTGCTGGGTTGTGGGGTTTGCTCTATTTCTATGCCATGTTGCTTGGGCTGTGTTTTTTTGGTACCTTCCTGTTCGGTCCTCGAGGACGAGGACTTTTTGTAAGGGGGGGGTAGTGTAACGGCCAGCTTGTGTTTCACCCGGGGGTGTTAGAGTGTGACACGACCGGATGTGGGGGGGTGGGCCGTGGAGGGCACGTTAAGAGTGGTTTGAGTGCTTGTGCTTCTCTTCCGATGCTTGTGACTCGAAGTGTTAATAAACCAAGCTAAACGTTGGAATACGTCTCTGCCTCCAATTCCTTGGATTACTACAATATTCATTAAATTATGTTCAATTGATGGAAACCTTTTTACAAACAAGACAAATTGATTAAATTGAGCCGGCGACGTATTTTATTCAACGACCACATTACCCACAATGCACCAGTATGTTCGAGGTAGGGAGGCGCTAACCAAGTAGCATGTAGCCACCGGGACAGAAACAGGAGAGAGGTGTGCTACTTTATCTGACTTGGAAGTCCGAACTGGGATTAAAGTTGACCACATTGTTACAAAGTCGAGTCAAACCTGAACATGGAAGCTCGGGGCCTCGTCGCGTTGGCTCTTTCCGAGTATCGACAACTAGTGAATATGCAGGTGATTCACCTGAGGAACAGGGAGGAGGACGACAGGAGGAGGAGGAGGTAGGATGAGACTGCGTTTTATTACATCCAAAAAATGTATATTGTTCTATGATTTATCCTTATATTTCATATTGCAATGTCATTTGGGCAAGTACCTTCATGAGCAACCTCAACTGTATCTTAATCCTGCAAAAACGTTTTATCAAAATTATTACATTCTCCAATAGACTCACTAGATCCACCCCATTGTTCCAATGCCTAGGTATTCTCTCTATTTCTGCTGTAAATGTTTTTCAGATTTGTCTTTTTGTCTATCAATCCATCCACAACCTACTTCCAACCTGTTTTCATTCTTTATTTCAATTCCCAAATTCATCACTTTAATACTAGGTCTGCAAACAATCTCCATCCCACCTTTTTTAGGACTACTTTTTCCCAATTTTCAGTTAGGTTCAGAGTTCTTCTTTATTGGAACACCTTACCACTCAATATTAGAGAATGCTCGAGCACAAATAATTTCAAAAAACAAATCACAACTTTTTTGCTAACCCAGCTTAGCAAAGCTTAACAACTAATTTCCAGAACTTCTCTGCATATCCTCATCAGATTCCTGTTTTTCTAGTAATTTAGCTTATTCTCCTTAGTTGTCCTATGTTTTACATATCTCTGTAGATATTGTTTGTTTCATTATAGGAGGACCACTCGACAAGCCCTTATGGGTTTTTTTGGTTCCTCCTGCACATTTTTTCTGTTAGATTGTATTTCTTTTTTTTTCCCCTTTTTTTTCTACATACTGTTTCTCTGAATTTTTGGCGGTTGTATATTTTTTTATGTGCAAATAAACTAAACTAAAAAAAGGTGTTTTATTAGCAGCTGCTGCAGAGGTGAAGTGTGTTTTCGGTTGTCAGTGCGTGCACCAGCTCAGCTGATATTTTTTTTTTTTTTTTTTTTTTAAATTTGCAAAAAGTACAATTATTATTAATACAAATCTTCACATTATGCAATTTCAAGTTGAATTATAACACAAGGAGTATAAATCAAATAAAAAACAAAAAGCACAACACTTTATAACCAGACAGGGGGAGTGAAATTATAACAGAAAGCCAAAAAATGTACATACATTTATGGTTTTGATTGCTTTTGAATTTGTAGAAAACTTAATAGAGTCCATGTAGTCCTCAGACAGGCCATAAATGATGGAAATGATGATAGTTAACATGTGGTGTTACATCGGCATGTGAGTTTCATTCTGATTGGAGCATCAGTGTAGTCTGGCGTTTGTAGACTCATGTCTATCTGTGGTGTTACTCTTAGTTGGTTGCTTGTCTTACATTTATTTGTAATATGAGTGTTGAGCATGTACTTCAGCAATACGTTCATGTAAATCTATGGGCTTTATAACCATAATTAAGTTTCCTTTTTTACTGTAAAATGTGGGAGGAGGGGGGCACTTCAAGTGTGGGGAGCCACACTGAGTTAATCCGGGTCCGAGCCTGACTTGGTTTCAGCCTTGGAGCGATGCTACTTGGGTAGAAATCATTGAGTGACAGTGAGAAACCTATTGGAAAAAATGTCAATTTTTCCATTATATTTGAATATAAAAAAAAGAAGGCAGGAATAACGAATGTGTCTCGTTTAGTGCTTCATTTTAGCTTCAGTTTGGAGTGACTGGGTCACATGGACTGGAATAAAAACTGCTTCAAGGATCCCTGAAATGAATTTCTGTTTAATATCCAACCTAAAACTAACTTCACTGCAATCCATTAGCCATGACTGTAACACCAAGATTTGCAGTTTAGGATATATTTACAGGACTGTCTCAGAAAATTAGAATATTGTGATTTACAAAATTACAAAAACAAAAATGTCATACATTCTGGATTCATTACAAATCAACTGAAATATTGCAAGCCTTTTATTATTTTAATATTGCTGATCATGGCTTACAGCTTAAGATTAAGATTCAGAATGTATGACATTTTTGTTTTTTAATTGCATTACAGAAAATAAAGAACTTTATCACAATATTCTAATTTTCTGAGACAGTCCTGTATATGTAAAAGAGTACTTGCATAGTTAAGTATAACAATAGGTAACTAAACGCAAGTAATGTAGTACTGTGATATTTCTGTGTCGTATAACCCTTTTACTCTTTTTTTTTTTCTTGAACTCAGGGTTCTCATATCCAGCTTGCTGTGTTCAAGGCAGCGTGCCAGCACTGGAGCTGAGTGTGAAATGATGCTGAACGCAGACGACGGCGCGTTCGCTCAGCATTTCAGAGTCACCAGGACGCAGTTTGAGTTTCTGCTGAATAAACTGCAGGCGAGCGGTTTGAAGGAGCAGCACAAGCGAGGTCTGGCACCGGTTCCCGTCACAAAGAAGGTACTGATGTTCCTCTGGTACATGTCCACTTCTAGCAGCTTCCGGGCCATATCTGAAAAGTTCGGTGTGTCTCAGTCGTCAGCTCACAGGATCACTTTAGAGGTCCTTAACTTAATTTCCTCAATCAGACCGACTTTCATCTCGTGGCCTGGCAAGTCTAAGAAATCTGCATCCGCTGCTGCATTTTCCCGCCTCTGCGGCCTCGGTGATGTCATCGGTGCAATCGATGGGTGTCACATCCGGGTGCAGAAGCCTCCTATTAGAGGGGGAGACTACAAGAACTGCCATTCCTTCTACTCCGTCCTCCTGCAAGCAGTCGTTGACGACAGAGGGAGGTTCATTGACGTTTTTGCTGGAACGCCGGGCGGAGTTCAGGATGCCAGGATGTTGGAATCCTCCACCTTCTACTCAAGTTGGAAAAAGAAGATGGGTGATTACAGCTTACTGGGAGACGATGCCTACGCCGGACACGGCTTCCCTTTCATCATCGCTCCTAAACGAGACAATGGAGCTCCCGGGGAAGAAGAGCAGCTGCACAACTCCCAGATCGGCCGTGGCAGGGCGGTTGTTGAGAGAGCTTTGGGTGGGATGAAGTGCAGGTGGAGGCGTCTTCAAGATCTGCAACACACTCGCGTTGATGCGATGGTAATGACCATAACTGCAGGCTGTGTGCTGCATAATATGTGTCTGGGGGATTCAGAGTCGTGTCAGGAACACCCGCAGGGCTGTCCAAGGCAGGAAGACGGAAACCAATAACAAAAGTGCACCTTTTTTTTAACTGTTTGTGAACATAATTGTGTCAAAAAAAAGTATTAAAAGGTGTCTTCTTCTGTCAACTTTTATTTCATTTTCAAAGCTGAAGGTGAAGTTATGAAGAACTGTTAGTTTAGTGTACTATGGTGTTGCAAATGACTGTTTAGGTCATGACCCACCGATCAGTGACAGCTCCAAGCTGTACTCAAACTTAGTACTTTGTCTAAGGTTAGATCTGTTGATTGACTTTGGAAAACACCACAGGTGAATAAAAACGAATTTAACAACACAAACAAAAATGCAGAGAAAATAGTTAATATCAATAACTTAAATTGGCCGTATTACATTTTTACATGTTTTCTGATTAATCCTAAAACACTGCATTTTTTTTTCTCTCACTGTTTCGGGTCCCGGTTCAAAATGATTAAATTATGGCATAGACATTGTAAGATGTGATGTCTACATGTAACAGCTTTAAATCTGTAATCCTGGCTACCACTTTAAGTTCAGACCACTTTTCCTAGATATCGGCCTTGTTTGATCAACATAATAAACTACACGCACACAAAACATGGGTTCAATTGTGTACAGTATTTCTGATGAATAATTAGCAGGGGAGAAGAAGTTAATAAAATAAACAAAATAAACATTTTTATAAAAAAAGCAGATTTATTTTGGGAGAAATGAACAGAAATGTCTATAAATGTAAAAATTGGCTTGAATGAATGGCAAAAAATAATGTTTGGAGTCACTACTGACATAAATACAGTGTAATTTGAGTTTGCATGTGACATCACAGACTCAGATCAGAAGAATAATCCAGCATCCTCATCTTTGTCACCCAACTTTACATCATTCTGCATTTATTGTACTTCTCAAATGGGTAGCACAAAGTTGTAATGTCAGTCTCAAACCAGTAGCTATGAACCGAGCTGTTGACTCGTGGTTGATAAGGGAGCTTTTCTGCTATATTGCTGCAGTACCTTAACTGAAGCATAAATAAGGATATTGTTTAAACTTATAGAGAAACTAATGCACATTCAAAACAATCACAGTTTGTTGAGTAACTTGGTCATGAGGACATCAAAGCAGCGCTGTGAGGACTTGAGCTGTGCCATCATCTCGTCATGGCGCTGCTGGCTGGCCAACTCGGACTGGCGCAGGAACTCCATCACGTCCTCCTCCATCCGCCTGCGTTTATGGGGTGCGGGTTTGGGGAATTTGAGAGCAGCAGGTCTGGGGGAAGCGTCCAGGTCCAGCGTGTCCTCCCCCCCGTCGATGACGGGGAACACCACGTCCTGCTCCAGCCCCAGCAGGTTGTCCATCTCGGTGTAGAACTTGAAACGCATCGCCCGCTTCCCCGCGCACTTGCGGCTAGGGTTGCCATGTTCAGAAAGAGAAATAAGGAACACCCAGATTTCAGCAGCGCATACGCCAAAAAAGGGACATCCCCAAAACTTCTAAACTACATAGAAATGTGTTTATTTTATATGAAAAAACTAAATGCTTTGATTTAAAGATTAAAGTGCTTTAATAGCATAGAACTTGCATGACTGTACAGACAAACAACCATACTAGCAACTGAAATATCCTCCTATATGTTTCTCCTCATCAGCCCAGATGTATATAGCCTACAAGTGAAGAATATGGTGTAAAAGTTCCTTTATTTCAATAATTCAACTTAAAAGGTGAAACTAATACATTACATAGTCTCATTACATGCAAAGCAAGATGTGTTAAACCTTTATTTGTTATAATTTTGATGATTGAATTGTTTATTGATTTCATAATATAGAGATTTTTTTATTTGGGGTTTTCATAAACTGAGCCATAATCACCAAAATTATAACAAATAAAGGCTTGAAATATCTCGCTTTGAATGTAGTGGGAAATAATATATTTGTTTCACCTTTAGTTGAATTTACTACGAATGAAGTTTTGCAATACAGGACTGTCTCAGAAAATTAGAATATTGTGATAAAGTTCTTTATTTTCCGTAATGCAATTTAAAAAAAAAAAAAAAAAAAAAAAATGTCATACATTATGGATTCATTACAAATCAACTGAAATATTGCAAGCCTTTTATTATTTTAATATTGCTGATTATGGTTTACAGTTTAAGATTAAGATTCCCAGAATATTCTAATTTTTTGAGATGGGATATTTGAGTTTTCTTAAACTGTAAGCCATGATCAGCAATATTAAAATAATAAAAGGCTTGCAATATTTCAGTTGATTTGTAATGAATCCAGAATGTATGACATTTTTGTTTTTGTAATTGCATTACAGAAAATCACAATATTCTAATTTTCTAAGACATGCCTGTATATTCAAATTTTTCGACCTTCACCTGTATATTAGGACATCAATAAATAAGAGCATAATTTATGTCCGTATTGGTTCAATACAGAACGCAAGTTTTAATTCCCAATTACGTAACAATTCCGTATTTCAAGGTTTACCTGCGGCCGTCCTTCTTCACCCTCCTGTAGCCCTCCACCAGCGTGCTCCACTTGCGGGCCACCTTGACGGGGCAGAAGCTCTGCTGGAAGTGAAGCCCCAACCTCGTGGAGACCTGGTGAGTGGTGAGAACGGCAGAGAAGATAATTAGGACCACACTGCCCCCCCTCAGAGACATCTACACTGGTCCACTTCTAAAAAAGGCCAGAAACATCAGCACTGACCCCACACACCCCGGACATGCCCTGTTTTCCCCACTCCCCTCCAGAGGTGTCAAGTAACCAAGTACAAATACTTTGTTACCTTACTTAAGTAGAAATTTTGGTTATCTGTACTTCACTGGAGTAATTATTTTTCAGACGACTTTTTACTTTTACTCCTCACATTTTCATGCAATTATCTGTACTTTTTACTCCTTACATTTTAAAAACAGCCTCGTTACTCTATTTCATTTCTGCCTTTAAAAAAAAACTATCCAGTTAAATTGCTCCATCCGGATAGAGTGAATTTGGTTGTGGTTGTTTCAGATGTTCTTGTCCAGTTTTGTTCTTACATCCGTTCCCTCAGATTCCTGCAACTAAACTTGGATGTACATTCCAATAAAGGTTAGGATAAATGATAACATGCCTCTGAAGTTTGACTTTTTGCACCATTACAATACTTATAGGCAACTAGTCATCATATCTTCTGCTCTCTGAAACACATGTTAATGCTCAATAGTACACATAAATGGTTCTTTAATATATTTGCATTATACTAAGATGCATTCATTTTCAATGGATTTTGTCCATAATGGCTTTTTTACCCCTTACTTTTATACTTTAAGTAGTTTTGAAACCAGTACTTTTATATATTTGTATCTATACTTCTACCTGAGTAATGAATGTGAATACTGAAGACACCTCTGGTGACAATAAAGGATTCTATTCTATTCTATTCTATTCTATTCTATACCTCCTCCCACAGCAGCTTCTTGTTGGGCCTGGCCCGCTTGAGCCGGGTGTTGAGGTCTTGCAGGGTCCCGGGGGGGCCGAGGCCGGTCTTTTCCCGCCCGGCGAGGCTGGTCTTCTCTCCCTCGGGGCCGCCCTCCTCTCCCCCGGGGAGGTCGGTCCCCTCTCCCCCGGGGAGGCCGCCCTCCTCCCCGCTGATGTACTGCCGCATCAGGACGATCAGGAACAGCGTCTGGTCCCTGCTGAAGCCGTCATTTTTGCTCTGCTGGGAGCTATTATTCTCTTGCTGCTCGCTTGACATCGTCCTCACACACCGCTGAAACATAAAAAGCAAACATATTGTGGATAAAATACAAAAAGGTGTTTTAAAAAGTTGAAATTACCCCAGTATTTACTTGTTGATGCGAGTAGCGCCGCGTGTTCTAGTTGAGACTTCCGACTAGGAACTCGGAAGTACAACTTCCGTGACGCGGGTAGCGTCGGGTGTTCCAGTGGAAACTTCCGACTAGGAACTCGGAAGTACAACAACTTCCGTGGTGCGAGTAGCGTCGGGTGTTCCAGTTGAAACTTCCGACTAGGAACTCGGAAGTACGACTTCCTTGATGCGAGTAGCGTCGTCTGCAATCCAAATTCTTACACAAAAACCCCTCTTTTTTTACTTTTCATTGTGATTTCAATCAGTATATAGACTATATTAAGTTTTTTACAAATTCAAAAGCAATCAAAACCATAAATGTATGTTTTGGCTTTCTGTTATAATTTCATCCCCCCTGGCTGGTGTTGTGCTTTTTGTTTTGTTTTTTATTTGATTTATACTCCTTATATGTTATAATTCAACTTGAAATTGCATAATGTGAAGATTTGTAATCATTGTACTTTTTGCAATTGTTAAATAAAAAAAATAATAAAAAAAAGAGTAGCATCGGGTGTTCCAGTTGAAACTTCCGACTAGGAACTCGGAAGTACGACTTCCGTGTAAAAAAGGAATAAAAACGGGATGGTTTTTGTTAATTTTCAAGCATGAAAATCCGGCTGGCAAATGTTAAAGTAGGGGTTTTGAGAATACAAAAACTCAGATTAACTATTTCCGAGTATAAATATATCAGGCGGTCACTTATATATTTATAATTCCCCTCCAGACGCGGCTGGTTGTTTACTTGCTCAGTGCTGTAACTCGTTTCCACCACCAGATGTCGCCAAATGCGCGTCCGTTCAAAGCAGAAGCGGTTGTTCATTAATTAATTAATTAATTTTCTCCATCGGTCCTAGGGTTATGATTTACATCTTTTGTTTGGATCATTTTTAGAAAATGTGCCTGAGAACGGGTAATAGCTGTAGTGGCACCCCTAAGAAATCTCTTCTGAAATTTCTCCTTTTATGATTAAATATGACTGGAATTGCATTGTAGCAATTTTAAATGAGAATCACTAAGTAGAACAGGAAAACTAGATTAGATTTGAACATAAACCAAAAAAACATTTTTTGAGACAGGATATTTGAGTTTACTTAAGCTGTAAGCCATGATCGGTAATATTAAAATAATAAAAGGCTTGCAATATTTCAGTTGATTTGTAATGAATCCAGAATGTATGACATTTTTGCATTACAGAAAATAAAGGACTTTATCACAATACTCTAATTTTCTGAGACAGTCCTGTATATTCATTAAATTATGTTCAATTGTTGGAAACCTTTTTACAAACAAGACAAATTGATTAAATTGAGCTGGCGACGTATTTTATTCAACGACCACATTACCCACAATGCACCAGTATGTTCGAGGTAGGGAGGTGCTAAACCAAGTAGCATGTAGCCACCGGGACAGAAACAGGAGAGAGGTGTGCTACTTTATCTGACTTGGAAGTCCGAACTGGGATTAAAGTTGACCGCATTGTTACAAAGTCGAGTCAAACCTGAACATGGAAGCTCGGGGCCTCGTCGCGTTGGCTCTTTCCGAGTATCGACAACTAGTGAATATGCAGGTGATTCACCTGAGGAACAGGGAGGAGGACGACAGGAGGAGGAGGAGGTAGGAATGAGCGTGTGTGGGTTTTATTAGCAGTTGGCTGCAGAGGTGAAGTGTGTTTTCGGTTGTCAGTGCGTGCACCAGCTCAGCTGTTTTTTTGTGTCTTTTTTTGTGTGAAACTTTATTTCAATTTTGAGCAAGTATAATAACATTAATATAAATTCCCGACATCATTCAATAATATGAAAACACAAACATACATAGGTATCATCACAGTCCAAAAAATTTAAAATTATTCTATTCACAAAAAAAACTACAATAAAGTGAAAGTTGTTCGTGACATGCCGCGTTCCTTTTACCTCGGAAATCGGAACTGGGAATAGCAGCCATCTTGGAATGGAATGGTAACTCGGGGGTGGTGAAGCTTCTCCCACTTTCCCAGTAGTAAATCCCGTTTTGAGGGGCGTTCCAGTTGAAAATTCCGACTGGGAACTGGGAAATTCCGACTTCCGAGGACAAATGGAACGCGGCACACTAAACATAAAAGGAAGGCAATACATTCAGATATCAGTTAACATTTCTTTTATGAGGTTGAATTTCTGTTTAATATCCAACCTAAAACTAACTTCACTGCAATCCATTAGCCTTGACTGTAACACCACGATTTGCAATTTAGGATATATTTACAGGACTGTCTCAGAAAATTAGAATATTGTGATTTTCTGTAAAGCAATTACAAAAACAAAAATGTCATACATTCTGGATTCATTACAAATCAACTGAAATATTGCAAGCCTTTTATTATTTTAATATTGCTGATCATGGCTTACAGGTTAAGAAAACTCAAATATCCTATCTAAAAAAATTAGAATATTCTGGGAATCTTAATCTTAAACTGTAAGCCATAATCAGCTATATTAAAATAATAAAAGGCTTGCAATATTTCAGTTGATTTGTAATGAATCCAGAATGTATGACATTTTTGTTTTTTAATTGCATTACAGAAAATAAAGAACTTTATCACAATATTCTAATTTTCTGAGACAGTCCTGTATATGTAAAAGAGTACTTGCATAGTTTCCTATAACAATAGGTAACTAAACGCAAGTAATGTAGTACTGTGATATTTTGGTGTCTTATAACTCTTTTACGCCCCCTTTTTTCTTGAACTCAGGGTTCTCATATCCAGCTTGCTGTGTTCAAGGCAGCGTGCCAGCACTGGAGCTGAGTGTGAGATGATGCTGAACGCAGACGACGGCGCGTTCGCTCAGCATTTCAGAGTCACCAGGACGCAGTTTGAGTTTCTGCTGAATAAACTGCAGGCGAGCGGTTTGAAGGAGCAGCACAAGCGAGGTCTGGCACCGGTTCCCGTCACAAAGAAGGTACTGATGTTCCTCTGGTACATGTCCACTTCTAGCAGCTTCCGGGCCATATCTGAAAAGTTCGGTGTGTCTCAGTCGTCAGCTCACAGGATCACTTTAGAGGTGCTTAACTTAATTTCCTCAATCAGACCGACTTTCATCTCGTGGCCTGGCAAGTCTAAGAAATCTGCATCCGCCGCTGCATTTTCCCGCCTCTGCGGCCTCGGTGATGTCATTGGTGCAATCGATGGGTGTCACATCCGGGTGCAGAAGCCACCTATTAGAGGGGGAGACTACAAGAACTGCCATTCCTTCTACTCCGTCCTCCTGCAAGCAGTCGTTGACGACAGAGGGAGGTTCATTGACGTTTTTGCTGGAACGCCGGGCGGAGTTCAGGATGCCAGGATGTTGGAGTCCTCCACCTTCTACACAAGTTGGAAAAAGAAGATGGGTGATTACAGCTTACTGGGAGACGAGGCCTACGCGGGACACGGCTTCCCTTTCATCATCGCTCCTAAACGAGACAATGGAGCTCCTGGGGAAGAAGAGCAGCTGCACAACTCCCAGATCGGCCGTGGCAGGGCGGTTGTTGAGAGAGCTTTGGGTCGGATGAAGTGCAGGTGGAGGCGCCTTCAAGATCTGCAACACACTCGCGTTGATGCGATGGTAATGACCATAACTGCAGGCTGTGTGCTGCATAATATGTGTCTGGGGGATTCAGAGTCGTGTCAGGAACACCCGCAGGGCTGTCCGAGGCAGGAAGACGGAAACCAATAATAAAAGTGCACCTTTTTTTTTTTTACTGTTGTGAACATAATTGTGTCAAAAAAATATTAAAAGGTGTCTTCTTCTGTCAACTTTTATTTCATTTTCAAAGCTGAAGGTGAAGTTATGAACAACTCTTAGAGTTTAGTGTACTATGGTGTTGCCAATGACTGTTTAGGTCATGACCCACCGATCAGTGACAGCTAAAGCTGTAATCAAACTTAGTACTTTGTCTAAGGTTAGATCTGTTGATTGACTTTGGAAAACACCACAGGTGAATAAAAACGAATTTAACAACACACAAACAAAAATGCAGAGAAAATTGTTAATATCAATAACTTAAATTGGCCGTATTACATTTTTACATGTTTTCTGATTAATCCTAAGACACACTGCATTTTTTTCTCTCACTGTTTCGGGTCTCGGTTCAAAATGATTAAATTATGGCATAGACATTGTAAGATGTGATGTCTACATGTAACTGCTTTAAATCTGTAATCCTGGCTACCACTTTAAGTTCAGACCACTTTTCCTAGATATCGGCCTTGTTTGATCAACATAATAAACTACCGTACACACACACACAACATGGATTCAATTGTGTATAGTATTTCTGATGAATAATTAGCTCGGGAGAAGAAGTTAAGAAAATGAACAAAATAAACATTTTTATCAAATATGCAGATTTATTTGTGGAGAAATTAACAAAAATGTCTATAAATGTAAAAATTGGCTTGAATGAATGGCAAAAAAAAATGTTTGGAGTCACTACTGACATAAATGCACTGTAATTTGAGTTTGCATGTGACATCACAGACTCAGATCAGAAGAATAATCCAGCATCCTCATCTTTGTCACCCAACTTTACATCATTCTGCATTTATTGTACTTCTCAAATGGGTAGCACAAAGTTGTAATGTCAGTCTCAAAGGAGGCCCACCTGAAACCAGTCGCTATGAACCGAGCTGTTGACTCGTGGTTGATAAGGGAGCTTTTCTGTTATATTGCTGCAGTACCTTAACTGAAGCATAAATAAGGATATTGTTTAAACTTTTAGAGAAACTCATGCACATTGAAAACGATCACAGTTTGTTGAGTAACTTGGTCATGAGGACGTCAAAGCAGCGCTGTGAGGACTTGAGCTGTGCCATCATCTCGTCATGGCGCTGCTGGCTGGCCAACTCGGACTGGCGCAGGAACTCCATCACGTCCTCCTCCATCCGCCTGCGTTTATGGGGTGCGGGTTTGGGGAATTTGAGAGCAGCAGGGCGGGGGGACGCGTCCAGGTCCAGCGTGTCCTCCCCCCCGACGATGACGGGGAACACCACGTCCTGCTCCAGCCCCAGCAGGTTGTCCATCTCGGTGTAGAACTTGAAGCGCATCGCCCGCTTCCCCGCGCACTTGCGGCTAGGGTTGCCATGTTCAGAAAGAGAAATAAGGAACACCCAGATTTCAGCAGCGCATACGCCAAAAAAGGGACATCCCCAAAACTTCTAAACTGCATAGAAATGTTTTTTTTATATGAAAAAACGAAATGCTTTGATTTAAAGATTAAAGTGCTTTAATAGCATAGAACTTGCATGACTGTACAGACAGACAACCATACTAGCAACTGAAATATCCTCCTATGATGTTTCTCCTCATCAGCCCAGATGTATATAGCCTACAAGTGAAGAATATGGTGTAAACGTTCATATATTTCAATAATTCAACTTAAAAGGTGAAACTAATATATTACATAGTCTCATTACATGCAAAGCAAGATGTGTTAAACCTTTATTTGTTATAATTTTGATGATTGAATTGTTTATTGATTTCATAATATAGAGATTTTTTTATTTGGGGTTTTCATAAACTGAGCCATAATCACCAAAATTATAACGAATAAAGGCTTGAAATATCTCGCTTTGAATGTAGTGGGAAATAATATATTTGTTTCACCTTTAGTTGAATTTACTACGAATGAAGTTTTGCAATACAGGACTGTCTCAGAAAATTAGTTCTTTATTTTCCGTAATGCAATTAAAAAAAAACGAACATGTCATACATTCTGGATTCATTTAAGATTAAGATTCCCAGGATATTCTAATTTTTTGAGATAGGATATTTGAGTTTTCTTAAGCTGTAAGCCATGATCAGCAATAATAAAATAATAAAAGGCTTGCAATATTTCAGTTGATTTGTAATGAATCACCAAAATTATAACAAATAAAGGCTTGAAATATCTCACTTTGAATGTAGTGGGAAATAATATATTTGTTTCACCTTTAGTTGAATTTACTACGAATGAAGTTTTGCAATATATTCAAATTTTCAGACCTTCACCTGTATATGATGACATCAATAAATAAGAGAATAATATATGTCCATATTGGTTCGAAAAAACGCAACTTTTAATTCCCGTAACACGTAACAATTCCGTATTTCAAGGGACGGGTGTTAAGTTTACCTGCGGCCGTCCTTCTTCACCCTCCTGTAGCCCTCCACCAGCGTGCTCCACTTGCGGGCCACCTTGACGGGGCAGAAGCTCTGCTGGAAGTGAAGCCCCAACCTCGTGGAGACCTGGTGAGTGGTGAGAACGGCAGAGAAGATAATTAGGACCACACTGCCCCCCCTCAGAGACATCTACACTGGTCCACTTCTAAAAAAGACCAGAAACATCAGCACTGACCCCACACACCCGGACATGCCCTGTTTTCCCCACTCCCCTCCAGAGGTGTCAAGTAACAAAGTACAAATACTTCCTTACCTTACTTAAGTAGAAATTTTGGTTATCTATACTTCAGTGGAGTTATTATTTTTCAGATGACTTTTTTACTTTTACTCCTTACATTTTCATGCAATTATCTGTACGTTTTACTCCTTACATTTTAAAAACAGCCTCGTTACTCTATTTCATTTCTGCCTTTAAAAAAAAAACTATCCAGTTAAATTGCTCCATCCGGATAGAGTGAATTTGGTTGTGGTTGTTTCAGATGTTCTTGTCCAGTTTTGTTCTTACATCCGTTCCCTCAGATTCCTGCAACTAAACTTGGATGTACATTCCAATAAAGGTTAGGATAAATGATAACATGCCTCTGAAGTTTGACTTTTTGCACCATTACAATACTTATAGGCAACTAGTCATCATATCTCCTGCTCTCTGAAACACATGTTAATGATCAATAGTACACATATATGCTTCTTTAATATATTTGCATTATACTAACATGCATTCATTTTCAATGGATTTTGTCCTTAATGGCTTTTTTCCCCCTTACATTACTTTTACTTTTATACTTTAAGTAGTTTTGAAACCAGTACTTTTATATATTTGTATCTATACTTCTACCTGAGTAATGAATGTGAATACTGAAGACACCTCTGGTGACAATAAAGGATTCTATTCTATTCTATTCTATTCTATTCTATTCTATACCTCCTCCCACAGCAGCTTCTTGTTGGGCCTGGCCCGCTTGAGCCGGGTGTTGAGGTCTTGCAGGGTCCCGGGGGGGCCGAGGCCGGTCTTTTCCCGCCCGGCGAGGCTGGTCTTCTCTCCCTCGGGGCCGCCCTCCTCTCCCCCGGGGAGGTCGGTCCCCTCTCCCCCGGGGAGGCCGCCCTCCTCCCCGCTGATGTACTGCCGCATCAGGACGATCAGGAACAGCGTCTGGTCCCTGCTGAAGCCGTCATTTTTGCTCTGCTGGGAGCTATTATTCTCTTGCTGCTCGCTTGACATCGTCCTCACACACCGCTGAAACATAAAAAGCAAACATATTGTGGATAAAATACAAAAGAGGTGTTTTAAAAAGTTGAAATTACCCCAGTATTTACTTGTTGATGCGAGTAGCGCCGCGTGTTCTAGTTGAGACTTCCGACTAGGAACTCGGAAGTACAACTTCCGTGATAGGACTGGCGTCGGGTGTTCCAGCTGAAACTTCCGACCAGGAACTCGGAAGTACAACTTCCGTGATGCGAGTAGCGTCATCCAAATTCTTACACAAAAACCCCTCTTTTTTTACTTTTCATTGTGATTTCAATCAGTATCTGGACTCTATTAAGTTTTCTACAAATTCAAAAGCAATCAAAACCATAAATGTATGTTTTGGCTTTCTGTTATAATTTCGTCCCCCCTGGCTGGTTATAATGTGTTGTGCTTTTTGTTTTGTTTTTTATTTGATTTATACTCCTTTTATGTTATAATTCAACTTGAAATTGCATAATGTGAAGATTTGTAATCATTGTACTTTTTGCAATTGTTAAATAAAATAAATAAATAAAAAGGTAGCATCGGGTGTTCCAGTTGAAACTTCCGACTAGGAACTTGGAAGTACGACTTCCGTGTAAAAAAGGAATAAAAATGGGATGGTTTTTGTTAATTTTCAAGCATGAAAATCCGGCTGGCAAATGTTAAAGTAGTGGTTTTGAGAATACAAACACTCAGATTAACTATTTCCGAGTATAAATATATAAGGCGGTCACTTATATATTTATAATTCCCCCCCAGACGCGGCTGGTTGTTTACTTGCTCAGTGCTGTAACTCGTTTCCACCACCAGATGTCGCCAAATGCGCGTCCGTTCAAAGCAGAAGCGGTTGTTAATTAATTAATTAATTAATTTTCTCCATCGGTCCTAGGGTTATGACTTATATCTTTTGTTTGGATCATTTTTAGAAAATGTACCTGAGAACGGGTAATAGCTGTAGTGGCACCCCTAAGAAATCTCTTCTGAAATTTATCCTTTTATGATTAGATATGACTGAAATTGCATTGTAGCAATTTTAAATGAGAATCACTAAGTAGAACAGGAAAACTAAATTAGATTTAACCATAAAAGATCTAAAATTAAAACAGAACGCGTACATGAGGTACCTCATGTACTAATAATGTAATAACATTATGTGTGAAACTATGGGCATGTATGGCTCCCAGCGCTTCAAGTCATTGTGTTTATTGATGATGTGATGACTGTGATGCTGATGGCCGAACTCTGAGGTGTCCAGGACTATACTCTGCTCACATTAAGACAAATACAACAATAACGACAGGATAGCTCTCCACAGTGCAGATGTTAACTGATTGGAAACATGCTGCAAGAGCAACTGAGGACTTTTAAAGCAAGGGCATTGAATGGTTGCCATATCCTCCACCCAAGAGTGCCGCTTTTCAATTAGTGGGGTGAGAAAGGCCCACAAACAAGCAGCGACCTCAGGTGGGTGAAGGGAAGGTCAGGCGAAGCATCTCTGTTTATACACATGACTTCAAGCAATCATCAAATACATTAATACAAATAATAAATAGACAATTTCAGGAAATGTTGATATGGGCATGCCCTACTGCCCATTTGTCCCCTCTAGCTGCTTGTGTTTGGGGTTGTTAATAATGGCCAATAAACAGGGGTGTGGTTCAGGCGTCTGTGGTTTTGGGGTGGTTAATAATGGCCAGTAAACCACTCCCTCTGCTGTTGTTAATACAACACAGCCCTAGTTGGCCATATAGTCCACAGCAACCCGAGGCTTTTAACGTTGGATCGAAGTCTACGATATCGTAAAA
This sequence comes from Cololabis saira, assembly GCF_033807715.1. Taxonomy (NCBI): domain Eukaryota; kingdom Metazoa; phylum Chordata; class Actinopteri; order Beloniformes; family Belonidae; genus Cololabis; species Cololabis saira. The sequence goes on along the minus strand of NC_084610.1, from coordinate 3,944,831 downwards.
ATGTTTTTTTTTTTCTAATTATTTCGGGCGCTTTTCTTTCGCAATTTTTTTTCAGGGACACTTTAGGCATGTACCTTTTGGTGTTTCCTTTTTTTATGCTAGTGAAAGGCTGTTCTCCAAAACAACAGGTGCAATATGGGCATGCCATTATGTTGGTATTCCAATAATAATAATATTAATACTCAGCCAAGAATGAAGGACGATGGTTATAGTCCATACAGTTTAAGATTAAGATTCCCAGAATATTCTATTTTTTTAGATAGGATATTTGAGTTTTCTTAAGCTGTAAGCCATGATCAGCAATATTAAAATAATAAAAGGCTTGCAATATTTCAGTTGATTTGTAATGAATCCAGAATGTATGACATTTTTGCATTACAGAAAATAAAGGACTTTATCACAATATTCTAATTTTCTGAGACAGTTCTGTGTATATATATATATATATATATATATATATATATATATTAGTTACGTCACTTTCAGCACTTAACATTGGAAGTACATTGCTTGAAACGTCTAATTCCTAAATTGTGTAATCTATATTTTAATGAAACCTTTAAACTAAATGTATTTCCTTGCTGGCAAGTAAATCCTTTCTGGTTCACGTTTTAATTAGATTTTAAAGAAAGCCAAGTGCACGTGTGTATAGAAGAAATTATTTCCCTCATATTATCAAACTGCGGTGTTTGTGGTCCACGTCTGTCCCAGCAGGTGCGTCTCTTTACCTGATGAGGCTCAGCCTCAGGGTGGGGGGGTATTAAAGCTCCCATTGGCTGCGCGGCCAGACAGACACACAGCAGACAGATTACCCCACTACACTCCACTCCACCGTGAACAGAGAGCAGAGCAGACACCGCGGAGACGGACCGCTCCTCCGCTCCTCCGTTCCTGACCCAGACACTGGAGGCGGCTCGGGGGCCGACACCGCGCTCTGGTCCCATGGAGGCGGCCGTGCTGAGCCCCGCCGTCCTGCCCGAGCTGGACTGCAACAGCAACAGCCTGAGCGCCGAGCTGGAGGTGAAGAAGCTGCAGGAGCTGGTGCGGAGGCTGGAGCGGCAGAACCAGCAGCTGCGCAGCCGCGCCGGCGCGCCCCCGTCCCCGGGCTGCGGGCTCCGCGGGGCCGCCGGCCGCCGCCTCACCGGCCCGATGACCGGCCCGATGACCAGCCCCATGCCCGGCTTATTCTGCCCACCGTCCCTGAGATCCTTCTCTCCAACGGACGAGCATTTCGACTATTTCCACCCGCACAGCCCCGGGGATGGAGCCGCGTCTGCAGGGGAGGAGGATGAGGATGAGGAGGACGGATCCGAACCGTCGGTCCTGGACGACCTGGAGCTTCTGGATCTGGAATACCTGAGCTGCACAGACGACTCTGATGAAACCTGGTGAGAGTCAGATCCTGCTTTACATTTGTGACCATTTGTTGCTTTGTGCGCGGAGATGCGTCTCCTGTGATTGTCTGGATGAAATGGTTCATGTTCTCTCTGTCTGGACGAGATTGTGTGTCAGCTTTGTTCTCGGTTCGGCCTGCGGGGCTGGAACAAAGACGCACACCTCGGAAGTTAATTAGGCCTCTGAGAGGAGAAGCCACTTACCAGAGTCAGGAGGTGAATTCCGGGTAATTCAATTGGACTAGACGCGTCTACATTAGTGCCTTGCTCCAGCAGCTGAGGCACAGCCGGACCACTGATCCTGATTCTGTTTTTACTCAGTCTTAGAGCCTCAAAAACCCTTGTTGAGCACTGGGGAAACTAGCAGAATAACTAAACACACAGGGCTGAGGCTTCAAACAAGGGAGAGGGAGTCATGAATCCAGTGTTATTGTCCAGAAATTGAATCAGGTATGATACTAGGACAGATCCACGAAGCCAGTATTGTCACTCAATATCTTTTGTTGTGATGATGGACATCGTCACAGTCACACGTTCCCCTATCTAGTCTTGTTTGGTTCTTCATATCTCACCTGTCATTACCTGAGTCTCTTAGGATGCTTTCACACCTTCAAGGTTTCAATCCACTTAAACTGAGTTCAAGTTCGTGTGATGTGAACACAGCGATGGCTCTCGGGTGAGGACCAAGACCTGAACACATCTGTGGTCGTCTAGGAGAGAGCGTGAACCTAAACAGGACCAAAGTCTGTTCATGCTTGATTTGGGACATTTAATGCAGTTTTTACGATAGTTTCTTATGATCTGCACTTCCTGTATTTACAGGACTGTCTCAGAAAATTAGAATATTGTGATAAAGTTCTTTATTTTCTGTAATGCAAATATGTCATACTTTCTGGGTTCATTACAAATCAACTGAAATATTGCAAGCCTTTTATTATTTTAATATTGCTGATCATGGTTTACAGCTTAAGAAAACTCAAATATCCTATCTCAAAAAATTAGAATATTCTGGGAATCTTAATCTTAAACTGTAAACCATGATCAGCAATATTAAAATAATAAAAGGCTTGCAATATTTCAGTTGATTTGTAATGAATCTAGAATGTATGACATTTTTGTTTTTTTTAATTGCATTACAGAAAATAAAGAACTTTATCACAATATTCTAATTTTCTGAGACAGTTCTGTACACTTTCTGTTCCTGCAGCAGAGATCTGACCAGTAAGAGTTGAGGGTGGTCGTGTAATTTTAAATCTTTGTGCTCCTGAATTTCTCCTTTTGTGTGAAAAGGAAAAGAACCAGATTACAAATGTAACAAGTTTACAAACCTTCCAGGTGATCCGGAGCAAATGACCTCTGGTGTGAAAGCGCCTTGCGTCACGAAGTTCTCTTTAACTTAAAAGAGCTACTGTCGTCGTAAATGCAGCTGTTGCTACCGGCGACCACTCCAAAGTCTACGTTCACACCGCCGGCATAAATCAGATTTTCAGCACATCCGATCAAAATCGAATCTTTCTGAACGACTGTTTGTTTACATTGTAGAGATGAGATTGAGTCTCTATCCTTGCTCATCCCTGATCAATATGGTTGCTATGGTAACCCACGCACACAGACCATGTAAAACCAAAATGTCAGTGTGTCAAGTTGAGCCTTGATGTTTTCCATTCTTCTGAACCACGGTGGTATCGGCCGATTTCTGAAGTCTGGGTATCAGTTCTGGAGTCGGACTGAAAGTAAAGTCTTTTCCTGGAATCTGTAACAGAAGTTGCTTATTTGATGCGAGCAGTGTCTCTAATATTAGCTCCAGAGCAGAAACGCAGGACTTCAAAGATCCCTTTGAACACAGGCGTGATGGATTCTGCACTGCAGCACGTTTGGCTTCATCTTTTATTTGCTGGATTCATATTTCAGGTGCTTTTTCATGTGTCCAGGAATAGAAACGGAGGTGTGTGTGTGGCTGCTCTGTCCACTTCAGGTCACACTTGAACCTGATGTCGGTGCAGGTTTTAATCTATAATTCAGCCACTTCCCTGTTGCCTGCAGAGCAGAATCGAGCAGCGAGCTCGGAGCTGTCACAAGCATGTGATCGCTCTGTCTAAGCAGAGCTGGACCTCCACACACCTGCAGATTCAGAACTGAGTCTGGTACTGGGAAGACACAATCTGGATTGTGTGCTGGCACTCATCACAGGGATGGATCCATTTCTATCTCAAACACTCCCTCAACACTGTTTCTCTGCACCCAGTTCACAAAGCACAACTGTGAGAGTTTAGCTTCCTATAGCTTAAAAACGCAGTGTTTGTGTGTCTCTGGAGGATACGAGAGTGGAGTTCAGGGTGGAATGAGGCGTTATGCAACAGGAAGGCTTTGGAAAGAGGGAGGTGGCGGTAACGCAGTATGGTGCGGGGTGATTTCACACTCTCAGCAGCGTTTTAAAACCACTCTTTGAAGTGAAATGAGACATTTTTATATATTCTAGACCTGTTTAGTCTTAATGTCCTTTTTTTTTTTTTTAACAATATCTCTTCTCCAGGAATGTAGTATGGGATGAATACAATATCCGGTCTAACCTGAAGCACATAAGCTTTAATGAGTTAATTTAAGATTTGAACCTTGGATGTAAATGAGACCTGTCGAGGCTTTTGTTTGTGTTAAATTACTACAGTTAAAGCAGCACTATGTAACTTTTCCACCTTAATCTAATATTTCATCATCATTGTGATGGTACATCAACTTCCAACAGGTTTAATGAACCTCTGTCATGGTCTGAGGGGTCTGTATCTCCTTCACTGGCACTATGTAACTTTGAGGAGCATGGTAGGAACCCTTCCACACTAAAAAACTACACATTTTTACAGCTTTGACTGCTTTACGGCATACGTCACTTCCCCCTCCTTCCCCATTCGTAGTCCAGACCAAAGCTGGGCGGGGCGTGGAGCACAGAGCTCAGCAGAAGCTGGTGTCATGGCCCAAGCAGCGGAAAAACACAAGAAAATAAAAGTTTTAAAGGAGGAGGCGTAAAAAAGAAAGCGGGAGATTAACAAGCTAAATGCCCGGACAAGAATAAACATTGGTCCGGCGTTCACTCGCTGGCGTGAGCTGAAAGACGAGGAGGGATGTCTGACCGATGGGGATTTATGGGGATAATACAAGAGACAGAATTATGATACAAATGTAAATGTAGAGTTCTATGTTCAATAAGAATCAAAGTTAGAATGTTTTCACATACAGGGGATTCGTCTTCCGGCAGGGCTGCCCTTTGTCACCGGTCCTGTTCATAATTTTTATGGACAGGATTTCTAGGCGCAGCCAGGGGCCGGAGGGGATCCGGTTTGGGAACCTCAGGATTTCATCTCTGCTTTTTGCAGATGACGTTGTCCTGTTGGCTTCATCAGACCGGGACCTCCAGCATGTGCTGGGGCGGTTTGCGGCCGAGTGCGACGCGGCAGGGATGAGAATCAGCACCTCCAAGACCGAGGCCATGGTTCTCGACCGGAAAAGGGTGGCATGCCTTCTCCGGGTGGGTGGAGAAGTCCTGCCTCAGGTGGAGGAGTTCAAGTATCTCGGGATCTTGTTCACGAGTGAGGGAACAATGGAGCGTGAGATTGACAGGCGGATCGGTGCAGCGTCCGCAGTTATGCGGTCGATGTACTGGACCGTCGTGGTAAAGAGGGAGCTGAGTCGAAAGGCGAAGCTCTCGATTTACCGGTCAATCTACGCCCCTACCCTCACCTATGGTCATGAACTTTGGGTAGTGACCGAAAGGACAAGATCGCGGATACAAGCGGCCGAGATGAGTTTCCTCCGCAGGGTGGCTGGACGCTCCCTTAGAGATAGGGTGAGGAGTTCGGTCACCCGGGAGGAGCTCGGAGTCGAGCCGCTGCTCCTCCACATTGAGAGGAGTCAGCTGAGGTGGCTCGGGCACCTGTACCGGATGCCTCCTGGACGCCTCCCTAGGGAGGTGTTCCAGGCATGTCCCACCGGGAGGAGACCCCGGGGAAGACCCAGGACACGCTGGAGAGACTATGTCTCTCGGCTGGCCTGGGAACGCCTCGGACTCTCCCCGGAAGAGCTGGAGGAGGTGTCTGGGGTGAGGGAAGTCTGGGCATCCCTGCTGAGGCTGCTGCCCCCGCGACCCGGTAACGGATAAAGCGGGAGAAGATGAGTGATGAGTGAGTGGGATTCGTCTTGGGTTCTAGTATTTTTCCTGAGAACTGTAAAATTGTGCAGGGCTGATCTGCAAAATATAAGGAATGGGCATTCAGTTATTCACAGGTTATAAAGTATTTTTTTATTTCGTCAGTATGTTGGACTACTAATTTATGACGAAGTCCCTCTAAAAAACGTGACAGGAAAAAGGTGCAGTGGAAACGCTGTAACAGCACAGGGGGGCGGGGGAGACTTCACTAATAAAACCAAGTTGAACTTAGTGATTTTCAACATCGTCATATTATATTGTTTAGCCAAAAATAGATACATTACCTCTTCACTATCCATCCTAAAAACGACCGCTGAAAACAGAAAAGTAGTTTTGAAAGTCCGTCCCGTTCATTCACTATCAAAACAAATGCAGCGACGGGGACAGGAGTTTTCCTGCAGTACGCGCTGGTGCTCATGGGAAATGTAGTTCTTTCTGGTAAAGCACTACCGCTTTTGTCCAAAGGAGCCGCCAAACTCAACAAAAGCTGAAAGTTACATTGTGCTGCTTTAATGGGCTGTTTTCAACCTAAATTAGGTTTGTAAAGCATCATTTTTGTTTTGGAAGTTTTAAACTGTTCTAACTGAGCTCGTGTGTGTCCAGGTTGTACGAGACCCCCAGGTCCCGGGAGACGTCCAGCGAGGCCGTCCCCCCTCTGCAGTGGTGCCGGCAGGTCCTGGACAGCCCCCGGTCGGAGGTGGACGCCGCCAGGAGGAACCTGTCCCTCCGCGTGGAGCAAGGTAGCCGTCGTTATCCATCCACTCATTTATCACCACGGTGTGGATGTCTGCGGTTCACGCCCAGCTAAAGACGACGGGCTTCAAAGCAAGGAACCAAAGTTGGTTTTCACTTCTGTGTGCTGCTGGACGAGTGGTTGTGAAGGTCACAGTTTTAAGTTCGTCCGTCAGATACGAAGCAGCCTCTTGGTGTGGATTTAACAGGGACGAGGTTTAAAAGTCTTTTAATGAGCTGTTGAGGACGTCTTTGATCAAAGAAGTGAGCGTGTGACCGGGCAGCGCCGCAGAAGCACTTGTGACAGACGGCCGTGTTTGGATCTCTGCTCCTCGTCTCACGTTGGTGGAGATTTGATATAAATCAGAGCAAGGACGGGGTTTTCTTTTTCTGATATGTTGGGCTGATTTTTTTTTTTTTTTTTTTTTTTCTCTCTCTCTTCCCTTCTTTCCTATTTAACAGATTAAATGTACAGGACTGTCTCAGAAAATTTGAATATTGTGATAGTTCTTTATTTTCTGTAATGCAATTTATAAAAAAAAAAGTCATACATTTTGGATTCATTACAAATCAACTGAAATATTGCAAGCCTTTTATTAATTTAATATTGCTGATTATGGATTACAGTTTAAGATTAAGATTCACAGAATATTCTAATTTTTTGAGAAAGGATATTTGAGTTTTCTTAAGCTGTAAACCATGATCAGCAATATTAAAATAATAAAAGGCTTGCAATATTTCAGTTGATTTGTAATGAATCCAGAATGTATGACGTTTTTTGTAATTGCATTACAGAAAATCACAATATTCAAATTTTCTGAGATAGTCCTGTATATGAAGAAATAGAATTATTTCCCTAAAATAATCAAGACGTCCCTCTGTCCTCAAATACTCCTTTTCCACCAACAGGTTCCAGGCTGGTTCTGGTTCTGGTTCTGGGCCAGTGTTGAGTTTGGAACCGGGCTTTTTGTTTCCACTGACAAAGAACTGGCCAGAAGAACCGGTTCCAGGGTATCACCAACTCTTTGCTGGGCTGGAAGAAAGAACCGCTTACGGATGCAGACGGGCCGTATTAAGTCCAACGGCAATAGCAAGACTGCGACATTTTCAAATAAGCGACGAATTAATCTGGATGCAGCAAAGCATCATGGGTCTGAGGAGGAGACAACAGTCTTTTAGTGATGTGTCCACGGAGCGGCTATAGGACCAAGTCCTATAAGAGCAAACAGCAGTTTTTACGCCAATGCAAACTTAGCGACGTGTCTGATATTTGCAGCGACGTAATGACGTGGCTCCCCTTAGACCCGAGCTAAGGAAAACAAACCGGTTCTCCAGTTGAATCAGTTTTGAACCAGCATTGGCCCAGAACCAGTCCTGGAACCAGTTTGCTGGAAAAGGAGTAGAAGTGTCAGGAAACATACGTGATCACAGATGTGCTCAAAACAAGATAAATGTTCAGCCTTTCTGTTGTGGACATCAGAGACGGACTTCTCTCATCTAGAGAACTTCAACATCTCTCTGCTGCCTCGTAAGCGTGGACGACTCCTGCTGGTGAGAAAACAGAAGCGGGAACTTACAGAACTTACAGCCTTACAGACCCACAATGACCTTTTAAACCACGATCTACCGATACCGCGTCCCGATCCGATACTTTGGTAACACATTAAAAAAAATTAACAAATTCAAAATAAACAGATCAATTTTTATTTTATTCACCTTATTTCATCATTTAGCACTTAAAGAGAGCAGTTCTCTTCGAGGTAGCTTGAATAATCAAGTACTAATAGTCCAACTATTAACAAGTAAAAATAGTGCAAATGTGAATTAAATGAAAACAGCAGCTTAACTTAAAATACCCAGCAGGCATGTACACAAATAAAAGTGCAACAGTTTCATAAAGTATGGCAGTAATGTGCTTTTTAGACTAAACTCTTACTACTTTCCTTTTCTGGTTTAAAGGATAAATAGTCTGTTTAGTGACCTACGATCTTCCTAGCAGAGACGCTCCCCGTGATCACGCAAAGTTGGCAAGAATGTGCAACACTCAACTCAGCTCAGGAAGACGACACGGACGCCAGCTTAGTTCGGTTTCAATCACAGTTGTTACTTAACTTTTGTTTATTTATCTCCGCTCTAACACGGCCGTGCGCGTGCGCAAATCACCACAAACAAACAACTTTACGTGACACAGGACACACTCCGCACCCCCACCTCCCCCAAAGCTTTCTTCATATTAGCAGCGTTGTGGCTCATAACTACGTGGACCCGTTGCTTCGTGATGCACCAGTTATTTGGCATTTTTTCCAAAGTCTGTTTGATCTGACCAAAATGAGAGTAAAATACATATCTGTTCCTTGATTGGGATGCATCTCTCTCCCTGTACCCCCTTCCTGTCTGCAACATCAATAAAGGGCCACTAGAGCCACAAAAAAATCTAAAAGAGAAAAAAAAAGATCCTGCCAGACGAACCTCTTCAAACCAGACTTGACCAAGTATCAGTCGTCAACCCGAGAGACGAGCTGGAGCGGGGTCGGGTGAGCTGGTGTGGAAGGAGGACAAAAGCCAACCACCATTGGCTGACGTCACCTCTCACATCCGTGTTTGCAGTAAAACACGTGCACATGAAACTGCATCAAATACATCTGTCAGAACAGCATCAGCTTAAGCTGGACATACAATGTGCGATTTGTCGGCCTCTTTTTGAATCGATTTTCCAATCGTGCAACTATTTTTTGGATCGGGCCAGATTTCGACCCAATCGTTGGTCGTGCCTCGTGCAGTAAACGTGGGGTGCATCCCATCACGAATCGTGTGCTCGCGAGAAAATCAAACGTGTTTGAAATCCTGGTCGCTCCTCGTGAAGGAATCACAGTTGAAGCAGCTACGACCCGATTGGACTCATCCTTTCACAGAGAGCATGCACAATCTCTGATACGTCAAAAACTATTATTTGTAGTTTAAAGTGTTGCAAATTCACATTACAAATCATGTTTTAATAGCAGAAAAAAAAGACCGTATTTCCCACGTCTGCCCAGCCAATTCCTTGTCCAATCACGACGTCGTCTAATCTTTTGTCATTTATCGCCACACAGAATGGCACAAATTGCTAACGGCTGATTTATGGTTCTGCGTTACACCAACACAGAGCCGACGGCGTCGATTTAACGTGGAACCATAATTCAGGTTTAAGGCAGCGCGTTTGTTTTTACTGAGCATCTTTGGTGTCTCCCACTTCGGGGTTCCTCCTCTTCCACTTCTTTTTGACGTTGCAGTTCCAGTAACAGAAGTCCGACGTGAGGATTATGAACGTATAGTGTGAGCAGACGGAGCATCAGAGCATCGGGTCGTACAGTGTGAGAACATAAATCGTGGGCTGTGAACTTTTGAACTCAGCGATCTAGTCGTGCAGTTTGAGATGGAGCTGAATCAAACGATTTAAAATATCAGTGTATGCCCAGCTTTAGACCGACGTCTGCTGGAAGATCCAAGGTCTCGTACCCAAAACGGTCCCCTGTGACAAAGCGGGACTGTCTGACCCGGCTCTGACGGACAAGCAGCCGCTGATCTTTGGTGTCCCGGAGGAACTGGAGGCTGTTTTCACCCTCACAGAAGTTCTTATCAACTGTATCAATACTTTATTTGATGTTGTTGAGTAATGATGGCCAGCAGCGGAACACTGAAGTGCTTTGACAACATCACAGGGTGTTGGTGGCCAAAGAGGTGAGTGTGAAGCTCCAGGACGGGCCGGTAATCTGGCCGCTCCTCACAACCTTAAGCAGATCAGACCCGGGTCACATGACCCACACATCTCCTCCGGTCACCAGCGTCTCCTACTGTAAAGATGGCAGTGCATGAATCCATGTTTGTGTTCAGCACTTTGGTCACCTGTGTTGTTTTTAAAGGGCTTTATAAATAAAGTTGAGTGAACCAAGATGTGGATTTGAGAAACGGGAAGTGTTTAAAGCAGATGGGTCGTCGTGGCTACCAGAGCTGCCTACATGTCTCAGACCTGACACCACATGTGTCGGTCCATAGTGGTTTAGTGTTGCCGTGGCAACCCCATGTGTTTGGATCGACTGGTTTTTAAAAATAGATCTGATGACCTGAGTTTACTGGAGCAGATTTGGAAACTGATCAGGATTATTGGCCCGTGTGTGTGTGTGTGTGTGTGTGTGTGTGTGTGTGTGTGTGTGTGTGTGTGTGTGTGTGTGTGTGTGTGTGTGTGTGTGTGTGTGTGTGTGTGTGTGTGTGTGTGTGTGTGTGTGTGTGTGTGTGTGTGTGTGTGTGTGTGTGTGTGTGTGTGTGTGTGTGTGTGTGTGTGTGTGTGTGTGTGTGTGTGTGTGTGTGTGTGTGTGTGTGTGTGTGTGTGTGTGTGTGTGTGTGTGTGTGTGTGTGTGTGTGTGTGTGTGTGTGTGTGTGTGTGTGTGTGTGTGTGTGTGTGTGTGTGTGTGTGTGTGTGTGTGTGTGTGTGTGTGTGTGTGTGTGTGTGTGTGTGTGTGTGTGTGGTTCTTGTGAATGGAGGTGAACAGGGAGCTTTAACAGGTGACTGTAACAAGGACATGGCTGTCAAATCCTGTGTGGGAGTGTCTTTAGGAGAAGCTCCACCTTAATTATCTACATCTAGAGCAGGTGAAGTGTGGGCGGAGGAAGTTTTAAAGCTGTGAACGTTTGTGTTTACAGGCATTAAACATGCTGGGAGCTTACTTTATAGAAAACTGAGGCCTGATGGCATCTAATGCACGTGTGCTGATGGCAGACGTGTCAAGTAACGAAGTACAAATACTTTGTTACCTTACTTAAGTAGAAATTTTGGTTATCTATACTTCAGTGGAGTTATTATTTTTCAGACGACTTTTTACTTTTACTCTTCAATTTTATTTATATAGCGTCTAATACAACAGATGTTGTCTCTAGATGCTTTCCAGAGATCCAGAACATGAACATAAACATAAACATAAACCCCCGAGCAATTATTACATAAACAATGGCAGGTAAAAACTCCCTTGTGGGAGAAAAACCTTAAGCCAAACAGTGGCAAGAAAAACTCCCCTTTAGGAGGAAGAAACCTGGACCAGGACCAGGCTCATAAGGGGGGACCCTCCTGCCGAAGGCCAGACTGGGGGGTCGGGGACGTCAGCAGCACACAGCAGGCAGGTGGAAGCAGCAACAGCAGACATCCACGTAGGCAGGTGGAAGCAGCAACGGGATGACCGGGGATGGGGGGGGGGCGGGAACACAGGCCAGAACGCAGCTGCCGAGGCTCCAGCCTGCAAACATGCACAAAAGAGAAAAAAGGGGGGCTAGTACAAGAAACTACAGGAACGATGGACAAAAATGATAGCTATGAGATATTTATAATAAATAAAAATGGAAATGGAGAAGAGAGGAAGGGAAGAGGAGAGGAGAAGAAGGGTGAGAGGCACCGCCCAGCGGATCATGTCAGTCCCCCCTGCAGCATAAGCCTATAGCAGCATATCTACCGCGAAGCTATATTTGAGACTAACTATTATAGTTTTGTTCTATAGCTGCAACTATGACTACTGACTCTAACACACTAGAGTTTACACTACCTAGAGATTTACCAACACCAGCTAGAGGTTTACTAAACACTAACTATAGGCTTTACTAAACAGAAAGGTTTTAAGTTTAGTTGTAAAGGTGGAGGTGGTGTCAGCCTCCTTAACCCAGATTGGAAGTTGGTTCCATAGTAGTGGTGCCTGTTAGCAGAATGCCCGCCCTCCAAATCTACATTTAGATACTCTACGAACTACGAGTAAACCTGCACCCTGGGAGCGGAGAGCTCTGCCAGGAACATAAGGCACTATCAGGTCTTGTGTCATGTCCAAGAGACGAAGCAAACGCCACCAAAGAGGCAACGGTTCCCTTTCCAGCTTGTTGCTGCTGGAAGTTCCTGGTTGCTGTTATGCGAAACACAGATGGTTGAGGGAGCAGCAACTGGACAGGCTTGTCGCTTCTTACAATTCAGATGTCATCTGTGTCGTTGACCATTTTAATTTAAGAGGCAGGAACACCCCCCTATTGGCTACAGGACAGGTTCATCCAGTTCAGTGTTTAATGCAACAGGGATGCACATTAACTGGGTGTGAGTGTGAGGAGTTTGATTTCAGACTGAGACGGTTACATAAACCTTCAGACTACTCATCAAAATGATGCAGTTATCCCCCCAAGTTATAAAATACAGCAACAGTGATTTATTCACTGTTTCTTGTGTGTTGTAGCGCTCTCTCTCTCTCCTGACTCATAAATGAGTCGGCCATAGAAACATCTACATTTAAACCAGACTGCATGTTGTGGTCAACATCTTTAACATGTTTAATGGATCTCTTGCTGCAGTCCTCGTCAGGATTGGGGTCGCAGCGGTTGACCTTTGTGAAGTTGCACCAGCCGTGCGCCTCGTTGCATCAGTCCTCGCGCTGCTGGAGTCATGCACATCTTTGGAGCTGCAGAGAAATCCTCCCACCAGCTCGGCCTGCAATCTCCGTCTCCACTCCAGAGTCTGAGTACGGTGAAATGGAGAGCCGTTGCCATAGAAACAGTTTGCATGAAAGGAACACCCCCAACCCTCCTCCGTTCGTGGTGGATAGCAGGTGACGGAGAGAAACCTTTGCATCTCTGAGATTTCAGACTTGAACAGAACAATGCAGCAAGTTTCTGAGCGTTCCCGCTGACGGACGGGGTGGGGGGGGGGGTCGTCGCCGACGGCCAGCGGCAGGTACAGCTGCAGTGTGAGCAGCTTTGTTGTCTTCAGTACAGCTTTGTCCTCTGTCCGAGCTGTTGAATGGAGCAGCGGGTGACAGACTCCGGCGGTCCCGCCCTTAGTCCACGTGACGAGTGTCCAGACAACAGAGGAGGTGATGCACTGGGGATTAAAGCCTTCACGCTGTCCCCTTTCCTTTTTGTTACATTATTAAAGACATTAAAGCATCAATTCAGCTTCTAGTGCTGGAGGTGGATCAAGGTGCATCATGGGAGTAGCTGGGTATCTTCAGTACTCGAGTTGTAAAAAAGAAATCGGGGGCATGGTGGATTTTATCATATGGGGACAGATAATTTGTGCTGATTACAAATAATATAATATATTACAAATAATAGCACTGACCAAAACACCTGCAGAAATACTGCAGGAATGACATAGCAGCAGTTAAATGCAGCCTTCTGTAAGCTTTAAATATCCACTGGGCTTACATCAAATACATCAAAACACAACAATAAAAAACTGTTTTCTGAACTTATCAATATGACTCTGTCCTTCACAGGATAAGTAAAATGGATCACTGCAAAAACTCAAAATAAGAATATTTGTCCTATTTATAGTTAAAATGTCTCATTTTAGTAAAAAAAATCTTATTACACTTAAAGGAGCTTGAGGCCGGATTGTGGCAGGATTTATGAAAAAAATCTATACATTTTAAGTTTTCTAGTAATAATGTCAGATGAAGCGTTCCAAACCAAAAAGAATGATTCCTCTAGTGTATCTCTCTGTTGCCTTGAACAGGCTGTGTGCTGCAAAATGTGCTGCAATTCGGTCCCGAATTTCCCGCGCTGGGCTGCGGATGTGAAGTCACATGACGCTGCATGTGCCTTCTCCCCGTTCTCCCGTGCCGGCTTCGCTGTTGGCTGCAGTACCCCCAACGACCGTCGTGGCGAAGGGTGGCGCTAGAGAGTCTCATTTCTTAAAAGGAGCCTCAAGCTCCTTTTAAAACAAGACTCATCACTGGAAACAAGATTTTTTTGCTTGTAATGAGAAGATAAATCTTGTCCCACTGGCAGATTTTTCTACTTATTTCAAGTGAAAATTTACTTTAAACAGGTGAAAATGTCAAATAAGTTATTTTTCTGGTGATGACTCTAAATGTTGAAATAGCAGTAAAACCACATTCATTGATGAAATGACATAAGGGATGGAAAGGGGGAGGGCAGTTTTACTGGGGGGATGATTTGGACTGTTTTTATTTCAGGAGGGATGTCATCCCCCCTCATCCCCCTCAACTCCAGTACTGGGTATCTCCCACCTGTAAAAGTTGGTGACATGACAATAAAACGCTCCCTCACCTCGTCTCTCCTCTTCAGTCTCCAGGTGGCGTAGTTCCCTGTCCTCCCCCTCTCCCTCCTCCTCCCCCGGCCCCCCCATCAGCCGGGTCTCTGGACCGTCTCCCCTCAGCGCCTCGTCTCCTTCAGCCAAACACTTCTCCACTCCCCAGGGGCCTGAACGCTACGGTAGCCAAACTAGTCGTTTTATTTTATTCATTTATTTTTCCCATAAACCATAAATCCCTTGACCATAAACTGAGCCGTTTCCTCCTCTTCCTCCCTGTTTCCCTCAGCTCCATCCCTCTCCTCGCCTCTCCATCCAGTCCTCCATCGCACCCTCAGTCCCATAGGGAAGGATCTGTCCCCCGGCGCTGAGAGGACTCCCATGTTCCTCCCTCATCCAGCCATCAGAAGTAAGACTCGCCGCTGCTTTTCTGTCTCATGTCCTCCTCCAAAAGATCTGTGTTTCTCATCAAATACAGTAAACTGCTTTAAAAACTCTCTGATCGTAGTGGGTCTTTATATCAAGTAAATGCTATCTTTATTTTTAACTGTCCCTTTTTTCAAGGTCGGGGTAGAAAGTGAAGCCATAAAAAGCAGTGGGTAACGCCAAGTTCCCCCACTGCTTGGTTAGGACGCAGGAGGAGCTGAGTATCATCAGCTCCTGATCAATTGATCATGTGAGCAGATTTTTGGCAGGTCACTGATCTGGAGCATTCAGGTGTATAACACAACACCAAAGGGGAAAGGCATAAGCTGTGTTATTAGAGGAAGAGACTGTTTTCTGCACTTCAGCTGCTTCTGGAAGGAGTTCAACCTTTTTCAAACATTTGCAGGTTTTGGCGACCACAATGCGATCATCAAAGACGAATATAAAAGCACAGCGGTTCAGTTTGACGTAACGACTCGCTAGGAATGGGCGGTATGGACTAAAAAATGTATCACGATCATTTCTGGCATTTATCCTGATAACGATAAAAATGACGATAATAAAAATACCAATTCAACTCCACCTTTGTAACTATAAATCTATCACCACATTCAGTCTTTGGAGCCCCCCAAAACAAGTTTTCTTAGCTTATAAAATCACAAAGAAGAAAAAAATACAACTTGATAAATAAAGAAACAGGACAAATAAATAAAAGTTCACTGAAAATAAAATCCAATCAGTGATGACCTCTTCTAAATTAATAAAATGTGCGAATTAACCTGTGGTTGGAACATGCCACAAATTAGATACTATTGCAATTTTTTTTCATAATAGTCAAACGTTATATCAAAATGTAACAACCATTTCCTTCTGTTTTTTGCAGACTCTGCATATAATGTTTTTTCCTCATCACTCTTTTTAAATCCAAACCAGTTCCAGATAACGGAGCTGGAGCCTCGTTTAACAACGAGCTCCTCGCTCTCAGATCCGCCTTCCACCATGTTTGTTACACAAAAACGTCAACGGGAATTTATCGTTTTTACAGCGAGATGACAAATTCTTACCGTGGGGAATTTTTTTGACGGTATATCATGAACTGTAAAATATTGCCCATTCCTACGACTTGCTACAGTCAGACGTTTTAAGATTGAAGCAGGGGCTTCAAACTCAAGCGTGTGGTTGTAAATAAACGTGTGAATGCTGACTGCACCCAGACTGTTGCATGAAAGTGGGTCGCAGTCGCTCCGGTTCCTCCTCATGTCTCTTGATTGTCTGCAGAAACGCAGCCCTGCTCATCGGTCTCCAGACCATATTCTGCTGAGTGGTTTTAGAGCCGGTGGGCGACAGATTCGCCTGCATTATTAGTGAGGGAAAGAGCGGTGGCAGCAGGAAGCAGCGCTGCAGGGGGCGGTAGCCGCGCCCTGAGGGCACGGACTCCCGGGAGCAGTTTCCATGACGGGTTTTAAACGGCCCGGCATCAGATTTAAATCTGCACGTTTGTGTTTGAAGCGACAGTTCGACTCCTAAGTTATGGACCTCAAGATCAGGCTCTCAGCTCTGATTTCACTGCAGCTCCTTTAACACAACTTTAAGGGGCTGAAATGTAATTGGAAAAATGAAAATAAACACAAATGTGCATTTTAAAACACTTTGGTTTGATGGTGTTGAGCGTCTGACATCTGGAACCGCTGGATGTCCACGTGTTCTTCTTTATGACGTTTATTTTTTCTGCTCTGCTTCTTCTTGGGATGAAAAAGCAGCTCGGCTGGGTTCAACTCCGTCTCGGCTTAAAATCGGCCTTTGTTTCATCCGCTGCCCTTTTCCTGTCCGACGTCTGTCACGTTTATTCGTGAAGGAATCACAAACCTCATCTAGAGCTGTGGTTGGTGGTGTTTCTGCTCCAGTGCGGTTGGTGTTATGAAGGTGTTTTTTTCTCTGAGCTCTGCGTGAACTTTCAAAATTTTTTCCCTCTCAGATCTCACGAGTAGGGCTGGGGATCGATTCAAATGTCAAGAATCGATTCGATTCCGATTCTTAAGATTCAGAATCGATTATCAAGATTCGATTCCGATATTGATTTGGGTTAGTGTTAATAAAACTGTTTTTTGAGCTTTTGCATGAATTATGACTGTAGTTCTGCAACACATTAATACTAGTATTATATTGAGATTAAACAGCAAGTATTGGCAGCTAATGATGCTATAAGGACCAATCAGCTCCCAGAATGCTGATAGAACTGCTTTCAGAAACATCGTGTGGCAGAATTATCAAACAGATCCAGGGAGGAAACAGAGACGGATGAAATCACTTTTATTTTTTCCCACATTCCGTTTTTATTCGTTCCATTTTCGGTTTATTTTGGTTTTTAATTTTTAAGCATTTGGTTTTTTGCAAATGTAACCCCAAGACAGTATATAAACTAATGAAATATAGACAATTTATGCAATTATAACCTAACACTAATGTTTTCATACCTTTAAACATATTTAAAGGCAAAAACATGGTACCAGTTATTCTCGTGTCCAACAAAATATTCCTTTTTTGGGGATAAACAAAAAAATAACCAAAAGTTGTAATGTAATGATGAAAAAAAAAAAATGCATAAATGAAAGAAGAAGAAGAAAAAAAAAATCGATCTTTAGACATATGAATCGATTTTTAGGATTTAATATGAGAATCGATTTAGAATTGGGAAATCGTTTTTTTCTCCAACACAGGCCTACTCACGAGTGTCTCTTCTCTGGCGTTGCACCAGACTGCCGCCTCGGCCTGGTGCCGTTCCTGCTTCTCTGATGGATTCACTTCTCTTTGGTTTTTGCAGCTTGAAGACTGTTTGTTTCATCTGCTCTTCTCATTGCGTGCTGTGGGTTTTAAATGCAGCTGCAGATTTACAGGAACAGCTGCTTTCCTTAAGTCGTTTCACTGGATGTGTTTGCTTCTACGTCTTAACGCCCTCCTCACGTCCTCCACTTCAGCTGAAGAGCATCAAATTAAAGCCCAGATTCCTGCTTCCCAGACCAGTTCTTGAGTGGAAATGTAGCGTCAAACAAGGATCCAGTAACGTGAGCCGATGTCCACGGTGGCTGTGAGTGAGAGAACGTGAGTGGAGGATAATTTGGGAGCAGCTATTAGCTGTGGAGAGGTTGGTGTAACCTCTGACTGTTTCTGCCTCTTTTGATCCCTAATGTGCTGTAATTCCCGGTGGAGCATCACTCTCCATCAGTGCGGTCCTTCATCTTCATAGAGGACACTGAGGACTGGAGGGTTTCTCTCATCAGAGCCTCAACTCACGGGTAACAAGAGCGCGAGGGAGCAGCGTTAACGCTTTGCCTTGTGTTTGCAGGCAGCATCCTGCGTCGCTCCGCCTTCAGCTCGCAGTCGTCCCTGGACAGTGACCTGGAGGACGACTCCATCAACCTGGGATACAAACTTCAGGACCTCACCGACGTCCAGGTGATGGCCCGGCTGCAGGAGGAGAGTAAGTTCACACTCGCAGAGATATTTATCAACAGCCATTGTCCCCCACAGTATGATCCTGCCACCACCGTGCTTCGCTACAGGAGGGACTGCTTGTTTTCTCCACCAGCTTGCACTAGTTTGGTCTTTTACATAAAACCAAATAAAAACCCTGTGATTTCCAGGTTTATAGTTTTATTTGGATCCCCATTAGCTGCAGTAAAACTGCAGCTATTCTTCCTGGGGTCCCACACATAATATACAAATACAAGACACAAATTAAAAGCAAACCTAAAGAGGTAGTAAAGAAAAGAAACATAGAAGAGGAAAAAAAAGTAAAAAAAAAAAAAAAAAGGGAATTCTGCTACAAAATATATTCTAGATTTCTGTCAAATAAGACCAGTGCTCCTTTTGACACTCACATTAAGGTTACAGTCATTCCGAGACATTTATATGTAATGCATTACAATACAAAATCATACCTTCTTTAAATAGCATGAACCAATTCAAACAATGTATAGTCATCGACAATGCGTTTAAGTTATAATCACTTATTGTAACTTGAACCCATGACCATTTTTAGTAAACCAATAGCCATTTAATAATTAAGTTTTATATGTATTTATTTAAGAGATGTTTCTTTACTAATAATTTGAATTCTTTTATGCTAGTAGTTTGCTCAAAGTGTTTGGGAAGTAAGTTCATTCATACTCTGTACATCACCGTTTTCTTACTATAGTTAGTCTTTGTTTTTGGCAGTGATAATGACCTCTGGCAGCGTCTCGTGCTATAACTGTGATTTTCTGAACTGTAACATAGATTTCTGTGTAGAACTTGCAGGGTTTTGGATATGGATACATTTCTTATAAATATTAATAACGAATAAAGTCATCTTTCCCTTACCATAACCAGGTTGTTATGCAAATGGATGAATTTAGCAATAACTCACAACAGGTCAGGTATGGGGGGTGGAAACACGATGATGGGGACCCAGCCACACTGGAGGGACTTTGTCAAAACATTAAAACCATTACAGGATGCTGAGTTAATTTGAAGTGAGACTCGTGTAATGAAATGTTTTTATCTGGCTGCTTCGGCAGCATCTTTGCAGTTGCTTCCATGTTCTTATTCTTCTTCTCTGCTGTCCACCCGTCTCCTTTGTTCCTCTAATAATTTAACATGTGGCCCCAGATCTCAGAGCCCATCGCTACTTCAGCTTCATTAACCCCAGGAGGTGATAACTGTGTGTGTGTGTCCTCCCCGTGTGTGTGTGTGTGTGCTGCTGGTCCTCACCTCTGGCTCCCGCAGGTCTAAGGCAGGACTACGCCAGCACGTCATCGGTCCTGGCCAGCCGCCGCAGCCAGAGCTTCAACCTGCAGCTCAGCCAGCTCGGAGCCGGCCCCGGCCTGGAGGAGGAAGACGAGGAGGACGACGAAGACTACGGCCTCCTGCCGCCGCCGCAGCCGCGCCTCGCCCGCCTTCCGCACTCCCACACTTTCTCCAGCATCCGAGACTGGCGAAGAAGCACCAGCTCCCTGTGCACCCCTCCTTCCACGCCCTCCACGTCCCCCTACCCCTCCGCCGGGTTCGCCTTCCAGGGTCAGCCCCCCCTGCAGCCGCTGGGACTGGGGCTGGGACTGGGCAGTCTCTGCGTGGCCGAGCAGCAGGCTTTCAGACCCGGTTCAGGTGAGGGGAGAAGCTGTAATTACTGCAGTCATGTGTGTGTGTGTGACAGTCTCCTCTGAAGCTCATTTCCAGAAGTTTTTATGTCGACACGTCAAGTTTGAAAGCTGCTGAAGTTAACAAGTTGTCCAATGAGGGTTTAGCTGCACCTTTAGGCCGCGTTCAGACTGCAGGCAAATCTGATTCATATCTGATTCTTTCTCATATCCGATTTTCAGGGCTGACTGTCCACACTGTTTTTAGCAAGTGTCCATATCGGATATGGCTCTGTTCAGACTGGGCCACATCATTGACTGATCTGACGGGTTGCCGTAGCAACGACGTCGGAGCGGAGGCGTCACCCAGCGCGTGTATTGTGTGAAGTCATGTATTTTTTTATATATATAAAAAAATCCCAAAATATCTGTACTGTTCCTGATTGATCGGCACTGCGCATCATTTTTAGACATAACAATGAACGCATACCGCAAAAGTTGTCTCGGCGGAGGGACCCGGTGTCCCAGCAAAATGAGAAACAGAAAGTGTTCAGAACAAAACCACCAGCAAACTAACAAACCAACCAACAAAGCTCAGAGTTAACAAAATGAACCAGCAATGATTAACTGGCAGCCCCGCTCCATAACCTCTCCTCCTAGGAGGAGAGGGGCTGACGGGCTGCAGGTTCAGGCTCTCAGCGCGACTGAAGGCTGATTTATGGTTCCGCGTTACACCAACGCAGAACCTACGGCGTAGGGTACGCAGCGACCCGCACATACGTGGAAATGCGGTCTTTTTTCTGCTATTAAAACATGATTTGTAATGTGAATTTGCAACACTCAAACTACAAATAATAGTTTTTGACGTGACATCAGAGATTGTACATGCTCTCTGTGAAAGGATGAGTAGCTCCACAACTGGAAATGGGCGGGTGGTTTGGAGCGTCTGGGACAGTCATATCCGATCTGAGTGTTTGGAGCTGTTCAGACTGACACGCATCTGCCCAAATGAGATATGGATCGGATATGAAACTACCTCCCGGAGGTGGTCTCCATCTGGTTTGCAAAAATCGGATATCATGCGTTTGGGACTGTTCAGACTTCAAAAGACTCATCCAGTTTCAATCTGGATGGGCTAAAAATCGGATATTTGCCTGCAGTCTGAACACGGCCTTATTCAATTCAATCTTATTTGATGTTGTTTCTAGACGCTTTCCAGAGACCCAGAATATAAACCCCGAGCAATTATTACATAAACAATGGCAGGTAAAAACTCCCTTGTGGGCGAAAAACCTTAAGCCAAACAGTGGCAAGAAAAACTCCCCTTTAGGAGGGAAGAAACCTGGACCAGGACCTGGATCATAAGGGGGGACCCTCCTGCCGAAGGCCAGACTGGGGGGTCGGGGACGTCAACAGCACACAGCAGGCAGGTGGAAGCAGCAACGGGATGACCGGGGATGGGGGACCGGGACCAGGACCGCAGGCCAGCACGCAGCTCCCGAGGCTCCGGCCTGCAAACATGCACAACAGAGAAAAAAGGGGGGCCAGCACAAGAGACTACAGGAACGATGGACAAAAATGATGGCTATGAGATATTTATAATAAATAAAAATGGTAATGGAGAGGAAGAGGAGAGGAGAAGAAGGGTGAGAGGCACCGCCCAGTGGATCATGTCGGTGCCCCCCTGCAGCATAGGCCTATAGCAGCATATCTACCGTGAAGCTATATTTGAGACTAACTATTATAGTTTTGTTCTATAGCTGCAACTATGACTACTGACTCTAACACACTAGAGTTTACACTACCTAGAGATTTACCAACACCAGCTAGAGGTTTACTAAACACTAACTATAGGCTTTACTTAACAGAAAGGTTTTAAGTTTAGTTTTGAAGGTGGAGGTGGTGTCAGCCTCCTTAACCCAGATTGGAAGTTGGTTCCATAGTAACGGTGCCTGACAGCAGAACGCCCGCCCTCCAAATCTACATTTAGATACTCTAGGAACTACGAGTAAACCTGCACTCTGAGAACGGAGAGCTCTGACAGGAACATAAGGCACTATTAGGTCTTGCAGATATTGCGGAGCTAAGCCGTTTTGGGCTTTATTGGATTGCTAAATTGGATTCTGAATTTTACGGGTAGCCAATGGAGCGACGCCAACACTGGAGAGACGTGGTCTCTCCTGCTGATTCCTGTCAGCACTCGTGCTGCTGCATTTTGGATCAGCTGGAGCCTATTCTGCACATTATTCCCACAATGACTTCTGATCCTCAACAAGCGTTTATCTTGATGCTTCAAATGAAACTTAAGATGTTTCAAACACAAACTGCTTGTGTGCACTTCATCCAGATTTTCCTTCACTTCCATGGAAATCCTATGACAAGATTAGCAAAAAACAGCTTTCCATTGATTTTCTACCAAAAGTTGGACTTCGGTAAACCGAATATGTAAAAGTCTCAAACGGGCCGGCCCGCTAAACCTGTTTAGGCAGACTGGTGGGCAGAGTCCAAGGTTGTTACTGGTAACATTTCCGGTGCTGGTGGATGTTTTCTGCAGGGCTTTTATTGTGAAAGTTGTGCATTTGGACCGAAGCAGCAGAACAGACTAGGGATGTGTATCATTAATAATTTATCAATACTGATACTCCTTATCGATACCACAAGATGTACAGGACTGTCTCAGAAAATTAGAATATTGTGATAAAGTTCTTTATTTTCTGTAATGCAAAAATGTCATACATTCTGGATTCATTACAAATCAACTGAAATATTGAAAGCCTTTTATTATTTTAATATTGCTGATCATGGCTTACAGCTTAAGAAAACTCAAATATCCTATCTCAAATAATTAAAATATTTTCTGGGAATCTTAAATTGTAAGCCATAATCAGCAATATTAAAATAATAAAAGGCTTTCAATATTTCAGTTGATTTGTAATGAATCCAGAATGTATGACATTTTAGTTTTTTTTTTTTAATTCCATTACATAAAATAAAGAACTTTATCACAATATTCAAATTTTCTGAGACAGTCCTGTAATCCTCCTACACGATCAACGTAACGTATATCACCCGTGCTTAAATTGATAATGCATTCTCCTGAGTAAATTAACTACCAACTTAATGGTTCATAATCTACGTAATAACCTGTCGACGGCGGCAGTATCATTATGTGACAGTTATGTTGCTCTGGGTAGACTCTTTAAAAAAAAAAAAAAACACTAACAGTATCATTTGTCCAGAATTTTAAGCTGTATCCTGGTACCGACCATTTAGGAACTGGTACCAAAAAATACCGGCTCTCGGTACCCATCCCTAGAACAGGCTGAAGTATTTACTAACAAATCTTTAATCCAAACGGCACAATTTAAGTAATTGTTTTAGTTTAAGCGGCCCATGTTTAAACTATGAGGTGGAACTGAACGGTACCGATCGGAGCAGACGTGTTTGTGTCTCTACTGTTTTGGGGAAACGTCCTTGTGGGGTCCAGTTGAATACGAGTAAGTCTTCATTTTAATTTGTAATTGACACCAACAACAAGCTTTACTTCCGATCTGAGACTCCTTCACGCCTCATTGTGAGTTGCATCGCTGCAGCGGCGTAAAACAAGCCCCCGCTGCTTCAGGACAACAGTCTAAGCCCCTCTAAGCTGCTGTATTTCTGTTCTGTGGGTCTGATGGGATTAGTCGGCCCGTTTCCTCCCTTCACCTCCCTGTTTGAGGACACCGGCGTCGGCCGGATGCAGCTTGTTAAGCGTACGCTGATGTGGCTGTTTGTGTGTCTGTCAGATAAGTTGCGGAGGAGCATGCCTAACCTCGTCAGAGCTCCCAGCATGACCAGTGTGCCCATCCCCACCAATCCCAGCGCTTCCACAGCTTTGCTTCGTAACAGCCAGAGTTTTGACTCGTCCAGCAGTTTGGCCCGTCTCAACTCCTCCAGTAAGACCCACTTCCTCTCTTCCAGTGTTCTGAAACATAACGTCAACTTTAAAGTTCATTGCCTCTCTTTCATGTCCAGTTCCCTCCCCAGGTCAACTTCAAAACAGGGTACAGAGCGTAGGGAACTTCTCCTCGCTGTCACGGCCGCCGCTGAAGGCCACGGCCTACGTCAGTCCCACCATCAAGGGCTCGGGCGGCTCCAGCCTCCAGTCCCTGAGCGGAAGCAGCAGCAGCATCCCCCTGCTCAGTAAATCCCCCGTCTCCACCCCCAGCACGCCGCGCAGCAGCCTGCCCCGCCCTGCCTCCTTCGTGGCCACCACCAGCCCCGGCCCCCGCAGCAAGGTGGCCCAACCGGCACGAAGGTGACCAGCACATTCTGATTGAGCTTTTTCTTTTTGTGATTGAAATAACATTTGCAACATGGTGGTGGGCATCTTCCATCTTGGTCAGGTGACTTGAGGGGCTTTTCTTTTTTTTTTTTTTTTAATCTTTATTAGGGGGTAAGGCACAGTAGAACAGGAATCAATTACAGATTTACAATGAGTATCACATTATTTCTGTATGGCTATTTACAATGTATAGATATCTGACACCATAAAATACTGTGCATCTCAATGGGTTGAGAAAAAAACATTTCATACTTCCACCCTAATGAGTAGCAAAATGAGTGAGATTTTTTTAGTGCGTCTGAAACATTAGAACGTACTCAATAGTATGTACTATCCATACTCATTCTGGAGAATTTTTATTAGTGTGGATTGATGGACACTAGCTGAGCAGAAACTTCCCACAATGCAATGCAGCGATGTTTGGTTGCTAAGTGATACATATATGTCATAAGTGTAATATTAAGTATAATAATATTATTATATAATATTATAATGTTCGTATATAATATATAATGTCATCTTGTTTGGGCCAGGATAAACGGGAAACAGTGAAGCGGTGCTGCTGCTGTTACCATGGTAGCAACTCCCCCCCTCACGGCAGGAAGTGCCGTGTGTCTGAGTAGTACGTCCCAATTAATGCACACTACTGATATTTACTCAAAAGTGTGCCAAACTTAAGTATACTTTTTAGTATATACTGTTTAGTATGGCATTTTGGACGCACTGATAGTCTACCTCCTAGCATGTTTTTCTAAGAAGAAATCAAAAGATGGAGGTGCACATCACCTTAGCTGATGACATTGGTTTATTAGGTCCTAATCCATCCCACGATGCGTTGGTGTTGAAAGCACAAAGGGAACGTCTCCACACCTCGCATTAGCGCTGGCTGCTTGTGATCTGATTTCTTTGGATGCATTTAAGGTCCAAACTGTTCCGTGTGACCAGTGATTTCAGATGTTGGTCTCATCTCGTCACAAAAGTGATGGTTGGATGGTTGCTTGGGTTGCTGAGTCTGGCCAGGTCGCAGCAGAACTAGTCATCCAAACCACTTCTTTGCTTGTTGGAATCTGGAATATTTTTGCCCCTTTCCCTGCGTTGGTGCTTTGGTATGATTTTGGAGATCTGTGGATTGTTGTGACATAATTTGCTGACATTACCAACTGTAGAACATCCAATGGGTTTGTTTTTATTTCTTCATTTTGAGGGGAAACTATGGCGATCTTTGACTGATTATGATTTGTCTTTGTTTTTCCCCTTCAGTTTACTGACACCTCCAAAGAGCTTGTCCACCCTCAGTGCCCTCCGTGACTGCGCGTGGAGAGACGGCTGCTACTGACGGCGGCGTTGCTGGAACCCCGCTGGCTGGGGGGCTCGCTGCACTCGGTCACATCAACCCGGAGAATATGAGCGCTTTTGACCAAAAAGTGACTGAGACGACCTCGAGTCCGAGATCCTTTATAGTCCTCGATGTCGTCTTTACGCAAACCCATCTCTCTCTCTCTCATTTTATGCAGAATTTCTTCGGAGAAGGCGGGTTATCTGCTGGACGCGAGCGCTTTTACGGCTTTGCAATCGCTGAATCTGGTCCGTGCCAAGAGGGAGCTGTTCCCTGTTGCTATCGTGCAATAAACTTGTGGCAGATGGTTCCCTGTAAACTAACCTGAGATTAGAGGGCTGCCACTTTTATAAGATGAGCCTCTGATATTGTAATTATTTATATATTTATTTTAAATAAATCTAAACTAATCAGGCGTGTTCATCGTGACAAAGGGCGCCCCAAAGATGCTGCTACAGTTAATTCAGTCCCTGTTTGTTTTGGGCACACTTTGGTCTAATTTTACAACATGTTGAACTGTTTCTGTACTAAACTAACTACTGAGTGTGCACCCGTCTATAAGTTGGTGCACTTTTAAATGTAATTTGACTGGAAATGAAGATATGTTTGCGGAGCTGTGGCGGTGTCACCACTCTGCATATTAACTTAATCTTGTTGCACTTTGTATACGACTCACTGAAATTTTGTTTTTACTGATCTTTGCACTTCTGTAATGTTTGGTTTCTGGGCTCGAAGGGTTGACACGGTGTTAAATGTTCCTAGGAGGTGTACGTCATGTTGCACTCTTTCACTTGTGGTTTTTAATGAATGTTGTGCCACATCTCACACTCCTGACACTTTTCTTACTGTGATGGACTGAATGACTGAAGCATTTTAATAAAACCTAATTAAACGGTTTGGTTTACTTTGATTAAGTCCCTTGACGTCTTTGGCATGTCAAATTTAAATGCAGATACTCAGTCCAACTTATGAAAAGGTGAACAGATGCCACCTAGTGCTGAGGTTGATAATAGCTCTCTAGATAAATCAATACTTAACCTGTTCACCCCTATCCTATCCAAATTAAATCAACAATATCTCCACAATTATAAGGACAGTATGTATAATCTTGGTCTCAATGGATAGCTAAGACCTTGCAGCATACATTTCCAGGCAAATCAGAATGTTAACATGCCTGAGCAAGTTGTGATAAACCAATGAAAAGAAAAAAAATTTTATTTTTTTTTTTGTCTGCACACACATTAATGGTTAATACCATGCTGGTAAGAACCTAAGGCATATATATGTACATAGTTAACATAAAATACTTTTTTTTTATGTCACATATATTTATATATATATATATATATATAATAACCATCCTTGTTATAATACTAATAAATTATTACATGTTATTGTCCTGCCGATGGAGGCCCAAAACCTCCATGGCAGGACCCTTCCATACCGCATTCTCACTGACAAGGACGCACATTCACGCACCGTTTCCGGGGGGGCCAGCACCGTTTCCCCCTCCCCGGGGGGTCCAGCACCGCCAGAAGGCACCCCAGGCTGCGTGGCGAGCTCCGCCAGGCCCGGGCACCATGACCCGCCTATCCCAGGCCGACGAGGGAACACGGGTGATGTGGGCCCCCCTCCCGACCCGGGTGTTGAGTGCATGAAATGAATGCAATTAAAAACAGGTAGGGGGAGGGCAGGGTATCATACTGACAATGACCCCCCCCCCCCCTCCCAAGACGCTAAGTATTCTTAAGTGTATCTATTAAGTGTTGAATGTACAGTGTTATTAAAACCGTGGGGCGGGGAGTGCCGGGCCACGTGGGACAATGTCCCCTACGCCCCGGATCCCCCGCCCCTGCCTATGTGCATATGAATCGTGTAGGGAGGGGGAGCAGAGGCAGGGCCAGTAGAGCCGGCCCTGGAAGGACGCCCACGCCCCCCCAACGGCCATCCAGTAGACGGGGGCCGGCCCTCCAAGCTGGGCCAGGGCCCCACTGTACCTCCACGGGCGCCCCCAGGCGGAGGGGGAAATGGTCCAACATCCCTCCATTCATACTGACGACATAAGACATAGACACCTGAGAATGACTCCACCCCGCCCCTGCGCCCGCCTGTGCACCCCCCGGCCAGGGGAGGCCCGCCCTGGCCTTTGAGCGTAACGGTGACCAAGGGCCGAGTCTCCCGTCGTAGCGATCCGGGTACTTCTGATTCTGCTGACAAACGAACGTTTGAGCCTTAAAATAGGAGTTTATTCTGAAGACGTCTGCTTGAGTGGTTTCATAACGTTACACTGCAAACGTATGTTCTGTTGTGACTCGTGTTGTTTTGATCCGCAATAAACAGGAGAGGAGATGAGGGCAGAAGAAAGGAGACAAGGACTCAGGAGACAAGACGAGGGCTCAGGAGAGGAGATGAGGACTCAGGAGAGAAGACGAGGACTCAGGAGAGGAGATGAGGACTCAGGAGAGGAGACGAGGGCACAGGAGAGGAGACGAGGGCACAGGAGAGGAGACGAGGACTCAGGAAAGGAGACGAGGGCACAGGACAGGAGAGGAGACGATGACTCAGGAGAGGAGACGAGGGCTCAGGAGAGGAAACGAGACGAGGACTCAGGAGAGGAGAGGAGACGAGGACTCAGGAGAGGAGAGGAGACGAGGACTCAGGAGAGGAGGAGACGAGACGAGGACTCAGGAAAGGAGACGAGGGCTCAGAAAAGGAGAGGAGGACTCAGGAGAGGAGACGATGACTCAGGAGAGGAGACAAGGGGTCAGGAGAGGAGACGAGGACATATGAAAGGAGACAAGAGTGTTAGAAAGGAGATGATGACGGAGGAGAGGAGATGAGGAAGGTGGTGAAAGATCAGGAAGTGGAGGTGAGGAAGAGGAAGAGGAAGAGGAAGGTAAACTCTCCAACCAGATGAACCAACTCTCGGTTTTAGACGTATGGATTTTTACTTCTTCAAACAAGTCCAAAACATTTTGAGAATGAAGTTGGGTTTCTGTCTGTCCACATTGACCCGTGACGGACTGACTGACTGACGGGTTTTTAAAGATCCCACTTGTGACGTTTCCTGAGTGACGTGCTGCATCTAACACAAACCAGGAGATTAAGATTTCCTTTTCTCTGCAGATGAGTTTCCAGATGAGGATGATGGCTCCGCCCCTCTCTGGTATTAAGTACCCACCCCTCTCCGGACCCCCCAGACACTCCTGGTCCTCACGTGTCCAGTTTCCGAGGAGACCCCGTCCAGGACTCTGGTCCTGCAGACTTTCATGTTTCCTCCGTAAACGTGTAAAATCAGCTCCGGCACCAAATCTGTTTCCGTCTGGTGAATCTGTTCTGAGCAACAAGTTTATGTAAGAATGATTGAAATGTTTC
Source organism: Cololabis saira (assembly GCF_033807715.1). Classification (NCBI taxonomy): domain Eukaryota; kingdom Metazoa; phylum Chordata; class Actinopteri; order Beloniformes; family Belonidae; genus Cololabis; species Cololabis saira. The sequence goes on along the minus strand of NC_084610.1, from coordinate 3,915,876 downwards.
TGATGGAATAAAAGATGTTTTTACTTCAAACCTGTGGTGGCGCTGTGACTCGGTCCCGGACCCGGGAGGTTTCAGCAGAACCTCGAGGTCCAGACGTGGTTCCACCGGCAGGACGACGGTCTCATCCAGGATCGGAGCTCCTGCTGGAGGTTTCTCCCCACGGAGACTCACCAGAGCATGGAGACCAGGATGAAGCATAGACTTCATCTTGGTGGCTGATTTGTTGTATCTTCTACCATCAACTGTCTGTCTGACGGGGATGAAACCAGCGAGGCTTCGGGTCTGAGCTCGGGGCGGGATGAAACTGCTCTGTTTTCCGTGACAAATACGCCCAAAAAGACATTGTTGTTGTGTTGAGCAGTAGCTCAGCACAGTAAGAAAGAGGCTGTGGTCCTGCAGGTTGCTGGTTCAAGTCCTGCATCTCTCAGTTTTACCTTCAATTTCTTTCTAAAAGAGAAGGTAAAACTGGTGGGAGTTGAACCCTCAACCTCAGGACTCCCAGCTCTTCTTCTTGATCCCCAAGCTACTCACTCACTTACTAAAATGAGCTTTTTCGTTGTATTTGTCATTTTGTTTTGGGAGTCAGACGGCAGGAACTTCTCCGAGGACCGAGGTCCGACATCCGGACTCTGAGATCTGGGAATCTGCAGTGATCCAGGTCTCACCACCACCACCAACCCTCAACTCTTCAGGGTTTGGTGCTCCGACATCATCAACGGTTCACGTCTCATGACTCCGGAGGACCGTATCCAGATCTGGGTGTTCAGACTCAGAACATCCACTCAGAAGGAAAACTAGATCTCAGACAGGATTGTTCATGTTTTCAAATGTTTATTAAATTTATATATTTGTTGATGAATAACATCCGGACTGTCTGTGCTGCGTTACAGCAGCTTAAAAACACATGAAGAAGAAACATCAAACATATGACATTCAGAATACTTCCATCCAAACTGCTGCAGGTCCTCCAACCCTCCTGACAACGGCGACCCCCGAATACGGATCTCAGCAGTCGCCGTGACCTAAATGACCGCAGTGCCCACGCCTCTGAAACAGTCATTATTTATTTCGCTGCTGCTGCAGCTGTTGCATCATGGGAGTCAAATGTGACAGGTGAGTCCTGCCTCCTTTTGACATCAGCTGATAAGTGGCGGGTCACACACACCATCATCATCTGTGTTTGGTTTGAATGATTTGTTTGGATATGTTTTGTTTCGGGTATAGAAAATGGATGGATGGATGGATGTTTTGTTTCGGGTCAGCCTCCTACCACTTGGGGGAGTGGTGACACTCCATTTCTGTGAAGGTCAAAGGTTATATAATTAAGGTGATGAATGAACTCAGGTGTTACTGAGCTGGAAGCAAGCAGTTTTTTGACCGTGTGGTATTGTAAATGAAAAGGAAAGAGGAAAGGTTTTTTGGAGTAAAGAATTGAAACGCAGAACTGGACAGTGTGGACACATTTTGTTACATTGAAAACAAAGTGTGAGTAGAATAAAGTTACTCAATGGAAACCGTTTTGGACATTTGCATTGATTGCATGCGTCACAACAAGTAAAACCAGCAACCGGTGGTGACTTTTTGGAGTTGGTATGCAAAAGGGACACAAATGGATCTTACAATGTGATTCTGTGTTTTCATAAATACAATTGGCTGAAGGAGTTTTTGGATTTATTGTCAATGGAAAAGGCAACCTCAATCCTTAAAGACAATGAAAATGACCAATTTGCCCCATGGACTGTAATTAAAGAACACTTGAGAATAATGGAATAATAATATAACCTGTTGTGTTGGTCACATGCTTCTTATTTTATTTTACTTATTTTTCTTTTAGAGGACCTGAACTGACGCTAGAGGCTCCATCATTCCTAAAGTTTATCTGTACCAACCCTTCCCCCACCCCCTTGTCTTTCTTTTTTGTGTCATTGTAATGTTTCTTTTTTTGATTATGTGAAATGTGTTTTTTTTTTTTTATCTATTGTTTCTGTCTTCATTTTGAAAAATATAAATAATTTAAAAAAAACAATGTGATTCTGATGAAGACGGAAGGAATCGCCCAAACATGTCAGGTAATTAAAAAAACGTTTTTGTCTGGCAAAAAGAATAAGAAAATTAAATTGTAAATCCAAAGACAAAATGAACTTTATTAAACCAGACACACACACACACACACACACACACACACACACACACACACACACACACACACACACACACACACACACACACATATATATATATATATATATATATATATATATATATATATATGACACACCTCATTCAAACAAATGGGGAAGTGTGTCCAAACTTTTGTTCTGTACTGTGTGTGTGTGTGTGTGTGTGTGTGTATATATTTTATATTGACATATAATACAATTTTTTTTACCATTTTAAATATAAAGATTTAATTTAACAATTTAATTTTCTAATTATTTTTGTCAGACAAAAATATTTTTAGGTTTTATTAATTACCTGAAAGGTTTGGGCGATTCCTTCCGCCTTCATCAGAATCACATTGTAAGAGCCAGACTTCGTATTAGAAACTACACACTTTTACTATCTCTCATTTTCACTAACTACAGGCGAGTATTAGATTACAATTGAAATTAGATTACATTTTCAAGGCCTAATTTTCAATTCGGCACCAATCTAACTTAACACTGATGAATAATTATTGATAAAAATCACATTTTTACTTCAATCAAGGTTCTCAGCTTCAAGGAAGGAAGCGCCGCCGGTTGTTTACAGTAAATATTCCGACTCCCGTGTTAAACAAGTGCGCGTAACCAAGGTTCCGCCTGACACACACACACACACACACACACACACACACACACACACACACACACACACACACACCCTATCAAATATTCTTGTCTATATGTCGCCATCTCTTTTTCACTTCAATCATGTCCATCTCAACAATTAAAAGATTAATTAAGAAACTTTTTTTTGACCAAACAACCAAACAAATCAATTAACACAGGCACAGACACACACGCACATTACATTCAGTGAAAATGTATTTTTATGATATTTGGCAACCAATACCATCTGAAATGTAAATAATATGCACTCTGTATGTATTTTATGTACACACTTTGAAACCCCACCTGTTGTCTTGTAATGCCCTCCCTTTAATGTGTGTATATTTGGGAGCTGCTTGTTATACGTGTATTTTCATGTTGGTAATAAAAAAAAAAGAATTAAAATACGCATTATATCATTGTTTCCTCAAAGGTTAACATTTTCCGGAGGTCGTAGATTCTCAACAACCAACAACAACATACAGGAACTAGAGAAAATATCGATACGGCCAGTAGAGTCTGTATTTTATTTGACAAATACATTTGGTCGACGGTAAACAAATGGACTTTACAGAACAATATTCATAAATTGGAATGATTTTATGAAAACCCATTTTGATGCTCTTGGTCAGTGAAGCATGGAAATGCTTAAAAAAAAGCATTTCCACATGTGTCTGACAACTAGCTCAGAGGGTTAGATGACAGCTCTGTAATCCAGAGGTTGAGGGTTTGAGACTCGCAGCTTAAAGACTTTTGTGGTTTTGACTCTAAATGTAGACTCAGATAGTCCATCATGTCCTTAATGTGAGGCCACTGCGTCGGCCAGATTGAGACCCTGTTGGGGTTTTTTATTCCATTTATTGGTCAACAATGGCCCAGTTTCCCAGATCAGTTAAGTAGCTCTTAACAGCGAAAGACTTCTTTCACAGGCTCCTTAAGAAGGTTTGAAAGAAGTCTTTCGCTGTTAAGAGCTACTTAACTGATCTGGGAAACCGGGCCAATGTCTGTTACAACAGACATTGTTGACTAAACTATGAATACGCCTGGAAAACCATCCAGACCAGCCAGTACAAAGCTCAGTGGACTGACATGATCACTGGTGTCCTGGAGGTCGCAGGTTCAAATCCCTCACTCAGTTTCCTTTAGCAAAGCTTTTTGACCAAATTCAACCACCAACATTGAAGTGCAAAGCTTAAAAAAAAACTTTTCCACATGTCTGACAAGTAGCTCAGAGGGTTAGATGAATGCTCTGTAATCCAGAGGTTGAGGGTTTGAGACTTGCAGCTGAATCACTTTTGTGGTTTTGACTCTAAATGTCGATAGAAAAGACTGAAATAAATTCAGAGAATTACCAACAGAGTAGCTCAGGGTGTCAGAGCTGCCTGGGGGGGGTCAGAGGATACAAGTTCAATCCCTTGGAGGATCTGGGTCTCAGTGATGGAGCCCCAACTTATGATGGATTTACTTTTTAAGTCCACCTCCTGAAACCAGAGGTTAAATGTTCTACGAGAACCTGTCTCAGTGTGAAGGGGATTGGTGGTGTGGTGGGTTAGTTCACGGCTGTAAGGCACCAGGAGGTCGGTGCATGCCGGTTCAAACCCAACACCGATTCCTGGAGCCCTTAAATCTGGTGTCACTGTGGTGGAGAAGGAGGATAGAGGATGATGGGGAGGGAAAGGGGAGGAGGTGAGGGTGTCTCCTCCCCGAAATACGGGGACACAAACGTAGAGGGTTATGGAGGAGGAAACAGGAGCAGAGGGGGTTTTAGTGCTCAACATGAGATCCCTAGAAATACTAAGTATTATATATAACTGAAGTTAATTATAGTAAGTACAAGTTATGTAAGAAGCTATAATAATTGCTCAAGTTAAGTTTTAATAGTTAAACTACTTAATTATAACTTACGTTTTGTAATTAAAGCTTCTAACATAAGTAACTTGTACTTCATAATTAACTTTAGTTATATATAATACTTAGTTTTTCTAGGGCTCTCATGTTGAGCACTAAAACTCCCTCTGCTCCTGTTTCCTCCTCCATAACCCTCTACGTTTGTGTCCCCGTATTTCGGGGAGGAGACACCCTCACCTCCTCCCCTTTCCCTCCCATCCTCCTCTATCCTCCTCTTCTCCACCACAGTGACACCAGTTTTAAGGGCTCCAGGTACCGGCGTTGGGTTTGAACCTGCGTGCACCGTCCTCCTGGTGTCTTACAGCCGTGAACTAACCCGCCACACCACCGATCCCCTTCACACTGAGAACGGTTCTTGTAGCACATTTAACCTTTGGTTTCAGGCGGTGGACTTAAAAACACTGTCAGTAGTTCCTTGGATTTCTTTCAGTCTTTTCAATCTACATTTAGAGTCAAAACCAGAAAAGTCTTTCAACTGCAAGTCTCAAACCCTCAACCTCTGGATCACAGAGCGTTCATCTAACCCTCTGAGCTACTTGTCAGACACATGGAAATGCTTTTTTTGAAGCTTTGCATTTCAATGTTGGTGGTGGAATTTTGGTCAAAAAGCTTTGCTTTATATAAAGGAAACTCAGGGAGGGATTTGAACCTGGGACCATCAGAACACCAGTGATCATGTCAGTCCACTGAGCTTTTTACTGGCTGGTCTGGATGGTTTTCAAGGCGTATTAATAGTTCATTCAACAATGTCTGTTGTAACAGAGTCTGAGGTCCAAAACCATGAATGGAACAAACCCCAACAGGGACTCAATCTGACCAACGCAGTGACCTCACATTAGGAAGGACATGATGGACTATCTGAGTCTACATTTAGAGTCAAAACCACAAAAGTCTTATTACGCTATGTCGGAGATGAGCCGTTATCCGTATAAGACCCTCCTGAAACTATAAATGTTGGTAGTTGGAAGTAAAACTGTGTTGTTCAGCAGGAAGCAGAGCCGTGGCAGGAATTAAACCTCCAACCTTCTCATCCAGTTGCTGAACTTGTTGAGCTACACGGTCCTGCAGCTCTGCAGCTTCCTGGACGGGTTTACTCTTCATCAGCAGGGAGTCATTTTAAAAGTGGGTTCTGTATGAGGTTTGAACCCACAACCTCTGTACCTGACAGCTTCTCTCCACCACCTGAGCTGAACTCAGAGACGAGCTGGGCTGCTGGCAGGAATCTCTTCTCTGAGCGCATGTTAAAGAGCAGGGTGCAGCATCGGGTCACACATAGAAACACCGGGGATTGAACTTGTGCCCTGCGTGCCACAAACACCTTCCCAACCTCCTGAGCCGCACAGCAGGTATGTAGTTAGCAGGTAGCTATGATTTGAGGCAGACGTCAAGGACCGAGACAAACAAGTCCAGCTGCATTCCAGGAAAACTGGATGAAATCTTCCATTTTTCCACCTTTATTTTAAATTTTTACAGATTCCAGGAATTGGAAAGTCTAAAGTATCTTATTGTCCTTCAGTTTTTTCACACCAAAGCCCTGAAAAAGTTATCCCAGCTTTCAAATTCCTATTTCAAGAGTGAAGCTGGAGACGACACGGTGAATACTACTTTCGATCGCTTTTTCCTGCTTCAATCTTCCTGTTGGTTCACGTTGTTTAAAGTCAACAGCTGTACTTGAAACTGCATAAAACCACGTGTTTACAATAAAATGATCAGCACAGGGGTACGCGTCACAAAAAACTGTTCATCTGAATAAAAAAACAATAGTAGACTGATTCTTACAAAAAATAAAGCAGTCAAGAGGTTTCATTGACAACCTCACACACAGATATTTAGCGTTTGGAGCCAAAAAGGACTCAGTATCTCCGACAGTGACCGGCGAGTACAGGTGTCGTGCCAAAAAGTGATTGCCTGCCAGAATCTGATTTCTGGCCACGGGAGCGCGCACAGCAGCCCGTTGAGCGATAGCGCTAAAACGTCAGATTTTCAGATTATGAAGCTCAAGAATGAGATCAAGTCATATTTAGGCAGAAACAACTTTTCATTAACTGTATTTGGCCTTCAATCCATTTTTGGCAGGTGAAAGTGCCTATTTTGTGTTATAATGGTCCTTTAAAAGAGTTAAAAGCAATCCTGTGAGCTCTAGTGTTTATATTATAAAGCTTAAGAATGAGATCAAATCATATTTAGGTAGAAACAACCTTTCATTAATTGTATTTGGCCTTCAATCAATTTTTGGCAGGTAAAACAACCCATTTTCAGGGGAGAAATCAGATTCTGGCAGGCAATCACTTTTTGGCACAACACCTGTCCGGGACCAGTTATCAGATACTTGCAGAGCTCAGTATCACCACCTGGTGGGTGTGAAAGGAAACCCTGGGACAGCACAAGCTGCTGCAACGATATTTCCTCAGATGAAGCCTCTTCTGGCTGTTTGAGACGTTCCATGTTCAGCATTTCTCCTCGTGGAGATGCCCTGGGGAAGTGAAGAGGAGATGCGTGGACTTGCTGGTTCTCCACTACATCCCATCTGGAAGCTCCTACTGTTTGAACCGACTGGTTGGAGGCTTTGAAACCTCTGAAGTCAGATGGTCCACAGGTCTCTTCTGAGATGGTAATGAGTGAACATTTTAGTTTAGGACCAAAACTATATGAATCCAAGTAGTTTAGATTTAAATGCAGCACAGTGTTTGAGGAACTTAAGTCCGGCAAGACAACAGACAATAAATATATGTCCATAAACCCTACAATCCTCAGAGTTTAAACGTCTAAAACGTCACTAAGCAACTTTAATAAAACTGAACAGAAATAAGTCTTGTTTGGGTGTTTAAAATTTATGTGCGTAAACATTGAAATAGCAAAGGTGTTTGCTGCGGTGGCGGTGGGAGCTCCACCTGTCCTCACCTGCACAGGTCAAAGGTTAAACTGGCAGAGCGAACCAACAAAGTGAGCCCTCAATGTTGCTTCAGATTGTGACAAAGTGGGTGAGAGCATACCATTTGTCACCATGTCAGTCTACTATCTTAGCCATCCAAATTCAACCGTGCTTGTTTGTTTTGGTTATAGGTCTATCATTCTTTCATGCCATGCAGGCACATAGTACCCCGGGTTTGTTTGTGTTCTCAATTATTGCACTTAAAATAATACAGAAAAGTATTGTTAAGTTTAAAGTAGTTTATTTGTTCAGTTTTTTCATTTATCATGAGGTTGATTATGTTACTTACCATACCCACCAGGTTCCAGTGTCAAAAGGAGGGAAAAGTTCTTCTTCTTCTTCTTCTCTCAGTTTATTGGCGGATCGCAAGCAACTTTCAGGTGCATACCGCCACCTACTGTACAAGAGTGTGTGAAATTATTTCATCTAGCCCAGTTTAAATTCTGTTTATCAGCCTAGTGTTTTTTAGGAAATTAATTAGTGCCTTTCTGGTGATTTCCACCCCCTCTCCCTCTGTTCCCAGTATCCCCTTCAAATTCCACTCACGTCCTGCCTCTCTCACTTTTTCCTGTAGTCGCTCTCTTTCTATTTTATACCTGTTACAGTGCATTAGGATATGTTCACCATTTTCATTTATTCCACAGTTCTCACATTTATCACTATCCCTTTTTCCCATTACATGCAAGGTGCCATTTAGTCCTGTGTGGTCCAGTCTGAGTCTTGTTATAGCCGTTTCCTCCCTTCTGTTCCTTTCAGTATAATTCTTTGTTATTATAGTCTTTTGTATTATGTGATATCCCTGTCCTTTCTGATCTTCCTCCCACCTTTTCTGCCATATTTCCATTCCTTTCTTTTTAATTATTGCTTTACCTTCTCCTTTTCCTAGTGGAACTGGTATTGTTATTTCCTTATGTAGAGCCATTTTTGCTAGTTTATCAGCACCCTCGTTCCCTGTTACTCCCTCATGTGCTGGTACCCAACAGAACTGAACATCTATGCCACGTCTGTGTAATCTTAATAAACTGTGAGAAATATCGATGAGTAAATCTTCTCTGCACGTTGTTGTTGATTTTATACTTTCTAATACCGCTATTGAGTCTGTGCACACCACCACCTTATCAGGACTAACCTCTTCCACCCACTGTAACCCAATATAGACTGCCACCATTTCTGCTGTGTATACTGATAGTTGGTTGGATAATCTTTTAGAGATATTCACATCAAACTCAGGGATAAATACACCTATTCCCACACAATCCTTTTGATTTTTTGACCCATCTGTGTAAATTTCCAGGTAGTTGTAGTAACTATTTCTCAGGTAAATACTTGCTTTACCTCCTACTTCGTTCATTCTCCATTCTTTTTTCCGTTCCAGTATGCTCATGTCTACTTTTGCTTCTGGGAATAGCCAAGGAGGTATGTTACTCATCGGTGTGTATTTAGTGAATTTTAATGTGTCCATTGCATATCTTCTCAACCTTTCATCCCTTGACCACCCAAACCCATGTCTCTGGAATTTAGAGTATTCCCAACAGTCCTTTATTGTCCTCGTTGTAAGGTTTTCTTCCCCACTCCCTTTTAATCTTATCCAGTATGTAAGTGCCAGTTTATCCCTTCTTAAATCCAGTGGTGTCTCTCCTGCTTCTATTAATATTGCGTTTATGGGTGTTGACCTAATGGCTCCTATGCAAATTCTCAGTGCTCTATACTGTAGTCTGTCTACTTTTTGTAATGAAGTGTTAGCTGCTGCTCCGTAAACTATACTGCCATAATCTATTGTTGATCTCATGACTGCCCTGTATATGTCAATTAGTGATTTTTTATCTGCCCCCCAGTCACAGCCTGCTACAGCCCGTAGTAGATTAATAACTTTTTTGCACTTCGTTTCCAGGTGTTCAATGTGTGCTTTCCATGTATACTTGTGATCTAAATATAGGCCCAGGTACTTGAACTCATTCACCCTCTCCATCGGCTGATCATAAAGTGTTAACTTCTCATTGTCAATCTTACGCTTGTTTGTAAAGATCATGTAACATGACTTGCTGGCTGACATTTTGAACCCCCATTCATACGACCACTTTTCCACTTTTTCTATTGCTTTCCTGATATTCCTGAAGACATGTGACACATTTTTTCCCCTCATCCATATGGCCCCATCATCTGCGTATAGCGCTGATTCGATGCATCCATCTAACTTTGAAAAAATGTCATTAATCATTACATTAAACAGAACAGGGCTGATTGCACTTCCCTGGGGAATACCATTTTCAATTTTATAATCTTTAGAAACTTCTGTTCCAACCTTGACATTAAATTTCCTTCCTGTTAAGAAGTCCATAATCCAGTTATATAATCTCCCTCCAATACCCATTCTACTTAGTTTGATAAGCAACCCATCCCTCCACATGGAGTCATATGCTTTTTCTATATCAAAATATACAATTATCATTAACTCTTTCATTTTCATTGTCTTTTCTACTTCATTACTAACTCTAACTAGAGCATCCATTGTGGATCGTCCTTTCCTAAATCCACTCTGAGAATTATTAAATAGCCCTCTCTGTTCCAGAACATATGACAGCCTCATAACAATTATCTTCTCCATCCATTTACATAAGTGAGACGTCAAGGCTATGGGTCTATAGTTACTAGGATTATTAGGATTCTTTCCTGGTTTATTAAATGGCAATATTATTGCTCTTTTCCAGCCACTGGGCAGAGTTCCCTCCCTCCATATTTTATTAAACAGTCTCAACACCATTTTTAAAGATTCCTCTGGTAGCTGCCGGAACATGGCATAACATAACTGGTCCTGTCCTGGTGCTGTATACCCTGTACCTTGTAAGGCTATTTTAAGTTCTGGGCTTGTTAGGTCCATATTCAACGTTGACATGTCATCTTCTTTCTTCTCTCTCACTTTCTCATTTTCTCTGCATATGCGGTCTTTCTGCTGCCTGTGTAATTCACCAATGTGCTCCCCATTATGAACTGCAGCAAATGCTGTACCTAATACATTAGCCTTCTCTTTGTCTGACACCGCCATTTTCTCCCCATCTACTAGTGCTGGTATTAAAGCTGACTTCCTTTTCCCACTCATTCGCTTGAGCATAGACCATACATCCCCCAGCTTGACCCCTCTGCCTATGGTGGCACAAAAATCTCTCCATGTACTCTTTTTAGTGTATTTAATGATCCTACGAGCCACTGCCTTTTTCCTTTGATAATCTATAATATTCTCTTGTGATAAATTTTTCTTCAGTGCTCTGAATGCTTTGTTTCGTTCTTTAATTGCTCTGCTGCATTCCTCGTTCCACCACGGTACCACTTTCTTCCTGCCCTTTGTAGTTCTTTTTGGTATGCTCAGGTTTGCTGCATTTAGAATATGTTCTGTAATCTGATCCGTGCACTCCTCTATGTCTCCTTCTAGTGTAATCAAATGTACTGACTCTTTACAACACATCTTAAATTTTTCCCAGTCTGCCTTAACAAAGCACCACCTGGTGAACGTATTCCCTTCCTGAAGGCATACACTTGTATTTACAATAGTTAGCACAGGGAAGTGATCACTTCCTACGGTTGAATTATTCTTAACATACCACTCACACGCATTCACCAGTCTATCTGACACCATTGTCAGATCCAAACATGACATCGTACCCCTGTTCACATCCACTCTTGTACCTATTCCACTGTTAAGACATACTAAAGACCTTTCATCCATCATTTCTTCCACTACATCCCCATTGTTATCCGTGTGAGTACTACCCCATAAACTGCTGTGTGCATTGAAATCTCCACACCATATTTCTCTCTTAGCTACGATCCCTGCCAATTCCTTGAAGCTTTCAACAGTTAAGTTTCTACATGGATTATAAAAGTTAATTAACTTAATGTTTCCTTCTTCTCTTGGGCTATAAATTTCTGCTACAGTACATTCAATATCCTCAGGGGAGGGAATCTCCCTATAGGCCAGTCCATCTTTGAAAAAAGTAGCACACCCTCCTCCATGTTGGTTATTTCTATCATGTCTTATGGAACTGAACCCTGGAATTATAAAATCTAGCTGGGGCTGTAGCCAAGTTTCCTGTACACAAATAATATCTGGAACTGTATCTAAATCATGTATGAACTTTTTAAATTCTTGTCCGTTTGCTATAAGACTTCTTGCATTCCACTGAAGTATGTGTAGAACCATCATCAATATATTAACCCTCCACATGTGTATTTCCTGCAGCTTCATTTTCCTTTAGTATTGCATGTATCTGGTCTGCTTTCACATCTTTCATATCCAGAAATGTTTCTGCTGCTTCCACAATGGCCTTGATCCTGTCACTTTTCCTTTTCAGTTGTGTCGTAACATTAATGGTGTGGCAGATGAATACCACAAAGTTCACTTTGTTCACCACTAGTGTTTCATCATTAACTTTAAATTTGTGCGTGCAGACATTTTGGGTCATCACTGGGGTTTGGGTTTTGTCCTGATTATCTGTTGTTTTACTGTCCCTCTGAGCTACATGTCTTTGTGTCATTCCACTAAATCTTTCATCATTTGTTCCTGTCCCCCTAACTTTCTTCAGTGCTTCTGCATATGAAACTTTTTCAGTTATTTTAATTCTCTGGGCCTCTCTGGCTTCCCTCTGCACTACACATCCTCCATAGGCAGCACTGTGCTCTCCTCCACAGTTACAACATTGTATTTTGGAATCTTTGTCACATTTTCCATACTCATGTGGCCCTCCACATCTTGCACACCTTAGTTTACCTTTGCACTGTTGCGCTGTGTGTCCCATTCTCTGGCAGGCATAACACCTGAGTGGCTTTGGTATATATTCCCTCACTGGGTAGTTCACATATCCCATCTGTACTGCATTTGGTACATCTTTTTCAAACTGAAGTACTACTGACGGGGTTTCCTTCAGTGTGCCATCCCTTTTACTTTTGAGCCTTGTGGCCTCAGTCACTTTTCCTCCTTTTATCTCTTTTTTCACATCTTCCATTGTCATGCTTAGTGGGACTCCTGAGATAACTCCTCTCACGCTTGCCATTGCTCCAGGTATATGAGCCTTCATCCTTTCTCCTTTAAGTGTTGACATTCTAAGTATTTTTCCTTGTTGTTGTTTACTGGTTGCATGTATCAGCACTCGTTTGTTGTTCATAAACCTGGCGAATTTTATTCTACCAATTTCTTCCTCGATTATTTTGGTAAGTTTGATTGGGTGATAGTGCCCACCATCCTGGTAGAATTCGATCATAACTTTCCAGTCGCTTTCCTGAGCTTGATCCATATTTATCCGCCTTTCATTATTTCTAGACTTTTTCCCAGCCCTGGCCTCGCTGTCATCCGACCAACTTTTCGCTCTGTCTCGTGAGCTTCTCTCTGGCACAGTCCTTTTCTGTTTCCTAGATTGATTTATCGTCCAATCCATTTCATTATCCAATCCATCCGAGCTAGATGTCATAATTTCACAGTCAGAGTACAGTTTATGCAAATCCGCCAAAACAAATGTTCAATCCTACCGCGCTACCACTCTCGCCACGTCACCATCCGCTTCCGTCGTGTCCTCAGGAGGGAAAAGTGCAAACACTTCCTCTATTTATACCCTGGTGACATCATTAGTGATGTCACTGGGTTGAACCATGTATGGGGGGAGGTACATTTTGGGATTTGTTTTCTTATTGATTTTGATTATTTTTGGCATGGTTGAAAAGGTATCGGTTACCATGGCCGAAGCTATTGTGTGTTTGGTGGTGATTGTGTTTGGAGGCGAACTGTTGATGGCTCAGTTGATTCCAGGGAGGAGAGTGGAGTCACCTTTGGAGTGGTACAGCCTGATGGAAGGGCCTACTTAACCAGCTGCTGTCTGCTGCCGGGGGAACGAGAGAGACCAGTGTGCAGCCATGGGCACATGTTGCTTGACTTTAAGTGTTTTTTTGGGAAAAAAATAAATCATTCTTGAACTTTTAGCATTGCTTCTGAGTCTGCCTCCTTCCATCCATCTACTCTGGTCACACTTCCCCACATTTGGTGGCAGTTGGTGGGTCCCAGGCCAGTAGGAGGCAGTGAAGATGTCAATAAGAAACCAGAAGAAAAATAAAATGGAGTGTCTACCAGAATTGTCACAAGATGTCTGTGACCAGCAAGGGGCAGCAGGTGGTCAACCTCAGGAACAAAGTACGGCAGAACTGTCTAATCTTTTGCGATGCTTAATGCAACAGCAGGCTGACCGGGATGCCAGGACGGATCAGGAGCGTAAGCATGAGGAGGAGAGGTGGAGGCGAATACAACATCAGTTTGCCCAACTCCAACAGGAGGTGCAGCAGGACCGGCAGGAGCGTCTGCAGCCGAGGGACGGTTCGGCTGCCACATCCGCCCCTTCCGTAGGGCCAGCACCTGATACAGTTGCCGGGCCATCACAGCCTGCTATCGGAGGTCAACATCCCAGTCTGGTGAGGTTACCTGGCTGGAAAAGCCCCAAAATGCAGCCCTATAATGAAGGTGAGGACATTGAGCACTATTTAATCACTTTTGAAAGAATTGCTCTTGCCTGTCAGTGGCCTCAGGATGAATGGGCTCTTCACCTAGCTCCACTGCTAACTGGTAAAGCTCGCGCTGCATATGTGGCCATGGACATTGATGACACAATGGACTATGAAAAAGTAAAATGTGCTGTCTTGCAGAAGTTCGAAATCAGTACAGAGACCTATCGAGTGAGGTTCCGTTCCAGTGCACCAGAGGGGGAAGAGACCCCTAAAGAATTGCAGGTACGTCTCAAGGACTTGTATGAGAAGTGGATGGCCCCCAAAGTAAAAACAAAAGAGCAAATTGGAGACACCATCATCATGGAGCAGTTTCTCAAAGTCCTTAACCCTGAGCTCTGCACCTGGATCAAAGAACGGAACCCAAAGACCTCAAAAGAAGCAGCAGAATTGGCTGAAGCTTTCCTGGCTGCCCGCCGTCCATCACAAGAGTACCTCCCAGCCAAGCCCCGCCCACCCATACCATCTGGTAAACTGGACGGAGGCAATGACTATAGAGTTAGGAACACAAGACAGTTCCTTCCCTCAAATTCAGTTAAATTTGAGCCTAGAAATAAGGCCCTCTTAATGTGTTTTTCATGTGGTCAGAAAGGTCATTTTATGAAAGAGTGTCCTAAAGTACATGTTAGTAATAACTACATGTGTTTTGCTCCCCAGTCATCTGTCAGTGAGGTAGAGAGAGAAGGTCAATTTGAAGAACTTACAATAGGTGTGTTAATTGAAGACAGACCCTGTATAGCTCTTCTAGACTCGGGAAGTAATCGTACCCTAGTCAGACAGGATAGTCTCCCTAGGAATGTCATTTTTTGTGGGGGAACAGTGGATGTCCTCTGTATTCATGGGGACAAGGTCGGATACCCCATAGCTGAGGTATCTATCCAGGTTGAAGGTCAACTCTATCCTCTTTCAGTAGGAGTATTTGAACATCTACCCTATCAGGTCGTGTTAGGCTCTGATATCCCTATTCTTGCAGATCTGATAGCTAAACAATCTCGTGAGACTAGGGCCAGCTGCACCAGTGAAAGTTTGCTAGCTGTTACAAGGTCCAAAAGCAGGCAGGATCAAGCTAGTCTAACAGCGGGATGGGAGGAGTTACCTTTTGGAAATGAGGAAGTGCCTAGTGGTTACACCAGACAGCTTAAGGAAAGGAAAAGCAGGAGACAGAGGAGACGGGATAGAGTAAGGGGAACCAAAGTAGCCCAGCATGTGGATGATCCAGTAGAGTCTGACACTTTTTCCATCCCGGGTGATATTGCTAAGCTACAGAGAGAGGACCCCACACTTACAATTTTGTTTTCAAAATGTGTGCCGGAGTCTACCCAAGTGGTAGATAAGGAAGTCTTTGTAGTTAAGAGAGACAAGCTGTATCGCCGTAGCCAGATTGGTGATCAGCTAGTCATTCCCCAGAGTTTGAGGCCAACAATCCTTAATCTGAGCCACTCTATCCCATGGGCAGGACACTTAGGACAGGCAAAAACATTTTCCAGAATGGTTCCCCGTTTCTACTGGCCCCAGCAGTATGCTGACACAGTTAAATATTGCCAATCTTGCCCACAGTGTCAGCTAACAGCTCCAGGCAGGAAAGGAGATAGGGCCCCTCTCATTAACATGCCCATCATTGATACGCCCTTCTCCCGTATTGCCATGGACATTGTAGGCCCGCTAGAAAGAAGTAGTGCAGGCCACAAGTACATACTGGTAGTCAGTGATTATGCCACAAGATACCCTGAAGCCTTTCCCTTGAAGAAGATCAAGGCTCGCCAGATCGTCAACTGTCTCATTCAGCTGTTTTCCAGAGTTGGAATTCCAAAGGAGATCATCACTGACCAGGGTACCAACTTTACATCAAATCTGCTTAAAGAGGTGTACAGCATGCTGGGAATTCAAGGAGTGAGGACCAGTCCCTATCACCCACAGACAGACGGCCTTGTTGAGCGCTTTAACAAGACTCTCAAGTCCATGTTAAGGAAGTTTGTGAATGACTCCGGGTCAGATTGGGACCAATGGCTTCCATTCTTGCTGTTTGCATATAGAGAAGTCCCACAAACATCAACCGGATTCTCACCTTTTCAGCTGCTGTACGGACATCCAGTGAGGGGTCCAATGGACGTTTTGAAGGAGGCCTGGGAGGGCCCCACACCACAACAGCAGTGCAGTGAGCTCTCATATGTCCTGAAAATGAGAGACAAACTGGAGCAGTTTCAAGAGCTTGCTAATGGTAATTTGGCTCAAGCACAGCAACGACAGAAGCACACTTATGATAAGGCGTCCAAGAGGAGAATTTTCCAGGAGGGCCAGAAAGTTCTCCTACTGCTGCCAACGTCTGATAGCGGTCTCCTTGCCAAGTGGCAGGGACCATACACGATCAGGAAAAAGATGGGCCCAGTGACATATGACATTTCCTTGCCAGACCGCCGAAAGAAACATCAAGTCTTCCATGTAAACCTCCTGAAAAGGTGGGTAGACCAACCAGAGAGCTCTACAAACTTGTGGGCATGCACAGTGGATGATGAGGAAGAGATTCAGGAGCAGTACTTTCCATCCTCATCTGAGACTCCAGTGTTTCCAGATCTGAGTCATCTCACACCAGATCAACGCCAGGAGCTGCAAGTCCACATGTCAAAGGAGCTCTTCAGTCTGAAACCAGGTTGTACACACCTCACTGAACATCGGATCCGTCTGCATTCACCTGAACAGCAGCCCATTAGGGACACCACTTGCCGCATTCCAGCCAGACTTGTCCCTGAACTGAAGCAAGAAGTGGAAGAGATGCTAGCTACAAGAATCATCGAGCCTTCTCACAGTGAGTGGTGTAGCCCTGTGGTATTGGTTCCGAAAAAGGAGGACGCTAAAATCAGATTCTGTGTTAATTTTTCAAAACTGAATGCTGTGTCGGCCTTCGACCCCTACCCAATGCCAAGGGTGGATGAACTGATTGAGCGCTTGGGACATGCCAACTTCCTGACGACCCTTGACCTCTGCAAAGGGTACTGGCAAGTGCCCTTAACAGATTCTTCAAAGGACTTAACAACTTTCAGAGTCCCAAGTGGCCTGTTCAGATTCAGGATGATGCCATTTGGTTTGCATGGAGCACCAGCAACATTTCAGAGGTTGGTGGATGAAGTTTTGAGAGGAGCAGACGACTATGCAGCAGCCTATATCGATGACATTGTGATTTTCAGTCGAACCTGGGAGGAGCACATTCAACACCTTGCTGATGTTTTTCAACGCATTCAGAGAGCTGGTTTGGTCATTAATGCCAAGAAGTGTCACATTGCCAAACCTGAGGTCCAGTACCTTGGCTATGTGATAGGAGCGGGAGGTATCCGTCCTCAGGTGGGAAAGGTAGAGGCGATTGGAGCTTCCCCACTACCCAACACCAAGAGGAGGCTACGGTCATTCTTGGGGTTAGTAGGCTGGTATCGCAGACTTATCCCCAACTTTTCATCCAGATCTGCAATACTGACTGATATGACTCGCAAATCTAGCCCAGTGAAGGTTAAGTGGACGCAAGAAACTGAGAATGCTTTTCACGATTTGAGAAACTGTCTGTGTCAAGAGCCTGTTCTGCAATGTCCAGATTTTACTCTCCCCTTCACTGTTCAGACAGATGCCTCTGGAGTTGGTCTAGGAGCTGTATTACTACAAGGAGAGGATGGAAACCAGTTACCCGTGCAGTACATCAGCCGAAAACTTTTTGCAAGGGAAACGAGGTATTCAACGGTAGAAAAGGAAGCGCTAGCCATTAAATGGTCTTTAGATACATTGAAATATTACCTCATTGGCAAAGAGTTTGTTCTTGAGACTGACCATCGTGCATTGCAGTGGATTCATAACATGAAAGACACTAATGCTAGAATCACCAGATGGTACCTGTCTCTCCAGCCTTATCGTTTTCAGGTCCGGTATCGGCCAGGACATAAGAACATCATCGCTGACTACCTGTCCCGTGACTCCGATGAGTAACGGTCTTAAGGGGAGGGGTGTGTGACAAAGTGGGTGAGAGCATACCATTTGTCACCATGTCAGTCTACTATCTTAGCCATCCAAATTCAACCGTGCTTGTTTGTTTTGGTTATAGGTCTATCATTCTTTCATGCCATGCAGGCACATAGTACCCCGGGTTTGTTTGTGTTCTCAATTATTGCACTTAAAATAATACAGAAAAGTATTGTTAAGTTTAAAGTAGTTTATTTGTTCAGTTTTTTCATTTATCATGAGGTTGATTATGTTACTTACCATACCCACCAGGTTCCAGTGTCAAAAGGAGGGAAAAGTGCAAACACTTCCTCTATTTATACCCTGGTGACATCATTAGTGATGTCACTGGGTTGAACCATGTATGGGGGGAGGTACATTTTGGGATTTGTTTTCTTATTGATTTTGATTATTTTTGGCATGGTTGAAAAGGTATCGGTTACCATGGCCGAAGCTATTGTGTGTTTGGTGGTGATTGTGTTTGGAGGCGAACTGTTGATGGCTCAGTTGATTCCAGGGAGGAGAGTGGAGTCACCTTTGGAGTGGTACAGCCTGATGGAAGGGCCTACTTAACCAGCTGCTGTCTGCTGCCGGGGGAACGAGAGAGACCAGTGTGCAGCCATGGGCACATGTTGCTTGACTTTAAGTGTTTTTTTGGGAAAAAAATAAATCATTCTTGAACTTTTAGCATTGCTTCTGAGTCTGCCTCCTTCCATCCATCTACTCTGGTCACACTTCCCCACACAGATTACTATTATTATTATTTTTGGATTTTTTTTTTGTGTCTCTAGTGGCCCTTTATTCAAGTTGTAGACAGGAAGGGGTTAGAACACCACCGAGTGGCCAGAGTTAATCATTTTTAATCACATATTTATGATTATTATTTAGCCTTTGATCATTTTTACTTTCTTTTAGCTATATTTCTACCCTCATATGCTGTATATTTAGACAGCAGATGTCAAATCAGAGACTGAATCTATCATCCTATTTGAATTTGTCAATCAAAGTTTAGAAGTTTTTTGTAAAAAAGTGGGAAATATGTCTCATGGATATTATGAGGGAAGAATTAACACACATGAATGATAAAAATGGAATCAAAGGTTGAGGTGAAAAAAAATGGATTGATATATTCTAGAGAGAAACAATACATTTTAAAGTAATTTGATTATAAAACAGTGAGAGTGAGATGGATGATGGATAATCTGTTTCATCGTTGTTCCCTGTGTTACAATCATCATTTGCCATTTAAAGCCCAACGTAAGAAATCATTTTTAATAAATTTACTTAACTTTTTTATTATACTTTTTTTTACAACTTTTATCACTATTCTTTTACTAGTATCATTAGTCTTCATTATGGGATCTCAGACAATTCTAATATCAAATATGTTACATCCAGAGTTATAGAATATATATATTAACGTGTATTATTTTAACAAAACAAAGGCAGGCTTGAACAAACATTGGAAACCGGACATGAATTAATAGCTCACAAATTTAAAATCGTTATATGAACTTCAGTATCAGTGTCAATTAAGGATGTCTGATTAACTTAAGTAGCATTTTAATGTAAATGATGCATTACTGATTATGATTGACCACTTTATTTTATCATTTACAATTGTTTGAGATGGGTAACCGGCGTGGGACTGATATGGTTTCATTATCATCAACCCCAAATATGAGCGGGGTTGGTGGGGAAGGGCTGAGAAGATGGGAAATGTTGCAAGTCCTTCATAGTTTTGGTAGCAGGAGCACCACACTGGAAAATTAACCAGCCCCAGCTAAGAAAACACACTGATATTGGCACCATTTAACCTGTGGGAAAACCCACTTGGGATCCATATTAGTAATGCATAATATATCCATATTTGTAGCCGACCTGCAACCCATATGGGACTCCACAAAGAGGTCACACCTAATGGCGCAACAAAGCATCCTCATTAATTCATTATTGATCCCCTTTGGAAATTCACACATCCCATCAGGCAACATTACCAAATCATCTGAATTACAGAAATATCTACTCTAAAAGTGTCTGTGCTCTCACCTGCACACAGCTCTTCTCGCTCTGTTTCTACCTCCCAAGGAGGAACAGTGACACTGAAACACAACCCACTGCTCTGTTTCTGTCTACACTGTTTCATTGTTTACCTCACATTTAAGATTCTTTATTTGTCACTGAGCCAGCAACCCAACACAACAAAACTGATTCCAGTACAGCCTTCTCACAATATCTCTGGCAGAACTCCCCCAGGGCTTTATCCAGCCCTTCTTTTATATGTTTTATTTGTCGCAAGATCTGACATTGGAACTGAGGGACATACAGGACTGTCTCAGAAAATGAGAATATTGTGATAAAGTTCTTTATTTTCTGTAATGCAATTAAAAAAACAAAAATGTCATACATTCTGGATTCATTACAAATCAACTGAAATATTGCAAGCCTTTTATTATTTTAATATTGCTGATTATGGCTTACAGTTTAAGATTCCCAGAATATTCAAATTTTTTTATATAGGATATTTGAGTGTTTTTAAACTGTAAACCATGATCAGCAATAATAAAAAAATAAAAGGCTTGCAATATTTCAGTTGATTTGTAATGAATCCAGAATGTATGACACAGTTTTTGTAATTGCATTACAGAAAATCACAATATTCTAATTTTCTTAGACAGTCCTGTAGTTGCTCACAATAAATGTAAGGTAACTGTAGTTAACATCACACGTCAGCAAGCAAGCAAAATAGTTAACCAGTGGTAACTGAAGTTAGGTCAGCATGTTTCAACTGACTGCCAGGCCTTTTGCCCATTTCTGGATTAACTGGGCTGGACGCTCAGTTCCTGCCTGGAATCTAAACAGCTTAAAAATGAGCTCCAAAACCTTCAGACGTCAGAGAGGCCTGTCCAGTTCTTTTTGTATAATCTATGTTTAAATTAAAATGGATATAAATACATTCTTAAAAAGCTGTGAAGCTCATCATATAACAACATACAAAGCTACTTTGGTGATTGTCAGACGGGGGAAGGAAACAAAACATGGCTCTGTTTCTTTCTAAACCAATAAACTACCTCATACTGTGCAATATTCTTCATCCATTATGTGCAATATTCTTTACTCATTTATGTGAATTATTATTCTCTCATTCACTCATTTTATATATATATATATATATATATATATATATATATATATATATATATATATATATATATATATGTTTCCTGTTTCTCATTTTGTTGTTTACACAGTATTTGTTTACATAGTCTTTGCATGTGTGCACTTTTAAGCTGCTGCCTAATCTCATTGTACCAGTTTAATGATAATAAAGGCTTTCTATTCTATTCTATTCTATTCCATAATGCTATTACTATTTTAATCTATTAAATTTCAAATGAATCATATCACCATTTATCAGACAGTTTTTTCAGTTCTTAATTTGAACCGAGTGCCTCTTTAGTACGTGTGTATTTTTATCACCTCTATGTCTCTAATTTAATTTTTATTACATCAAGTCCTCGCAAGAGGCCAATGGACCTCAGTGATGTAACATCTCCAGTCTCAGCAAAGATGTTGCAAACACGAAGACATCTCACTCTGTCGCTTTTGTCGCACCAGTCAAGGCGGCAGCGTTAATTTCAGAAAACACCTCTCAGTCATCCTGTAAAACGTTGAAAAGAAAAACAAATGTACGTTTCAAATAAAACGTTTTCACCAACAGACTGTTTAGTTCAAGGGACACAGTAATTGCTGTAATCGCTATGGTAAACCTAACGAGGGAGCGGAGCATCCTCCCGTGATAAACCCTCTCTGCTCACACACGCCCAGCCAGCCTCAGCACCAGCAGCATCTTTTCCTCCGCGGGGCTTCAACCCTCGTCCGACCGCACTGACCACGACTAAATCAGGGAAAAACACACCAGCGGACCTCGTTCTCCTCCTCCTCCAGCTCGTCGTTACTTCGTTATGTCTGTGAGCCTGCCGCCCCTCCCGCCATGCCCGCTGCTGATCCAAACCTGCTGCTCCTCCTGCTGGCCTCGCTGCTGCTGATCTGCCCGCTCCATGGGCCGGTGGAAGCCGCGGAGCGGGGCGGAGGCCCGCCCTCCTCCCCATCCTCCCCTTCATCCCCATCCTCCGGGCCGGGGGACAATGGCCCCCCAGGCGCGGCCGAGGACACGGCCGTCCCGGAGAGACTGCTCACCTCCCCGGCGCTGCTGGCAGGTAAAGAGAGCAGGAGGAGACCAGTATACCAGTCATTGTTAAGGCTGATTTATGCTTCTGCGTTAAATCGACGCAGAATCTACGGCGCAGGTTACGCGGCGACGCGCAACGTACGGTGCGCTTCGCCGCGTACCTTACGCCGTAGGCTCTGCGTTGGTGTAACGCGGAACCATAAATCAGCCTTTACAGACAAATGGAAAATCACTGTGGACCAAACTCAATTAGGTTCTTTGGTCGCTTTAACTCTGCTATAATATTTACTGAAAACCATACCAACAAATATGCAAGTACAGAGATAAATAGAAATGGTCAAATATTAAAAAATACAACAACAAACAAACAAAGACATGTGTGTTGACATACAGGACTGTCTCAGAAAATTAGAATATTGTGATTTTCTGTAATGCAATTACAAAAACAAAAATGTCATTCTGGATTCATTACAAATCAACTGAAATATTGCAAGCCTTTTATTATTTTAATATTTCTGATCATAGCTTACAGTTTAAGAAAACTCAAATATCTCAAAAAATTTGAATATTCTGGGAATCTTAATCTTAAACTGTAAACCATAATCAGCAATATTAAAATAATAAAAGGCTTGCAATATTTCAGTTGATTTGTAATGAATCCAGAATGTATGACATTTTTGTTTTTTTTAATTGCATTACAGAAAATAAAGAACTTTATCACAATATTTTAATTTTCGGAGACAGTCCTGTACAGTAACTTCAGTCATTTACTTGAGTGTAATCTGGACTGATGTGGGTGTCTATCTTTGTTTAACAAGAGCATGGTAATCCCGTGGTCTCTGATGAGAGGCTGACCCAAAGAAGGCACTAAATTTAAAAGCACTAGCAGTCTCTGCTCCTCTCTGCTGTCAGCTGGCTCTGCTGTATCTCTGCTGTTTCCCTCATCCCTCATCCTCCCATCCTCGCCTCATCACTATTTCATGGCTGTGGAAAGGTTAGCGAGCGCAGCGTGCACAGACGTGTTCTACCTGCTGTTTTTATGGATTGCAGAGCCCCAGTTTGCCCTGAAGGTGCTGGTGAGAGACCTGGTGACCCGGCAGCCGCTGGCCGGGGCCTCGGTGGACGTGTACCTGAACCACACCTTGAGGAGTTCCACCCACACGGACGGCCGGGGGGAGGTCCTGCTCTGGGTGGAGTTCAGCGGGGAGCTCAGCCTGACTCTGCTGGGCAGCATGCTGGGCTACGTCCCCACCCCCTTACCCTGGAGCACCACCAAGAGACCCAGTAAGTGACGACGGAGTTCATCTCCACCGTCACAGCTGCATTATTCATGATCATTATAGATTAATGAAGCATCTGCAACGACATACAACTGGTGTGTGAGGTTTAATCGGCTGCTCCTGCAGCAGCACGCTTGCAACGGACCACTCTTTGTCCAGCATGTGGGGGGGTCTGGCTCTATTGTCCCCTCTTCTCGCTAGACATCTGAGAGTGGCAGGAACAGCAGGGAGGAGGCGGTTTAAAGGGAGGATGGAGCAGGTGCTGTTGAGGGAAGAGGCAGCAGCGTCTGTGCAGCGTCAGAGACGCCTCCCTTTTGTTCTGCTGAGCCAAACAGGCGAACCCCGACAGGAGCCTCGGCAGTGATGACGCCATCTGCTGCTGACTTTGCAGTCATGCATGTTACCCAATGAGCCCGGGGGGGAGGTGTTTGTCACGCCTGTAAAGGTGACTTCGTCTGATGTTGTTTGTCTCGCAGTTTTCTCTGCCGTGACGCTGCTGCTGCTCCCTCAGAGTCAGGGCAACATCTGGCTGTTTGAAGACTCGGTGCTCATCACCGGCAAGTTACCTGGTAAGTTATCCTTCGTTTCAGACAGATCATGTTGGGCTCATTGAGGTTTTTACTTCCCAACACAACATTTCATTTTGGTAAACTGGGACTATTTTCTTTTAGGTCATCCTGATGTAGATTTGCAGGGGTACTCCAGATTAGAGCTGAACGATTTTTGAAAATAATCTAATTGCGATTTTTTTTCCTCAATGTTGCGATTGCGATTTAATATGCGATTATTTTTTCAAGGTCCTGTTCTCATGTATTTTTCAACTACGCAAGCAATAAATCAGTCTGTTTTATAATAAACAATGTCAGAATTATTTAAAGCACAGATTACAACAATAAAGAAAACAAATTTGTGGCTTTACCTCTTTAACACGTCTACACACGTCTGTACACACTAGTGTTATGGGTCGTTCTCTCTGAACCCAATCGCACGACACCAAACCGGGTTAAACTTTAGCCAAAACGAGGCGTAGTTTAATAGAAAAACACAGAAAAACTCCCAGGGAACAAAAAAAAAACCTTCCTCACAGGGAACTCAGAACTTCTTCACAAATAACTCAAAAATCGATTTAATGCAGAACCATAAATCAGGCTTCACTGTCCGCCGGCGCACGCAGCTCCTCGCCACGCCGACTCCGCGCTCATATATTTAATACATTTATAAAGCCCATATATTTATAAAGCCCCGCCCGGCTGAGCCCTAACACTGAGGCCATGGTAGATTTAGGTTACGCGGCACTGTGACTTGTTTTCCCTGCCGGCTCTGCTCACTCGCACATTACGTGACCAGATCACGTGACTGGTCAAATCGCAGCCTTTGCGGTTAGAAAATCTTGTTTTATCACATTGCGATATTATCGCAAATGCAATTAATCGTTCAGCCCTACTCCAGATCATTGTAGCGTGAACCGAATAGAATAGAATAGAATAAGCTTTCAGAGATTTACGTTTGCCTCAAGAATCCTGCACAGAGGATGTTCACGGTCGACTCAAGTGACACACGAATCTCATCTTGTTTCCACAGATAGTTCTTCGCAACCAAAAGTGAAGTTCCCCAAGAACCTTCTCACGCTCCCTGACGACAGCAACATCTCCTCAGTGATGGCGTACCTGTCTGTGCCACAGCACCACCTGGCGGAGGACTGTGCTAACTGCACCCCGGGCATCGTCAGCAGCAAATCAGGCCAGTCTTTCAGCAAGCTTTGGAGTTAGTTTGCCATTTTTCTGGACTTCATCTGACTAGATTCCTTCTCAGCTTAACAGAATTGAAGTCAGAATAAAAGGATGAATATGCAGTGAGCTTCAGTTCGTCTATGTGCGGTTGTAGTCAGAATTAGTGAGATCCATTTCTGTATATACAAAAAAAAGGAAAAGCTATTTTTCCAAATTGATTAAACTAATTAAAAACTTTAATTTACTTTTAATTTATTTTGCCTTTGAAAACAGTTCAACTCATATAAATGTTTGAATTGAATCTGTTGTAGTATATTGGTTCACTGAATGGATTGTTCCATTTAAACACTCACTATTAATTCATTAATTTACGGCAATTTCACTGGCTTCAGTTCCTTTTTAAATGTGTTTATTTTCACTGTCCTCCATATTTAAAAGAACTCATGATTCTATATAACTCTCCATACTCACTCAGACATATGAATTTTTCTTTTTTCTTTGTTCCTAGAATTTTAAAAGAGGTTGGTAAAAGATCATTTTATTTTAAAGCTCCATCAGATTGGAATAATCTTCCCCTATTTTTCTATTACCTCTTTTCATTGTTTGAAGTTGTCATTATATTCTCATATTAAAACAAATTGCCTATGTTTTTAATTTATTTATGTATTTTTTTTGTCCTTTTTCTATTTATTTTTATTTATTTATTTATTTATTTTTTCTTTTCTCTCTGTTATGTTATATTTATCTCATTGTTTCGGTTATTCAATTAGTCTACTTTGTAACTAGACTTATGTGGGTAGGGGTTGTGTGTGAGCAAGATGTCTGTGTGTGTTTTATGTCATGTATGTCTGTACTGTAATGTGATATATTGTAATGTTGTATGTTTTATGGGACCCCTTGAAAATGAGATGTTATCTCAAGGGGCTATCCTTTAATAAATTCTAAATTCTAATTCCTGTGCAGCCTTCAGAAGCATCGCGTTGAAGGCGGTGGCCGCCATCAGCGTCCTGCTGTACTCTGGAGGGGAGGAGCTCCAGGTTCGAGGGCCCATCCAGATCAGCCTGCCGCTGGGACGCAACACCAACCTGAGGGCGTCCGACACGGTGCCGGCCTGGGCTCTAAACCTGAAGACAGGTAGGAGTCACACTCCAGAGCAAGCATGTACCTGGTGTGGCTTAAACATGGCTTACATGCTTGTGCTGCTGCTGTCTGAAGGTGCCTGGGAGACTCACGGTCTGGGGATAGTTAAAACGGTTGGTGATGAGCTGGTTTGGACTTATACTGCATCCCACCTGGGCTACTGGATCGCTGCCCCTCATCCCTCTTCAAAAGGTACACACTTGGGGTTGAACCTCATCTCCTGCATGCAACACCTCCCACCCAAAGACTTGTCCTGTTTTCTGCCTTAAAATGCTGTTTGTTTGGCACTTAGACATGTTTTACACATTTCATCTTCTAGATTATCTGAGTCACGTGAGCTCCTTGGAGTTCATCTCATACCACACCTACATGTTGGTGGGAATACTGGGAGGAACTCTGGCCGTAGTCATCGGATTTCTGTCCTTGCTTCTGTGTCAGTGCGGGTAAGAAATCTACTCACATGTGTTACTTGTTCACATGATATAAAACTATGCTGACTAATGTTTGGGACAGTAAGGGCCAGTCCCAATCCCCCCCTACTCCTACTTTTCAGCACTACCCCTAAGCGTTCCCGTGAGGGTAGTGGTGTCCCAATTCCTCTTTGCATGTAGGGCTAGTGGACATAACGAAGGATAGGGAGTATGAATCTAGCCCTTCACAGCGAGGGATTTCAGATGCTGACTCGCTGAGCGAGGGCTAGAAAGATTTCCCAGAATGCTTTACGTCATCATTTGCAGACTGAATAAAAAAAAAAAACATGGCGGACATTTCTTATTTTTTATTGAATAAAATCAATATTTGAGTTAGTTTCTGCATAAAAATGTGTTTTGATTACATTTCTAGCGAGAAATATATATTTTACTTTCATAATATTCACTCAGTGAATGTACATAATCACTCGTTTGCTTACGGCGTAGGTTACGCGGCGACGCGCGCCGTACGCCATACACCGTACACCGTAGGCTCTGCGTCGATTTAACGCGGAGCCATAAATCATCTCCCGAGCCGGCAGGCAATTCTCATCCCCAAAAACATCAGATAAAATTTCTTACCAGGCGTTATTTGGATAAACTCAGCCCAGGTTCAATTCAATTCAATTCAATTTTATTTATATAGCGTCTAATACAACAGATGTTGTCTCTAGACGCTTTCCAGAGACCCAGAACATGAACATAAACATAAACATAAACATAAACCCTTTATGGTTGGGGGATCTTAACGGTTACTTTTACGCCTGAAAAAATATTAAAACTTAATAAAGTGGCATATTAACAGCGCTACAGCAGAAATTAAAACAGCTTTTATCTCTGGGCTTCCTGATATGGTGTGACGTTTGTGCAAACGTAACTACGCAGTCGCTTACGTACCCGAACGTAAACCACGCAGTGAAGTAGCAAGTGGTGTCCCAATCCCTAGGGAAGATTACAAGGGCCCTACGCCTGGGGCTTCATTTTTAGGGCTAGTGGTAGTGAGTGAGGGCTAGTGGTAGAAAGTAGGGGGTGTATTGGGATTGGCCCTAAGATGGTTCAGATTTTGTCTGGGAGTGGTAAAACGTTTTGCTGTCTCCAGGTCCAGTGGGTCCCATCGGGAGCCCAGGAAGAGGAGGGCACGCTTCTCCAAACTCACAGTGGTAAAAAAAGACCAGACCACCTCCACTCACATGGAAGAAGGCCTGCTGTTCCGGTCTGGCGAGAACAGCCTGGCCTCCTGCAGCGTCCAGTGTGAGACGCTGTCCACGCCCAGGCACAAAGCCAACTACAACATCTACGTGGAGGACCCGGGGAGCCTCCCCGCCGCTCCTCTCTATGAGAACATAGAGCGGATGAAGGGGGCTCAGCTGCCGTCTCACTACATCAACAGTGACGAGGTGGCTCGGATACGGGAGAAAGCAGAGCAGAACCGGGCCAACGTAAACTCGGACTTCTTTCAAGACAAGCTGGTTCATATCTACAACCAGCCGCTGGCCATCGTTCAGGCCCCGGAGCTGTTTGGAGTTAAGGAGTCTGGCTGTCGGTCTAACACTTTCCCCAGGAATGGAGTTGACTACGATGCTCACTCGGAGCCTACGAGTAAGGACAACTACACCCAGACGCTGCCCAAAGTCCCCCATCACCACTCCCAGGACGGGAGCCCCCAGCAGAACAGCCAGGACGACCCCCAGCCCCTGGAGACCCCCCCACCCGGACAAGGTGCTGCTGCCAGCGTGTGGGGGCGCTACACCAACCTGCTGGAGTCCTCCGTCTCCGTGCCCGGGACTCTCAACGAGGCCGCGGGGATGCAGGCCTTCAGCAGCGGCCACGGCGTTCCCAGCGAGCTCCAGGGGATTTCTGAGCGGACCTTGCTGGAGCTGACCCGGGGCAAGTCGGCCCCCAGAGCCTGGTTCGTCTCCTTGGACGGGAAACCGGCCGCCCAGGTTCGCCACTCCATCATCGAGCTCCAGAGCCGCCACCGCCCGCCGAGCAGCAACGACACCAGCCTGGACTCTGGCGTGGACATGAACGAGCCTCAGCAGAACCTCCGGGAGACGGAGCGCGACAGGCTCAGGATCAGGAGCTCGTCCCTGCAGCACCACGGCCGGGGCGGGCGCTACAGCGAGGAGCAGGACTTGAGCAGCAGCGAGAGCGGCACCACCGCCACCTGCACCCCCGAGGACCCGTCCCTGAGGAACATTTTAGACGGCAGCAGTGGGGCTATTCCCAACATTCCTGAAGAGCGGGATGGGATGGATACGTCCAGCGCTCAGGAGGACAGCGAGTCCAGGGGCACGCCGCCGCCTCGGCGCCTGAGGAAGGTGAGGGAGAAGGTGAAACCAGAAAAGAGGAGTACCAAGCACGTGCGGGAGGCCAGGCCTCTCACCAAGAGGAGTTAGACTCGTGGCAAACATCAAGACAAGCGTTTCTTTTTTCATCTGCAAGTAGAGAGATTTAGGGTGCTTTCACACCTGTGGCCTGTTTGTTTTGTTCCGATTCAGGGGCTAAATCCATACAGTTGTTCCGTTTCTCGTTCGTGGGGTTTGTGTTCACAAGGCAACCGCCGGCTCTAGCCTGATTTATGGTTCCACGTTACACCAGAGATGTTCAATAAACGAGACAGCCCACTACGGTTGTGTTTCCTGTATCTGTGTCACGTGACTGCCACGCCCCTTTAGGAGACAGGAAGTAGGTCCTGAGTCTATTGAGTCCTATGGGAAAAGTGAACGTGAGCACAGATTATTACCAATTCCTTCGCCCCATAGTAATCTAAGTAAATATGGGACCCATTTTTTCAAAAGCCACAAACCTTCTGAACATTCTGACACCAAAATGGAAATTTTCAGACCAAAAGATTAGGAGAAAATGAACTTTGTTTGAGACCTGTCTCTGTCTAAGCAACACAAGATTTGGCTCTCTTCGTTTTCCCATCGGATAAAATGAAGTTTAAAACTAAAATAAAACTTGCTTCTTTGCTTAATAATACTGTTATTTTTATTATTTAAGTCTTTTTGGAAGAAAGTTGTACTGTATCTAGTGTTGTATGTTCCAAAACGATGTGGGGAGAGGGGCGGCCACGCCCACTTAGGAGACAGGAAGTGGATACCATTTCATACCATTGGCAGTAACGGTAATGCGCTATCTTCTGTATAGAGGATCTTTGGTTACACCAACGCAGAGCCTACGGCGTAGCATCTGTGTCGATTTAACGCGGAACCATAATTCAGGCTTTACCCATTAATTTATGTGCGTAGCTCATATGGAGCTCGGCAGCGGGAGAGAGACCGCCTGCCGGAATTGAACATTTTTTAATTTCACCGTGTGACGACATCTCGGCTCGTCCAATAGGAGAAAAGGAGGTGGAGGCTGGGCCGACTCTTCTCCTTGCGCCGCGGTCGCACATACACATGAATGGAGTTGTGTCTGTTGCTGTGTCGATTCTGTTCTCACAAATAAAAAAAAATGAAACGCTTCAGGTCTGGAATGGAAGCGAGCCGAGAACACCTCTCCTAGGATCTCGGCTCGCTTGTTTTGTGCCGTTTCCGAGCGCGATTGCTGTGTTCACATGTACCAAACGAACCGATCTTTAGGGGGAAACGTTCCCTGTTCCGGAACAACTGCTCCAAACGGGACAGGTGTGAAAGCACCCTTAAAGAGCGAGTCTTGTTCATTGTCACCGCTTCTACGACAGGCATCGTTGTTGTTGAGTTCTGTGATTGTACAACTTTGCCAAAGAAAACATAAGCTCACCGTTGGCATGAAGCAGCTCCCAGAGTCACATGGAAGTGTTATGCAGCTGCTCTTTGAAAAGTCTCTGCACCTTTCCTTCCCGTTCCCCTGAATCTGACGATCACCAGCGTGATTCTTCACTATCCCGTGGTCCCTAGTACTGGCATTATAGAAGGTGCCTTCTTACTGCCTGTAATCATGAACAGTAAATATTTAAAGCCACAGTGTTTGTCATTGGTGAGTCTGCAGGATGGACACAGTGCACTTATCCTCACCATAAATGCCTGCTGTAAATGAAATAAGATAAAGCTTTCCCACTTCTCAGTGCTCACATGTTCTTTTGATATCCTACTGCCTCAAATAATTTAGCTTCAAGATCAACATGTGGCCAGCTCCAACGCTGGACTGGAAGGATTTTACAATTAAACAATGGAAAGTGGAAAGCTAAGCTGCCGTTTTGAAGTTCGCAATGGATATTCAAAGTTTTAAACCTACAGTTGTTTTTGTATGCATGAAAATGAATGTTTCCTTCTTTGTATGAACACGAGGGGATCGCAGCTGTTTGATCACTTGGTGACCGAACAGCTCCTTTTATTGTCTGGTCTGTAGAGGAGACTATATTCATATCGTAGGACTTCTACACCATGTTCAGAGAGGCTTTCTTCAAAGTTAAGAATTTTATTCAGGGGGTGAACTGTAATAGGTTTATATGCTTTAATCTTCAAAAACAACATTGTTTTCTTCATATTGTGCATTACTGGAACAACTTTTGTCCATTTCTGTTTAAAAACCTGTTTAGACTCCTGTCTCATTAAGACACTCTGAAAGTCCTGCTCTGCTGTGATTGGTCAGATGGTGAAAAAATCGGTGCAAGATTTCTGCTCATTATTTATTTTGTTCTTGTTTGAGGCGTGGAAAACTACTTACACAAACATGGTACACGATGGTGTCATTAGGTAAGAGAGGGAAAGCTTTGGTTTTAAACCAGAGTCCTCTGTGGGAAACATGACGCAGCAGGTTGGAGATTAATCACATTTCAGTTGCTTCAAAGACATTTTGTGCAGCGCCTTCTTTTGATGATGCCTTTAGTTATCTTTGACTACAATCGTTATGCTCAAAACAGGTCACGTAAAGGTCATGAATCAAAATGCGGATGGTCCTAGAGGCGTGGAGTTGAAGCTGTTTTCACAACTGAGATTTAGTTTTGGTTCCTCCAGCTCCGTGTTCTGTGAGTTGATTTCATCATTGTTGTTGAAACAAAGTTACTTTGGATGGTTATAAAATATTTTTTTCAAATAAGGATTAACACTGATAGTTTAACATGAAAAAAACCCAACAAAACAAACTGTGGCGCCTCTTTCATTAACACGGGACTGGAATGGGTCACAGGAAATGTCACATTTTCCTGCTCATTAATTGCTCTCAAAGGTCATACAGATGCTGACAGATTCAGGCTGAGCTTTACTTCACGGTTGGTGCTAACTTACACACGATTAAGATGGTAAATATTGTACAAATATACCTGCTTAGCACACTGACGCCGTCATCAGCGTGGGTTATCTGCGCGTGGCTGGCACAGCTCTGAATATTCACAGACTCAAGCATTTTATTTAAGTCTCGTGTATGTCTGCCTTTCTTAGTTGTCCTGCGTGAACCGACATGGCAGCTTGAATCCTGAGTTGCGTAAAGCACACCACACTTTATTCTGCAGCCACGTGCAGCATCCCCGGATGTTTTCACTGGATAAACGCAACAAAACAATACTGACAAGCTCTTCTGGTTCAACCAGCAATATTTTCAGTGGATCTCATTTTTAAATCAATCTGCATATTTAGTCTTCCATCTTGCCGTTATGTTCTTTCACTAATAGGTTGATTAGAGCCTTGATTCTGTAAACTTTTGTATGTATATAGTAGAGCAACATTTTCTGTACTTTGTGACGGGGATTTTAACCCTTTTGTGGTGTGTTGTTTTGGTTCAGATTCAGATTTACGTGCTTTCATACGTGTTTATCGATGTGAATTTCATTTATTTTGTCAAAGGTAAGCATGAAGAGTGTCTTTGCGGAGGAGTGTAGGAAAAAGCCAGAGCCTTTTGATTTTAAATGTAGCAACAAACTGATCGCTTCATGGTTCAGCGTGCGTACACATGTACTGTAGAGTTTCTTAGCTTCGACGGCAACACGAGTACAGGCTGGTGAAACGACCGCACTGCCACTCCTGTTTGGAGGCGATCCCGCTGAATGTACCCGTGCTGGTTTCCATGTGAATGTGATCTGTGCAGTGCTCCTCTCGTATCTGACCATCCACCCTCACACGCTTCTGTTTCTTCCAAACGGACACCCCTTGTGTTTACCTCTGTAATAATGGTAGTGTTACTAGTCTTTTTTGTGCACTAAATTAATAAACTTACTTGATATCAAGAAGAATTCACAAGCTTTTTCACTGCATTATTTTACTTCGTTATTTGGGTGGAGGAGGTTTACGTCTGCGAGCGACACCGGTGCTCCTAGTGCGAGGGCGGCTCCCTGGACTTGTGTCTTCAGTCTCTTTCTCCTGCTCATTGGAACGGCTGCTGGAAACGGTGGGAGTTGATGTAGGAGAGCTCTTCCTGGTTTTCCAAGTCAAGGGAGAATATATGACACATCCATCCAGGGGGCAGGAGTTGGACTCCAGCAGGATCTGGTCCACACAGTCCACATGGAACTGAAGGGTGTGTGATGTTATTTGTAAAACTTAATAATCAATCAATCAATCAATCTATTACTTTATTTGTCCCCAAGGGGGGCAATTAGTTTCTCGACAGGAGAAGCACACAATGGTAAATATACATAAAATATACATAATTTTACAATAGGTTACACATCATAGTACAGACCTAAGCTTAAGAGGGAAGGCTTTTTCACCCACTACCTTTTCCTTCCGGCATTTAAAAGAACAATAGCGGAGGAACAAAAGAGTGTTTGTATCTGTTTGTCTTTGCAAAAGGGAGTCTAAGCAGTAACTGATGGTAGAAACTGAAACTGTTTATTAAGGGATGTGAGCAATCAGCAGAGGTGTCAAGTAACGAAGTACAAATACTTTGTTACCTTACTTAAGTAGAAATGTTGGTTATCTATACTTCACTGGAGTAATTATTTTTCAGACGACTTTTTACTTTTACTCCTTACATTTTCACGCAATTATCTGTACTTTTTACTCCTTACATTTTAAAAACAGCCTCGTTACTCTATTTCATTTGGGCCTTTAAAAAAAACTATCCAGTTAAATTGCTCCATCCGGATAGAGTGAATTTGGTTGTGGTTGTTTCAGATGTTCTTGTCCAGTTTTGTTCTTACATCCGTTCCCTCAGATTCCTGCAACTAAACTTGGATGTACATTCCAATAAAGGTTAGGATAAATGATAACATGCCTCTGAAGTTTTTTTGCACCATTACAATACTTATAGGCAACTAGTCATCATATCTCCTGCTCTCTGAAACACATGTTAATGCTCAATAGTACACATATATGGTTCTTTAATATATTTGCATTATACTAAGATGCTTCATTTTCAATGGCTTTTGTCCTTAATGGCTTTTTTCCCCCTTACATTACTTTTGCTTTTATACTTTAAGTAGTTTTGAAACCAGTACTTTTATACTTTTACTTGAGTAAAAAACTTGAGTTGATACTTCAACAGGAGTATTTTTAAACTCTAGTATCTATACTTCTACCTGAGTAATGAATGTAAATACTTTTGACACCTCTGGCAATCAGACAACATGGAGTTCTTGATCAGCTGTTTGTCATAAAGTTCTTGTAAAGTTTGTTGAGCCGACCCAATGATTTTACTGCTTAGACTGACAACCTTATTGAGCAAGTTTCTGTCTTTGACCTTCAAAGATTGAAACCAACAAATGAAAGAAAAAGTGATAACAGATTCGATGAAAGAACAATAAAACATAGTCATCAGGGAAGAATCGACCTGGAATTTAGAAAGTCTTCGAAGACAAAAAAGGCGCTGCTGGCTTTTCTTATATATCGAGTCTGAATTTTTTTTAATGGAGATATGAAGATATTCTACGGCGAGAAGGCTTACCTTGTGATGACAGGGGAGAGTTCGGACGTGCTGGCCCATGTGGAAACTTTGCAGACAGATGCGACACTGCATCCCCTTGTTCAACAGTGGCAACCTCACTGTGAGAGCGGGCAGACGCTCCAACGCCTGGCGCGGTAATGAGTCGGTACCGGCAACAACACTGAGGAGGAGATGGGATACGCTCAGCAACGACGACGGCCGTGTACGAGCCGGTGACCTGGACGAGTCAGGAACTTACTTGTCGTCCTCAGGCGGGCAGGCCGCTCCTTGAGCTTCACCCATCGCATCCTGTCCCACCAGACGCCACTTCTCTGTTCTTGTCTGTTTAGAGTTCAGAGTTCAGAGCAGGTAATGTGAAGTCTCTACAACCATCAGTAAGGCTTTCTTGTTAGTAACAGAGACATGAGTAACTGATGCTGGCCTTTTCAAGAAATTACTGTACATTTAATTCAGTAAAGAGGGAAGAACTGCTGAGGTCCAAATGATTGGCTCTCATTCGGAAACAAAACTGTTAAATTTCCTTGGAAATGAACACAACCCAAAGTATTTATGGTTTATTTGGTTCCAAAAGAACAGGGACCCAAAGAAAATTAAATTAAGATATTTAACTGATGATAGAAAAAATATGTCAAGACACATATTGATGAGATATCCTATCTCAAAAAATTAGAATATTCTGGGAATCTTAATCTTAAACTGTAAGCCATAATCAGCAATATTAAAATAATAAAAGGCTTGCAATATTTCAGTTGATTTGTAATGAATCCAGAATGTATGACATTTTATTTTTTTATTTTTTTTTTTTTCTTTTAAATTGCATTACAGAAAATAAAGAACTTTATCACAATATTCCAATTTTCTGAGACAGTCCTGTATATTTAGGCAGTGGGCTCATAGAGAACCTTGATTCTGGTGTCCACTAAAAGGTTCACATGTATGTTTTGGGTCGTTACTTCTGGTGGCAATAATCATTTTAATGACATTCATTTTAGCTATATTTTGTTAAGGAAAACGTATATATATATTTCTTTTTCATTTCAAAGAAAACCAAATAGGAGCCACAACACTGAGGGATGTTTAACTTTGAAAAGACCTAATCATACTGACCTCAACCGTAGCAGCTTAAGTTTCATTTACATTTACAAAGTAAGTTTGTGCTGAAAAAAAAAGCTGAAGACAAACTGCTTACTGCTCTTGAAGCAAATGGATGCTGTGGGTGGCAGTCCTTCTTCATGCAGTCCTCACACAGATAGAAGTAACTGCAAACTGTGCATCTGGAAAAATGTGAGCAGCAGAGTGCAATGTCAATGTCACAAAAGCTACAACCAGTACTCGAGTTGAGGGGGGATGGCATCCCCCCCCTGAAATAAAAACGGTCCAAATCATCCCCCCTGAAATAAAAACGGTCCAAATCATCCCCCCCCCTGTAAAACTGCCATCCCCCCTTTCCATCCCTTATGTCATTTCATCCATGAATGTGGTTTTACTGCTATTTCAACATTTAGAGTCATCACCAGAAAAATAACACCAGAAAAATAACTTATTTGACAATTTTCACCTGTTTCAAGTAAATTTTCACTTGAAATAAGAAGGAAAATTTGCCAGTGGGACAAGATTTATCTTCTTATTACAAGCAAAAAAATCTTGTTCCACTTCCAAGTGAAAATCTACTTGAAACAGGTGCAAATTGTTTTTTCCAGTGATGAGTCTTGTTTTAAGTGTAATGAGATTTTTTTACTAAAATGAGACATTTTAACTAGAAATAAGACAAATATTCTTGTTAAGATTGTGAGTTTTTGCAGTGATCCATGTTACTTATCCTGTGAAGGACAGAGTCATATTGATAAGTTCAGAAAAGTGTTTTTTATTGTTGTGTTTTGATGTATTTGATGTAAGCCCAGTGGATATTTAAAGCTTACAGAAGGCTGCATTTAACTGCTGCTATGTCATTCCTGCAGTATTTCTGCAGGTGTTTTGGTCACTGCAAATATTTGTAATATATTATATTATTGTAATCAGCACAAATTATCTGTCCCCATATGATAAAATCCACCATCCCCCCTGATTTTTTTTTACAACTCGAGTACTGGCTACAACGATTACATTTCCAAACTCTAGCGGTTATTTCACATCTGGCACAGTGTTGGAGTGTTGAACTTGTGATGGCCCTAGATAGTCCACGGGCCAGAGCACAAAACTTCACTGGTCAGTACCACTCAAGGTGACCAAACTTAGTTATGATTTTTGATCCATGTCTATAGATGATATTTTGGTATGATAACCTTCCTGAGTGGCAGCTGGATCAGAGTTATCAGCTTATGGAGTTACCCACCCCCTTCAGAAAATTACATTTTAGATGCTGCTGCATATCCTGGTTTAGACTCATGTACAGGATATCTGTCAATGTTTCACAATATTGTCTTTGGTATCATTTTGAAGGGGACCTTTTAAGAATTCATTCAAGCTAAGATGTGAATCTTTCTGACCAACATAGAGTTCACTGCAGCTCTTTAAACTATAAACAACACACATTTTTACACAATTTTCACCT
Organism: Cololabis saira; assembly: GCF_033807715.1. Classification (NCBI taxonomy): domain Eukaryota; kingdom Metazoa; phylum Chordata; class Actinopteri; order Beloniformes; family Belonidae; genus Cololabis; species Cololabis saira. The sequence goes on along the minus strand of NC_084610.1, from coordinate 3,878,539 downwards.
AAATGATATACTATCTTTTATCCCTGTGTCAACTAGAGACACAAAAGAGAACAACAGAGACACAAAATACAAAAACTGGAATACTCACAGGACCATAAGGATTCAGGAAATGTATAATATACCCCTACTTTATTGTTGTTACAGGTCATTGTGAGCCTTAAACTAGAAGAGCATCATTAGGCTCCTATGAAACTCCTATGAAAGACTATGAAACAGCCACTAATGTCACAAACTGGTCTTTATCTGCAGATACAGGACATAAAGGACCTAATGAGATAAGGAACCAGCTTAGTTTTATAAACAACATTAGAGACACAAAATACAAAAAAAAAAAAAAAAAAACATTTTGCAGTGTGAGTCTAAACCAGGATATGCAGCAGCATCTAAAATGGAATTTTCTGAACTTCATGAGCTAATAACTATGATACAGCTGCCACTCAGTAAGGTTATCATACCAAAATATAATCTACAGACATGGATCTTTTCAAAAATCATAAGTAAGTTTGGTCACCTTGAGTGGTGCTGATATCTGGTCTGGCCCATGGACTAAGATGGACGTGAGCATGGACTGTGAAGCAACCATTGTGCCTGTACTGATCCTACTTGAAACATCTGCCGGTGACAGGACAGGATCTGCAGCTGTGGCAGACAACTCCAAGGTGCACATGTGGCTTCTCTTTTTCAGCAGCAGTGAAGAGCGCCTTGGAGTTCACCACTTCCTTCCGGAGCAAACGTCGATAGTTGAAGTCCTGCCTGCACAGAGGGCACTTGACCATGCCGAAGGTGAACGAGGTCTTCTGGTGGGCTGCCCAGCCGTCCATGCACAAGATGTGGATATTGTTGCCACAGCCAAACCTGGAGGGGACACGGAGAGTGCAGGAAATCTGTCAGCAAAATGCTAAAATAGTCCTCTTCTGTGAGTATCGGGAGAATTCAATCTGATTTTATTACATCCGACACTCGGTGCTGGCAGCTTCCTGAGAACATGCTGTGTGTCAACAGCTGCATGTGCGGAGGTGGGACTAGTAATCCTGCACGGGGTCATGTTCTGGTCAGCAGTTCAACACAAGTTGACTTAAACACCATTGTGAAGCATGAATGTTCAGAATCAAAAAACATCTGGAAAGCTCAATTCAAGCACACCTGCAGTAACACACGGGCTCTTTTATCTCCAGCAGCGACTCCTGACAGATTGGACACGCATCCTGGTCTTGAATCTCCTTCCGGCGGACACTTTTAGCTCTCTGGCATGGGACCAGATGGCTCATGGCAGAACTAGAGGGACCAAACTCTGCCCAGCAGAGCAGCTCTGAGATCTGGCTTCCCAGCAGTCCATGCCGGAATGAATCTGCAACGGTTATTTTTTACAAAAGGTATACAGGACTGTCTCAGAAAATTTGAATATTGTGATAAAGCTCTTTATTTTCTGTAATGCAATTAAAAAAACAAAAATGTCATACATTCTGGATTCATTACAAATCAACTGAAATATTGCAAGCCTTTTATTATTTATTTTATTATTTGAATATTGCTGATTATGGTTTACAGTTTAAGATTAAGATTCCCAGAATATTCAAATTTTTTGAGATAGGATATTTTATTTTCTTAAGCTGTAAGCCATAATCAGCAATATTAAAATAATAAAAGGCTTGCAATATTTCAGTTGATTTGGAATGAATCCAGAATGTATGACATTTTTGCATTACAGAAAATAAAGGACTTTTTCGCAATATTCTAATTTTCTGAGACAGTCCTGTACGTCAACGAGAAGACAGGCAGCTCAACAGGTCAGTTCTTATAAAATAGCCGACAAACGTTCACACCAAAGACTGAACTAAATGTAGGTCAAATATGAAAGGGCCTACAAACCGCGGTGTCCAAACTATGACCAAACTAGACTGACCCGTGTGATGATAAAGTGCTACACCTGCAGCCCTTTAGCAGGCCACTGAATAAACCGCCCACCCAAAGTTCAGCTACAATCAAACACACTAAACTATTCCTAAACGGAGTGACTGCACTGATCATAAGCCTGATGAACATCTACAGGACTGTCTCAGAAAATTAGAATATTGTGATAAAGTTCTTTATTTTCTGTAATGCAATTAAAAAAAAACAAAAATGTCATACATTCTGGATTCATTACAAATCAACTGAAATATTGCAAGCCTTTTATTATTTTAATATTGCTGATCATGGCTTACAGCTTAAGATTAAGATTCCCAGAACATTCACATTTTTTTAGATAGGATATTTGAGTTTTCTTAAGCTGTAAGCCATGATCAGCAATATTAAAATAATCAAAAGCTTGCAATATTTCAGTTGATTTGTAATGAATCCAGAATGTATGACATTTTTGCATTACAGAAAATAAAGGACTTTATCACAATATTCAAATTTTCTGAGACAGTCCTGTACTCACAGAGATCAATTCAATTTTAATTTTATTTATATAGCGTCTAATACAACAAAAGTTGTCTCTAGATCACTTGATGGCAGTCACGCTGCTCAACGTGCATCAAACTATTAGTTAGGCTACCATCAAAATCATTACGGTACCATTAACTTTTGCTCAGTATTCAATAAAGATTTTTTTCCTTTTTTGTCTTCATAAATCCTTGGATAACAACAATGTATGGATAATTTTTCTTATTTAGAATCAGATACAATTTTCTTTAAGTAAAAATTACATACTCAAGAAAAATACAGTCCATTTTTCATCTTGTCAAGTTTTCTACATCCCATAAAACACTGACATATGACGTGTGAGTACGTGGAGAGTAAAAGTGTTCCAGAAGCTGACTAGACTAGAAAAGCGCTGAATTAAACAGTTTATTTTTTCAATAAGTTCTTAACGTCAAACTGAAATAAAACGTATCTAAATTACTTACATTGGTGCACTTGGGGTACTCTGAAAAGCCGCAGCAAAACCCTGTAAAGACAAAGTAAAAAAAAAAAAAGAAGGGAAAAAGAAATTGAAATCTATAAAATGCATAACTAGTATTTACATAAAAAGTCAATTCAAAACCATTTTAATGAATACAAGGTGTTTGTGCTGCTAAAAACACATGAAGCGAAGACAGCCTGTGATGCAAACGTCATTGATACCAGTAGATGTGTATGCATGGCTTCTTCTTCTTTTTGTACGCGGGACAGGAACACGTATGAGGGTCACCCAAGCAGACCTGACAACACAAAACCAGAGAGCATGCTGGATGTGGATCGTTCCCTGATCTGTGAGCAGCGTGCATCCTGAACAGCAGAGCCATTTACCTTGAACTTGATATTTGGGGGAAGAGTGGTCTCTCCCACCAGGAACGCCGTCGGGCCACAGCTCCTCACCAGAATTATTGTCGTGTTCAAGAGGGCTTGCTCCTGATTGTAACCTATGCTGTCACTGACTAAGAGCTTCAATACCGGTTTCCTTGGCATCCTGTTACTGATCCAGAGGAGTTGAGGAGGCAAACTCGAGACTAAAACTTCCATGAAGACAAAAAACAAAGAATATAAAAGAATTACAAATATTTAATAATGATATAAATGATCAAGATGAGATGAAGAATGATGAAAAAAGGAATGAAATACCAGGAATATATACTGTTTTTAATGAATTCATTATTTTTTTTAAACTACAAGCTACCTTTTCTGCCTTGTTCTCTGCATAATTAAGTCAGCTGCAGATACTATAATGTATGATGATATTTTAAGGGGAATAAATAAGAGATTAATTTGCATTAAGCTTCACGTATCCATGTGAACACACAAGCAAGGATGAGACAGATGATGTATATGGGTCAATGACGAATAAGGATTTTCAACAGGTCAATTTTAAAACAATAAAAAAATAATATCTATTGCAGTAGTTCAAACATTAAGAATGTTGTGTACACATAAATTCATGTAAACATTTAAATTCAGTTTTTTGTCAAGATGAATTGGCCTTAAAAAAGGTCATGTGGTGCAACCATGATTCAGATTAAAATAAATTAATTTCCTTAACATCTTGACATCTTTTTTTTTTCAGTACAAAAATGGTTGTTTTTTTAATGGTCGCACCACATGACATTTTGACACTTAAAACAATAACAAAATCCTAAAAAACTAGTATTTTCTGTAAAATTCAAGTGAGTCCATATGTGGGACAGGTAGTTCATATATATGATATTTTTTTTATCCATTTAAACCTTTTTGGAATTGAAAAAAAATCTGTTTCTCAGAAATAGGCATCACGTCATTGACCCAGACGCGTAGCAGCACCTGATAAACTTTCAAAGCTTTCATCAAGCTTAAACCCTTTACACTTCAGTTACATGCAAGCATTTAGGCTGTTTACTGTTACCATGGCAACTTAAGCATAACTAAGCAAAAAAGAAGAAAAAACATTAAATCATATCATGATACAAAGTTATTTAAAGAGGAGTTCGGAGGATCATAAATGCACCAGAAGAGAGAATAAAAAGATGAGCAACATGTAAAGAAGAGCAGACTGCCCACATAATTTTGCAAAGTTGTTAAAACACACAAAAACCTATAACACTATCATTACATCTGCGTGGATTATGTGGATTTTACAACCTGATGCATCAATGTCAACCCCACATTACACATCCAAATCCACACAAAAGTTACAAAAATACCTACAAACAGGTTTACCCTGAATCTGTGTAATACTACTTTATAATCATCATGCAGACTTGCAATCTAAGTTTCTTCCAACCCTCAACCAAAAGCCAATATTTAACCTTATATTTGACTCAACTGACTACATTTATTGACATATTATTTTTTTATAACAACCTAAGAGATAAAAGACAAAATAAAAAGATAAAAGCATGACAAAATCAATAATTTTAAGCCAACAAACACCGAGGTTGCGTTGCTAGCTCAACGTTAATCAGCAACCATTAGCAACACCTGTCACGTAATTCTGACTAAAAATAACACTCAAAACTGTCTTTTTGAACAAAGAAAAACTCTAAAATGCCTTAGAAAACAACTGTTGCCTTTGACAGGTTTATAATTAGGTGTAAATCTTCAAACAAAAAGGAGCCTGCAGTTACACGTCCTTACCTTAACGAACCCAGACATATATTTGATATCCAAACGAGGCTCAAGAATGCTGTTGTCATGGTAACGGAGGGCCGGTTGCTAGCGGGAGTCATGGCCAGCAGAGGGCGCTGTTGCGTTGGAAAGGGACCTTTCGTGTTTAGTCCATTTTTGTACTTATTGATGTAATGTTCATTTTTATAAAGAATCCAACTAAAATGATTACAAATGCTATGGGAATTATTTGAAAATATAAAAATGTAACCCAAATACAACAAATATTTGCACCATAGCTTTATGCTCATTAATATTAAGAAAATATTATGATACAAATATTCTATAAGACCATTTTTTTTCTCTTCATCTTTTTCCAGACCCATAACTCCAAATAAATACAAAAATGGGTGAAGCATAGAACTTGGGGGGAATTTACTTCATACACAAACTGTTATTAAGCGCATACGTGTTTGTGATGATCATCTTTACTCTCCTGGGACGTCTCAAGCCTGTGATGTCATCCCTGGCTCGGCCAGTTTTTATCAGCTCAGCTCAGCTCAGTGTCGCCTCTGCCTCTTGTGCCAAACAGTAAAGAAAGGCTCCTGAGGAAATCCCAAAAATCGATTCTTATTGTTCATATATTCCAGCAAAGATAAACTCTCAGATTGAAGGATTACTCTCGGCTCTGCCAAACACTTGTTCAGAAGGTAAGTTCATTTAATTTCAAGAAGATCTGCTTGGACTGTGGTTAACATGCTGAGAAAGAGGTCAAGTTGCCTTTTTTATGTTTTATTGAAGTAGAACATTTCTATTCAAGGTTTAAAAAGTCTGATCGTGTTATTTGCCACTCACGTCTGGCACCGCGGGGAAGAGTAATTCTCAGCATCAATGTGGTTCTAATAACTTTCAAACTGTGTAAATTCAGATGCAGCCGTTAACAAGAGGATTAAATCATTATTATTATTATTGTCAGCCGAACTGTGCGTGTCAGAAGATACTAATCAAGAATGTGTCACTATGTGTATTTACAAAAGCAGAAACATATGCTTTTGCGTCAGATTTTGTTTCGATGTTTGGAGAGTTACATGGAAAGGCGAGCCGGTGTGCACAATAAAGCTGGAGTTTCTCTAAAATGCAACTACATTCAAATCTAAAATTATTGAAGCAATAACAGTTAAATTTCTTTTATGATTTAGCCTTTATACACTACCACAACGGATTTCAAAATCAAACAATCAAGATGTGATCAAATTGCAGACTTTCAGCTTAAAACTATGGAGGTTTTATCAAAATATGTCAGGAATTACAGTATTTTAATGAAAGTTTTATGGGTTTTATGAAAGCCATTTTCAAGGGCTTGGAAGTATTTGGAAAACTAAATGAACAATAGTTAATTTACTCATGACTTCAGGACAAATGAAGCAGATAAAAGATCCAGATTTTATATCAGGTATTAAGTTGGCAGCTGTTTTAATGGGACTCTTAATGCGAATAAAAGAGGTGATCTTTAGGCTGAAGAATAAAAAAAAATATGGAAGAGAGACAGCAAAAGCCTTAGGCGTGGTCACATCAACAGGCTTAGAAGACCAAGGATGAAAATAGCAGAATCTTTTACTTTCCACATCATCATCAGAAGTCACTAATAGTCTGGAGAAAGTAGGTGTATCGTTGTCAACGTCTACAGTCAAGAGACGTCTTTGTGAATACCGAGGTTATACAACAAGGTGCAGAGCAACGGTTCATCATATTCCTTAGACAGACTATTCTTTTCACGAGGATGGGAAGAGAAGGCAGGAAGGGGAAAGGAACAGCTCTTGATCCAAAGACCACATCATGAGTCAAACATGGTGGAGGTGGTGTTATGGTATGGGCATGGGTGGATGCCAGTCAAAACAAGGTTGCTGCTGTTTAATGATGGTTCTGATAGAGGTAGAGTTCTGAGTTGGACTATACTCTCTGATCACATGAACTGAAAGGACGGGATTTTTACCACGGAGATGCACAACAACCCTAGACATCCTGAAAAAGCAAAGTAAGACCTTTTGAAGGCAAAGAAAGGGAATATTCTTCAGTGATCAAGTTAGTTTCCTGGTCTCAGTCCAGTAGAATATGCTTTTCAGTTACTTGAGTCAAAACTGAAGGCACAAAGAGCTTGGGTTTTCATCCAGGTATTATATTCACAATTATGTCACTTTGTCTGTAGATGTATTTGTCATTGTTTCAAATAATCCCTAAATTGTAAATGCCATTTTTTTTTTATTTTGTGAAAAATCTTAAAACTGAAAGTCTATGGATTGGATCACATCTTGATTGTTTTATTTCTAATCTTTTAACTTTGTCATTGTTTATATACTTCTGGACTTAGCTGTATGTAGTGTGTGTCTTGGTTTTGTTTACCAAGCAGCAGCAATCCCTCAGCAGGAAAACCAACAATTGGTGATTAAAGGATACACCACCACGAGAGGTTTGGTTTGAGAGCGACGTCCATCTGTTTTACTGCTTGTGCTGATTGCATAACCCATTTTAATGTGTACATCAGAGTTAATATGATGGCTTAAAAGTGGAATCAGGGCTGGGCTGTCGGTGAGAGGTTCTTATCTCAATCTTGTTTAAACTTGCTCAGCATTCATAATGCAGCGTGTAGGAAGGAAGCTGTGGGGAGCAGAGGAAGCAAAGGGTCAAATGTTTGACACTGACATCCCCAAAAAAGGGGAGCCCTGAAATAAAAACACAAATGTGGAGGCATATCTCAACTCTGTTTATGTCTACACGAGTTCTGGTTAATATAAAAGGATAGGAAACCTGATAAGATCTGATGAGTTGCAAAGGGAAAAATAAAAATGGCCATGGTGTTGTTTTTCTTAAGCACTAGACAACAACAAATCCAAGGCAGAACCTACTACAACAAACTAACCTACTACATACATGAGTAGCAAACTGAGGGTTTGAAAGATTTCTAAGAGCTTGATTCAACGGGTGTGACAGAATAAAACGTGAACGCGAGCCCAGCTCCTGTCAACACATTGTGCACTCGATCAGCTCGGCAGCTGCTGCGACTCAGGAAACACTAATATTACAGAGCTCCTGGGGAAAAAACGATTTGCAAAAGTGGTGAAATTTGTTCCCGTTCCTCCATATCCAATAAAAATAAATTTGGGATGAAAAGTGCATGTATGATTCAATCTCACAGGAACTGATGTGTACTGTTGTGCTTGAGAGCGTACATTTGCATATACAGGACTGTCTCAGAAAATTTGAATATTGTGATAAAGTTCTTTATTTTCTGTAAGGCAAAAATGTCATACATTCTGGATTCATTACAAATCAACTGAAATATTGCAAGCCTTTTATTATTTTAATATTGCTGATCATGGCTTACAGCTTAAGAAAACTCAAATATCCTATCTCAAAAAATTAGAATATTCTGGGAATCTTAATCTTAAACTGTAAGCCATAATCAGCAATATTAAAATAATAAAAGGCTTGCAATATTTCAGTTGACTTGTAATGAATCCAGAATGTATGACATTTCAGTTTTTGTAATTGCATTACAGAAAATAAAGAACTTTATCACAATATTCACATTTTCTGAGACCGTCCTGTATGTGGGGGACTAAAATGACCACCAAATCAAGAACAGTGATGTGACAGAACCGTGTCCATAAACGTTGTATTATCCATCTTCTCCACCCAAATTCATGCCATCATGAATATACCGTTCCTCACAAACCAGTTGCATGAAGCTGGAAGTTGAGGGGATAAGGGGGGATGCTGACTCTGACTGTGCCCTTTTTCACCTGGACCCCCCTAATGGAAATATAGCCAAAGTGCAGCTCTCGTGGGACAACACGCCGGCCCATCCCTACTCACTACCACAGTACTGTCACATGCACAGCATTTATCTTTCGTGGTAAGAAGTGGCATTTCTACATGGACTGGCCTCAAGCAGAAAAATTGGACGAAAGTCGCATCCGTACGAATGTGAAGGGGTAAACAGTTTGGGATCTGGGAACATCTCTGAGCAATATACTCAATGATCACAGAACTTTTTGAAGGAGTTCGATACGTAAGCAATGTGATCATTAAAATAAGTTATAAGTGTTATACTGTATAAATGTGTTGGAAACTTCAAATAGGGTGATGTCAGACGTTACTAAACTGAATTGTGGGTCCATCTTTTTGCACAAGGACGTGTTGCTCCCATCAGAATTTGAGGAAAGTTCAGCTTTACATGCATTGATGTAAAATCATATTTTGACTCATGCAGCGTACTTGTGTGTTTTTTTTTTTAAATGGCATGACAAAGGAACGCCAGATAAAACCCACTGTTGCAATGTTGTGACTGTGAGTGGGTTGCAGAATTCAGTAGTGAAATAAAACAAAAGCAAACAGAAAGCCAATGAAAGATGATGAGTTTGACACAGTAATCTAATCTTGAATCAATTAAAGCATGCATGACTTGTTCTAAGTCTTTGGAAGGGACGCAGGACTTCCTCTTAGTTGTAGAAAAGATGGATTTCTAAACAGAAGTGATCTGAAATTGAAATAAATCAATCTGGGCGTCATTTGCAAAACAAAAGAGATATTATGAAAAGAGCTGAGGACCCGTTAAGGAGCCTTGAGGTATCTCACGACTTACAGAAAAGTGGAGCTGCACTCACATTCAAGAAATGGTTTAACGGGCAGTTTCCTCATTGTATTAATGTGATATTTTCAGCCAAATAATGTCACACATATTTCATTAAGATCTCAGGAACTTGTTTCACATAAAAAGGGCATCATATGTCGTTATCAGTGCCCTAATCTTATTACATCCTCTTGTGCAAATCAGATAAAGTGTTGACCCGTCAAAGATATTTGAATCTTGTGACTTTTCTACAGGACACATATGAAGACCAGCCAACAAATGGATCTGATCTGCAGTGTGTCTCTCCTGGTCCTCTTCTTCTTTAACAAGGTACCTGAGAATCTGTTTCCCATGTTGCTCACCTTCATATCATGAACATTTTCAAAACTCTTTCATTAAGTATAATTATGCATATGGTGCTCCCTGAGATTGGTGTATTTGTATTCAGTTCCTCTTCTTTTTTTTAACAGAAACAAAATGTTTTCAGTCAAAAAGGAAGTCCGTGCACGCCGTGTTTTCCATAACTTAAACGTGAAATGATGCAAAACTTTAACCAGTTACAGAATATTTATAAGTTGAATATTTGATCTAAATGCCGGTCCACCAAGGGAGATTCAGCACATGTTTTAAAAATATCAAAATATGTTATTTTAGATTACATTGGGTATCTTTAATAGGGCGCTCAATCGTCCTCAGAAAGGAGGATATCAACATTTCTCTAGTTGTTTTTCTACTTAAAATCTCCTGAAGATGTTCCCCTGGTTTGATGTTTGTGGATTTGCTGTATTCTAGAAACTGGTGAGATTTGGCCGTATTCCTTGGCCTATTATTAATTTAAACATTGAGCCTGTTCTCACTCCAACAGCATTTATAGCCATTTTGGCAACTGACATACTTTTGTGGAGGCTTTTGTTAAGGTCAGTTGTCAACACATAATTTACAATTTGTATTATTATCCATGATCCAACACACTGGACTGGTGTTGCTTATCTTCAGCCAAACAATGATCTTTTCCTGCATCAGTAGTTTTGGGTCCTTGGTCTTTTTTTCCAGTGGTCCTGTAATGATTTTCAGTTGTTGATGGATTATTTACCATCTTTCTGGTGACTCACAATCATATTTTTCAGTTTCTGTGTGATTCATCATGCAGACTTGTAGACGGAAACAGCTCAGGGATTCATACATTATTCAAAACAGTCTGACATTTACTGGTTGTGATGAAATCATCTTTATGAAGAGGTCAACTGATTAATCAGCCAATTATTTGCCATGTTTTTAATAATGGGGATAAATCTGTATTTAGAGAGGGCGTTAGTTTTCAGGCAGAGTTCTGGAGCATCACTTTACGCTCACTTTCATCCCTCTGCATGGTTTATTCTGATTATTCAATCTCGTCCAATGGTCTTTTTAAGGATTAAGAACGTTTCATCTCTCTGGTGTTCAGATGTTCTCTGATTCTTGCTGCAGATACAGATAACGCGACAAAATGGAGACCACCCCCTGTGGGTGCACGACATAGTGAGCAAGGGGGGATATCAGACAGAGCCTTGCTTTCTTTTAATGTATATCACTCTTGGAGTTGAGTGGAGCTGAGCTGAGCTGTGTACAGCTCGACTGTACTAGTGGAAAAGTGCCAATATTCAGCGTGATTGTGCTGGAAGGGTCGGAACAGACTGGTGGCGTTAACCTTTAGTCGATGAAAGCAATAAAAGCTGGAGGTGTTTCTCAGTTGTCTGTGTTTGAATTCTCTTCAATGAGTCATGTGACTAATATTGTACACATGCACAATAGTACTTGAGGACACACGGGGAAAAGTAATAACTGATTTAAAGCAGCACTATGTAACTTTTCCACCTTAATCTAATATTTCATCATCATCATTGTGATGGTACATCAACTTCCAACAGGTTTAATGAACCTCTGTCATGGTCTGAGGCAGGGGTCGGCAACCCAAAATGTTGAAAGAGCCATAATGGACCAAAAGCACAAAAGACAAATATGTCTGGAGCCGCAAAAAATTAGAATGAAGGCAACACATGCTGCATGTATCTATATTAGTTATAACTAGGGGAATTATTATGCACTTTGAGAAAAAAGTCAAAATGTCGAGAAAAAAGTCGAAATGTTGAGAAAAAAGTCAAAAATTTGAGAAAAAAGTCGAAATGTCAAGATTAATGTTGAAGTAAAATCTTGAGAAGAAAGTAGAAATGTCGAGAAAAAAGTCGAAATGTCAAGAAAAAGTCAAAATTCAGAGAAAATAGTCGAAATTCAGAGAAAAAAGTTGAAATGTCGAGATTGATGTTTTTTTTTTTTTTTTTTTTTTACCTTGTCTGCACACATATTATTGATTGATACCATGACGGTAGAAACCAAAAGTGTATATATGTGCATTATTACTATATGTAATATATACATATATATACGCACACATATGCGTACACATACATAAATATACACATACAAACCCAGTGTTTTTTTTTTTTTGTTTTTTGGGGGGGGGAGGGGGTGGGGGGGGGTTGACGACATCCACTGCCAATCCAGGAAGCAGGAACACACGGAGGCACACGTCAAGCACTGGAAATCTGCAACAAAAAACCACAAACAAAGCACGAAACCGGCACGGAGCCAACCAAAACACGAACAGCAATCGACCTAAATCTTGAGATCTGATCGCAGTCTGAGCTAAGCTATCGCTACCGCTACCTAAACCCAAAAACTAGAGAGCCAGCATGCAGGTGAACAAGCCAGTGTGTATGTCTATGTGTGTGTGTGTGTATGTATATGATCATGCGTGTGTGTGTGTGTGTGTGTGTGTGTGTGTGTGTGTGTGCGTGTGTGTGCATGTGACTAAATGACTATATGTGTGTATGTGTGTGTGTGTGTGTGTGTGTGTGTGTGTGTGTGTGTGTGTGTGTGTGTAATAAACCAAACAAAGCTCCACCTGAAGTGTATCTATAGTGGGGGAGGGGGGGGAGCGACCCCGCCACCCGCGAGACCAGAGGCCGACAAGGAAGAGCCCGGAGCCCAGGCCACCGGCAAACCCCACAGAGGGGAGAAGTAGGAGGGAGGCAACCCACCGCCTGCGAGGCCCCCCCCCCGCCCGGCGGCGGCCGAGGGGGCCCGCGGGCGGGGCCCCCACGGCGCGGAAAGAAGCAGCCAGGGATCCCGCGGCGGCGGACCGCGACCCAGGCAATCCCCGGCCACCCGGTCCGGGCCGGACACGCGGCCAGGAGGCCCTCACCCTTCAGGCCAACGACCCCCACCCGGCAGGGGGCCAGCCTGCCCGGAGAGACAGAGCCGCCCCGGCCGCCGACGCGGGCAGGCGCACCCGTCCCCCACGAAAGTGGCCCTCCAAGACCAGAGGGGCGCCCCGCCGTAGAGGCAGCGGGGGGGACCGGAGACGGGCCCGGAGAGAGGGAACCCCCCAACAAGGCGACACCCGCGCAGGCCCGACAACGGAGGGCCCCAGACCCAGGCATCCCATTCATTCATCCATTCACCTATCCGATACCTATACTAATAATAATATAATATACTATACATAATAATAATAATAATAATAATAATACTAATAATAATAATAATAATAATAATAATAACCATCTTTGTATAATATAATATTGATAAATTATTAAGTTTTTGATGTCCTGCCAATGGAGGCTCAAATCCTCCATGGCAGGACCCTTCCATACCGCATTCTCACCGACACAGACATACAATCACGCACCGTTTCCCCCTCCCCGGGGGGGTCCAGCACCGCCAGAAGGCACCCCAGGCTGCACGGCGGGCCCCGCCAGGCCCGGGTAACCCGACCCACCCGTCCGAGGCCCAGGCCGGTGAGGGAACGCGGGTGATGTGGGACCCCCTCCCACATGTCGAGATTGATGTTGAAGTAAAGTCTCGAGAAAAAAGTCGAAATGTTGAGAAAAAAGACGAAATGTCGAGAAAAAAGTCTAAATGTCGAGAAAAAGTCAAAATTCCGTGAAAAAAGTCGAAATGTTGAAAAAAAAGTCGAAATGTTGAGATTAAAAAAGGAAAAAAGAAAAAAAGAGAAAAAAGGGAAAAAAAGAAAAAAGAAAAAAAGGAAAGAAGAAAAAAGAAAAAAAGGAAAAAAGGAAAAAAGGAAAAAGAAGAAGAGAATAAAAGGGAAACAAAAGAGAAAAAAAGGAAAAAAGGAAAAAAGAAGAAAAAAAGGAGAAAAGAAAAAAAAAGGAAAAAAAAGGTCAAACATTTTTGAAAAAGCTCCAGGAGCCACAAGGGGCGACGCTAAAGAGCCGCATGCGGCTCTAGAGCCGCGGGTTGCCGACCCCTGGTCTGAGGGGTCTGTATCACCTTCACTGGCACTATGTAACTTTGAGGAGCATGGTAGGAACCCTGCCACACTAAAAAACTACACATTTTTACGGCTTTGATTGCTTTACGGCATACGTCACTTCCCCCTCCTTCCCGATTCGTAGTCCAGACCAAAGCTGGGCGGGCGTGGAGCGCAGAACTCAGCAGAAGCTGGTGTCATCATAGATATATATAAATATATATTATATCTATGGGTATCATGGCCGAAGCAGCGGAAAAACCCAAGAAAATAAAAGTTTTAACAGAGAAGGCGAAAAAAAGAAAGCAGGAGAGTAACAAGCTAAATGCCCGGACAAGAATAAACATTGGCCCGGCGTTCACTCGCTGGCGTGAGCTGAAAGACGAGGAGGGATGTCTGACCGATGGGGATTTATGGGGATAATACAAGAGACAGAATTATGATACAAATGTAAATGTAGAGTTCTATGTTCAATAATAATAATAATAATAATGACTTGGATTTATATAGCGCCCTTCAAGGCACCCAGAGCGCTTTACAGAGATCATTATTCATTCATACACATCCTCACTGGTGGTGGTAAGCTACAATTTGTAGCCACAGCTGCCCTGGGGCAGACTGACGGAAGCGTGGCTGCCATATCGCGCCGAACGGCCCCTCCGACCACCACCAACATTCATACACATGCATACACATTCACACGGGGCAAGGTGGGTAAGGTGTCTTGCCCAAGGACACTACGACAGCAAACTGGGACAGAGCGGGATTCGAACCGCCGACCTTCCGATCATTGGACGACCCGCTCTGCCACCTGAGCTACTGCCGCCCCAATAAGAATAAGAATCAAAATTAGAACGTTTTCACATTCGTCTTGGGTTTTGGTAATTGTAAAATTACTGACAATATCAACAACAGACACAGAATAATAATAGTGATCATAAAATTGTGTAATTGGCAATGAGGAAGCTTTATAAAATAATAATACAATTGAATAGAATTACAGCACTAGAGGAAATAATGCAATGCAAAGAAAATGTATAGAACATTTCTAGTATTTTTCCTGAGAACTGTAAAATTGTGCAGGGCTGATCTGCAAAACATTCAGTTATTCACAGGTTATAAAGTATTTTTTTATTTTGTCAGTAAGTATGTTGGACTACTAATTTGTGACGAAGTCCCTCTAAAAAACGTGACAGGAAAAAGGTGCAGTAGAACAAAACCAGAGCGTTTGGAATTTGGGGCGTATTATCTGGCTGAAACAGGACAGGCGGGCGGGGGTTACTTCACTAATAAAACCAAGTTGAACTTAGTGATTTTCAACATCGTCATATTATATTGTTTAGCCAAAAATAGATACTTTACCTCTTCTCTATCCATCCTGCAAACGACCGCTGAAAACAGAAAAGTAATTTTGAAAGTCCGTCCCGTCTTCTCTCATTCACTATCAAAACAAATGCAGTGACGGGGACAGGAGTTTTCCGGCAGTACGTGCTGGTGCTCATGGGAAATGTAGTGTTCTTTCTGGTAAAGCACTACCGCTTTTGTCCAAAGGAGCCGCCAAACTCAACAAAAGCTGAAAGTTACATTGTGCTGCTTTAAAGAAAATAAATAAATAAGTGACATGGACAAGATTTTCTATCTTTCCTGAATATGACAAAAGGTGGTCTCTTCTTTAGGTTATAGCTTTTCTGAAGTATCAGGTCTTATGAGCTATATATACATGAAGAGCTGGGACAGGTTCCAGCACGTCCCTGTGGATGGATGCAGCACTGTATCAGTATCAGTATTATTACATTAATACTGTCACTTGTATTGAGTACCATAAATGTTGAATTGAATAGAATCCTACTGCGTATACATATTAGATCATGTGACATTTTTGATCTGGTTTTACATCTTGCTTCTTGCTGATGTGTGATAACCTCAGTTGGTGGTGGTGGCAGCGTCGGAGGACGAGGAGCATGTGACCCATGTGACCGGACCTGAGTGGAGGAGGAGACTCATTTATTTGGCCCAGTTCCAGTGTTTCCAGAGGATCCTGAAAGAATCACACCGCAAAACAAAAGCTTTAGGTGAGCGTCGCTGCAAGAACAATAAGTGGAAATAGTACTTTTAAATTCTTTATAAATGTTTGTAAAATGTTCAATGCTACCGCGGTACGCACACATAAATGATAAAACCTGCGTGTCCTTGGTTGCTGTCAGAGGGGCCGGTGTGCAACATGACATGGGATGGATGGCTGTGCTGGGATGAAACAGAAGCCGGGATGAAAGAACAGAGCTGTCCACCCTACTACGATGATTTTGACCCCCAAGGTAAATTTTTGTGTACACAAAAAATGTTGTAAAGATTTTGTAAAACTCTTGTAAATAGCAAAGAATACAAGTTTAAAAAGAATTAAAGCTGCAAGCAGCGATGAACGGGCCCTCGCGCGTGCAATTTTCACCAATAAAGGTCAAGGACTCAAAACCGAGTCCAATGACACCACCCACGAGTCTCTATGTTAACCCATTCAAAGGTCATGGTAGAAAATAGGAACTATCAAATATGGACCAATCAGATGAAGGGGGGCACGCTTTTGACTGAGAAAAGTAATGCGCATCGTCGCAGGATGGAGACACACATATTGATGTATAACACACCTGGGTGCACGTTACGGTTCGGGCGAAGAAGCGGCCGAAGAAATGGCATAATTTGTGCCAAAATTACACGATTAATTCAAAATGGCCGACTTCCTGTTCGGTTTCGGCCATGGCACCAAAATACTTTTCTTTAAGTTGCGACATGATACAGGTGTGTACCGATTTTCGTGCATGTACGTCACACCGTATTCTGGGGCTTGAGGCACGAAGTTTTCTATGGGGGCGCTGTTGTCACGCCCATTAATGCAAACCATTAAATATCAAATTTTCCATCAGGCCTGGCTTGCATGCAAAATTTGGTGACTTTTGTGGCACGTTTAGGGGGGCAAAAAGGCCCTCCCTTTCATCGGAAAAATAAAAACGAGAACATCTCCTACAGATACAATAGGGCCTTTGCACTATCAGTGCTCGGGCCCTAAATACACAATGAGTTGAGCATATAACTTTAAAAACATACATAGCGTAGTCTTCGGGATGTGTGGCACACACAAAACAAAAACCTCTTTGTAAGCGGGTCTAAAACTCGATGTGCCTTTACCGCAGCATAAGCCATGTGCTTTGAAAGTGTCCTGCCTAGCTATAGCCACATTTTGATTGGCTGACGCTTGCGGTAAAGGGCTAAAAGTTGAAAACTCTCCAACTTCTGATGGAAGCAATGCTTCCTCTGCAACACACTGACCCCACAATTCAGTTCAGCAACGCCTGACACTGCCCCATTTATAATGAACTTACGACGATGCTCAAGACTGTTTGAGCTTGTATGTGCGAGGCGACGGTTAAAGGAAAGTCTCAAAGGTGGTAAATTTTAAGAAGATTAGCCAATATTTACTGAATAAAGAGATAACTGTCTTTTTTCTAAAAAAAATCTGAGCAGTGATGGCGATCAAAGAATGCACAGCGACGGGGGAGTGGGGACGCCACCCAGAGAGCAACAGAATATGGACAGATTACACAAACTGCAAAACCAGCCTTGTCTACGGAACGGTAAAAAGGAACAGAGCCCGTGCTTGAATCTGTAGCGGCCTACGACTGAATTTCTTACAAGCTTGTTTTTTTTGGCAGGCAACAATGACTCACTTTTATTTGATCTTGATTGGTCATGGACTGTCGCTGGTGTCACTCCTAATATCTTTAGGAATATTCTTCTATTTTAAGTAAGTTGCCGTTACACTGGATTTGAGTTTGAGATTATCATTTTAATCTATGATTTAGTGGTTAAAGCAGATGTCGATTTGTGTCTCGTTCTCTCAGGAGTCTGAGCTGCCAGAGGATAACTCTCCACAAAAACCTCTTCCTCTCATTTGTGTTGAACTCGGTCATTACTATTGTATGGCTGTCTGCACGGAAGGAGGATTCTGTGAGTAATATGACTGCCTTTAACCGTAAATAAGACCAGCCAGCGAATGGAGCTTTAGGTTTTGATTGTGTGTATTTTCTTTTTCAGGCTGGCTGCAAACTGCTTGCATTCATCCAAATGTATATCATGAGCTGTAACTACTTCTGGATGCTTTGTGAGGGCATCTATCTGCACACTCTGATTGTTGTGGCAGTGTTTGCAGAAAAACAGCATCTCATGTGGTACTACCTGCTGGGCTGGGGTACGTAAAGGTTTTGGTTTTTAAGAACAGTAGCATATATACATTCTGTGCCGACACAAATATCATCAAGGTTATTTTACAGGTTTCCCACTGGTGCCAGCAGTTATTTATTCCATTGCACGCCACTGCTACTACGATGACAAGTGAGTCTTCTTGATTGACCCCAGACATCTGTCAATAACTTAGGCGCTGCTATATATGACGACCTATTGATGCATTTGCAGATGCTGGTTAGGTCCAGGTACCTCTTTGCTGTACATCATCCATGCTCCCATCTGTGCTGCGTTGGTGGTGAGTACTTCTATTGGCTTCTACTCACAACCACCATAGCAGCCGCATCACAGCAGTTCAATATCCAGGGTGCAGAGATACTCCTTCACAGTGACTACGTTTACATGCAGTCAAAATTTGGGTTATTGCTAATATTCCGGTTACTGAAACATTCGGAATATTCCGTTTACAAGGTAATTAATCATTTGGGATATCTGGATCAAACCAGCGACGCATGGAGAACATCATGACACAATTCCTGTCATTTCCGCTACTTCTTCCTGTATCCAAATTCAAAATAAATGCTGCTTCACGCAACTTTTCGCTCACCCTCTTGTAAATTTCGCTATCCCGGTACTTTCTACCGTCTACAAATGCAGAAATGTTCATATCCTTCATTACATTTATGAAGTGATTAGTCTCCTTCTCACTCCAAAAGTGTGGCGTGGTCTTGGGTTTCGCCGTGTTTAGAAGTTCGTCCTGGACTCAAAAGACCAGGATTCCTTGCGAACAGAGCATGCCCAGAAAACAAATTCATGTTCCGTTTGATCGGGATATTCCATTTGGCATTTACATGAACGAATATTCGGGTTTTAAAAAACCAGAATATGATCAAATTCGGGTTATTCAAAGGGGTTATTGGTGTTTACATGGCTGTGCAAATTCGGGTTATTGCCAATATTCAGGTTTTAAAAGGGTTATTGATGCATGTAAACGCAGTCAGTGACAAACTGCACTACAGTCGCTCGTTTACTGTAACAGCTCTGTATGAAAGCGATGTTAATCATCATTTGAGTCCAAAATACCAAAATGTCCCTGCAGTTTTGTCTTCATGAGAAATATCTGCGTCTAACAATCATTTTTGACTCTAGGTGAACTTTTTCTTCTTGCTGAACATCGTTCGGGTTCTCATCACGAAGCTGCGAGTGACTCACCAGGCTGAATCTAGCCTCTACATGAGGGCTGTGAGGGCCACCCTCATCCTTATCCCTCTGCTCGGCATCCAGTACGTTCTGCTTGCATACAAGCCCCATGACCACTGGATCACTGAGTTCTACATGTACATCATGAACATCCTCATGCATTACCAGGTCTGTGCATATCTGCAAGCACCAGAAGAAAAAAATACATGAAAAACTGTCTGTTTTCTCACAAAACTCTTTTTGCAACGCAGGGTCTCTTGGTTTCTACAATATTCTGTTTCTTCAATGGAGAGGTGAGTAATGACTTTGATTCATTGAATGTCGAATCAAAGGGGAATACATAAATGTTGGAGTTATGGACGTTATTCATATTAATATATAAAATGTGTAAGATTTATAATAGATTATTTTATAACGATTTCCAGATCGATGGGCAGCAACAATTGCTTCTCTAAAACCATAGCTTATGTCTTCCCCTCTTGGCATTGTGTTAATACACAGCTGAATGCTCCAGATGTGCAAGTTGCCGACATGACTGCACTTTTAGAGGTCTGTCCAGCTGCTGCTGAGTTCTCTCTGAGTTCATCCGGAGGTGATGATTAGCGGCGTCTGAGTACAGCAGTGCTTACTATTGCCCTCATGGTTATGGTTTAATATTTGTTAAATAAATTATGGCATTGGGGAAAAAAAATGCAGGTTATTATTCATCTAAAGCCGGGCAGACACTGTGCGATTATCGGCTCGTTTTGAACCGATTTTCCAGTCGTGCAACTATTTTTTGGATCGGGCCGGATTTCGACCCAATCGTTGGTCGTGCCTCGTGCAGTGTACGTGCGGTAACGACGAGAGATTAACACCTCACAACGAGAGATTAACACCTCACGACGAGAGATTAACACCTCACGACGAGAGATTAACACCTCACGACGAGCTCCCGATCACAAATAGTGTGCTCGCAAGAAAATCAAACGTGTTTGAAATCCCGGTCGCTCCTCGTGAAGGAATCGCACAGTTGAAGCAGCTGCGACCCGACTGGACTCATCCTTTCACAGAGAGCATGCGCAATCTCTGATGTCACGTCAAAAACTATTATTTGTAGTTTAAAGTGTTGCAAATTCACATTACAAATCATGTTTTAATAGCAGAAAAAAAAAGACCGCATTTCCCACGTCTCCCCAGCCAATTCCTTGTCCAATCACGACGTTGTCTAATCTTTTTTCATTTATTGCCATACAGAATGGCACAAATTTCTAAAGGCTGATTTATGGTTCCGCGCTACACCAACACAGAGCCGACGGCGTCGATTTAACGCGGAAACATAATTCAGGCTTAAAGGAGCATGAGGCAGGATTGAGGCAGGATTAATGAAAAAAATGCGTATACGTTTTAAGTTTTCTAGTAATAATGTCAGATGAAGCGTTCCAAATCAAAAAGAATGAGCCCTCTAGTGTATCTCTCCGTTGCCTTGAACAGGCTGTGTGCTGCAAAATGTGCTGCAATTGTGGGCCCGAATTTCCCGCGCTGTCCTGCGGATGTGACGTCACATGACGCTGCATGCGCGTTCTCCCCGTTCTCCCGTGCCGGCTTCACTGTTGGCTGCAGTACCCCCGACAGCCGTCGTGGCGAAGGGTGGCGCTATAGAGTCTCATTTCTTAAAAGGAGCCTCATGCTCCTTTAAGGCAGTGCGTTTGTTTTTGCCGAGCATCTTCGGTGTCTCCCACTTCGGGGTTCCTCCTCTTCCACTTCTTTTTGACGTTGCAGTTCCAGTAACAGAAGTCCGATGTGAGGATTATGAACGTATAGTGTGAGCAGACGGAGCATCAGAGCATCGGGTCGTACAGTGTGAGAACATAAATCGTGGGCTGTGAACTTTTGAACTCAGCGATCTAGTCATGCAGTTTGAGATGGGGCTGAATCAAACGATTTAAAATATCGCACAGTGTCGCACTCACTAAAGCTTGATGATTTTTCCTGTTTTCACGCTAAATCTGTTTGTTAAAAGCTATTCAGATATGAAGAAACCGAAGGACCCTAGTTGACATAAACTAGTTTGACAAGACACAACCATAAATCCAAAGTTCTTAGAACCCCAACATGATGTTTCCTTCACCTCTTGCAGGTTCAGACCGTTCTTAGAAGACACTGGAACCTGCAGCGGATGCAGTTTGCCGGCACCTTCGCCAACGCTGACTTCTTCCGCTCGGCCTCTTACGTGGCGTCGTCGCTCACCGAGGTCCACCGCTGCTACAGCATCGAAAGCCACACCGAACACATGAACGGAAAGAGCTACTCGGACATCTTCAGATCGGACAGCCCCTTTGTGTGAGGAGGACAGTCAACATCAGCTCGTCTTGTTTTCTTCAAGACCGATGTTTTCATGACTGAGACTGGTCATGGCAACTCCGTACACACTTTGGCTTCTTTTGATGTATTTTTACCATCTTCAAGGAAAAATACTTTTTTTTTTTTACATACTTTTTTGATAAGTCAGTTGGAGAGAAGAAAACATGGACACCCTTTTCCCCATTTTAAAGGGACTGTTGCCGGACACGATGAAGACAAATAGCCAGTAATTTACAAAAACGAGGAATTAACTCTTGCGTTACATGGATATAACTTGACGAGTTCTGAAAGAAACTGTTCTGTTACGATCTTGCAAAAGAGGGAGCTTTTTATTAGGCTTTTAATTTAAAAAACAGAAACAAAAAATGGGTGGTGAAAATATTGCCAAGAGGAATGCACAAAGGATTTCAGGACCGTCTGCCTCTTCAGCAAAGTCAATGAAAGGAAGAGCGCGAAATCCAAGCACAAGTGTTAGTTAGGAGGATGAGAGGGCCAAACCCTGGTAAAAAATAAAACATTTAAATGACTATCAGTCATCTAAAAATACAATTACGTAGTCTGATTCCTCTGAACCCAACTTTGACTTACTGCGCCGATGGACACAGAAGAAACGATCATTTTCCAAATTGATCAGTTTTGCAGCAGAAATAAACATATTTAAGGCCTGCTTTAAAATAACTTAACAAAAACACAGTTTTGATTACCATAGCTATGTGTCACATCCATGACAACTGTACAGGGGTGAGTTTTAGTGTACCTCTTGAAGTAAAATTATGTAAAGTTATATAATAATGAGGGGTGTAGTTTTTTTGATTGACGGTTGACCATCGTTAATATCCATAGCTTGTCATCACTAAAGCTACTTAGCGATTACAACTGTCTTTACTTGACCCCTGAGTTGTGAATAAAGACCTAACAGTGTATAGTCAGTCTTATTGTAAAGATAATGTATTTAGTTGTGCTGTTCACTGTACCAACACACCGCCTCAGCCAGCTGTTGGTTGCCCTGGAAACGCCTGAGGATGCAGCTTCGTTAAGCAGCAGGCAGCAGCTGTTTTACCAGGTTTTACCCGGTTTTAACCGGTGAACGGCCTCTCGCTCACTGGACGACTCCCTCACCTGAGACCCAATTCTGAGAAATCCCCCAAAGGCGTGTTTACAACAGAAATGAAATCAGAGTGAATGCACACTATTGAGAGTTATGTCAAAGGTTAGCATGAACTAAGACCATGTAACTGAGGGAAGGTGGGACAGACTTGCTTGTTCCCCTTGTTTTCCCAGTTTTGGATTAAGTGTGAGGAGTGGGCGGAGCCTGTCTTGGCAAGACGGTGCCTTTACAAAGATGATACCAGGCTTCAAACTTGATTGTTTTAGACAACGTCACAAGGACTCTACGAAAGGTTTGGCACGTCCTGTTTCAGTGGAAATGGCTCTGAACTGGAGCGGTACCAGACTCCTTTCAAAGTGAGGGGGGTGGCCGGCCACAAAGTCATAGTAGTTTGGAGTTACAGTAGCTTACATGGCAAAGCAGGTGTCGCAAAGAAGGAACAGAACAAAAGACCCTTACTGATGTCAAGTAATGGCTTTTTATGTGATTAGTTAGTGGTTATCGGCGTTCTATGAAACACACATGTACAGGACTGTCTCAGAAAATTAGAATATTGTGATAGAGTTCTTTATTTTCTGTAATGCAATTTAAAAAAACAAAAATGTCATACATTCTGGATTCATTACAAATCAACTGAAATATTGCAAGCCTTTTATTATTTTAATATTGCTGATTATGGCTTACAGTTTAAGATAAAGATTCCCAGAATATTCTAATTTTTTGAGATGGGATATTTGAGTTTTCTTAAGCTGTAAGCCATGATCAACAATATTAAAATAACAAAAGGCTTGCAATATTTCAGTTGATTTGTAATTAATCCAGAATGTATGACATTTTTGTTTTTGTAATTGCATTACAGAAAATCACAATATTCTAATTTTCTGAGACAGTCCTGTAAACATAAATCAAGGCTCTGTTGGTATCTTTGACAAAAGTCATTTCTTTACATGACGTGAGCAGCATGGGCGCAAGAATGAAATGTCCCTTGAGGAACACTGTTTTTTTATATATGCAGAAGTAGAATCTCCTTTTGTTTTTGTTTTTTTAAATTTCATTTCTTAATGATTATTCCAAATGCTGGAGGGACGAGTGCTGGGGGTTGCATGTGTCTGTACATATATTTGATTTGATTGATATTTGATTGTGTTTTTAGATGCAAGGCACAGATATTATTTTGTACACTACTGTATTTTCTGTAACTTTCCCATCATTTCCGGAAAAAGTGATTATTCTCTAATTATCAATTTTAATGAATAGTATGACAAGTAATAATATTGAATATTTTAGATTAATTTAAATAATTATGTGTCAGCGAGCGAGTTTGAAACTAATTGTCCGCACATTCAACTGCGCTCTTGGACCAGATCATGTGTGACAAACTGAGGAAAAGAAGAGACGTTTAACACAACCATGAGCATGATTGTGCATCTTTTGATTGTCCCATTGTATTCAGCCTGAGTTGTTTTTTCTGGATTGCTGGATCTGGGTCATAATTGGGCAACACCGTTTCAAAAACGTGGGAGGTAGCTTTTGTTGTTTTTCTATGGAGAGATAATTGTTGTGGTCCCTTCAAAGTAACTAGAGCAAGAAAATTATCAGCTCAATTTAGCACAAGAAGTGAACATTGGAAATCTGTTAGCTGTCCAACAGCAAGTCTCTAGCCATCATGTTTAAATCTTACAAATGAATACATATGGCATCTCATCTTTGGACGAAGCCATCTATAATGCCACTTAACCTGTCCCCTTGTATCTGAAACGCTAAAACTTGAACTTGATTCTGACACCAGCTTCCACCCAGCTACTGATCATAATGAATGTGTATTTTCTCTATGCTATATGTCCATTTGGTGATATTAAATCCCTAAATAATTAGTGTAACAATCTTGGAAATTCATATTTTCACCTTTTTGCAGTGGATGTGTCGACAAAATAGTCTATGTCCACAAGACCCAAAACTTCAGAAAATCCAGGTAACGCTAACAGGATAGCTTAACATCAATGTGAAGACTGGAAATGAGAAAAACAGAAATGTTTCGAGCAAAAACAGCCAACCAGCAAATATGAAGCCTTTTTCGTTAACGTACTGTATTTCATTTGATTGATCTGATTTAGTTAGCTAAACTAGATAACTGCTGTCATACTGAGCTAGCGACGACTTCATGTCGTTGGCCCAGATGTGAAAGTCAAATCTATCTTATGTCTTTCTCACAAAACTACTGAATATTTTTTTGTAAGGTTTTTTCTGCAAATATGCCAAGAGGCAGGTTAACAAGCTTCAAAGGATAATTGTGTTCGTCTCGGATTCACAATATGCCAACAATAATATGTTGCTTTTACCTTTTTTTACCTATTACGCTCATTTAGAAGGTCAATATTGCATATATGAGTATTAATGTACCCCTCACATATTGATCTGATTAAGTTCCATTTGTCAATCCCGGAGATGAGATATACTTGATAAAATATTTATAGAACCTTAAGTTTAGGCTATCTTGTTGTGGATCAGATAACCTCTCGAGGTGCAAAAAAGAACCTCAACATAAAGTTATGTGGTTAAGTTTGAGTTTAAAAAGTGTAAATAAAAAGATGGATTAATCAGAGATTCGTTAGAGGGCTCACTGTTTCTTTGTTTCATTCTCTTTGCAGCTTGTTTTTTCTTTGACCCTCGTTAGATTGCTCAGAAAGACAAACCTAAAAAAAAAAAAGTCTCCAATTACATTTTTCCCCACATATTTAAGCGAGGGTGGGATTTCCTTGACGGACCTCAGAAAACATTTCCCACTGTACCGAAGATTGTTTCCACACAAAGCTGGGTGGGTTACTAGTTGCTCCTCGTCCAGAACCTATATGTATGCAAACAGGTACAATCAGGAAGTCCCAAAGGAAAGGGGCTATATCTATCCTTACTGTGCATCATTGACCTAGTTCAAATCATGGAGGCTGTTAAAGCACTTAGCATCCACTTTTCTGTTGAATATCTGCAAACAAAACACAGGATGATCAAAAGCACATGTGCATTGTGCGTGACCAGTTTTATTTACGATTGACTTGCATGCCTGTCATAGTTATGACATCAATCCACAAAGGGACTCTGGTATCTGCGGTTTTTGGACGGTGCTCAGAGCATCGTCACTGTGAGAGCGTCCCCTCCCATGTCCCTTCATGCAGAACACTGACATGTTACACAACAACTAACCACATTTTGAGACCTGTGTCCTGATGCAGCTGCTTGGCAAATGGCGGATCCTGCGCTGTTTGCACAGACGGGACAATAAATAAACATGAAGAGAAAGCATATGAAAGATCAGAGCAAATATGTTTTTTGTTGTTTACCGATCACAACACCATCAGACGAGCTGCGCCTCTTCGTATTTACCTCAGTGGAAATCGGATCATGTGGATATATTGCAGGCTTCCTGTTTCTAAGAATACACTGCCATTGAACTCTTGCTCTGTCGGCTCTTGTGTACAGGTAGCAAACACTTCCTCAGCCTCATGACTAACACTTGTTTACTGCCTTCACTTCCGCTGGCTTCCACAGAATCTTAAAACATTTCATCGTTATGCGTCCCATTGGGTTTCCAGCAAGCATGCTGGTGGCAATTCTGTGAATTTTGTCAAGGGCATTTCCACAGGACGTGGAAGGAATAAAGGCGGACATGTGTTTGCCTGCTTTGGGACTATCTGCAGATGTAGTAAAATAATCACCTAAATCTACTGCACATGTAAGGGACATATTTAACTCAGGAATTGAGATGACATACTAAGCTTTCAATTAAAATGAGTTTCCCAGGAGTACCACCTCAGGCAGTATGAAACCACCTGTTCTGAACCTTTTTATGAGCCTTGTTCCCGTGACTTGTTTTGCAGTGTCAATGATGAGGACCAGGAGATCACAGCTGTAAATAAGTAGGTTTGGTTCATCAATCTAAAACTGCCTCTATGAATTATGAAACAATTTCATAATGACGTTCTTCGGCAGAGGGTTCTACTATTTCATCATATACGGTACACAATATCAAAAGATTCTGTTATTCTCAAGTGGACGAGGCTGTGAATAATTATTGGATGGCTGTGATCTTCAGGGCATCATGTGGTTCTACATTGAAAACAGGGATGATTCTCCAGTGGAAATCAGTGCAAAGATGAAAATCTCAGTCTGAGATCACAGAAAGACCAGACACAGTTTTCTCTGGCTCAAATCCCTTTGAAAAGGGACTGAGGAAAAGTGTAAAACTGTCCTGTGGTCAGACGAAGCAAAACATTTTCTTTCTTATCTTGAAAATCATGGACCCCTCATCCTCAGGAATAAAGACGAGAGGGACCATCCGGTTTATTATCAGCACTGTGTTCACTTCTTCTCTGATGATGTGGGGATGTGGTAGGGAATAAGAAGTGGGTGGCTTGCACATCTGGAAAGGAAACATCAGCCCTGGAAGGTTTATAGAGGTTTTAAAGTAAGATATACTCACATACGCATGTCTTTTACAGAAAAGGCCTGGGTTCTCTCAACAAGACAAAGTTAAACTGCAAACAGCAGCCATTATAAAAACCGTGGCTTGGCAGTAGAAAAGTCTGTGCTGAACTGGCCAGCCTGGAGTCTTTTAACAACTGAAATTATATACAGTATTTATTAGGGCCTGAGCACTGAAGGTGCGAGGACCCTATTGTATTTGTGGTGTTTATGTTTTTCGACGAGCTCCACAATATGGTTTGACCTGCAGCAATGACCTTTATGTGTCTATTGTATCAGACAAAGCTCTACAAAAAGGTTTCTTGGACCCATGCTCTAAGTTACACAGGAAGTCCAGCATTTTGAACAGAAAATGTAATTTTTCATGAATTCTGGTCATTTCCAGGCCTCGTATTTTAACGAACTCCTCCTAGAGATTTTATCGGATTGGCTCACAACTTGGTTTGTACAATCTAGACACATGGTCGACGCTAAATTGCGAACCTTTTAAGTTTATAAAAAAAAAAAAAAAAAAAAAAAAGATTATTTTTTTTTAAGCTTGCCTGTAGCAATCCGGCGACGTTTGAGGTAATTTTTAAGGCTCGCCATGAAACATCAATTGGCTGTAACTCAGCAATACATTATTTGATGTGGTCGAAAACATATGTGCACGATTGTAGACTGAGCCTGAAGACATCTATGTTGGAATATTCACGATCGGTTGTAGAGCCACCTGTTGGCACCAGGAATTGTCATGTCTTCTAGTATGCATCCATGCTCCAAGCAAGAAGAGCGGATGCATCTCAATCCTGGTCACATAATAGGTAAGACATTGACAATGACTGACAGTGAAAACTGTAACTTTTTATCAAAGGGCGTTGCCGTTAGAGGTAGTCAAATTTTGGTGTCTCGCCATGAACATAAAAGTCGTTGTAACTTGCTCATACTTTGTCCAATTTGACCCAAAATCTGTACATTTAATCAGGCTCCCATTCTGAACAAGTGGATATGACAATCTTGGATGAACTCCATAGCGCCACCTTTGATAGTCCCTATTTTCTGCCATAACTTTTGAATGGTTTGACATAGAGAGTCGTGAGTGGTGTCATCTGACTCAATTTTGAGTACTTGACCTTCATTGGCATGAATTAGCCCCGCCCCTTCTTCTGATTGGTCGACATGTGATACTTCCGATTTTCTGCAATAACTTTTGAATGGTTTGACATAAAGACTCGTGGGTGGTGTCATCGGACTCAGTTTTGAGTCAGTGAACATAATTGCTGCAAATTAGCCCTGCCCCTTCATCTGATTGGTCGATATCTGATAGTTCCTACTTTCTGACATAACTTTTGAAGGGTTTCATATAGAGAGTCGTGGGTGGTGTCATCCGCTAAATGTCCAGGCCTGAAGAATCTACATGCAAGTCATACAAGCTTCCACTGCAGCACGCCTGAACGTGCACAAGGGTGCGAGGGCCCGTTCATTGCTGCTTGCAGCTTTAATTCAATTTGTTTTTTCACAAAGTTGAGACAGGACTCCAAAATATACAAATATGACACCTGGTCTCAGTTTCCAGATGAATGGATTATTTTTAGAAGAAGGAGGGATAATTATCTCAGTAACATCAAGCTACCTGAAGTCTCTACTCAGGAACGACACTTTTTAAATTCACCATTTACACAAACAGAAATCTTAGCCACAATTAATTCAATGCCTTTAGATAAGAGCCCAGGACCAGACGGGTTCCCAGTTGAGTTTTATAAAGAATTTTGGCCTGAGATTCAACCCATCTTTATGGCAATGGTGAATAACTTTTGTAAAGAAAATGTACTCCCTCAGACAATGAACTTGGCTCATATTAGTGTATTACACAAGAGTGGTAAAGACCCCTTGGAGCCCTCATCATACAGACCCATAAGTCTCTTAGATCATGACTATAAGATTTTCACTAAACTTTTACCAAGAAGGCTGGAGTCCGTCCTACCTAAGTTGATCAACCCAAACCAGTCAGGTTTTATAAAGGGGCGATATGCAGGTGACAATATAAGGAGAGCCATGACCGTAATACATTTGATCAATGTTACAGCCCTGTGGCCTCTGTGTCTGTTTGTGTGTGTGTGTGGTTGCTCTGCTCTGCCTCTTCCCAGGTCCCGCCCCCTGCCTTCCCACTCATTGATCACACCTGCAGCCATGATTGATTGACCAACAGAAGCCCTCTCTCTTGCTATCATTAGACGCAGAGAAGGCTTTTGATAGGGTTGAGTGGAATTTTTTGTTCTCTGTTCTGCACAAATTTAAAGGGGACCTATTATGAAAAACAGGTTTTCTCTTGCTTTAACATATATAAAGTGGTCTCCCCTCAGCCTGCCAACTCAGAGAAGGAGGAAAGCAACCAAATTCTGCAGTGTCTGTACAGCCACCCGGATGAGCTGTCCAGTGTGATGTGGCTTCTACGAGCCGTTCAGATTCGGCACATTTTCGTTACATAACCAAAATGCAAACCACGTCCACAACTAACTGTCCTAACAGCATCCGAGCGTCCGACTATTGCGTAGCACTGCGTGACATCGGACGCTCTCTGTCCATCTCACTCCAGCAGCTGCAACTTTATTGAGGTTTTTGTAGTGAAATGAGGAGGAATCATAGAGAAAACTTCTCATTTCAACTAACTGGATCAGACGTTCCTCATCTGTGACTGTTTCCAGCGCTTTCAACCGGCTTTCAACCGGCTTTCAACGCGAGCGACAGGAAGAAAATAGAAGCAGAACGTCTGACAAATGTTCAGCTCAAAACGGCACTGCGTCGTTGTGGCCAGTTAGGACAGTCCATTAGAAAATAAAGCAATGGAATTGATTGTGTCGCTGACGCTCGCTCGCATCGCATAAAGCCTGAATTATGGTTCCGTGTTAAATCGACGCAGAGCCTACGCCGTAGGGTACGGCGTAGCCTACGGTGCACGTCGCCACGTACCCTACGGCGTAGGCTCTGCGTTGGTGTAACGCGGAACCATAAATCAGCCTTAACTCCGCCGGCCGGAGCTTCCGCCATTTTTTCGTAGCGGTGTATCGCGTCATTCAGGCAGCCAATCAGCACAGAGCCTCATTATCATAGCCCCGCCCACTCAGAATCCCGCATAGATAATGAGGTTAGAAACGGTAAAGATGAAGCCATGGCCCAGAGGCTGAATTTGTAATTTATTTAGAAAAAACAATCAAAAGCTTGTTTTCAAGACATTCAAGGCCTGTTTAAAATAGACATTAAATGATATGATAGGTCCTCTTTAAAATGGGTGGTAATTTTATTGATTGGATTAAAGCAATTTATAAGACGCCTTAAGCTGCAGTCATAACCAATGGCCATTGTTCAGATTTTCTTTCTCTAACTAGAGGGACAAAGCAGGGGTGTCCATTGTTTCTTTGTCTCCATTGCTCTTTGCTATGGTGATTGAACCTCTGGCAGCATGTGTAAGAGATAGCACTAACATTCAAGGTTTAAAGACTGATAACAACGAACATAAGATTTCCTTGTATGTTGATGACATTCTTTTATATATCAGTGACCCTGAGAAATCTATATCTTACCCGCAATATACAATTAAACAATTTGGAAGTTATTCAGGATACAAGATCAATTTTAATAAGTCTAGTGCTGTTTTCTTACACATGACACCAACGGAAAAAACACTTTCATCTTATGGTTTTAACCCTACACCAAAGGGCTTTAAGTATTCGGTTATACACATAACTCCAAATCTGGATAAATCGTTTATGGAAAATGTACATGTATACCCCTCTCACATTTAAGATCAAATCAGACCTGTTAAAGTGGTCTTCCTTGCCACTGTTACTTTTAGGGAGAATAAACATAATTAAAATGAATGTTCTTCCACGATTTAATTTTCTTTTCCAGATGCTTCCATGTTTTTTATCTGTGGAATTTTTTTAATCAATAAATAGCTGTCTCTCAAGATTAATTTGGAATAATAAAAAACCTCGGATCAATCTAACGACTCTCATGAAGCCTGAACCAATTGGAGGTCTCGGTTTCCCTAATCTTCAATATTACTTTTGGGCAGCCCAATTAAGGAATCTGATATCATGGTCTATGGCAAGACAGGAATCCTTGTGGGTTCAGATGGAAGCAAAACTATTCGAACCTCTGTCTCTCATCTCCCTCCTATTCATAAATCATTTTGAAAAGATAAAAAACATGGACAAATGTTTTTCTGTTTTCAATACTCTGCAAACGTGGAAAGACTGTAGAAAAAAAAGTGGGATCACTCCCTGTACATCTATTTATTCTCTGATTTTTCAAAATCCAGACTTCAACACTCAAATCACAATGGTTGATATAGGTCAATGGATGAGCTCCGGTGTAACACAATTCAAAGATATGTTAAATTTGAACATGCAGGTAAAATCATTTATTGACCTAAGATCAGAATATAATATTCCTAACAGACACTTTTTAAAATATTTACAAATTTGTACCATTACTCATTCACTTATTCAAAAAAAGAAATTACGGCTTGGGTTATATGAAATTGAAGAAACTTTGTTATCTTGAGACACAATAAAAGGAAAGATTAGTGAAGTCTACAACATCCTATCAGGAGAAGGTCGTCCTTCTTTTCAGTTGTTAAAAAAGATGTGGGAGAAGGAATTAGGCAGAACCTTAGAAAAAAATGCCTGGTTAAATATCTGTGAAAGAGTACATTTTCCATTTACAAGTAATAAAATTAAGGAAGCTAATTTTAAATGCATCCACAAATTATACTTAACTCCAATAAAAAATGCATAAAATATCAAAGGATATTTCGTCAAAGTGTCCTAGATGTAAAAAGAAGGAGGGGACATTCATGCATATGTTCTGGGAATGTGACCGTTTACAAAGTTATTGGAATTCAATTAATTCCCTTACACAATCAGTCCTGGACAAAAAATTTGATTTAAGCAGTAGTTTATATTTATTAAATGACACATATAACAAAAAATGCAGGATATTAATTTTGATCACTTACTTTGCAAAGAAATGTATACTTTTATTTTGGAAGAACAATTCCCCTTTCGTAGATCAACTCACAGCATTTCTACCCTTAGAAAAACTAACCTTGGAAAAATATAATTGTGGCCATCTTTTTCAAGAATTTTGGTTCCCATTATTCTCTGGTTTAGAGAACTTCATTGTCCGCTGAATGCTGTTTTATTACTGTCATTTACTTTATGTATCTTATTTGTAGGTATTTGAGTTTTGATGCCCCTATTGTTATTTACTGATGTTATTTTCCATATTTTTATTCACTCACTTATTTATTTATTTTTTTTCTTTCCAGTTTATTTATTTTATTTTTTGTGTATGTTTTTGTGCTTTTTTTGGGGGGGGGGGTAGGCGGGAGTAGACACGCGTGCACAAAAGAAAATTGTAAGACCTACCGTCATTAAGAATGTATCTGATTGTCTTTCTTTTGTGAAATAAAAAGATATTAGGGGGATGCTACACAACGGAGAACTTCACACGTCTCAATTCTTATGAGACGCGCCGCTCCAATAAATTAAAAATGACCTGATTTTTTGTCTCTTATGGTAGAACCTTTCCTCTGTTTTAACATTTTATCTACTATGAATGCTCAGTTTTGTATAACTTATGATATTTGCAAAACATATTCAGTTTTAATTTACATTTTACTTAGTAATTAGTAATTAGTACATCTCAAGCTTCAGTGGAACATGTTTAGAATTTGACACTGGTCAATGACCAGCGTCAAATAAGGATTCTTTAATACTTATTTTTTTATTTAATTAGGTTTGTAGTGTTGGAACATCTATCATGATCTTACTGCGTGGGGTTTGGGTATGCAGGGTACCGTATAAGGGTTGAGAAGCTGTGTTTTGTTTTCTATGGAACGGGGGTTGTGGTAAGTTCTTTTGAGCAACTATAATCCTACATGCAGTAGACGGTCACAACGTTGTCTGGAGAATCCGTGCTGATGGGGAGCTCACTGATCAAAATAGAATTACACAAGCATTCATTTTGACTACAAATTTGAGCTTTTCATTTCAATTAGGAATCAGAAATCTATTTGTCAGCTCTATAAAGAAAAGAAAGAATAGAAATGTCACCAGCCTCCATTTCAGAACATAATTCAATCGAAAGCATCTTCAGTATTTAGGGCCTGCAGTGTAATTTTCCACGGATGTTCATGGTTCAGCATCAAGTGGACAAACGCCACCTCTGTCCTTTGAATCCATGCTCAGCCAAAATGTTGCAAACAAATGAAAAGAAGGCCATTTGCTTGCTTTTTTCAATCACACCTCTTCATCAATATTCATGTCAATGAATAGCGATGAATATCATGAATCTGGAGTTTAGACAAAAATGTCAGGTAACAAAATTATAGGTCATTCAAATGGACTTTTCCATCCTGAACAGGGAAACTCCCCATTTCCCATTTGTCATAAGTGCAAGTGACTCCCGAGGCAAAAAAAACAAAACAAAAAACCTGATGCACAAGAAGTGATGCAGTTTAGCTTCCCATCAGCAGGAGAGGTGGTATGTCAGGAATGGGCTCAGGAAGAAGCTGTGATATAACTTTTAGTGCAATCATCAGTGAGCGTGTAAGGCCGAACACTAATGAAAGACAAAACAGTAAGAAAGTAAGCGAGGAAGAATGACTCAAGTTTCAGACAACAGCTTTCAGTCATTCCAGTTAATTGGAAACCCATCTGTTTAAAATAACCGAACATGTCAAACTGGCTGATTTTGAATAGAGCTCTCTCACGCCTGAGAACAATGGAAACAGTACTTCTAAGCTGAAGGGTGTGGAGGCCGAACGGTGCAAGGGTTGAGGGTAAGCAATGCCCGGCTGCATGGATGTGACACGGGTCTGGGTGGGACAGCAGGAAGTACGCTGCTCACCGCACGGCCCTCTCAGACCTCTATGGGGTCATGAATTATCTGAGCAGCCCTTCACACGGTGATGTCAACACTTGGTTCTCTTCTTTGGTGGTTTCAGGAGGGACGTCACGTGAAAGCATCACGTGGAGGGTTTGTTTCCAGAGTGGTAGCCAGCCAGGGGTGTAGCGAAGAAGAGCCAGGACACAATACTGGTTTACTGCAAATTAAACATAATGGTTTGCAGATGAGTTGACATTTTAGCACAGTGATTTTTTTTCCCTTTGTTAAAGTGAAAGCCTTTTTTTTTACCACAAAACACCACAATATTTATTTGTGCTGTAAAGTTGGACATTTTAACATGGAGGTTAGTGGAGATAAACTCACTTTTGGAGCCAGCCTATAGTGGTCAGGAGAGGAACTGCAGCTTTTCTCGGCCCCGCGTCACCATCTCCAAAAGTTAGACTGTTGTCACTTGAGACTTAACCTTGGATTCACTGTTTGTACACATTCAGATTAATTTTTTTAATTCGTCATTCAGTCACCGTCCCAACAACGATATTTCATTCCAGTACAGCCCGTCCAAGAGAGCAAAAAAAAACACAAAACAGACGACAACATGGGACATGGGTAGACAGACGGAGGGTGCAGCATGGTAGGCACTGCCCTTATCATTAGCTGAGAAAAGATGACACTGGGGAAGAGGAGGGGAAAACATTTTTCTTTTTTGTAAGCCCTGTTAGCGGACTGGATCATGGTTAAAACCTGCTGCCCAAAGAAAAGTAAGCTTCCGCACACGAACCTCGTCCCCGGATACGACACGCTTGTTTACCCGGCGGCCATTTTCTGCAGGATTAGCATCGCTCTCGCCTGCTTCCCCGATCAATTACGCACTTGGTACCAACCAGATCACACAAACGCGGAGATATCTCACGGTCTTTGTCTGCGGTTTTTGTGGGTTTTTTTTTTACCCATTGACAAGGTAAAGTGGATTTATAATCACATCTTATGTTTAATTATTATATTTTGTTTTATTTATATCTTTATATTGTGTTTAAAGTATACAAAAATTACAAACCTTTACTTCCATAGAAAAAATTAGCTGAGGTACTACTGTACTTACATTATACAGTTTGCACCAAGTCTCCATAAAACCTTGGAAAATCTGAATGTATTTCGTAATATGTCCCCTGGTGTTGGAGTCAAGTACAGTTCTACACAGATACCGCGATGCTCAAACTTGCTGCTGAGGAGCAACAGCCTACATTCGAAGCCTGTATGATTTTACTACCCAGTCCCACAACTATGGGGATTTATTTTTCCACAGAAGTAGCCTGCCAGGTTTTTGATTTTCTTTGATTTTCCAGTGCTAGTGAGCACACCCGAACGTTCTCTCCAAAATCCACCACGCAAGTCCAAAGTTTTCAATGGAAATGAGGACAACTAGTCTCTTAAAGCTCTTGAATCACCTTGTGTTGAATTGTGCTATATAAATAAACTTTCCTTGCCTTAAACACTGTAAGGAAGAGTTTTACAACTATGTGATCGTGGAGGTGTTCAGCTACTTCTGCTTTTGGCCTTTCGAGCATGAATACTCTGTGTAATTAAGAGCGTGTCCGAAGGGACGGAGGATGTTTGCTTTGCAAGCAATTTTGTTCTTACGTTCATTTTTCACGTCTACCCGCAGAACATCTAAGATATCCCTCCCTTTCTAACGTCAAATATTTGGAATCAGCCTCTTCAAAACATCTCAAACAATAAGCACTTATTGCAGTTTTAAAGAGCCCAGTTCCTCCTGCCCAGGGCGGCGGGCCAGTGTCCACTTGTATGAGGTGCGTCGATGTTCTCGTCTTCAGCATCGCCCTGCCAACAGGAACTCCCTCGCTCCTCTCCCAGTTTCCTGCCATTGTTCTGCTCGCTGCCACCAGGCAGAGGCTCCTCCCAGGATCTGGGAAAAGGTGGGATGTTAAAGTGTCCCATTTCCCCTTTGATCAGCTTGAACCTCAGCTGGTAGAGGAGGGGTGTGTGTGTGAAAAGACAGAGGAGAATTACAAGTTTGATGAAAAGATGTGGATTTTCTTTTGTGATGATCATGTTCATGTAGGTGACTGAAGGTCATTAAACTTCTTCTCAGTATTATAATCCTGATCTGCCAAAGTGTTAATCTATTCATCATCTGATGTGAAACCTGAATTAAAAAAGAATGCTTATGTAACCTGAGGTAATTCTTTTTTACAGAGTTGGGTTTGGGTGAGATAAAGTGATGAAGAGAAGTCCAGTGGTTTCCATCGTTACCAACTATGACTGCGTTTACATGCAGTCAAAATTCAGGTTATTGCTAATATTCCGGTTACTGAAAGATTCGGAATATTCCGTTTACATGGTAATTAATCATTCGGGATATCTGGATCAAACCAGCGACGCACGGAGAACTTCATGACGCAATTCCCGTCATTTCTGCTTCTTCTTCCTGTATCCAAATTCAAAACAAATGCTGCTTCGCGCAACTTCTTTTAAATCTCGCTATCCCGGTACTTTCTACCGTCTACAAATGCAGAAATGTTCATATCCTTCATTACATTTATGAAGTGATTAGTCTCCTCCTGGTCTTGGTTTCTCCGTGTTTATAAGAACTTCCGGGACTCAAAAGACCAGGATTCCTTGTGAACAGAACATGTGCAGAAAACAAATTCCTGTTCCGTTTGATGGGGATATTCCGTTTGGCGTTTACGTGACCGAATATTCGGGTTTTAAAAGGAGTAACCCAGGGGTCATATTCGGGTTTTTAAAAACTGGAATATGAGCAAATTCTGGTTATTCAAAGGGGTTATTGACTGCATGTAAACGCAGTCTATGTGAAAAACCAGCGTAGTTGGAACCACGCAGGTAGAATGAAAGTGTATAGCTCAAATGATGGCGGTAACAAGGCTGGTAAACTACTCAGTACCATCATTGTCAAAAAGCACAGGCATCTCCCAAAATGTTCAAACAAACATTTACAAGCACTCGTTAAGAACTGGATTAATTTTATTGACTCGAGTTTATACGAGACACTCATCAAAGTGGTATGGAGTTTCTGATTTAGTTGAGTCACTGCATCAGTGACCGAGGGCAGGGTTCCTTACCGATTCATACGCTAAAACCACTGATCTGAGACGGAAAATGATCAATTTCATTGAAAAAAAAAAATGAAGGATCAAAAATTCTCTAAAATGTCCCTCTCAAACTCACGCATGTTGAAAGTAACTAATCATGGTAAATAAATACAAGGACAACCGTGCAAAATAACATTGACTTTAGTTTCAGAAGTGCAACATGATTGAATAACCATATACAAAATGTAGTTGTGCAAATTTAACCCTCTCTTCTTCTCACAAATACAGAAAAAATGCAAAAAGCCTAAATGATACAAAATTACTATTAAAATTCAAGTGTTTCTAAAAGCTGAGAAGTTGCATTTCAAAGCCAACATGGGGTTATTACAGTCATCTCACCCGCACTGTTGCAGGACAGCTGCAGTGGAACTGGAAAAACATTCTAAACATAACATGTAATCTACACAGTCAATCACAGTCTACAAAAAAATATTCTCTTTTTCTTTATGTAACATTCTAACTTGCAATCGTAGAACATTATGGTATCCAAAATGTTGCACCCATTTTTTAAAAGTGTAATTGTTACAGTTGAAAGATTTGAATTAGTTTGATTTTGTGATGAATCTGAGGATATTTGTTTATAATTTTTATGATTACCGTATGTTTTGATTTGTACGTGGGGGGGGTAAATATGTGCTATGTGGGTGTGGGTTTCTCGTTCTCGTTTTTTTTTTTTTTTTGAAACCTTTGTGCCTCAAGCCCCACAATACGGTTTGACGTACATGCACGAAAATCGGTACACACCTGTATCATGTCGCAACTTAAAGAAAAGTCTCCTGGTGCCATGGCCGAAACCCAACAGGAAGTCGGCCATTTTTGAATGAATCGTGTAATTTTGCCACAATTTATGCCATTGCTTCGGCCGCTTCTTTGCCCGAACCGTAACGTGCACCCAGGTGTGTTATACATCAAAATGTGCGTCTCGATCCTGCGACAGCGTGCAATACTTTTGTCAGTCAAAAGCGTTACCGTGGCGACGATAGACGGCAAAATGCGCACCCCCCCGTCATCTGATTGGTCCATATTTGATAGTCCCTACTTTCTGCCATAACTTTTGAATGGTTTGACATAAAGACTCGTGGGTGGTGTCATCGGACTCTGTTTTGAGTCCTTGAACATAATTGGTGCAGATTAGCCCCGCCCCTTCTTCTGATTGGTCGATATCTGATAGTTCTTACTTTCTGCCATAACTTTTGAATGGTTTGATATAGAGAGTCGTGGCTGGTGTCATCCACTAAATGTCCAGGCCTGAAGAATCTACATGCAAGTCATACAAGCTTCCACTGCAGCCTGAACGTGCACAAGGGTGCGAAGGCCCGATCATCGCTGCTTGCAGCTTTAATTACCATTTGTAATCACATTAACCTGATTAATTACGTAAAATTACGTAATGCTAACATACCGTTGGGGAATCGGAGTGAAGGAGCTGGGAGCCACAGCGGATCATTTCAGGATCCTTCCAAGTGGAAATCTGCTGACACCCGACGTCAATCAGGCCGCCATGCTGCGTGACTACAAAGCCCGTAACCCCCGTTACAGCAGGCCAAGGACCTTCGGTCCCGGCAGACCTCTGCTCAGAACCTATTTCAGATGTCATTTTGATAGTGACACTTGAAATAAGGATGTCTGGACAGATTTGATAAGAAGGAATGTAAAGTAATATTAATAGCATTGTTAACATAAGCAAAGTCAGCCAAGCTAAAATAGCTAACTATGATTGACACCAGGTTGGCTTCCCAGTCCTGTTCCTTCTGCACATTTACAAGTCGGAATGACATACAGCGAAGAAAAAGACGCTTTCACTCTTCAGATAACCTATGTGTGTCTTTGCTGAGGATTTGTCCAGTTCTTCTTATACAGTCCACGAAACTAGCTTACTAATTACAAGTAAGTGAGTTTATGTTCCTTAAGCTTCCTTATTCGTTTAAGGGGAAGTGACACATGTATTGGTTCAAAACAGATAACGACACACACCTACAACTCACACAGCAGTGACAACAAAAAGTTTTTAATCTTGGGGATGAAAGGAATAAAGGTCCTGAATAATGGCAGGAGATGAGTGCAACAGCAGAAAAAAACGTGAGAATAACAAGGGATATAAACAAAGTTTTTTTTGTTTTTTTTTTATGTCAACAACAACCTCTGAACACTGTTCCTGAATTGTGAGAATCTTTTTTTCTCAGCCCTGAGTTTCATGCCAGTGAGAATAATTCAAGCCAGCGGTTTGATCTTTTCTCATGATCTGTCTCCTGTGGTCTCTAAGTGTTTTTAGAGGGGCGTCAGTGAGGTGGGGTTGCAGGGTGCACAGGAAGGAAAAGGAGTAGCTGGGAAATCTCATCGAGGCTCCTCGGTGAACAAGAGACACCCCAGTCAGGATCTGGGCATCGCTGCCAAGTCATCTCAGGGTCGTAGACGGCCGCGGCACTTCTTTTGGTGAAGCATGCACAATGCCTTTAGCAGAACGGTGCCCGTCCTTCCCACAATTTGATTCAAACAGCATCAGGTTTGCAGGGAGACTTTAATGCATGCATGCAAGCAGGAGGAAAAAAAATCAAAGATCCGCACGTATGTGTTTCCGCAGCTGATGAGGAATTGCTTTTTCCTCTCCGGGGGACCTGAGGCTAATTAAAGTGGCACATGTGAAGTCCAGACAGCAGCAGTAAACCAGCACCCCCACATGTCCATTTGTTAAAATAACAATAACAACATTCATTTGTTTAGCTCTTAGCCACACCTCTCTGTTCGGCTGGATTTCTGTCATATTCTTCCTTCATGACTATAAAATATTGTTACATTTGCTGACAGTCATGAATCACAGCATGAGATCTTTTCAGAAACGGATCCACATGGGACCATATCTGCTATGATAAAATACATAAATAAACATGTGAAAAATTAGTGTAAATTGTTGATCCTGGTTTCCTATGCAAACTCTTCTAAAAAGGCATTTTTTTTTGAGTCATTTAATGCTATTTCTGATAGACACCTGAGTTTAGGTCAAAGAAAGAAATTCATATTTTCAGGTGAATGACTGTGCTGGCACTGTTTAAATGACTGACATAGCTGGTTTGAGGAGGGGAAAAAGTTGGGAAAAAAGGCAGACATCTAGAAAAGTTAAAACACCTATTAGCTGGACAGACGTTTACTGTTGTTTTACTATAACAGTGGTTCTCAAATGGGGGTACGCGTAGCCCTGGGGGTACGTGAAGGCACTACAGGGGGTACGTGAGATTTTAAAATATACATATATTTAAAAAGTAGCATCCATGCAAAAATCCTTTAAAAAAAATAAATAAATAAATAAAAAAAATAATAATTGAGGAAAATATAAGTCTAAATTCATAAAATGAATTGTATCTTCAGGAGTAGGCTATTCAACTTATTATCCTAATACCCCAGAGTCTCCCCCACACCAGGATGGTTCCACCTAACCTGTCAATCACCTGGCTTCACCTGTCAGTCACTTGGACCAACGATGGAGTCGTGGTTGAAGCGTAGCAGCAATATTTTTATGTTTAATAAATCAGTAACTGATGGCACAGTGCTCTGTTTTAGGTATTTTTTTTTTTACAACCAAAAGTGCTTTGCGCTGGTTTGGGGGTACTTGGCTGAAAAAATATTTCACAGGGGGAACATAACTGAAAAAAGGTTGGGGACCACTGTACTATAACATGCAGACTCCAACAACATGTATCCAACATGTTCTGATATCTGAACTGTTTCTTCACCAGTTAGTACATAAATAAAAGCACAGGACTTTCACTGCTACCTGTTTCTGAATTTCTCAAATCATTTTTTAAAGCAAACTGAATTCCAATATTTGTGCTATTAATAAAAAAGTAAATAATCATGACTTAGTGACGTTTAGCGCATTATTGTTTGATCTCAACCGGTAGTTGGCGCTACTCAACAAAAACAATGTCCTGCTTCAACAAAATTATATTTTGCAGTTCAGAGTTATTAAAGGAGCATGAGGCTGGATTGAGGCAGGATTGAGGCAGGATTTATGAAAAAAATGCGTATACGTTTTAAGTTTTCTAGTAATAATGTCAGATGAAGCGTTCCAAACCCAAAAGAATGTTTCCTCTAGTGTATCTCTCCATTGCCTTGAACAGGCTGTGTGCTGCAAAATGTGCTGCAATTTGGGCCCAAATTTCCCGCGCTGGG
Organism: Cololabis saira; assembly: GCF_033807715.1. Taxonomy (NCBI): domain Eukaryota; kingdom Metazoa; phylum Chordata; class Actinopteri; order Beloniformes; family Belonidae; genus Cololabis; species Cololabis saira. The sequence goes on along the minus strand of NC_084610.1, from coordinate 3,837,005 downwards.
CTGCGGATGTGACGTCACATGACGCTGCATGCTGGTTCTCCCCGTTCTCCCGTGCCGGCTTCACTGTTGGCTGCAGTACCCCCGACGGCCGTCGTGGTGAAGGGTGGCGCTAGAGAGTCTCATTTCTTAAAAGGAGCCTCATGCTCCCTTAACTCGTGGCCACGAGTTATTAATGCGTTATTTTATTTTTTTCAAATGTCACCAAAAGGGGCTGCGTAATAGTTTTCTTTTGTCACAAATGTTTTTTTTAAATTGTTAATAGATAATATTTTCCTCTATTTTCAGCAGTTGGGTTATTTGGTTCCGTCTATCTACAGTACTCCAGACCAGATCACATTAGATCCACATGCCAGGATCCTCTTCACATCTCAATAAAGGAAGACCTGACCTGGAAAACAACTCTTCTGTGCTACTGAAAAAGTCCCAACAAAGGATGTATTTCCTGAGAATCCTCAGGAAGAACAACTTGGCGTGGAGACAGTTGGTGTCATGGTTGTGCCACTGAGCTGTGGACTCTCGCCGGGGTTCACCAGCTGCACTGCAGCAGACAGAAAAAAAAAAAAAAAGAAAGCAAAAGGTCGTGAACGCTGCCCAAAAATATCAACGGATGCTGTCTTTTCTCTGTCAAGCCTCGGCAGGACCAGAGCATCCTCAGAGATCCATCTCAGAGACCCGTCAGGCCTCGGGGAAGTCAAGCATAACACTGGAATAGTACCTGGAATACTGAGCTCCTACCGCACTACAATAGTCCAGTGGAATCTATAACATGTCTTAACGGTTTATATTTTGATTGTCTTTTCTTTGTATCACTTCTGTTGTACTTTTACAGTAAGAATAATGATTCTGCTACAGACTTTTATCCCTATTAGCTATAATTTCTTTCTATTAATGTTGTTGCTAAACTTTGGTACATTTAAGACTGATCTTTTAAAGATATTTAAAAATCCCAGGCCCCAAAATTATATGTGTATGTATGTATGTATGTATGTATGTATGTATGTATGTATGTATGTATGTATGTATGTATGTATGTATGTATGTATGTATGTATGTATGTATGTATATGTATGTTTAAAAAAAAAATACATAAAAAAAGTGACATCATGCAACCAAATTGATCTTTAAAGGCTCAAAATGATAAAAACAATTCAATATTTGGAAGTTGATTGAAAGTTTAAATCAAAAAGTGGGAAAAAATATGAATTTGTCATGTTTTTATAGCAGTTTTTGAGAAGAGAACATTAAAATAAGTAACTCAATCCATGGACTTATTTGTGTTAATCTGTTCAAAATCAAAATTAAAAGAAAAAACTAATTATGCACATAAACTGGAAAAAGTTTTGAAAACAAAAAAACAGTCACTAACAAAGCCAGAAACACCCCCGAGCATTTATCAGGGCCGAACATGTCGACTTATTGAGCCTTAAGGCTGATACACTCAACAAGAATAGAGAAATGTCTGCTGACACTGAGCAGTATGCATCTTCATGCTTTTATCCATGACTTTGAAGATATAATGCAACGTGTGCTAATGTGGTTCCTCTCCTACTTGTGGACATGTGGCAGCTGAGTTTTATTCTTTTATATGCTGACATGCGTTCCTGGGTCCAGTAAATAAAATCTCCATGTTAACGTTATTAAGCAAAAGGAGGAAGTCTCAACTACAAATTAAGTATTTCAGTAGAAACACGTGGGAGTGGTTCTTTATGAGTACAATTCTTCCAGGATTTCAAAACCATTTAAAGTAAGACATAAAAATAGGAGGCTACAATACAATATATTTGCTTGCACATTAGAAATAAACTAGAGGAAAGTTTAAGGGTCAAACTGCATCCAGCTCCATCAGTTTTGACAGGAGAACCTGTAATTTAGTTTTTTTAAACCAAAAAAAAGCAAACTGGTGTCACAAGATGATGTCTGCCATTCGGGTCTTTCACGTACACTTTCTTTGGTAAACTTTCCACCCTCGAAAATAGAACCCGCAGCTAAAAATGAGGAGCGAGACAGATGTGGAGCGAGGCCGGGCTGCAGGAAACTCTGACAGCGTCACGTCTTTCAGCGAGCGCGGAGACCAGAGGTCGACCCAGAAACATGTGCTGCCTGAACTTTGACTTGTCTTCTTCCTGTAAGAACGCCTCATTTCTCCCTCTCCGCTTTTACTTTTTTCTTTTTAACTTTGATCAACTACACTCCCATTAGTGTCCACACGGGCTGTAAAAGTTGAAAAGAGTTAATATAAAAGTCCAAATCAGAACTCTGTGTTGCCATTGTTTTTGTCATAAATAAAGGAAGATGATGTTGGAACTTTAACCTGAAATGTTTTAAACCTCTGAAGTGATCCTGGTTTACTGTTAACCCAACTGCAGATTTCTGCTGGTTTAATTGGAGTTCAAGTAAAAACCATCAACTGGAGTTTGATGTCAGAAGTGAAATGCTTTGTCTCCCTCTGGAGGAGCGAAGGTCCAGCTCCGCTCATCGAAAGAAATATTTTACAATCTAGAGACGTTTATGTTTACTGTGTCTTTAAAATGAGACGGGCAGGTTTCCTCTTGAAAAGGTAAATTTTTAGAAAACTTTATAGTGTAAAGTTTATACTGTAGGATACTGTATATCTGTAAAATCAAGTTGTGTTGAAACTTGATTTTACAGTAATTGCTTTGAACTGTTTTTGGATGTTTGACTGTGAATCTACTGAAGAAAATAGGAATAAAAAGGCTTTAATTTCAATAAATACTGTTAGATTTGATGTTACTGTATATATATATATATATATATATATATATATATATATATATATATATATATATATATATATATATATATATATATATATATATATATATATATATATATATATATATATATGTATATAGGGGAGAGTGGGGTAATTTGTTGTTGTAACAAGTTGTTCCCCCCCTGTTATCTAGAAAACCATAGAAGAAATTGGTCATGTGATCACATATTTTTGGAGAGACACAATTTACCCCAGGCCCTTTGGCACAAATCACCCCAACCCCCTTTGGAAGAAAATGCATCCCCTAGTTGTTTTAAGTTACTATCATGCTAACTGTATAGATTCATGGTGTAGTTTAATAAAGCACCAAAACATGTGTGAACTGTTTTCTAAGTTGTCTATAATTGTTCGAACACTGCAATCAAAAAACCTTGTTCATAGACACTGTACTTTGGAGGGCATAAAATTGTTTTTTGAACTTAAATGTGCTTATCTCTCAAGCCATGTGTCTCCCTTCTTTGCAGGATGATTGAAATGGATCCCTCTCCAAAAATATGTGATCACATGACCAATTTCTTCTATGGTTTTCTATATAAGAGGGGGGGACAACTTGCCCCTTCGCACAAATTACCCCACTCTCCCCTACTGTTTCTACCTCCATGTGTCATGTTTTGTTTTTTTTGGCTTAAGTTTAGGCTCTTTTGTTTTGCAATCCTGCTAAGCAGCACTTTTCCTTGGTTTAAGTACAATAAATCACTATTTTTGGAACTCCTGCCTCCCGCATCCTACTCCTACTCCAACAATTAAACAAACCATAAATAAGCAATTGTGTATTGAATTTATTTTGCTTTTATATAGCATCATTGTTTGTGAGATTAAAATTATATGTTTTGCCAATGGCACAATTTACCCCGGTGTATTTTCTGTAATGGCACAACTTACCCCACGCTGGGGGCAATTTGTGCCACAAAAGCTATATTTCTCATACAGTTTACTTTAGATTAAAAGTGATTGTTCCCAGAGATGCACAACATCCTAAACTATATGTACCAATTTTAGTTGGAGGCTTTGCTTGCTTTATTTCCCTGTACAGGTCTGTCTCAGAAAATTAGAATATTGTGATAAAGTTCTTTATTTTCTGTAATGCAATTAAAAAAACAAAAAAGTCATACATTCTGGATACTTTACAAATCAACTGAAATATTGCAAGCCTTTTATTATTTTTAAATTGCTGATTATGGTTTACAGTTTAAGATTAAGATTCACAGAATATTCTAATTTTTTGAGATAGGATATTTGAGTTTTCTTAAACTGTACGCCATGATCAGCAATATTAAAATAATAAAAGGCTTGCAATATTTCAGTTGATTTGTAATGAATCCAGAATGTATGACTTTTTTTTTTTGTAATTGCATTACAGAAAATCACAATATCCTAATTTTCTGAGACAGTCCTGTATCTACTTGTGTGTTATTTTATGAGTTCTGCTGCTACACTGCAATTTCCCCCACTGAAAGACAGGAGTCTCTCTCTCATAGGGAAATTAAAACCACCTACTTTGAGACTTTTTCTCAGAAGACTCCAGGTGAAAGTTAAAACCATCGTCTGCTCTGGTTTTATCGCGTTTGGGGCCAGTTTGTCCAGTCAGACTTGGTATTTCTCAAAAGAAAAAAGCCAAATTATTCAGTAATGTGATCCACCCATTTCAGATACAAAGATATCAATTTGCCAGGTGGTTTGATGTTAGTGCTACTCTGTTTTAAATCATTTTAAATACTGACCAATACATGATTTACAATTAGGTGACGAAAATCACACTAACACTAAATTCAAAATCGAATTAATTTAAGCAACAAGTCCAACTTCCTTGAATCACTATAATCAAACGTTTTTTTATCAATTAAAAAATAAATTGAAAGGACACCGTACCTACAACGCTGGTTCATAACGTAAATGAAAGAGAAAATGTTTCGGGGGGACAGAAAATACATAACTTTCAAACTGCGTCACCGTTTTTACCACACACATCTTTGGGTGGAGTTAAGTCTTCTGTCTTTTACTTTCGATTTCAGCCGCGGGAGAGATTAACAAATTTCTTCGAGTAAAACCATCTAAAAAGGTATCGTGGGCAGTTTTCAAATAATGAGTCTTTACCATCAGCTGTTTAAAGTTTACTCTCTGCTAAACTTTGCCGCAAATGTTTACTATAAACAAGTAAACAGTCATCGGGAGCAGAAGTCTTTGTGAGCGCTGATCGACGTTATACCTCGTTTAATTTTTTGCTGCTGTCCGAATTACAGAGTGTTTGTACCATATATATATATATATATATATATATATATATATATATATATATATATATATATATATATATATATATATATATATATATATATATATATATATATATATCGTACAATACAAAGTATAAAACACGGTGAACTATAAAGAGTGTTTTATTTGGCCTTGGAACTGGACTAGGTTATGTGGTTTGTCGAACTGGAGAAGAGTAATGCAATAAAGTAGTGTTATTTGTAAATCATTGTGGGGTTATTAAAAAGTACTGTAAAGACATTGATCCTGAGTAAATGTAAAATCCTAAAACGACACTAACTGTAACGACTGACATCGTTTTCCCATTTGTTTGTGCAGTTTAATTTCTGTGAAAATGATGCTTGTTGTGCTGCAGCAAATGTTTCATTTGTACAAAGCAGTTGACGCCTGTTCCTGTTTAGCGTTTGTTCCTTTATTCTAGACATCCTACGGCTCCAGGTCTCCATCTAGTGGTCTGATAGAAGAACATCAGCTGAAGGGAATACAGAAGATCTAATCAGTAGATCTTTGATGTGCTTCCTCCAAAAAAAGAAAAGAAAAACATGTGTGACCTGAATTTCAGGTGAATTTAGCAGCATGGATGGTCATGAGGATGGAGAGGAGGGAGTCCCTCCCTCACAAACACCTCCGTGTGAGAAAGACGAGAACCACAGCCAAGCTCAGAAGTGAGATGATCATTTCTAACTGTCCATGACTATTCTGCATGTCACAGCTCAGTTCTTACATTACCAACCATCATCTTTCACAGGACCGAACCAGAACCAGAACCAGAACATGATCCCAGCTGTGTTTCCTTGAAGAGCAACAGGTCAAGAGACATTATCACTACGTTTAAAGACCGGCCTTCTGCTGCAGAGAGGTGGGTTGTTTGTTGTTTGTAGTGATGCGTCAATGACGTTTGATGTGTGGACTTCCACAAATTGTCAACGTCATATTCTCTCTTTGACAAATGGCCACACTCGCGTGGGTCACCCAAAACAAACAGTTCACTCTTTGCAGAATGGAGACCCAAACTGGGACTTCCTCACAGCGTGTCCAGCAAAGCCCTGCAAAAGCCCCTAAAAACTGTTCTCCCTAAGTCATCGAAAGTATGGGAACACTTTAAATCTAGTCTCAAGCATCTTTTGTAATTGGCAGCGATGTTGGAGCATCTAAAGCGGAGGCACCTCTGTCTCTCGTGGACGGGAAAATAATTAATACAAAATAAGCAAAATATTTGTAAAAACTAACGTCACATGATCAAATTATGGTAAACATCAGCTCCTTTACGTGATGTTTTCTGGTCATAACTGTTTACCGGCATGAAAAACATTTTGTTTGTTTGCTTGTTTTAAATTGGTTAGCTAAAGCTAAATTGTCAACGGAGAATGATTCCTACCGAAAACAACTTTTTTTTTAGTTCCATCTGCCATAGAAGTTTCCTATGTTGCGTAATTGCCTTTTGATGATGCACGTGCTTCGACTTTTTTTAATGTAATAAAAATATGTAATTTAGTGTGAAGTGCCCTTCTCCAAATATGTTATTTTTAACGTGTTATTTTGAACACATTTGGATAATATGCAGTGCAATGCAAAACACTGCTGTGTAGTCGTGTTTTGCATTGGACTGTATTATTTAAATCTTTTGTCATTTTGTACAGGAGAGATTTTTGTTGGACTGTAAGAGTAAACAAGCTGGCCTTTTGATTTTGTATAATTTTATTATATAGTTTTATTTTGCTGTGCAAAACTGTGTTGTTTAATGAACTATAAGGATTTTCAAATATTTATTTGATACCTTATGGTTTTTATTGATCGAACAACAGAAAAATCCTTAAAATAATCGTCCAATTACTCATTAGATTAGTCGACTTATCGATAATCGTCACATTAATCGTTTTAAAAGTAATCGTTTACCCCCAGCCCTAGTTTCTAAAACCTGCCAAAGTCTCATGTTTGATGCTTCCAGAACTAAACTGATCTCAGACATGAGTCTGACACGAACACAGCTCCTTCTATCAGGAGCATATTTTACATTGGCAGACACCCTGCGTTTTACACTTGAATCTCGCGTGTCGCCGGTCCTTTTTACTAGTGATGCACCGAAATGAAAATTTGTGGCAAAAACCGAAAATAATAATAAACACTTGGCCAAATACCGAATAATACCCAACAATGGTTCTTCGCAGGTTTTCATTTACTCTGCCAATTGTTTCACCATTGCATAAATCAAAAAAATGTACAGTGAAATACCCGCCAGTAACATTTTGTCTTACTGTATTTATTGTATTTTTTTTCATAATCCTTTTTCATTTTCTCCCGTTCAAATCCAGTTAATCGGGTCGCGGTGGGGCTGATCTCTGCAATTTGAAGCCTTGTATAATAATTGTAAAAATCTGGGTTATTTTCTTGGAGGATCTGGTCAAACATATCAGACAGTCAGGGTTTTCCACCGCATCGGTAGTACAGTACTTTTCTCTACGCGGTGCGTCCCGTAACCGTCTCCATCACCAAGCGGTTTCCCAAATCCAACTCAGCCTGGATCATTTCTCGTGTCCTCTGCTTTTTCCCCACATCCAAGTAATGACCTGACATGCTGACATGTTTGCTGCATTTAACACCACTCCACGCTTTTCGCTGTTACATTGCGTCATCCAAACATGCCGTTATTAATAGTTTGGTTTTTCCCCACTTATTCCACCAAACACCGAAAGTGTTTATTTTGCTATTTTCAGCCGAACAATTTCAGTTACGGAACACTCAGTGCATCATTACTTTTTACATTTACTGACTCGTAGCGTGGCCCTGCCAATAACTGGCCTCAGAGTACACAGGGTCGCAGGTTGGGACTAAGGTAAACAGAACTGGTGGGGGGTCCTGAGTGGGATTTGTTGATGACAAGATGAGGATGGATGCGATCTCCTCAGCCTTTTACAGAACCTTATCTGCAACTGGCTACTTAAATGACAGACCGGCATTGCAAGACATTAAACTGGGCTCATTGGCAGACTAAAGAATCAGAAAGAAGTTCTTTGCAGTCAACGACCACAACAGCGGGAGTGGCAGAGGGAGACTGATGGTCATATATGTGCAAAATGCTTTGGGAGAAGTCGCTACACGAATCCCGTTGTTATTCAGCACAGATCTGCCACCCGCTCCAGTCAAGCTCTGGAGTGAGATGATCATTTCTAACTGTCCATGACTATTCTGCATGTCACAGCTCAGTTCTTACATTACCAACCATCATCTTTCACAGGACTGAACCAGAACCAGAACCAGAACATGATCCCAGCTGTGTTTCCTTGAAGAGCAACAGGTCAAGAGACATTATCACTACGTTTAAAGACCGGCCTTCTGCTGCAGAGAGGTGGGTTGTTTGTTGTTTGTAGTGATGCGTCGATCACGTTTGATGAGTGGACTTCCACAAATCATCTACATCATATTTTCTCTTTGACAAATGACCACACTCGCGTGGGTCACCCAAAACAAACAGTTCACTCTTTGCAGAATGGAGACCCAAACTGGGACTTCCTCACAGCGTGTCCAACAAAGCGCTGCAAAAAGCCCATAAAAACTGCTCTCCCTAAGTCAGGGGTATTCAACTAGATTCGGCCGGGGGCCACATCTGCAAAAGGACTGTATGAAGAGGGCCGCACAATTTTAAAATGTGGGGGTTTTCAAAATGTATTTTTCACTCAAAGACGAAGACTTATGTAAATATAATACCTTTGTATTATACATTTGAATATATCTAGTTTACATATAAATTATGTATTAATTGTCTCCAGATATAGTAATTGTGAATGTTAAATATAATATTCAGATAAAGAAATATTATTTTGAATGCAAGTTCATTTTGAAACCATGCATTGTGCAAACTTAATGAAGTTGATATTGACCTACTTTTAATAAAACACGCCATAATGACAAAGCACCACTTTCCACCAAGATTTCCTTATTTGAATATTATATTAAGCATTGAGCACAACCATTTTAGTCCATAGTAGCCAGTTATAAAAATATTATTAAAATAATTTTTTTTTTTTTTTTTTTTCAACAAACACCCCCTTTTTTGAAATATGACCAGGGGCCACATAAAAGCTCCTGGCGGGCCGCATGTGGCCCGTGGGCCGCCAATTGAATATCCCTGCCCTAAGTCATTGAAAGTATGGGAACACTTTAAATTTAGTCTCAAACATCTTTTGTAATTGGCAGCGATGTTGGAGCATCTAAAGCGGAGGCACCTCTGTCTCTCGTGGACGGGAAAATAATAATTACAAAATAGGCAAAATATTTGTAAAAACTAACGTCACATGATCAAATTATGGTAAACATCAGCTCCTTTACGTGATGTTTTCTGGTCATAACTTTTTACCGGCATGAAAAACATTTTGTTTGTTTGCTTGTTTTAAATTGGTTAGCAAAAGCTAAATTGTCAACGGAGAATGATTCCTACCAAAAACAACTTTTTTTAGTTCCATCTGCCATAGAAGTTTCCTTAGTTGCGTAATTGCCTTTTGATGATGCACGTGCTTCGACTTTTTTTAATGTAATGAAAATATGTAATTTAGTGTGAAAAGTGCCCTTCTCCAAATATGTTATTTTTAACGTGTTATTTTGAACACATTTGGATAATATGCAGTGCAATGCAAAACACTGCTGTGTAGTCGTGTTTTGCATTGGACTGTATTATTTAAATCTTTTGTTATTTTGTACAGGAGAGATTTTTGTTGGACTGTAAGAGAAAACAAGCTGGCCTTTTGATTTTGTATAATTTTATTATATAGTTTTATTTTGCTGTGCAAAACTGTGTTGTTTAATGAACTACAAGGATTTTCAAATATTTATTTGATACCTTATGGTTTTTATTGATCGAACAACAGAAAAATCCTTAAAATAATTCGTCCAATTACTCATTAGATCAGTCGACTTATCGATAATCGTCACATTAATCATTTTAAAAGTAATCTTTACCCCCAGCCCTAGTTTCTAAAACCTGCCAAAGTCTCATGTTTGATGCTTCCAGAACTAAACTGATCTCAGACATGAGTCTGACACAAACACAGCTCCTTCTATCAGGAGCATCTTTTACATTGGTAGACACCCTGCGTTTTACACTTGAATCTCGCGTGTCGCCGGTCCTTTTTACTAGTGATGCACCGAAATGAAAATTTGTGGCAGAAACCGAAACCAAAAATAATAATAAACACTTGGCCGAATCCCGAATAATACCCAACAATGGTTCTTCGCAGTTTTTCATTTATTTTGCCAATTTTTTCACCATTGCATAAATCAAAAAAATGTACAGTGAAATACCCCCCTGTAACATTTTGTCTTACTGTATTTATTGTATTTTTTTTCATAATCCTTTTTCATTTTCTCCCGTTCAAATCCAGTTAATTGGGTCGCGGTGGGGCTGATCTCCGCAATTTGAAGCCTTGTATAATAATTGTAAAAATCTGGGTTATTTTCTTGGAGGATCTGGTCAAACATATCAGACAGTGAGGGTTTTCCACCGCATCGGTAGTACGGTACTTTTCTCTACAAGGTGCGTCCCGTAACCGTCTCCATCACCAAGCGGTTTCCCAAATCCAACTCAGCCTGGATCATTTCTCGTGTCCTCTGCTTTTTCCCCACATCCAAGTAATGATCTGACATGCTGACATGTTTGCTGCATTTAACACCGCTCCATGCTTTTCGCTGTTACATTGCGTCATCCAAACATGCCGTTATTAATAGTTTGGTTTTTCCCCACTTATTCCACCAAACACCGAAAGTGTTTATTTTGCTATTTTCAGCCGAACAATTTCAGTTACGGAACACTCAGTGCATCACTACTTTTTACATTTACTGACTCGTAGCGTGGCCCTGCCAATAACTGGCCTCAGAGTACACAGGGTCGCAGGTTGGGACTAAGGTAATGGCTCATTATCATAGCTATCATAGCTGGCTAATAAAATGACAGACCGGCATTGCAAGACATTAAACTGGGCTCATTGGCAGACTAAAGAGTCAGAAAGAAGTTCTTTGCAGTCAACGACCACAACAGCGGGAGTGGCAGAGAGAGACTGATGGTCATATATGTGCAAAATGATTTGGGAGAAGTCGCTACACGAATCCCGTTGTTATTCAGCACAGATCTGCCACCCGCTCCAGTCAAGCTCTGGAGTAAGATGATCATTTCTAACTGCGCATGACTATTCTGCATGTCACAGCTCAGTTCTTACATTACCAACCATCATCTTTCACAGGACTGAACCAGAACCAGAACCAGAACATGATCCCAGTTGTGTTTCCTTGAAGAGCGACAGGTCAAGAGACATTATCACTACGTTTAAAGACCGGCCTCCTGCTGCAGAGAGGTGGGTTGTTTGTTGTTTGTAGTGATGCGTCGATGATGTTTGATGCGTGGACATCCACAAATCGCCAACGTCATACTCTCTCTTTGACAAATGGCCACACTCGCGTGGGTCACCCAAAACAAACAGTTCACTCTTTGCAGAATGGAGACCCAAACTGGGACTTCCTCACAGCGTGTCCAGCAAAGCGCTGCAAAAAGCCCCTAAAAACTGCTCTCCCTAAGTCATTGAAAGTATGGGAATACTTTAAATCTAGTCTCAAACATCTTTTGTAATTGGCAGCGATGTTGGAGCATCTAAAGCTGTGGCGCCTCTGTCTCTCGTGGACGGGAAAATAATTAATGCAAAATATGTCACATGATCAAATTATGGTAAACATCAGCTCCTATACGTGATGTTTTCTGGTCATAACTGTTTACCGGCATGAAAAACATTTTTTTTTGTTTGTTTTAAATTGGTAAGCAAAAGCTAAATTGTCAACGGACCACAGTTCATCTCAATCCCTGTTCACATCACCTTTAGTTCATGGTTGTGTGTGCAGGTACGATGTGAGCTAATTCTTCGTGATTCCTCCACAGAGTTGAGCAGCAGAGCTCAGAGCCTCCCATTCGTCAGTCTGTCCAGCAGCAGCAAACAGATCTGGACTCCACATTAATGGTAGAACTACTTTTATATGCATATTGTTGATTGTCTCTATGCTGAATTTTGAATCCTAGTGGATTGTTATGTGTTTAACTTATGTCTGATGTTTCTCCATGACTTCACTGTCATTCTTACGGTCTCCAGATGCTGGAGGAGAACATTGCAATGTTTGTGAAGAAGGAGATGAAGAACATCCATAGGGTTCTGAGTGCAGATTACCCAGAATCTATAGAAAATCAGAGTGAGGATGAGAAGGTGTTTGAGGGTGAGAATGAAGAGCAAAGAAGAAGCAAACAAGCATTTTTGAAGATCGCATTGTTCTTCTTGAGGATAATGAAGCAGGAAGAGCTGGCTGACCGTCTGGAGAGCAGTAAGAACATTTCTCTTCACATTTGGATAAATGATTCAGAATGTATCTATATATTCAATGACTTGTTCTTTAGGCTGATTAAAATTAGGAGTGGCAGGAAAAAAAACATTGCACAAAAATAAACATAGTTTATCAAGACTTGACTAACAAGTCCAAGAACATGTTACATTACTACATTATGTTTTAACCTTCTCGCTGCTGTTATCATTTTTTAGAGTTGGTTATTAAAGGGGACCTATTATGGCATTTAATGTATATTTTAAACAGGCCTTGAATGTCTTTAAAACAGTCTAAAGCTTGTTTTTTCTACATAAATCAGAAATTCAGCCTGTGGGCCATGTCTCTAGTTTTACCGCTTCTAACCTCTTTTCTGTGAGGGATTCTGAGGGGCGGGGCTATGATAATGAGGCTCTGCGATTGGCTGCCTGAATGACGTGGCAATTGGAAGGAAGGAAGGAAGGAAGGAAGGAAGGAAGGAAGGAAGGAAGGAAGGAAGGAAGGAAGGAAGGAAGGAAGGAAGGAAGGAAGGAAGGAAGGAAGGAAGGAAGGAAATGAGCCAGAAAGAAAGAAAGAAAGAAAGAAAGAAAGAAAGAAAGAAAGAAAGAAAGAAAGAAAGAAAGAAAGAAAGAAAGAAAGAAAGAAAGAAAGAAAGAAAAAAGGATAAATTCCCGTTGATGACGTGTTTGTGTAACAAACATGGCGGATCTGAGTCATTCCAGTTTTGCAGTACAGGTGTAACTCATTTAATTGTTTTTATTAATATGATATAATATTAATTAATAATTGAATTGGTGTAGTTTAGTAGCATTTAGTATTCTTTTAGAGCAGTGATTTGGGGGTTCCAAAGACTGAATGTGGTGATAGATTTATAGTTACAAAGGTGGAGTTGAATTGGTATTTTTTTTAATTGTCATTTTTATCGTTATCGGGATAAATGCCAGAAATTATCGTGATACATTTTTTAGTCCATACCGCCCATCCCTACTTCACACTAATTCACACAGGAAGATTTAATTGAATTCTAAACAGTTACACCACAGTTATTTACTCCGATTCCTCATCATTTCATTTCTTATTTTACAAGACAAATGAATCATGTTAACTGTAAAGAAATCACAACACTGAATGTTCACAAATGGCAACTTTATTGTTAAAAAAATAAAAGAACATAAGTTGTATATAAATAACATGTATGCACTATTGCTGGCTCAGGTGCATTGCTTGGAAGATCTGAAACCATAAACAGAAGAAAAATGTATTACTAATAGAGCTCCGGTGTTACACAACACTCTGTTAGGGATAACCGGAGCACCGGAGCTGCTCACCGGTCCGGTCCGGTCCGGTGAGCAGCTCCGGTGCTCCGGAGCTAAGCTAAATACTTAGCCCATACAAAGATCATACTTGTAGACAAATATAAATAACATAAAAAAAATAACGTCACTTACTGCTGACTCGTGTGCAGTTGCCGGCTCCGTACTCTGGGCACTGATCCTTTTTATGAGGGTAAATGTCGATGCAAAAACTGTCCCTCGCTGTGGAAACAGTCACCGCTTCCAAACAATGGCGGGCGCTCCAGCCGGCGGAGTTAGTTGTGAGCGTGGTTTCAGCAGCGGAGGAGACCTATGGAAATCTGCCCCTATGGTGACGTCACCATATGGGCAGATTCTGAACGGCTCATAGAAGTCATATGACACTGGAAGATTCTGCCGGGCGGGGTGTACAGACCCTGCAGAATTTCGTGGCTTTACATCTTTTCTGTGTTGGCAGGGTGAGGGGAGACCACTTTATATATGTTAAAACAAGAAAAAACGTGTTTTTCATAATAGGTCCCCTTTAAATCAAAATGGAGCTGCAGGAAATATGTCCAAACATCAGTGAAAGAAACTGATGGCAAACTTTGAATTCAAGAGTTTTCCTGGTTGAAGGAGCCACATATGACATGTATTTTGCAAAGTTTGGTTATAAATGCTAACCATGGTGAAGAAAAAACAAAGGACCGTTACGTCGCCCGGATCAGCGTCACCGGGGCCCCGCCCTGGAGCCAGGCCTGGGGTTGGGGCTCGTAGGCGAGCGCCTAGTGGCCGGGTCTTTGCCCGTGGGACCCGGCCGGGCTCTGCCCGAAACGGCGACGTGGGCCCACCTTCCCGTAGGCCCACCACCCGCAGGAAGGACCATGGCAGGCCGGTGCCATGTGGACTGGGTAGCAGTCGCGGCGGGGTGCCTCGACGACCCAATCCCTGGACTAAAACCCTCACAGTGGGGACATGGAATGTCACCTCGCTGGGGGGGAAGGAGCCGGAGCTTGTGCGTGAGGTTGAGAGGTACCGGCTAGAGATATTTGGGCTCACCTCCACACATAGCTTGGGCTCTGGAACCCAGCTCCTTGAAAGGGGCTGGACCCTCCACTACTCTGGAGTTGCCCAGGGTGAGAGGCGGCGGGCTGGTGTGGGCTTGGTTATAGCCCCCCAGCTCAGCCGCCATGTGTTGGAGTTTACCCCGGTGAACGAGAGGGTCGTTTCCCTGCGCCTTCGGGTCGGGAAAAGGTCTCTCACTGTTGTTTGTGCCTACGGGCCGAACAGCAGTGTGGAGTACCCGACCTTTTTGGAGTCCCTGGGAGGAGTACTTGATAGTGCTTCAACTGGGGATTCCATTGTTCTACTGGGGGACTTCAACGCTCACGTGGGTAATGACAGTGATACCTGGAGAGGCGGGTTGGGAGGAACGGCCTCCCCGATCTGAACCCGAGCTGTGTTTTGTTGTTGGACTTCTGTGCTAGTCACAGTTTGTCCATAACGAACACCATGTTCAAGCATAAGGGTGTCCATCAGTGCACGTGGCACCAGGACACCCTAGGTCGGAGGTCAATGATCGACTTTGTTGTCGTTTCATCTGACCTTCGGCCGCATGTCTTGGACACTCGGGTGAAGAGAGGGGCTGAGCTGTCAACTGATCACCACCTGGTGGTGAGTTGGATGCGCTGGCGGAGGAGGAGGTTGGACAGACCGAGCAGACCCAAACGGATTGTGAGGGTCTGTTGGGAACGTCTGGCCGAGCCCTCTGTCAGGGACATCTTCAACTCCCACCTCCGGGAGAGCTTCTCTCAGATCCCGGGGGAGGCGGGGGACATCGAGTCCGAGTGGACCATGTTCTCTGCCTCCATTGTCGACGCGGCGGCTCGAAGTTGTGGTCGCAAGGTCTCCGGTGCCTGTCGTGGCGGCAATCCTAGAACCCGGTGGTGGACACCGGAAGTACAGGATGCCGTCAGACTGAAGAAGGAGTCCTACCGGGCTATGTTGGCCTGTGGGACTCCTGACACAGTAGATAGGTACCGGCAGGCCAAGCGAGCCGCGTCTCGGGCGGTCCTGGAGGCAAAAACTCGGGTCTGGGAGGAGTTCGGGGAGGACATGGAGGAAGACTTTCGGTCGGCCTCGAGGAAATTCTGGAGGACCGTTCGGCGCCTCAGAAGGGGGAAGCAGTACTCTGCCGGCACCGTTTATGGTGCGGGTGGGGAGCTGTTGACCTCGACTGGGGACATCGTCGGACGGTGGAAGGAATACTTCGAGGATTTCCTCAACCCGACTGACATGCCTTCCACTGAGGAAGCAGAGAGTGGGGACTCTGGGGCGTGCTCATCCATCATCCAAGCCGAGGTCACCGAGGTGGATCGTAAGCTCCTCGGTGGCAGGGCACCGGGGGTGGATGAGATTCGCCCTGAGTACCTCAAGTCTCTGGATGTCATAGGGCTGTCTTGGTTGACACGCCTCTGCGACATTGCATGGAGGAAGGGGACAGTACCGCTGGAGTGGCAAACCGGGGTGGTGGTCCCTCTGTTTAAAAAGGGGGACCGGAGAGTGTGTTCCAACTATAGGGGGATCACACTTCTCAGCCTCCCCGGGAAAGTCTACTCCAGGGTACTGGAGAGGAGATCACGGCCGATAGTTGAACCTCGGATTCGGGAGGAACAATGCGGTTTTCGTCCCGGTCGCGGAACACTGGACCAGCTCTATACCCTCCGCAGGGTGCTCGAGGGTTTATGGGAATTTGCCCAACCAGTCTACATGTGCTTTGTGGATCTGGAGAAGGCATTTGACCGTGTCCCTCATGCCATTCTGTGGGGGGTGCTCGGTGAGTATGGAGTCCGGGGCCCTCTATTAAGGGCTGTCCGGTCTCTGTATGATCGGAGCAGGAGTCTGGTTCGCATTGCCGGCAGTAAGTCAGACTTGTTCCCGGTGCATGTTGGACTCCGGCAGGGCTGCCCTTTGTCACCGGTTCTGTTCATAATTTTTATGGACAGGATTTCTAGGCGCAGCCAGGGGCCGGAGGGGTTCTGGTTTGGGGACCTCAGGATTTCATCCCTGCTTTTTGCAGATGATGTTGTCCTGTTGGCTTCATCGGACCGGGACCTTCAGCATGTGCTGGGGCGGTTTGCGGCCGAGTGCGACGCGGCAGGGATGAGAATCAGCACCTCCAAGACCGAGGCCATGGTTCTCCACCGGGAAAGGGTGGCGTGCCTTCTCCGGGTGGGTGGAGAAGTCCTGCCTCAGGTGGAGGAGTTCAAGTATCTCGGGATCTTGTTCACGAGTGAGGGGACGATGGAGCGGGAGATTGACAGACGGATCGGTGCAGCGTCCGCAGTTATGCGGTCGATGTACCGGACCGTCATGGTGAAGAGGGAGCTGAGTCGAAAGGCGAAGCTCTCGATTTACCGGTCAATCTACGCACCTACCCTCACCTATGGTCATGAACTTTGGGTAGTGACCGAAAGGACAAGATCGCGGATACAAGCGGCCAAAATGAGTTTCCTCCGCAGGGTGGCTGGACGCCCCCTTAGAGATAGGGTGAGGAGTTCGGTCACCCGGGAGGAGCTCGGAGTCGAGCCGCTGCTCCTTCACATTGAGAGGAGTCAGCTGAGGTGGCTTGGGCATCTGTATCGGATACCTCCTGGACGCCTCCCTAGGGAGGTGTTCCAGGCATGTCCCACCGGGAGGAGACCCCGGGGAAGACCCAGGACACGCTGTAGAGACTATGTCTTTCGGCTGGCCTGGGAACGCCTCGGATTCCCCCCGGAGGAGCTGGAGGAAGTGTCTGGGGTGAAGGAAGTCTGGGCATCCCTGCTGAGGCTGCTGCCCCCGCGACCCGGGAACGGATAAAGCGGCAGACGATGGATGGATGGATGGATGGATGGATGGATGGATTGGTTATAAATGTTGGTGCTTCAGAATGGAGATTTTAATAGCTCTTCAACATTACATGATGCAGACAAAATTGATGACTGGATTTACCTCTGCGGAAAATATCCGCTTGATGTAAATGGAGCAGATTTTTATCTGGACTGACAACTCTTTGCTCCTTTAATTATGCTGCTGATGACATCACAGTAGCTTGGCTCAGACCAGGTTGAGTAGCCTAAGGAGCAAGACAGGTTTTTGACAATACCTCAGAGCGAATCTTGTAACTTTGATTTTGCTTTTACAGTACGTAACGTTGTTTTTGAACGGAGTTACTGCCTTGGAAGATTATTTTTCTAGTGTCAAGCTTATTGCCAAGAAGACTGCTTAATAGTAATGGTTAAGTGGAGTAGTCAGAAGAAGAAAGATTGCCGCTACAGGATGTGTAGTGTCTTCAAAAGAGAAAAAAAATTGTGCCGCTGAGACTGAGGTTGAGCCTGATTGTCCGTCGCGTATAACAAAAACTTAAATTAGAGAAATCAAAATAAGTTGAAGCTTTTATTAATGACAAAGTAAAGTAAATTATGATAAATGTGCACAAACTTGAAGTCAGACCCGCAAATAATAACACTCTTGTAAGGAATCAAGAACTGGATATTGCCATCAGAATAATAAGTTGTTTAGACTGAGAAAAGACTTTCAATTCAGCCTTGACCCAAAGAATCAAGACATCCTCAAGTACTGTATGGTTAACTGCATTAACGAAACAAAAAAAAACATACTGATAATCTTTTCTGGTGTTTATTCAGAACAAGTTGCTTCTGTCTGTCAACGACAGCTCAAGTTGAGGCAAGAGGACACATGCAAGTGTGTATTTGAAGGGATAGCAAAAGCAGGAAATCCAACCCTTCTGAATGACATCTACACAGAACTCTTCATCACAGAGGGATGGACAGCTGAAGTCAATCAAAAACATGAAGCCATACAAATCGAAGCTGCATCTTGGAAACAAGACATGAAGGAAACAAAAATCAGACCCGAAGACATATTCAAACTGCTACCTGGAAGAGTTGAACCAATCAAAACAGTGATGACGAAGGGGGTGGCCGGTATTGGAAAAACTGTCCTAACGCAGAAGTTCACTCTGGACTGGGCTGAAGGCAAAACCAACCAAGACATCCAGTTCACATTTCCATTCACCTTCAGAGAGCTCAACGTGCTGAAAGAGACAAAGTTCAGCTTGGTGGAACTTATTCATCGCTTCTTCCCTGAAACCAAAGGAATCTGCAGGTTTGAGAAGTTCCGGGTCGTCTTCATCTTCGACGGTCTTGACGAGTGTCGACTTCCTCTGGACTTCCACAACAATGAGGTCCTGGCTGATGTTACAGAATCCAGCTCTGTAGATGTTCTGCTGACAAACCTCATCAGGGGGAAACTGCTTCCCTCTGCTCAAATCTGGATCCTCACAAGACCTGCAGCTGCCAGTCTAATCCCCCCTGACTGTGTTGACATGGTGACAGAAGTCAGGGGATTTAAGGACACACAGAAAGAAGAGTATTTCAGGAAGAGATTCAAAGATGAAGAGATGGCTAGTAGAATCATCCCCCACATTGAGACATCACAAAGTCTCCACATCATGTGCCACATCCCCGTCTTCTGCTGGATCACTGCTACAGTTCTGGAGAAACTGTTGAAAACCACAAAGTCTCGAGAGCTCCCCAAGACCCTGACTGAGATGTACATCCACTTCCTGGTGGTTCAGGCCAAACTGAAGAAGGTCAAGTATGATGGAGGAGCTGAGACAGATCCTCACTGGAGTCCAGAGAGCAGAAAGATGATTGAGTCTCTGGGAAAACTGGCCTTTGAGGAGCTGCAGAAAGGAAACCTGATCTTCTATGAATCAGACCTGAGAGAGTCTCACATCGATATCAGAGAAGCCTCAGTGTACT
Organism: Cololabis saira; assembly: GCF_033807715.1. NCBI lineage: Eukaryota > Metazoa > Chordata > Actinopteri > Beloniformes > Belonidae > Cololabis > Cololabis saira. The sequence continues at coordinate 3,817,470 of NC_084610.1, read as the reverse complement.
CAGGAGTGTTCACACAGATCTTTAAAGAGGAGAAAGGATTGTACAAGGACAAGGTGTTCTGCTTCATTCATCTGAGTTTTCAGGAGTTTCTGGCTGCTCTTCATGTCCATCTGACCTTCATCAACTCTGGTGTCAACCTCTTAAAGGAACAACAGCTGGACACCCGTAATAAGTCTAAAAGAAAAAGAGATGGAGCTGATGAGAGAACTTTCTACCAGAGTGCTGTGGACAAGGCCTTGCAGAGTCCAAATGGACATCTGGACTTGTTCCTTCGCTTCCTCCTTGGTCTTTCACTTGAAACCAATCAATCTCTCCTAAAAGGTCTGCTGACTAAGACAGGAAGGAGTTCACAGATCAATCGTGAAGCAGCCCAGTACATTAAGAAGAAGATCGAGGAGAATCCATGCCCAGAGAAGTGCATCAATCTGTTCCACTGTCTGAATGAACTTAATGATCATTCTCTGGTCGAGGAGATCCAACAGTACCTGAGTTCAGGCAGTCTCTGCACAGACAAACTGTCTCCTGCTCAGTGGTCAGCTCTGGTCTTCATCTTACTGTCATCAAAAAAAGACCTGGAGGTGTTTGACCTGAAGAAATACTCGGCTACAGAGGAGGCTCTACTGAGGCTGCTGCCAGTGGTCAAAGCTTCCAAGAAAGCTCTGTAAGTATTGATACAAAACATCTTCAAATATGTTAATTTCTTTTACTATACAGAAAATAACTTCAATTAAATTTAGTGTTGTGAAATTAATGTTGGTGTACTTTACATGAAGGGAGAAATCCAGAAGATTATTCTACTATTCCAACACCATTGAATTGATCTTGTTATATTGTGTAATTACAATTGAATTCTTCCATTTTTGTTCTGCAGACTAAGTCTCTGTAATCTGTCAGAGAGAAGCTGCAGAGCTCTGTCTTCAGTTCTCAGCTCTAAGTCCACCAGACTGACAGAACTGGACCTGAGCAACAACGAGCTGAAAGATTCAGGAGTCAAGACGTTGTCTGTAGGACTGAAGAGTCCAGGATGTGAACTGGAAACACTGAGGTCAGTCTTCATTAAAATGTTTGATCACACATTACATTATTTAGTGTCACTAAAAAGGAGAATTGGGGTCTCGAGGAAATATCTGGTTTAAAGGACATGGATACGGATTTCCAGGTCAGATGAATTTATTTAACTGTGGTCTTTAGGCATCTACACACAGTAATAAACTCAAAAAACAGGCGGATGGCTAAACAGACGAAGAAAAGGGCACCATCTATCGGCAGCCACATGAAGGAAAAAGTAAACTGCCTTCACTCGACGGTGTTGGCACATAATGGTTGTGGTGCATTCAGGGACCGTTGGTAAAGTCTGGTGAGTCCAGTAACGTGGGACAATTCAAACCACAATGGAAAAATTAATAATATAAAATACTATGAACTATTAAATATAAACAGTGTGGGCTTTCTAACAGTCACTATCATTGTTAATGCCGTCATGCTTGAATAAACTGTAATAAACCAGTAGGAAATTCTAAGCTTCTCTCTTGCCTATAATGATTTTTATACACATGAAAATACCATTTAAAAAAAAAAAAAAGAGCTAAGAAATACCAATTAAATCACACATCAATTCAATTCGATTTTATTTGTATAGCGTCTAATACAACAGTTGTTGTCTCTAGACGCTTTCCAGAGACCCAGAACATGAACATAAACCCCCGAGCAATTATTACATAAACTATGGCAGGTAAAAACTCCTCTTTTTTCTTGTTTTAACATATATAAAGTGGTCTCCCCTCACCCTGCCAGCACAGGGGAGACAAAATACCATGAATTTCTGCAAGGTGTCTGACCCCCACCGGACAGAGTCCCCCAGTGTCACGTGGTTTTTTTTGAGCCGATTAAAATCTGCTCCCGTCGTGAGTCACGACGGGAGCAGATTTCCAGAGGTTCAGCCTCCGCTGCTGAAACCACGCCCACAACCAGCTCTCTACGCAGGCTCGAGCGGTCCTTACTCGAGCCAGTCGGACGCGGCGCCGCGGCAGAGCGGATCCGGGTTAAATCATCCAGGTTCCCTGGTGGTTTGGGAGCTGGGTCCTCGGAGGTCCTTCCCAGGCTGGACCAGCTTCACCCTCCGAGATTTTCAGCCAAATCTGTCGGTTTGATCACCGGTAGCGGTCGATGCGCAGCGGATGCGCCCCAGAGCGGATCTGTGCGCCCGCCGTGGGGTTGCGGCGCCCGTCGCGCAGCATCCGCCGGGCAGATCCGGCTGAAATTCCGCTGGTCAGTCCCCGGGAGTCCCTGCTACCAGTCCAGGCGGGTTCCTGCGGTCCCGGCCGGTCGGAACCGATCAGATTCCCGGTTAAAGCCGCGGTGATGTGCGCTGCTCCAGCCTACTTCCTGGTTTCCAAAGCGGAGTCCGTCCGACTAAATTGTCCAGGTTCCCAGCCGCTTTGGGAGCAGGGATTTCTGGGGTACGTCCCAGGCTGGATCAGCTTCACCCTCCGAGATTTTCAGCGAAATCTGTCGGTTTGATCACCGTTAACGGGGGAGGCTCCCCGGAGCCATGCCGGGCGCTCCCCGGCGTGGCTCCGGGGCCAGCGTTCAGCATCCGCCGGGCAGATCCGGCTGAAATAGTGCATAAATATTATTTATATACAACTCATATTTTATTTTTTTAACAATAAAGTTGCCATTTGTGAAAATTCAGTGTTGTGATAATTTACAGGCTCGGGCTGCTCTGGCGGAGCGAGGTTTATTCTCCTCCCCTGCTACACGTCATTCAGGGAGCCAATCAGCACAGAGCCTCATTATCATACCCCTTCCCTTAGAATGGAGCACAGAAAAAGGGGTTAGAAGCGGTAAAACTAGTGACAGTGCCCACAGGCTGGATTTATGATTTATGTAGAAAAAACAAGCTTTAGATTGTTTTTAAGACATTCAAGGCCTGTTTAAAATATACATTAAATGCCATAATGTGTCCCCTTTAATACCCACATCTTTTCAGTGATGTGAGTGGGCTTGCTTCATGTGTGCAACACATTTCTTTTTTTTTCCTTTTTACTGTACAATACAGTATGCATTACTTTCTACATATTTCTTTCCAAAAATAACCAGCTCCCTGAGGAAAAAAACCCAGCAGCAACAGCTAAACAAATAATCAAAATTTCAACAATTGCTCTGCAAAAATGTCAGCTTTAATCCCCACAACTTTTCAGTGAGTCTGGTGGGCTTGTTTCATGTTACAGATCCTCTCAAACCGGTTGCAGGTGAGAGATTACCACATGCATCTTCCTTCCAGTAGGACCGGGTAGTTGTGGGGCCTGAAGCAGCAGGTCCTGGTTAGATTCCTGAAGCAGCAGGTCCACGGTTAGATTCCCGCCGGCCAGACCATTACTTAATGTCATTCCCCTTCTCTCTTCCCCTTATTTCCGGCCAAATCTTAAAGAAATGAAAAATCTTAATTTTTTTTTTTTTTTTTTTAACTGAATCTACCTTCCAACCTCGCCGCGCCCCCCCCTAGGGGGCGCGCCCCCCAGTTTGGGAACCACTGCCTTAAGCCAAACAGTGGCATCCTGGACAGCTGTACCAAAATAGAGACATTTTCTATTAAATTACTCAAAATGGGGCCGAGTGGCTGGTAAGTTAACAAGTGGCTAACACAAGCGGCTACACTCAAACACAATAGCACCAAAACCACAACGTTGATTTTAATTTGCTGGAGGAGTTCCTTGGACAATGCTGATTAACAATATATCACATAAATCAGTACTTTTCAGTTCATGAATTGGGCCAATTGTCCTTATGGCCTTCTGCTTAGACACGTTTCCTCCTCTGACCCTTCCAGGCCAATCTAGAACGTGTCATTGCAGTGAGCTCGTTACAGATATCAAGACATCTTGAAACTAAGACTTCTGATGCTCTATTAGGTTTTTCTTCACAGTTGTGTTGTCATGTGTGTGTTGTGTTTCTGCAGACTGTCAGGCTGTCTGATCACAGAGAAAGGCTGTGCTTCTCTGGCATCAGCTTTGAGCTCCAACCCGTCCCATCTGAAAGAGTTGGACCTGAGCTACAATTGTCCAGGAAAATCAGGGGTGAAGATCCTCTCTGCTGGACTGAAGAATCCACATTGGAAACTGGAAACACTCAGGTATTGTGATGCAGCCACGCAGAAGATCAAGAGCGCTCAACACCATGTCCTCCAAAACTATTATTAGTCATTTCCCTGCCTCCTCTGAGATAATAATAATTGACTGGCTCGCAGCTCCACAGCTCAAGCACATCAAAGAGTGTGTACAATCTGAACCATAGACCACAGGTCTTCATGTTAGTGGGCACTGCCTCATTAAATGTGTCAAACACTAAAAACATTGCATCCCAAACACCACCTGCTTAAATTAGGTATTAGGTATAAATAACATTCACTTCACAGCTTTAAGCAGTTTTTGACTACTGACAATCGTTCTAGATAAAAGCGTTGCGGTTTCACTCATCCACACATGGTCTTCTCGTCAGCCTGGCTGATTCAGCAAAGATGAAATCAAATCAAAAGACTGGTGAAATTAGACAACCATAGGACTTTAGAGATGCTACTCTCAAGTTAGACCTTGGTGTGTTCCTTTTTGACATTGAAGAACCTGTGTATGAGAGCTGTCAAATGTTCATGTTTTCATACTGAAAAGAGAGTAAACTGGACTGATCCCCTCTTCTCTTCAGGATGGAGCCTGCTGGAGTCCAGTGGATGAAACCAGGTCTGAAGAAGTGTAAGTCGTTTTTCATGAGATTAATGAAAACAAAGCAGCTTCAAACTATCACACAACCATTCATGAGTCAATCAGTGATGACAGATCAATAACTCCAGCAGGGTTGTTTTTTCTTCTATCTATTAGATTCCTGTGAACTGAGAATCGACACAAACACAGTGAATAAAAACATCAAATTGTCTGAAGACAACAGGAAGATGACCTGGTTGAAGGAGGTTCAGTCATATCCTAATCATCCAGACAGATTTGTTGAGTGGCCTCAGCTGCTGTGCAGAGATGCCCTGACTGGTCGATGTTACTGGGAGGTCCAAAAGAAGGGCAGAGTTGAGATATCGGTGAGTTACAGAGGAATCGGAAGGAAAGGAGACAAGAAAGACTGTGTCTTTGGGAGGAATGAGCAGTCCTGGAGTCTGGAGTGTTTTGAAGATGGTCAGTATTCTGTCAGACCAGGATCCTATTCCATCTCCTCTTCCTCAGTCTCAAATGGAGCAGCAGTTTATGTGGACTGTCCTGCTGGGACCGTGTCCTTCTACAGTGTCTCCTCTGACAAACTGAAGCATCTCCACACCTTCAACACCAACTTCACTGAACCTCTTTATCCTGGATTTGGGTTCTGGCCCGATTCTTCTGTGACTTTGGGTTCAGCTTAGTAATTCATTGAACTGAAAGTCCAATGTGTACTAGGGATGGTAACAATTAATCGATTTTAGATAAATTGTGGATAAGAAATTACTCGATTATATTAATCAATCAACAGTTAATCACCATTTTATCATTGGGCTGTTCCGTGATGCTGATTTAATGTCTCGTTCCGCTCACACGATGGCGCCGTTGCCATAGCCTATTCAAAATGTCATGTCATGCATACACCTCCCTGCTTCCTTTACCGACAGCTGTCTGTTGTCCTGCAAACACAACACAGAAACCAAGAAGCAGTCGTGGTCAAAACCGAGTCCTGTGTGGGAACGAGTGGCGTAGCCACCAGTGTGTCAGGGTGTGCCTGTACCACCCACAGAGATAGCTTGCACACCCAAAAATGTGATGCTTTTTTTCTGTTATAGGCTTACTAACATGTTGTATTCTAAATCTATGCTATTCCTATGTAATCATGATGTTCAAAATAATTCAAAATAAAACTTTATTTTAGCATGTAAAAACTTCCGTCAGGCGATGTGTTGCGGCACCTGCAACCGACCCTGATTGACTGTGTTTATGCAACTCATCAAACGGATTGTGGATGGTGGACATGAGTTCCCGTCCATTATTTAAGTCTTAGTCTCCTGTGACAAAGATATTTTCCCCAAGATTAACTGTGTGCTCGTATTCTGATATCATTGCCTGTTACAAGTTGCTGTTTGGAGTGCCTTTTTTCAGTTGTCAACAGGATCAGAGCCTTCAGCAGAGCGACAATGCTCACAGAGAGACTGAGTAGACTCTTGTTAATCACAGAGAAACTGGACTCTGATGAAATAATACATTTATTCAAGGCCAAGCCACCCCATCTTGCCCTTTAAATTGAGAGCTGTGCAGTAGCACAGGTAAGCAGCAATATGGTTGTCTTTTACCCTGCTGCTTTGCTTTGTAATATACAACCATCAGGCCAACCTGTTACATATTCATATGTGATGAATGTTAAGCCAGATAGTCGTGTTCAGCCTATGGTTAAATAGCTTTGTTGATCATGCGTAATGTGGATACGTTTTGGCTCTGAGTGCATGAGTACGCGCATGAGTGTTATATTTCACTATGTTCGCTTCATTGGACATGCGTGTGGTTATGTTTTTGTGATTTTTTATTTTTTAGGACATGCATATGTAATGGTGATAAAATTCCTATTAATTCTGATTAACAAAGGCAAGGCTTGGAGTCATGATATTGTAACAGTAAAAAAAAAACTATCATAATCCATCACTTTGTAAAGAATGTTTAATCGTCGTTTTGCTCATCACTTGTTAAAGAATGTTTAATCGTTGTTTTGCTCACCGAACGGGTTCTGATTGGTTGTGCCTGCACTTACCTTTAGAGGGGAGACGCGGTGTTTGTTATTGAGCCAATACAGAACTGGACTCTGATTAACAAGCATCGTCTCTGTGTGTCTGTTTCACATCTTCCCCTTTACAGGTAAGAAATTGTGATTGTTTGGCACTTTGCACTGTTTTATATACTTTTTATTTGTAAGAATACAAACAACAGTTGAGATATAGTATAGTTGTAGTGACTTTGAGAGTGAGTTTAAGAGTGAGAGTGAGATTTTATTTACTGCTAACTTTTACTGGCTCGGCGTGCCTGCGTGTGTGTGGATACGTTATAGCTCTGATTGCATGAGTGTTATATTTCACTATGTTCGCTTCATTGGGTGTGTGGTTATTGTAATGATAGTACTCCTGACCACCAGAGGGCAGATTAACTACCATTCCTGCCTAGTTACTTATCCAGGTGTACTGATTATCCCTGTGTACAAACATTATATGATTGTGTCTCTGTAACATGTGCTGTGGTTCACAAGTGAATAAACAAACCTGAAGCAGAACCCAAGTTTCTTTATTTTCATGTTAAGAAACATTACATGGTATCAGGAATGATATTGTCATGGAAAGTGTTAAGCCGCCTGACGCTGTGAATTGGTCTGATAATGTGGACTACGAGTGGCGAATGTTCAAACAGCGTTTCAAGCTGTACCTGCAAGCTCTCGGATTGGTCACTAAACTGGACGCCCGGAAAATTGCACTGCTTCTTACCGTCGCTGGACCTCAAGCTTTGGAGGTATATAACACGTTTGTGTATGCCGAGGAGGAAGATGGAGATAAGTTTGACAACGCCATCGGCAAGTTTGATGAACATTGTTCACTAAAGAAAAATGAAACATTTGAGCGGGATGTGTTTCGCTCGCGCTATCAGCAGCCTGATGAGAGCGTGGATGTTTTTGTGACGGACTTAAAGTTGAAAGCAAGATTGTGCAATTATGGACTACTGCATGATTCCATGATCCGGGATCAGCTTGTGTTCGGGATTTGTGACAGAAAAGTAAGAGAGATATTGTTACGTGAGACTGATCTCACTCTGACAAGAGCCGTGAAGATATGCCAGGCCAGTGAATTAGCTCTGCAGCACGCTAAAACGTTTGGGGAACAAGACAAAGACAGTGCAGCCGTTGCCATGGTGTCGGGACCGTCTGGACGGACACAAAGACAGAAAACGGGGCAGGCGAAACAGCAAAAAGGTACAGAGACTTATAATTGTAAAAGATGCGGCACTCGTCATGCACCAATTCAATTCAATTAAATTTTATTTATATAGCGTCTAATACAACAGAGTTGTCTCTAGACGCTTTCCCGAGACCCATACCCAGAACATGACCCCCGAGCAGTTATTACATAAACAATGGCAGGTAAAAACTCCCCTAGTGGGAGAAAAACCTTAAGCCAAACAGTGGCAAGGAAAAACTCCCCTTTAGGAGGGAAGAAACCTTGAGCAGTACCAGGCTCGTAAGGGGGGACCCTCCTGCCGAAGGCCAGACTGGGGGGGTCGGGACGTCAACAGCACAGCAGGCAGGTGGAAGCAGCAACGGGATGACCAGGGGTGGGGACCGCAGGCCAGCACACAGCTCCCGAAGCTCCGGCCCAATCATCAAGTCCCAGGTTGGGGTGCAGGGTCGGGGAAAGGTTGAAAAGGGGCAGGGCCAGGGAGAGGAGGCCAAGAGAATGCCCCGCATACAGGAAAATTTGCAACAAGTGTAAAGGACAGAATCATTATGCCAAGCAATGTTTTTCGAAGGGGAAACAAAGCAGGGCTGCACGTGTTCATGCTGTGGAAGAAACTGATCTCTCGGACTCGTTCTTTGTTGGCATGGTGATGCAGGAGGAGTCCACACATGCACCTGAGCCCTCACAGGCACCTGAAGGGGAGTGGACAGGTGTGAGTGCATTTGAGCGGCCCAAGTGGACAGCACCACTGCATGTAAATGGAGCTGTCATTCTTCCCAAACTGGACACAGGAGCACAAGCTAATCTGGTGAATGTGTTGGACATCAAAGCCATGAAGGTAAAGTCCCACATACATCCAAATGCAAAACCTCTTAAAGCATATAATGGTCAGCTCATTGAGAACAAAGGCACCTGCAGACTTAAGGTTAAAGTCAAAGGAAAGGAACACAATGTTATGACTCATTGCTTGGTGACGAAGCATGTGAACGGCTGGGCCTAGTCAAGAGAGTGTATTGTATCGATGCACAGGACAGTGTAAAGACAATCTTGGATCAGTATCCAGACATCTTCGAGGGGTTTGGTGTTTTGCCATTCACCTACAAGATTCAACTTAAGGATGATGCACAGCCAGTATTTCATGCTCCCAGGCGGGTTCCGGCTCCACTAAGAGAGAAGCTAAAACAAGAACTTGACCGAATGGAGTCACTGGGAGTAATAAAGAAGGTCGAGCTGCCCACCGAGTGGGTGAATTCAATGGTGTGTGTTAAAAAGCCAACTGGAGCCCTACGTGTGTGCATGGATCCAAAAGATTTGAATGCCAACATAAAGAGAGAACATTATCAGATTCCAACGAGAGAGGAGATCATAAGTGAAATGGCTGTTGCAAAATTCTTCAGTAAGTTGGATGCATCCCAGGGCTTTTGGCAGATAAAACTGCATGAAGATAGCACAATGTACAGTACTGTACATTCAATACACTGTTTGGCCGTTACTGTTTCCAAAGGATGCCTTTTGGAATTTCCTCTGCTCCTGAAGTGTTCCACAGAAGCATGGAGCACATCATAGAGGGCATTGATGGAGTAAGGGTGTGTTTGGATGACCTCATACTGTGGGGATCCACACTGGAGCAGCATAATGAAAGACTCATCAAGGTGCTAAAAAACATACAGAAATATGGGCTAAAGCTGAACCGAGCCAAATGTCAGTTTGGTGTGAATGAGATCACTTTTCTGGGAGACAAGCTGTCAAGAGCAGGTGTGGAGCCAGAGAAAAGTAAAGTAAATGCAATACTGGAGATGCCCAGGCCTGAAGATAAACAAGGTGTGTTGAGAGTGCTTGAAATGATCAATTTTGTTGGAAAATTCATACCAAACCTGTCCTCCAAAACTGTACACCTGAGACAGCTGCTGCATGATGGAAGGGAGTTCAAGTGGACTAATAAGCATGAGGAAGAAGGGGCACAGCTGAAAACCTTTCTCACAACAGGGCCAGTGCTGACATTCTTTGATCCATCTAAGAAGATTAAAATATCCACTGAGATAAGATAAGATAAAAAATCCTTTAATAGTCCCTCAGAGGGGAAATTTCCAACTATGTCTATAGCCTGCCAAAGTTTGTAGCAGAAACAGACCATAAGCCATTAATATCCATTATCAAGAATTATCTCAGCGAAATGTCACCAAGAATTCAAAGACTGACGATGAAGTTATAACGCTATGATTTTGACTATATATATATATATATATATATATATATATATATATATATATATATATATATACAGGGCTGCACATAATTATTTTGGTCTGGTGCTCAGAGGAGCCCCTGGATATGTGACTTGGGCCTCCAAAAACGCGGTGACCCGTCTCGCCGGATCGATAAAAGAAGGATGCAGGAATAAGTTATAGGCAAAACGATATTTATTCACTTATAAAGATGAATGGCTCAATATGGTCCTTTACAAAGTTAATTTATTTCAATGATTCAACTAGAATATGGTGTAAAAGTTAATTTATTTCAATAATTCAACTAGAAAATGGTGTAAAAGTTAATTTATTTCAATAATTCAACTAGAATATGGTGTAAAAGTTAATTTATTTCAATAATTCAACTAGAATATGGTGTAAAAGTTAATTTATTTCAATAATTCAACTAGAATATGGTGTAAAAGTTAATTTATTTCAATAATTCAACTAGAATATGGTGTAAAAGTTAATCTATTTCAATAATTCAACTTAAAAGGGGAAACTAATATATTACCTAGTCTTATTACATGCAAAGTAAGATATGTTAAACCTTTATTTGTTATAATTTTGATGATGGAATTGTTTATTGATTTCATAAAATATTCTCTAATTTATTTTTTATTTGGGGTTTTCATAACTGCTGCACGCAGTGAAGGACGCTGGCTGATTTATGGTTCCGCGTTGCACCAACGCAGAGTTTACGGGGTAGGATACGCGGGAGCGCGAACGTACGGTGCGCGTCGCCGCGTAACATCATGCAGCCACTTCTCGGCAAACACGTTTTCTGTTTCTATCCACGGGTAGTGGTTCAGTTTGGCGTCTCTTTGTAGTTGGTGGTGGTGGAACGCACAAATTATTACTTAATGGCGCTTGTTTCTTGGACATTTTGACGAGACGTGTCGGAGTTTGTTCAGTAAAACTGATCCTTACCTCTCTCCCTGCGCAACCCACCGCAGCAACGGACGCGCTGTGATTGGCCAGCCCAGTACAAACTTTGAGTGGCAGTTCTGGGGAAAAGCTCTCCCAATAGATTTTTTTAATATTAGTATTCTGGTCCGGCCACAACCAATAATATGAGCCCCAGCTGGTGGTACGCAAAAGCGCTTTCCAGCACAAGATTCACAGCGCACTGTGGATTTTGACAGCGCATGCGCTCTGGCGGCCCACTTATGTGCAGCCCTGTATATATATATATATATACACACATATATCCACCGCCGTGGGTTCCCTGGCTGCCTCTTCCCATGGTTGTGGGGGCTCCACCCGGGCTTACCTCTGTCGCCTGCCGGGAGGGGGTTTCCTCTGGCCCTCTGTGGGCGGCTGGGTTCGGGTTTCTTCCTTGTCGGCTTCTGGGGCCTTGTGTACAAAACGTACAGTGCACAAAAAACGTGCGTACGCCACTTTCTACGCTCACGGTCGGATGTGCGAAACGTGATTTGAACGTAGAAAGTTGTGGCTGGCGTACGCACTTTTCTGAGGTTTTGTCCGTTGGCGAAACTCACTGGTGATGTAGTGAAGTGCAGAATATGGGGAAACGTGACGTCAACAATAAGTTCACGACCACATGAAGGACACAACAGTCCCCACATCACCAGATAAATTACACAAGAGTGGAGCTGCAACAATCTCACAATCAACCACATGATTTGAACAAACAACTAAAGGCAGGAGCTCAACGATGGAACCCGGCACAGTCAATCATCTGCCGGGTCGCAAATATTTTGCAGAGACAGCTCTGCCTGAGCTGTACATAAAAGTGAGAGAAGAGCTGGCCGGTCATCTCACAAATGTGACCCATTTCTCAACAACTGCCGATATGTGGAGCAGCAGAACGTGTGAGCCATACCTCAGTTTGACGATCCACTACATTGACAATCTGGAGTTAAAAAGCAAGTGCCTTCAGACGAGCTTTCTGCCTGAGGATCACACTGGCGAGATCATCGCACAAGGTCTGCAAGATGCTCTCATATCATGGAGCTTAAATGAAGCTCATCAGGTGTGCATCACCACCGATAAGGGTGCTAACATTATCAAAGCTGTGAGCCTGAACCGGTGGACACGTCTACAGTGTTTTGGCCATCGCCTGCATCTCGCAATTGGTGAGTGTTTACCCGTGATAAAATAGTAATCATATTTATTATGAGCAATGTTGTAACAGCATGGTCATAACACAGAGAACGTAATAATGTTATATCTATGCAATTAAAGTGTGTGTGTGTGTGTGTGTGTGTGTGTGTGTGTGTGTGTGTGTGTGTGTGTGTGTGTGTGTGTGTGTGTGTGTGTGTGTGTGTATGTGAGAATGTGGGAGTGAGTGAGTGTGATTTTTCAAAAAAGTACATTACTGTGTGTCTTAGCTGAGGCACCCAAGAGTTTTTATATATATTGTCTTACATGTCATTTTTTTCTTTTTCTGCGTTAATGTGTCAGTAGAGTAGACTGCTCTTTATAGTGCATTTTTTATATTTTGAAACTTCTTCACTTCACATCTTCACTTCTACACATTACTGTATAAAAAAAGAATTACCAAAATTAGTTTTGGTGTTAGGCTGAGTGGATATCTTCACAATTACTATAACATTTTAAATTATTCTAACATTTTTAATTTTTGTTTTCATTCTCAGAGAGAAGCATGAAGGACCCCCGTATTGACCGTGCTGTTGCTGTGTGTAAGAAGGTGGTGAGCAGCTTCTCTTTCAGTTGGAAGAGGAGGAGAGACCTGGCCACAGCGCAGCAAAAGCTGAATCTCCCTGCACACCAGCTGATCAGTGAGTCTCCTACCAGGTGGGGATCCCGAGAGAAGATGATAGAGCGGGTGCTGGAGCAGGAGAAGGCCATTTCTCAAGTCTTAGCTGCAGACAAAAAAACCCGGCATCTCGTTCTCACGTGGCAAGACCTGGAAGTCCTAGAGTCAGTGCACAAGGCTCTCAAACCCCTCCTGGAATTCACTGACGCTCTATCCGGTGAGAGCTATGTCACAGTGTCTTATGTTAAGCCTGTGCTCCATCTCTTCCATTCCAGCCTCTTGGCAAGTCAGGAGGATGACACTCCACTGACTCAGTCTATCAAAGCCTCCATCCTTGATTACATGAGGGAGAAGTATTCTGATCCTTCCACTAACAACCTGCTGGACATGGCAGGCTTAGTGGATCCTAGGTTCAAGATAACATACTGCACAGGAGAAAAGGTGGAGGACATCAAGAGCAGAGCCATAACTGAGATGGAGGCAATGCTGTCCAAGTCTGATCAGGGACTGTCTCAAGATGCAACAGTATCACACCCAGCTCAGCCACCAAGGAACAAATCCCTTGGTAGCTTCTTTAAAACTGCAGCAACACCCTCTGCCACAATATCACAGAGAGAGCGGATTGAGAAAGAGTTGTCTGCCTACTTGCAGTCTGAGATTGTTGACAGTGAAGCAAATCCATTGCAGTGGTGGAACAACCATGAGGAAATGTTCCCAAACCTGAAGAATGTGGCAAAAAAGTATCTGTGTGTGCCCGCCACCAGTTCCCCATCGGAAAGGGTATTTAGTACCAGTGGGAATATAGTTACATGCCATCGAGCATCTCTCAAACCAGACGCTGTTGATAGGCTTGTGTTTTTGGCACAAAACCTCTAAACAACCTGGTACTCATTGGTTTTTGTCACAAAGGCAGAACACACCAGGCACAAAATACAACTAAATATTTTTTTTTACTTTTTATTTGTGCCTTATATTTCATACAGAAGAAACCAAAACTAAAGCTGTGAACCTTTCAAAAATGAACCTCATTCACCTTTTGTGAATTCTTTGTTTAGGCATTGTGGCTGCTACCATAGGATTGTGATTCTTAAATACATTTTCTTTTTCACCATTTTATTTCCTATTATGCAGCTATTTTTTATTTTACCGATTTTGAAATTACCTGTGTGATATCCTGCACAAAAGTGCATTATATATTTATTTTAAAATATCCTAGTGGCATTATGCACAAGTGAACTTTAATTTAGTGTTGTTTTGAAATGTCATCTTAGGGACATCATGCACAAAAGTGCATTATTTATTTCTTTTAAAATATCCTAGTGGCATTATACAAGTTAACTTTAATTTAGTGTTGTTTTGAAATGTCATCTTAGGGACATCATGCACAAAAAGGCACTTTATTTGTTTTAAAATATTGTAGTGGCATTAAGTACAAAAGTGTACTTTAATTTTGTTTTGAAATGCCATGTTAGTTACAGCATGCACAAAAGTGCACTAATGTCTTGTTTTGAAATGTTGTCTGTGTGACAATCTGTTTTTTTGTTTTGAAATGACAATTTTTATGTTGTGCCACCCCTTACTTAGTAGCTTTTTTAATAAATACAGTTTTGGTAAACTTGAATTATTTGTGATTTCCCCCTTTTTGCATGAATGTTTAAAATTACCATATAATAATGCAAAATGAACAAGAATGTTTCAATGTAGACATAGAATCATCATACTGGTTTTATTGTATGCATCAAAGTGTTAATTCAAGGCAAAGGCCAAATATCGAGATATATATCATGTATCGTGACATGGCCTAAAAATATCGAGATATTAATAAAAGGCCATATCGCCCAGCCCTACTCAGTAATTTTCCGTCTACCTTCAGTCCCTGGTTCATCAATGGCGACTCCAATCTGATGCATCAGATCACACGACCTGCTGGTCCAGGACTAAGACTGGACCATCAGCTGGTTTAGTCTGGACCTGCTGGTCCAGGACTAAGACTGGACCATCAGCTGGTTTAGTCTGGACCTGCTGGTCCAGGACTAAGACTGGACCATCAGCTGGTTTAGTCTGGATCTGCTGGTCCAGGACTAAGACTGGACCATCAGCTGGTTTAGTCTGGATCTGCTGGTCCAGGACTAAGACTGGACCATCAGCTGCTTTAGTTTGGACCTGCTGGTCCAGGACTAAGACTGGACCATCAGCTGGTTTAGGTACCAAGAGGATCCTTCTGGATCTCTGCCCTGAACTGGACCAGCTGCTCCGGTGCAGACCAACCTGATGTTTTCAGCTGGAGCTGCTGACGGGTCGGACATCTCTGTCACCATGATGACCGTATGGGAGTTTCAAGTAGATTTTCACTTAAAATAAGTAGAAAAATCTGCCAGTGGAACAAGATTTTATTGCTTGTAATGAGAAGATAAATCTTGTCCCACTGGCAGATTTTTCCTACTTATTTCAAGTGAAAATGTACTTGAAACAGGTGAAAATTGTCAAATAAGTTATTTTTTCTGGTGTTATTTTTCTCGTGATGACTCTAAATGTTGAAATAGCAGTAAAACCACATTCATTGATGAAATGACATAAGGGATAGAAAGGGATTTTAATAAATGTATTAAAATGAACACATCAGTCTATTGAATTTCATTTTATTTTATTATTAACAAAGTTCTTCTCCTCTGTCGAGTCGCTCTCTCTCCATCTTCTCCTCCTTGTCCTTACGCTCTCTCTGCATCTGCTATTTATTTCAGCTCCCGGACAAATTCTCTGTCAAAACACAGCAATGAAATGTAGTTATTTCATGAAAATACAACGAACTACCGATATATAACGTTGTCATAACACTTAAATCACTTTTATTTACCTAGCAAGCACGCTAAGATAACTAACAAAAACCTAACATACTATTAAAGACCTAACTTAAATCCTTTTAGGCCAGCATTTCGGCGCCCACTGAAGAGGGCTTTGTTGGCGGACCGCCACACAATCAGCGCCTCGGTGTCCTTATCTGTCCCTAATAAAGATAAGTTATATGTTTTCTTCATGACAGCTTTCTATCGTTAACTGTAACGTTACTTTGGCTGACTTAACGTTACGTTATCGCTTTGTATTAACGTTATTAGGACAAATATGCCAAGTTCTACATTCATTACAAATGGGCAACGTAGCTTTGTCACAATTTTTAATCGTTGTCCTTACACTAAATTGAATTAAAAAAGTTATATATTAAAGTTACTTACATTTATATTCCTCCTTCTCCCTCTCCACGGTCCAACTAGTCCTTTCTGCCATGACATCACATCACTGTCCGGTTGTCGCTGTTCTATTTCGTCCGCCATTACCAGTTCAGGGTGCTCCCGTTCGGGCTCTCCCTGTCCCCAAGAGTTTTCACCAGGTGCGTGGCGGCAGCCCTCGCTCCCCTGCAGGCACAGGGTATGAAGGTTCTGCCGTACCTGGACGACTGGCTGATATGCGCGCCGTCCCGAGAACAAGTGGTGGCAGCAGGGGGTGCGGGGGTTCTCCCTTAAGAAATCACTTGCCCCTCCCCTACATGAAGAACAGCTGACAGTGCGCACAAGCTTTACCAAAACATAGCGAACCAACCATCTACAGTAAAAAAGGAACATGACTATAATTATTATCATAGTCACATAGGCGGCGGGTGACAGAAAATATTTGGTGAAGCTAGGGAGGAATTCTCGCGCGAAAATTTTGAAGTTTTTTTTCACCCAAAACAGTTGCATAACAATGATTTGAGCATAATTTGACCAATATTACCGGCAGTGCAGTCTCCTCCTCCTCCCGGGTCATCACTGCTCATATGGCCGGCTGCACCATCAGGAGAGCCGGTGTTAGAC
Organism: Cololabis saira; assembly: GCF_033807715.1. Taxonomy (NCBI): domain Eukaryota; kingdom Metazoa; phylum Chordata; class Actinopteri; order Beloniformes; family Belonidae; genus Cololabis; species Cololabis saira. The sequence continues at coordinate 3,800,682 of NC_084610.1, read as the reverse complement.
ACTGGGGGGGGGGGTCTGCAGGTGCAGTCGCTCTCCTCCCACTCACTGTCACATTGGCAGCAGCTTCGGCAATGTTTTGTGTCTGTTTCTCTTTTGGTTTAAAAAATGAACGTATATCCATCTTGGTCTTGACTTGGAGCTTTGTGTTGTGTTTTGAAAGGAGCGCTGCTGGCTCGTTATTTGTAATTGGCGGACAAAAATGCGGATGTTTAAAAACAAAATTTGCGGTTCTGATCACCTGAGCGGTCCGCACTATGGGTCCGCAGACCAGGGGGGTGTGACTGGCTACTTTTCATTTTTTTAATTAAAATTACCCCTATATTCAGCCTTCATCTCAAATGTGGCTTACAATGTTGTGGAACAGAAACAGCAACCACAAATATTTATATATTTATAATCTTTTATTGTCATTTCAATTTTTCCAGGGGGTGCTGCAGCCCCTGCCGCACCCCCACTTCCGGCGCCTATGCGCGGAGTCGGCGTGGCGAGGAGCTGCGCGGCGGACAGTGAGTCGCGCTGTGAAGCCTGATTTATGGTTCCGCGTTAAATCGACGCAGACCTACGCCGTAGGTTAAGCGGCGACGCGCAACGTACGGGCGCGTCCCCGCGTAACCTACGCCGTAGGCTGCGTCGATTTAACGCGGAACCATAAATCATCCTTAAACCACCTGCAGCCCGGGAGGAAAAGTTAAGGAGCGGCTGCGAGTTGTTCATCGGCATTGCTGGTTCGTTTTCTTAACTCTGAGCTTTGTTTGTTAGTTTGCTGGTGTTTTTTTTTTTCCTCTCTGTGATTTTTAAGTTATTTGTGAAGAAGTTCTGAGTTCCCTGTGGGAGTTTTTCTGTGTTTTTCTATTAAACTACGCCTCGTTTTGGCTAAAGTTTAACCCGGTTTTATTTTTAAAATTATCTTCAAAACATAAAAAGAAATCGATCAAAAATCACAATTAATACAGAAATTATTGGTGCTGTAAACATGTGTCTTTTTGGAAAGGTGCACAACATGGACTTTGGTAGAATAAGAACAAAAGTGCATTTGGATGAAGGGAATGTCATCCTGACTTCCCACATGAAAAAGATTGTTGGAAACAGTTAGGCACCAAATATAATATATTAAATTTTCTCAGATGGCAAAAATAAGAACTTTATTGATCCCACATAGGAGTAATTCATGTTATATCAGCTATAGAGAACAAGGTAGTGCCTAAAAACAATATTCTCACCAACAAAACATATTTAAAATTTTCCAAGTAACAAAATAACATTTTTCGGTCAATGTAATAACATTTGAACCATCTTTCAGACAATTAAATTTGTTCATGAGAAAATATGTTTCTCTGTTTTTCTTTTGTGAGGGGGGAGCACACAGTCACAAGAACACCATGCTTATGACCACAGAGAAAGATCCTCATGTCCCTTGACAATGACAGAGTTGCAGAAAAAAGTGACCTGTTGAAGAAACTCCTTATCCCTAAACATTGAGAAAAATGGCATTGCTGGTTTGTTTTTTTAGGTTCACATTCAACCTTCATTTCTATGTGAGTATTCAAGTTAAACTGTGTATTTACACCCTCTTTACATTGTGATTTATCATAACTCATACAGTGTTGTGTATTTCAGATACCTGTTTTGTATTGGTTCAAGCAGAGGGACTGCAGTGAGACCTTAATTTCTATGTGAGAGTATTCAAGTTAAACTAGAATACTGTGCTCTTAACACATCTAGTCAAATCAGTGCTATTGCTATAATTTGGATGGTATAGTATCATGAGCCACAATTAAGTATTGTGACACTCATGCCAGGCGTTATTGTTGTTGAGTCAACGCCGCCGCCGCCGCCACCCCCCCCGGGAAGCATGCCCCCACTGCTGAAAAAATTCCTAGAGGAAACACTGGGCTCATATACTGAGGTTACAGTCCTCCTGCAGTGGTTGCAGGTTCCAATCCGAGCCTGGGCACCTTTGCTGCATATCATCCCCATTCTCTCTCTCTACCTTCCTGTCTGCTACTTCAATAAAGAGCCCCAAAAAAAGGAAAATTAAAAAGAAAAGAAAAAAAAAAATCACACTACTGGTTGTTGAAAGCCACTTTAAATAGGTCGGTTTTTAGCCTAGATCTAAAAATGCTGAGGTCAGAGATAAGCAGCATCTCGTCAGAAAAGGCTCGGTCACCCCAGTGTTTATATTTTGACCTCGGGACTTCCAGCAAAAGTTGATCAGTTGACTTAAGTGCAGTTAAAAGCTTGGATAAATACAAGGGTGCAAGGTCAAAAATAGCTTTAAAAACGAACATCAAAAGTTTAAAATCATTCGATAAAGGACAGGAAGCCAATGGAGGGATTCAAGGACCGGAGTGATGTGCAAACGTCTGTTAGTGTTGGTTAAAAGATGGGCAGTAGCAAGTTGCCGTCATCTGCAGCACTTTTATCATCAATGGTTAAACATTATTACAATTATTGCATTATTTATTGCATTGAACATTATTACATTTTGGAGCAACAAACAAACATTAACTTTGAACTTCAATCCCTGATAAAGCAACATAATTAAACTGCAACTATAAAATCATTAAATGGGTAACAAACGGGTAAATGGGTAACTATAACCGACTCATAAGGAAAGTAAAACTCTACTTGGAGATTTTTTTCTCCGGTTTGGTGAAATCACAAGGACCAACTGAATCCATAAAACTGTATCATGCTCAGTTAAAACATGTTTTCCAGACATTAAGCGGCTCGAGAAGACAGACGATGGTTGAAACCATCGCCTGTTTGGATTCTGCAGATTGTTTTGATGCTTCGAGTCATCGTCCTGCTGCATCAACCAACTTTCTAACAAAGTGCAGGTGTGGACAGCCACCCTCACATCACACTTTAACATGTTAAAGTTTAAAATTGTTAAAGTGAACTGCAGCCTGGTCTACGCTGGACGGGATTCACTGGAATGAAATTTCATTGTGCCGGGACGCTGGCTCAATAAAGAATATAAAATCTTGAATGTTTAAATAAAACTTGGAAGTCCCTTTTCTACATGATGAGAGCAAGCGTTCAAAGCATCAAAGCAAGCCCAGAGCATGACGCTCCCTCCACCGTGCCCACGGACCATTTGCTCTTCTTGTATGACAAAATACTTAGTATTTTTGTTCAATGATTATTCAATAACTTAGATATAGTAGACTCATGTACAGAGATGTTTGCTGCTTCCAGTGATGCCTATGTGGCTAGCAGTGTTGGTAATAACGGTGTTACTAACAGCATTACTTTTTTCAGGAACAAGTAATCTAATTAATTACTTTTCCCATCGTTGCAACGGCGTTACCCTTACTGAGAATGTGAAGTGAGGCATTACTACAATTTGGTTGAATAAAGCGCAGTGTCAGGTTTTGGGTATGTGATGACACCGTTGCAAACTCGATGGTGATTGGCTGGGTGCTCGGATCGTGCCCTGCTCACGCTGTCTCACTGCACGCTCCGACTACCAGAAACAAAGAGACCACGGCAACGAGCCAGGCAAATTCAAAGGTTATATTTTTTCAGGTTGGAAGTACCGGCACTTCTTCTCACTCCTTGAGTTTAAAGGAAAAAAATGTTTGTTATATGCACCCCATGCCCAGGAAAAAAGATAACCACGTCTGCCTCAAGCAACTCAAACCTTATGAAGCACGTCACGTCAACACATGCTAACACGCCACTTGCTAACACGCCACATGCTGCTAACCCAACCCCAAGCCCAAATGAAACCAGCGAAGGAGACAGAGCCACTTAGTTTAAACAAGCAAAGCTCCATTTTCCGGGTCAGCAACAGGTGAACACATTGATTGCCAGGTATGTTGTTGAAATATGCTACCCATGTCCACTGTGGAGTCTGAGTCATTCAGAGTTATCCTTGCTAAAATACCAGTATGAAGAGGAGGAAGGGGGGTTGCCCAATGTCGAAACACTTTTTCTAAATTCATAGACAGTGAATACGAAAAAATTAATATTGATCTTAAAAAGTAATTTGAGTAATTGGTACATTTCAACCACAGCAGAAATCTGGACTTCCCACAGTAGGGCTTGGTCGCCAAGTTGCATTCTGGGATGCGGCGGCCATGTTGGCAGCCTCGTGAGTGTAAACAAACAGCAGTGTGGTAGCACCAAGTGAACAGACGGAGCGCAAAAAATAAATTTGAAATGCCGGAAAGGAACTGGAATTTACCGGGATACCTTAAACAAGGAAGCCAGGGACCGGTATGTGGAGAAAATAATGATTATTAACGGTTTGGATCCATATGAAATCCCTAATAAAGAGTGGAGCTCCGACGAGGACTTACTGCTGCAGTTCTGCACGACCTACATCTTCGGCTACCTTGTTTGCGGTGTGAGCGCCTACACTTCGTTGTTATAAGTCGTTGGAGTCTCATGTGCAGTTCACAAATGGATGGGTGCAGTAGCTTCAGATCATAAAGCCGGCAAACAGTGAGAACAAGTTAAACCATGAGCGATCTTTTCCCCACGTCTGTTATATGTGGAGCTACTGCACCCTACAACACAGCAACGGGTTACCATGGTTTACAGAATAACGGAAAGTAACAATTCCAAGTAAGACACAATGAAGAGGGAGCACATCTTACACAGTGCGCAGTGGTCTGAAGAGTAGCTAAGGTAGCTTCCAACATGGCGGCTCCGCGGAGTAAAGACGTCAAGATGACCAAGCCCTATAGAAGTTTAGTGGGTTTGACAGCACACTGGATCAATCCCAATAACATGGAATGAGAGAAAGCAGCTCTTGCCTGCAGATGGTTTAAGGGGCATCCCAGTCATGACGCATGGAAACCTGCAACAAACACTATTTACAGAAGTGCTACTTCCATATGTCCAGCCCTATGGAACAAGACCAGTTGATCAACTTTGGCTACTGAAACAGTTAATGAGTTAATGTCAAAAAAGCTGCTTGTAACTTGTACAACACGATGGAATTCTTTCTATGATGCCCTGGCTCGAATATCCGAAATATCCACGGTAGACCTTAACACCCTCTCCTCCAAATTAGGACTGACAGCGATAACACCAGTTCCCTTTCTGCGATGAAGTTTTCTTACAGTTGCCTTGGATATACTGCAGGGAGAAGACAATCTTTATGGTAAACTCCTACCAACAACGGAGACATTAACACTGAAGACAGAAGCCCTTACAAGTGGCCTGTAAATACAGAGGGACCTTCCTGGTCACAGTAAGAACTTCAATTTAATATTTTATTATTTATTAAGTGAACATTGCTGTAATACTCAATAATAAATATTAATAATATCAAGATTATGTGGATGCAAACATCTGATGTGATTACTTTTGTCATTTCAGGCTATCAAAACCAGATTTGCTGATGTCCTGGGAAATGTAGAGTTTTGACTTGCTGCTGCAACTCTTCAAAATTCAGACTTCGCTGGCTGTGGTCCAGGACTTACAGGATAAGACAAGTTTGCTGGCAGAGTGCCGGAAAGTTGACCTCAAAAAACCTCAGCCAGGTACCAGCACATCTTAACATTACACAGATTCAACCAAAGAGAACAAGAGAACTCTTCGGCAGAAAACTGGGCAGACTATTTTAGATCTTCAGCACCAAACTTCAACCGGATTTTCTCTCAACAAGAAAATGTCACTACGTTACAATGCTGCTACTCCATCCAGTGCAGCTGTTGAGAGACTGTTCAGCCTGGGCAAGCTTGTCTTCTCTCCGAAGAGGAACAGACTGTCTGACAAAAGACTTCTCCTCCTACGTTAAAACTACTGGTTTAGTAGTTAGATCAGGAGTATTTTAGTATAGATTAATGTATGTTTACTTTCACTGAGAACGAACAACAGGTTAATATACACAGAGAGCTGGATAGTGTTTATTGTGCAATAGAGATTTGCACTAATAAATGGCCAGGCCTTCCTTGGTTTCTTTTTACCCAAGTTTACATTTGTGTGTCTTAGTTTTGCACTTGATTGCAAAGTGTGTGAATAACTGAATATTATTTATTTTCAATATTTAATTTTTATTACTTTACTGAATATTTAAGAGTTGGATAGTGCTCTTTATTGTGCAGTGGTACGCAGGTACAGAGAATTACACGACATAAAGGCAAGATTTTCATTTGTTTATTTTTACCCAAGTTTGCACGTGTTTCTTAATTTTACATTTGAATTTTATTTTAAATATTTATTTTTGATACATTTTTATTTCTATGCATATGACAGGCTGCATTCTAGTTAGTTCAAATAAATACCAAATGTTGTAAAATACTGTATATAGTGTCTTTATTCTTCACTCAGTTAATATAAACATCTTTGACGTTAAAAAGTTTATAGAACATAATAGCATATAGGACATGAAAAATAACATCAGGTACTTTGCTGAGTAACTAATTACTCTTACAATGACGTCATTAAGTTACAAACTCAATTACTTTTTGGGAGAAGTAATGTGTAACTATAACTAATTACTTTTTTAGAAAGGAAGAAGACCAACACTGGTGCCTAGTGATGCCTAAGTCTTATGTGTTTTGCTCTGCCATTGTTCGTTTTAGCACAATAAAACCAACAGGATATATCCTGTTGGACTCTTACTGAACGAAGTTCATTGAGTTATTGCTGAAATTAAGTTTGATATGTTCCAGGTGATATGTTTGCACTTTGAACTGTGGTCACAAACTCTGATATCAATTTTATAGACACTGGTTTGTAGGTGCAGCTGACTTCAGGGAAAGAGAAGAGAACGTAACAAACTGTAAGTTTCTCCGTTTCTTTAATTATTTTGCTTGAAACAAGGTTTTCTGCTTGTTTCTTCTCCATCGTGTTTTGAGAACATGTTCCCCTCTGAGTTTAACTTTGAGAATTCTTGTATTTGAGGATAAACATGAATCACTGTTCGATGACAGTTTGGTTAAAAGACTGAATGATTAAGAAACGGTTTAAAGATACGTAGATGCCGATTTGTGTTCTTGCTCTTTATGAGTTGAGCCAGAATTGGAGGTCAATTTAGAGATCTCGACCTTCAACATATTAACCCCATGGGATAATAATCGCATTACTGAAGAATTTGGCTTTTTCCTTTTGAAAAATACTCAAACTCTAAAACTCCAAATTCTTCAGTAATGCGATGCATCCATTTCAGATGCCAAAGATTGGTTCATGAAGTAAATGACAAAAACTGTAAAGTTACCGGTACAGGAAAATTAAACCAATAAGACTACAAAGATCTTTTGTTCAAAAGTACAACTGACCAATAAATCAGTATATAAACCAAGTTGGATAAATGCTGAAAAGTTTAATTTTCATGTCCGTCCAGTGTAAACCACAGCTGTCGTGTAAACGCCATGAAGTAATTATTTTTAGAAAAATACATTTAAACCATGCAGATCACACCAAGTTTCAAAGACAAGTTTTAACGAAGATTAAACAAGGTTTCACTGTCTTGAGTGCATAAAAACATTCCTCCCCTGTTAAATTTAACATTTATTACTAGAGTCCAGATCTGATTACGTGATTGGTAATCGGCCCGATCACGTTGTTTCAGACTTAATCGAAATCAGACGTTGCATCCCCATAAGGGATCGGATATAGATATTTTATTCTCATTATTTTGATCACCGCATCAAAACAGATGATGGAAAACATGCTAAACAACTAGTGTAACAACAAGCAACAGGTCCACGTCATTTTGCTCAACAATGCTGCTAATATGAAGAAATCTATGAGTGAGGTTGGGGTGGGGAGGGTGGGCCTGTCACACAAAGTGAGTTAAATAAAGTTCTTTGTTTGTGGGGATCTGCCCATGCGCACAGCAGAGTTACAGCGGAGGCAAATAAATAAAAGTTATAGTTTGCCGACTTTGGGAGCAAGAGGGCTTGCTTTCTCAACGCAGCATGATGGACACCCTGGCTACCACGGGGAAGATTGTAGGTCCTTCAGACACAAATATTTTATTCTTTAAGCCAGAAAAATGAAGTAATAAGTAAGAGTTCAGTGTAAAAAAGCACATCACTAGCATTTATGACACTGTTGCTCTTTTATTTGCTTATTTGTTACATGACTGCTGGGTATTTTAAGTTGAGCTGCTGTTTTTATTTAATTCAAATTTTTACTAGTTAATAGTTGCACTATTATTAGTTGATTGTTCAATCCAAAAAAAGAAAAAAGAGAACTTCACTGTTTAAGTGCAAAATGATAAAATAAGGTGAATAAAATGAAAATAGGGACAACCTGGATCAGTTTATTTTGCATTTGTTAATTTTTTTAATATGTATGTGTAGTATGTGTAGTACTCGGTATCGGCAGATACTCTAAATCAAATGACTTGGAATCGAATCGGGACCAAAGAAACCTGATGGGGACATCCCTATTTATTACACACATTTATTCAAAGTATCTGTTCTCTTTCTTTTCTCTCACAATCCACTTTGTACTTTGATCAGTCGCAAGTTTAAATATCAGAACTAACACTTTTACACTGCACTTGTCCTCAAGGTGACTTCAATCACAGTTAGTTGTGCAGTTAATGATCAACGTTTTCTCAACTGTCTGTCCATCATCACACTGAGACATTTATAATGTTTACAGCTTAATCTTTGTAAAAAATACTCAGCTTGCACAGCCTGTTTGGCTCCTTAGGTTTTTGTATTTAGTCTTGTATTTGGTGTCACGTGCATCCTATAAAAAGTAAACTATAACACAAATCTATAATTTCACTTGTCTTATAAACTAAACACAAACTCTGTTTGAATGTTTCGGTGAAGATAAATGCTGGTGTTTGTTGGGCTGCAACTCTGTCTCGATCTAGTAGTCTGAAATCAGAATTACATCAGATGATCGCAGGTTCATAGTCTAAACACATTTGATAAAACTAAAGATAAGAGCCGATCAGGAGGAGAAGCTATTTGAACAGCATGAGTAGAGCTTATTGTAAATAGACTCATGAAAATTTTATTTGAATTCAGCAAGTCAGATTTTATTAATAACTCAACCTACAACAAAAGAGAACAGAGAAATAGAATTAGCTGCTACACCCAGCTCACTCATGGTGCACCAACAACCAGAACATCACCTGTGAAAACTACCGTAACTGGGAGACCAAACAATAAAAAAAAAACTGGCATTACCACACGTATAAAAACACACATAAAACCACATTTAGTGCAGGAAACCTCCAAAGGAATATGGCATCCCATCAGTCCCTGCGCTGTCCCACCTGACGGCCAAGTTTCCCCACTGAGGGAGAAAATAAAGGATATCTTATCTTATCTTATTACAATAATATTCAGACTTCAGACTTCAGATTTTTTTATCGTCATTATACAGGGCACAACGATAAATTGTATATCAAAAATGCATATATATGCTTTGGTTTCTTACCAGCATGATATTAACCATTAATATATATGCAGACAAGGGCAAAAAAATAAATAAAAAAATTACAGGGCACAACGAAATTAGAGGCATGGAGTGGTGTTTTCCTTCAAAAACAGATTAAGTAGAAATAAAGTAAAAAAGTAGAATAAGTATAAATAAAATAGTACAAAATAAAATAGACTCTGTAAAAAGTACAAAAATGTGCAACAGAGCAGTGTAAACACATGACCTCAAATAGCAGCAGGATTTGTGTGTGTGATCAATTTGGAGAGCAGGGAGGGGAGGGGGTGTGTGTTCAGTGTGGTGACAGTCTGAGGGAAGAAGAATATGTGGCTTGTATTGATAGTTACACAATTAAAGCGATTGAGATTAATAACTAAACACTTCTCATAGCAAACAAGGGGATTAAGTAGCCAAACATATTAAATTAGATGTTTCACTTACTGCTCCGCTGTTCTTGCTGGAAGCAATGTTGAACTGACTGAAATTCACATGCATAGTGGCTCATTTAACTCTTTATAATTTTATATGCTCACCCCTATTTTTATTGGATTTTACTACTCTGTATTTAATTTTTTAGTTTATCCTGTTTTATTATCCCATTGTTTTATCTCAATGTTATATTTAAATGTTTTAGTCGTTATTTATGGTCTATTTTATACATCCTATTATACATCCTCCTTGCTTTCTAGACCTACTTTTAGGATTTTATGTTATGCTTTTATACCTTTTTAGTGTGTATTTTAACATCATAGCCTATCTTATCCTGCGGCAGGGCATTAATACGTTTTATGTTTGTGTATTGTTTTTATGTAAAGCCCTTTGTGCTGCATTTCTTATGCATAAAAGGTGCTAAATAAAGTTTGGTTTGATTAGGTCACATGGTTTGTCAAACTGGAGAAGAGTAAAGAAATAGATCTTTTTACATGAAAATATTGTTTTTAAACAAGAGAAACCCTCTAATGCAATAACGTAGTGTTATTTGTAAATCATTGTGGAGCTATTAAAAGTACTGTAAAGACATTGATCCTGAGTAAATGTAAAATCCTAAAACACGTTTAACTGTAATGGCTGAAATTGTTTTCCCGTTTGTTTGAGTTTGTTTGTTTTTGTGAACATGATGCTTGTTGTGCTGCAGCAAATGTTTCATTTGTAAAAAGCAGTTGACGCCTATTCCTGTTTGGCGTTTGTTCTTTTATTTTAGACATCCTACGGCTCCAGGTCTCCATCTAGTGGTCTGATAGAAGAACATCAGCTGATGGGAATATAAAACAGAAGATCTAATCAGTAGATCTTTGATGTGCTTCCTCCAAAAAAAGAAAAAAACATGTGTGACCTGAATTGCAGGTGAATTTAGCAGCATGGATGGTCATGAGGACGGAGAAGAGGGAGTCCCTCCCTCACAAACACCTCCGTGTGAGAAAGACGAGAACCACAGCCAAGCTCAGAAGTGAGATGATCATTTCTAACTGTCCATGACTATTCTGTACATCACAGCTCAGTTCTTACATTACCAACTATGATCTTTCACAGAACCGAACCGGAACCAGAACATGATCCCAGCTGTGTTTCCTTCAAGAGCAACAGGTCAAGAGACATTATCACTAAGTTTAAAGACCAGTCTTCTGCTGCAGAGAGGTGGGTTGTTTGTTGTTTGTTGTGATGCGTCGATGATGTTTGATGCGTCGACTTCCACAAATCGTCAACATCATATTTTCTCTTTGACAAATGGCCACACTCACGTGGGTCACCCAAAACAAACAGTTCCTCTTTGCAGAATGGAGACCCAAACTGGGACTTCCTCACAGCGTGTCCAACAAAGCGCTGCAAAAAGCCCCTAAAAACTGCTCTCTCTAAGTCATCGAAAGTATGGGAATACCTTAAATCTAGTCTCAAACATATTTGGTAATTGGCAGCGATGTTGGAGCATCTAAAGCGGTGGCACCTCTGTCTCTCGTGGACGGGAAAATAATTAATACAAAATAGGCAAAATATTTGTAAAAACTAACGTCACATGATCAAATTATGGCATACATCAGCTCCTTTACGTGATGTTTTCTGTTCATAACTGTTTACCGGCATGAAAAATGTTTTTTTTAAAAAGAAGTTGGTTAGCAGAAACCAAAGTGCCACTGGAAAATGATTCCTATTGAAAACAACTGTTTTTTTGTCATCTATCTGCCAAATGTAGCGTAATCGCATTTTGATGACACATGTGCTCAGCATTTTTTTCATGCAATAGAAATCTGTAATTTAGTGTGAAACAGTGCCCTTCTTTTATCAAAATATATTATTTTTAACACATTTGAAAAAATATGCAGTGCAATGCAAAACACTGTGCCGTGTAGTGTTTTGCACTGCACTGCATTTTTTAAATCTTTTGTCATTTTGTACAGGAGAGATTTTTGTTGGACTGTAAGCAAGCTGGCCTTTTGATTTTGTATAATTTTATTATATATTTATATTTAGCTGTGCAAAACTGTGTTGTTTAATGAACTATAAGGATTTTTTTATATTTATTTCATACCTTATAGTTTTTATTGATGGAACAACAGAAAAATCCTTAAAATATATAACTGCAACCATCATCTTTCACAGGACCGAACCAGAACCAGAACATGATCCCAGCTGTGTTTCCTTGAAGAGCAACAGGTCAAGAGAAATTTTGGCTGTATTTAATGACCGGCCTCCTGCTGCAGAGAGGTGGGTTGTTTCTAATAGGCCTGTAGTGATGATTCAATGAGTCGACTTCAAAAACATCGTGATCATATTTTCTCATGGTCTCATGAACATCTGTGGGATCAGCAGGACCAAAAACGTTACGCTTCATCTCAATCCCTGTTCACATCTAAAGATCCCTTCTACCTTTAGTTCATGGTTGTGTGTGCAGGTACGATGTGAGCTAATTCTTCCTGATTCCTCCACAGATTTGAGCAGCAGAGCTCAGAGTCTTCCATTCGTCAGTCTGTCCAGCAGCAGCAAACAGATCTGGACTCCACATTAATGGTAGAACTACTTTTATATGCATATTGTTGATTGTCTCTATGCTGCATTTTGAATCCTAGTGGATTGTTATGTGTTTAACTTAGGTCTGATTTTTCTCCATGACTTCACTGTAATTCTTACGGTCTCCAGATGCTGGAGGAGAACATTGTCATGTTTGTGAAGAAGGAGATGAAGAACATCCAGAGGGTTCTGAGTGCAGATTACCCAGAATCCATAGAAAATCAGAGTGAGGATGAGAAGGTGTTTGAGGGTGAGAATGAAGAACAAAGAAGAAGCAAACGAGCATTTGTGAAGATCGCATTGTTCTTCTTGAGGATAATGAAGCAGGAAGAGCTGGCTGACTGTCTGCAGAGCAGTAAGAACATTTCTCTTCACATTTGGACAAATGATTCAGAATGTATCTACATATCCAATGACCTGTTCTTTGGGCTGATTAAAATTAGGAGTGACAGGAAAAAAAACATCACACAACAATAAACATAGTATATCAAGACTTGATTAGCAAGTCCAATAAAATATTACATTACTACATTATGTTTTAACCTTTCAAGGCAACAGCATATAAGTCTCGCTGCTGTTATCATTTCTTACAGTTGGTCATTAAATCAAAATGGAGCTGCAGGAAATACAAGTCCAAACATCAGTGAAAGAAACTGATGGCAAACTTTGAATTCAAGAGTTTTCCTGGTTGAAGGAGCCACATATGACATGTATTTTGCAAAGTTTGGTTATAAGTGTTGGTGCTTCAGAATGGAAAGATTTTAAAAGCTCTTCAACATTACATGATGCAGGCAAAATAGATGACTCGATTTACCTCTGCGGAAAATATCCTCTTGATGTAAAAGGAGCAGCTTTTTATCTGGATTGACAACTTCTGACCTCTAGTCCTGTTTTGCACATGAATACATCCAGTCAAGTGGCTCTCTGGATTATATGCGTTTACCAGCCAACCCGTTGCCGCTCGGAAGCCCGCCCTCGACCCCCTCCAGCCAATATCCGGTGCACACTCACTCCAAAATTTACAAAAACTAGGTAATTTACAAATCTTACTAATCTTGTGGAACCAAAGGTCTAATAGATCCTATCCAGTAAAGTATTTAGTCCAAAATACATTATTATACCAGTTAATATCCACAAACAGCCGCTCTTCATCTCGACCGTCGTCGGAGAAGCACATGTTGTTTTGTTTACACTCTGTAACTCCTCCGTCCTGGGGTCCGTTTCACAAAGCAGGTTTAGTGAAAACTCTGAGTCTGTTAACCCTGAAATGAGGGAAACTCTGAGTTTTCCGTTTCACAAAGGGAGGTAACTCAAACCAGAGAAAGAGAGGTAACTCTAGCCTGTTTCACAAACAGAGGTAACTTAAGCTCTCGGTCAGTTACCGTAGTAACAGACGCTCTGAATCTAACCTGGTTGGGACCAGGTTTATCTCAATGAACCTGGAGTTTCTCTGCGTCTCCGCCTCTTTCAGAGCCGCACGCACATTTGATTTCCTCATTCACTCAGTCAGCAGGCGAGTTCTGCCGTCTTTCATTAAAAACAGAGTCAGTATATATATTAGAAGTCACGAACATGGCATGTCCTTTTGATGAAGACCCAACTGATGAAGGTGCAGCATTAATGTGCAGAGAATTAAATATTCGTCGGGAGATGGTTATCAGACCACGTAATACATGTATATTACAGTACATAGTCTCATTACAGGCAAAGCAATATATGTTAATCCTTTATTTGTTATAATTTTGATCTGAATCAGAATCATCTTTATTGGCCAGGTTCGAACATTGTCCAACAAGGAATTTGACTCCGGTAATTTCGCTCTTTGGTGATGAAATAGAATAAACAATAAAACAAATGTGGAATTTCTATGATATAGAATAAAAAGTATAAACATTTAAGGTGCAGCAGTTTGAGGTAGAGAGAGAAAAGAAAAGAAAAAGGGACAGTTCTGAATGAAAATAAACATAACCTATTTACAATTTTACAGGGCAATTATACAAAAAAATACAAAAAGATTATACAAATTATACAAAGAAATACACAGTGAGGGGTGCAGCTGAGTGAGGCAGACATGGTTGTCAAGGAAGGTGCTATATGATTTTTGCACGTGATTGGTTACTCTGAGACTGTATTATTTGTGGGAGTTCATCAGAGCAACCGCTTGGGGGAAGAAACTGTCCCTGTGTCTGGAGGTTCTGGCGCACAGAGCTCTGTAGCGCCGTCCAGAGGGGAGGAGTTGGAACAGGCTGTGTCCCGGGTGTGAGGGGTCAGCAGAGTTTCGACCTGCCCGTTTCCTGGTCCTGGACCGGTACAGGTCGTCGATAGATGGGAGGTTAGTCCCAACTATCCTCTCTGCAGACCTGATTGTCCGTTGCAGTCTGTGCCTCTCTAGTTTGGTGGCTGACCCAAACCAGACAGTGATCGAAGTGCAGAGAACAGACTGGATTATTGCAGTGTAAAAGGTGATCAGCAGCTGCTGTGGCAGGTTAAACTTCCTGAGTTGACGCAGGAAGTACAACCTTTGCTGAGCCTTCTTCCTGACGGAGTTGATGTGGGTGGTCCACTTCAGGTCCCGGGAGATGGTGGACCCCAGGAACCTGAAGGAGTCTGAAGTGGAGATAGTGCTGTTGAGGATGGTGAAGGGGGTGGCGGTGGGTTTTTCCTGAAGTCCACTGTCATCTCCACAGTCTTGAGCGGGTTCAGCTCCAGGTGGTTCCGACCGCACCAGTGGACCAGCTGTTCCACCTCCCGTCTGTATGCGGACTCGTCACCTTCCCAGATCAGGCCGATGACGGTGGTGTCGTCCGCGTACTTCAGGAGCTTCACAGACAAGTCCCCTGAGGTGCAGTCGTTGGAGTAGAGGGAGAAGAGCAATGGTGAGAGGACGCACCCCTGGGGGGCGCCAGTGCTGATGGTCCGGGTGCTGGATGTGATGCTCCCCAGCCTCACCTGCTGCCTCCTTTCACTCAGGAAGCTGGTAATCCACTGACAGGTGGGGGCAGGCATGGTGAGCTGGGTGAGCTTCTGGTGGAGGATTGCGGGAGCGATCGTGTTGAAAGCCGAGCTGAAGTCCACGAACAGGATCCTCGCGTAGGTCCCTGGGGTGTCGAGATGACGCAGGATGTGGTGCAGTCCTATGTTGACTGCATCATCCACCGACCTGTTTGCCCGGTAAGCAAACTGCAGGCCGGGGTCGAGCAGGGAGCCTGTGATGTCCTTCAAGTGGCTCAACACCAGCTGCTCAAAGGTCTTCATGACCACGTACGTCAGGGCGACGGGTCTGTAATCATTTAGTCCTGTGATGGTGGGTTTCTTGGGAACTGGGATGATGGTGGAGCGTTTGAGGCATGAGGGCACCTCACACAGCTCCAGGGACCGGTTGAAGATCTGTGTGAAGGTGGGAGCCAGCTGCTCGGCGCAGACTCTCAGGCAAGAGGGGGACACGCCGTCCGGGCCTGGAGCCTTCCTGATCTTCTGCCGCTGGAACAGCCGACACACGTCCTCCTCACAGATCTGAAGTGCAGGTAGGGTGTCGGGTGGGGCGAGGGGGGTAGACAGAGGTGGGGGGGGGGGTTGGCTGAGGTGAGATGTGAAAAGGCGGGCAGTGGGGGGGGAGGGGGGAATGGTGGAGGTGGAGCAGCAGGGGGGAGGGGGGGATGGTGATGGTGGAGCAGCAGGGGGGGGGGGGGGGGTGGTGATGGTGGAGCCGCAGGGGGGGAGGGGGGGTGATTGAATTGTTTATTGATTTCATAATACATTCAAATGTGTTTAGATTTTTTATTTGGGGTTTCATAAACTGTGAGCAATAATCACCAAAATTATAACAAATAAAGGCTTGAAATATCTCACTTTGTATGTAGTGGGAAATATTTGTTTCACCTTAAGTTGAATTTACTACGAATGAAGTTTTGCAATATATTCAAATTTTCCGACCTCCACCTGTATATTATTACATAAATAAATAAGAGCATAATATGTGTCTGTATTGGTTCAATACGGAACGCAACTTTTAATTCCCAATTACGGAACAATTCCGTATTTCAAGGGACGGGTGGCAAGCCTATAAACCTGTCCAAGCCATCAAGGACTTCCACAGGATTGCAGGTGAATGATGTAGAGATCTGTTCAATTAATTTTATATTAAATTCTGTTCTGCGGTATTACTCTTTTTTCGAAAAACATGTTCAAATTCGCTGTATGGGCGCATTCAAATCTCTAATTCCATTCGGGTGAAAAAAGCAGACCTCCTCTTTTCCGTTGCCATGGTGACTCGTCGAATCAGGGCTCCATTGATGCTGGCTTTTTATAGTTGTGGTGCATGCGCTTAACTCCAGGTGAAACTACTTAGAGTTGAGTAAATTAAGTCTAAACCGCTGTTCTGGAAATGAAAACTCAGAGTTTCTGATCTCAGAGTAGATCAACTAAGAGTTCAGGATTAGACTCAGAGTTTGTTGAACCTGCTTTGTGAAACGAACCCCTGCACGTTTTCAGACGGGAGAGCCCAATGCTAAAATGGAGCGTACGCTCTACATAGATTGACAGGTCATCCGGCCATACAAGAGCTTCCTGTCCCCTCATAGCGAATGAGCCCCTGTGTTGGGGCGGGACGAGCACTTCCGGCTTTTGTCATGAGTTAAACCTATTGCAGCATTCGCCCAGAAAATGGTGCAATTGTATAGCAAATGAAATGCTGAACACAACGAGATATATATATATATATATATATATATATATATATATATATATATATATATATATATAGAACACAAGTCAAAAAATTCATATTTTTACAGCTAAATACTAAAATACTACATGTCGTCAGATGAACGATGAATGAAAGATGATAAACTTTCCATGTGTCTTGCATTCAGACAAAATTAAAAACAGTCATCATAGTTTATCAATTCAGTCTTATGTCTTGGACACCAATCTAATTATAATATAAATCAAAAAAGATTTTTAATCTTATTTAAAAACACTTTTTAAAGTCTTTATTTTGTCAGTCTACATCTTACAAAACACATAAAATATCAGAGAGAAACTGAGGAAGGATGTGTAGTGTCTTCAAAAGAGCAAATAAAAAAGAGCCGCTGAGAGACTGAGGTTGGGCCTGATTGTCCGTCGCGAATAACAAAAACTTCAATTAGAGATGAAAATAAGTTAAAGCTTTTATTAACGACAAAGAAAAGTAAATTATGATAAATGTGCACAAACTTAAAGTCATCACAGCAATCAAAAAAAGGTAGCAGTCAACAAAAAATACGGTGACCCCCCCCACCCCCACCCCCCCCACCCCAAACCGTGAATGTGCATAGATCCTGAAATAAGTACACTCTTGTAAGGAATTAAGAACTGGATATTGCCATCAGAATAATGAATAGTTTAGACTGAGAAAAGACTTTCAATTAAGCCTTGACCCAAAGAATCAAGACATAATCAAGTACTGTATGGTTAACTGCATTAACGAAACAAAAAAAAACATACTGATAAACTTTTCTGGTGTTTATTCAGAACAAGTTGCTGCTGTTTGTCAACAAAAAGTCAAGTTTAAACTGAAGAACACATGCAAGTGTGTATTTGAAGTGATAGCAAAGGCAGGAAATCCAACCCTTCTGAATGACATCTACACGGAACTCTTCATCACAGAGGGAGGGACAGCTAAAGTCAATCAAGAACATGAAGTCAGACAGATTGAAGCTGGGTCCAGTGAACAAGACATGAAGGAAACAAAAATCAGACCTGAAGACATATTCAAACTGCTACCTGGAAGAGTTGAACCAATCAGAACAGTAATGACGAAGGGGATGGCCGGTATTGGAAAAACTGTCCTAACGCAGAAGTTCACTCTGGACTGGGCTGAAGGCAAAACCAACCAAGACATCCAGTTCACATTTCCATTCACCTTCAGAGAGCTCAACGTGCTGAAAAAGACAAAGTTCAGCTTGGTGGAACTTATTCATCGCTTATTCCCTGAAACCAAAGGAATCTGCAGGTTTGAGAAGTTCGGGGTTGTCCTCATCTTCGACGGTCTTGACGAGTGTCGACTTCCTCTGAACTTCCACAACAATGAGGTCCTGACTGACATTACAGAATCCAGCTCTGTAGATGTTCTGCTGACAAACCTCATCAGGGGGAAACTGCTTCCCTCTGCTCAAATCTGGATCCTCACAAGACCTGCAGCTGCCAGTCTAATCCCTCCTGACTGTGTTGACATGGTGACAGAAGTCAGGGGATTTAATGACACACAGAAAGAAGAGTATTTCTGGAAAAGATTCAGAGATGAAGAGGAGGTCAACAGGATCTTCTCTCACATCGAGACATCACGAAGTCTCCACATCATGTGCCACATCCCCATCTTCTGCTGGATCACTGCTACAGTTCTGGAGAAACTGTTGAAAACCACAAAGTCAAGAGAGCTCCCCAAGACCATGACTGAGATGTACATCCACTTCCTGGTGGTTCAGGCCAAACTGAAGAATGTCAAATATGATGGAGGAGCTGAAACAGATCCTCACTGGAGTCCAGAGAGCAGGAAGATGGTGGAGTCTCTGGGAAAACTGGCCTTTGAGGAGCTGCAGAAAGGAAACCTGATCTTCTATGAATCAGACCTGAGAGAGTGTGACATCAATATCGGAGAAGCCTCAGTGTACTCAGGAGTGTTCACACAGATCTTTAGAGAGGAGAAAGGATTGTACCAGGACAAGGTGTTCTGCTTCATTCATCTGAGTTTTCAGGAGTTTCTGGCTGCTCTTCATGTCCATCTGACCTTCACCAACTCTGGTGTCAACCTCTTAAAGGAACAACAGCTGGACACCTGTAATAAGTCTGAAAGGAAAAGAGATGGAGCTGACGAGAGAACTTTCTACCAGAGTGCTGTGGACAAGGCCTTGCAGAGTCCAAATGGAAATCTGGACTTGTTCCTTCGCTTCCTTCTTGGTCTTTCACTTAAAACCAATCAGAGTCTCCTACAAGGTCTGCTGACTAAAACAGGAAGGAGTTCACAGATCAATTCTGAAGCAGTCCAGTACATCAAGAAGAAGATCGAGGAGAATCCAAGCCCAGAGAAGTGCATCAATCTGTTCCACTGTCTGAATGAACTTAATGATCATTCTCTGGTCGAGAAGATCCAACAGTACCTGAGTTCAGGCAGTCTCTGCACAGACAAACTGTCTCCTGCTCAGTGTTCAGCTCTGGTCTTCATCTTACTGTCATCAAAAAAAGACCTGGAGGTGTTTGACCTGAAGAAATACTCGGCTACAGAGGACGCTCTACTGAGGCTGCTGCCAGTGGTCAAAGCTTCGAAGAAAGCTCTGTAAGGATTGATAAAAAACATTTTCAAATATGTCAATTTCTTTTACTATACAAAAAATAACTTAAATTAAATTTAGTGTTGTGAAATTAATGTTGGTGTACTTTACATGAAGGGAGAAATCCAGAAGATTATTCTAATATTCAAACACCATTGAATTGATCTTGTTATATTGTGTAATTACAATTGAATTCTTCCTTTTTTGTTCTGCAGACTAAGTCTCTGTAATCTGTCAGAGAGAAGCTGCAAAGCTCTGTCTTCAGTTCTCAGCTCTAAGTCCACCAGACTGACAGAACTGGACCTGAGCAACAACGAGCTGAACGATTCAGGAGTCAAGACGTTGTCTGTAGGACTGAAGAGTCCAGGATGTGAACTGGAAACACTGAGGTCAGTCTTCATTAAAATGTTTGATCACACATTAACTACTGTACCTAGTGTCTCTATCATTGTGAATGCCGTCATGCTTGAATAAACTGTAATAAAACAGTAGGAAATTATAAGATTCTCTTTTGCCTACAATGATTTTTACACACATGAAAATACCATTAAAAAAAGAGCTAAGAAATGCCAATTAAATTAATTCACACATCCTTGACAGCGGTACCAAATTAGAGACATTTTTCTATTAAATTACTCAAAATGGGGCTGACTGGCTGGTAAGTTAACAAGTGGCTAACTTAGCTGCGCTCCAACACAGTAGCACCAAAACCACAACATTGATTTAAATTTGCTGGAGGAGTTCCTTGGACGATGTTGATTAAGAATATATCACAAAAATCAGTACTTTTCAGTTGAATTGGGCCATCCTCCAGTAAGTAGCAGCCTTCAGCCTTGGGGGGAGTTAATTACTGCCTTCTGCTTAGACACGTTTCCTCCTCTGACCCTTCCAGGCCAATCTAGAACCTGTCATTGCAGTGAGCTCGTTACAGATAACAAGACATGTTGAAACTAAGACTTCTGATGCTCTATTAGGTTTTTCTTCACAGTTGTGTTGTCGTGTGTGTTGTGTTTCTGCAGACTGTCAGGCTGTCTGATCACAGAGAAAGGCTGTGCTTCTCTGGCATCAGCTTTGAGCTCCAACCCGTCCCATCTGAAAGAGTTGGACCTGAGCTACAATTATCCAGGAAAATCAGGGGTGAAGATCCTCTCTGCTGGACTGAACAATCCACATTGGAAACTGGAAAATCTCAGGTATT
The DNA here is from genome assembly GCF_033807715.1 of Cololabis saira. Lineage (NCBI taxonomy): Eukaryota > Metazoa > Chordata > Actinopteri > Beloniformes > Belonidae > Cololabis > Cololabis saira. The sequence goes on along the minus strand of NC_084610.1, from coordinate 3,779,808 downwards.
GTTAAACCTGATGCAGCCACACAGAGGATCAAGAGCGCTCAACACCATGTCCTCCAAAACAATTATTAGTCATTTCTCTGCCTCCTCTGAGATAATCATAAATTACTGGCTCGCAGCTCCACAGCTCAAGCACATGAAAGAATGTCTACAACCTGAACCATCGCTGTTTCAACTCAACAATCGACCCACAACACTGAACTTCAACAACTGTTAGGCAATTAAGACTCTCCTCTCAAACACAGACTTACTGACAGAACTGACAACAACTGACCTAACTCCCTAATAAACTACTACTTACTGAAGGAGTACGCAGATATTACACCTCTAAAAGGTCTTCATGTTATTGGGCACTGCCTCATTAAATGTGTCAAACACTAAAAAAACTGCATCCCAAACACCACCTAATGCCTAATGCTTTTAGCTACTGAGATGCTTGACCAAGAGTAACCTGGTCGACGCGCTTTTGGCTGCTGCTGCTCACGTTTCCGGCAGCGATCGAAGAACCAGAACGTTGTTCTTCTGATGCAATTAAAGATTAATTTATTCTGATTTCATGGACAGTTGATCCGACAAAGAAAACGTTGGCAGTTAGCGCCACAGCGGTCAAAAACCTTTTGCCCTTCCGGGTCAAACACCTGCCAGACAACAGTGACATAACCACCTTTATACCTGACCCTCAGGTAACAACACAGCGACACCTATACGCACACAGAGTGAACAACAACCCATAACATATTTGGCTCCTATAGACCATACTGCAGAAATAACATTCACTTCACAGCTTTAAGCAGTTTTTGACTACTGACAATTGTTCTAGATAAAAAGCGTTGCGGTTTCACTCTTCCACGCATTGGTCTTCTCGTCACCCTGGCTGATTCAGCAAAGATGAAATCAAATCAAAAGACTGGTGAAATTAGACAACCACAGGACTTTAGAGATGCTACTCTCAAGTTAGACCTTTGTGTGTTCCTTTTTGATATTGAAGAACCTGTGTATGAGAGCTGTCAAATGTTCATGTTTTCATACTGAAAAGAGAGTAAACTGGACTGATCCCCTCTTCTCTTCAGGATGGAGCCTGCTGGAATCCAGTGGATGAAACCAGGTCTGAAGAAGTGTAAGTCGTTTTTCATGAGATTAATGAAAACAAAGCAGCTTCAAACTATCACACAACCATTCATGAGTCAATCAGTGATGACAGATCAATAACTCCAGCAGGGTTTTTTTTTTTCTCTATCTATTAGATTCCTGTGAACTGAGAATCAACACAAACACAGTAAATAAAAACATCAAATTGTCTGAAGACAACAGGAAGATGACCTGGTTGAAGGAGGTTCAGTCATATCCTAATCATCCAGACAGATTTGTTGAGTGGCCTCAGCTGCTGTGCAGAGATGCCCTGACTGGTCGATGTTACTGGGAGGTCCAAAAGAAGGGCAGAGTTGAGATATCGGTGAGTTACAGAGGAATCGGAAGGAAAGGAGACAAGAAAGACTGTGCCTTTGGGAAGAATGAACAGTCCTGGAGTCTGGAGTGTTTTGAAGGTGGTCGGTATTCTGTCAGACATGGTAGGAGAAAACTATCCTATTCCATCTCCTCTTCCTCAGTCTCTAATGGAGCAGCAGTTTATGTGGACTGTCCTGCTGGGACTGTGTCCTTCTACAGTGTCTCCTCTGACGGACTGAAGCATCTCCACACCTTCAACACCAACTTCACTGAACCTCTTTATCCTGGATTTGGGTTCTGGCCCGATTCTTCTGTGACTTTGGGTTCAGCTTAGTAATTCATTGAACTGAAAGTCCAGTCTGTACTAGGGATGTTAACAATTAATTGATTTTAGATTAATTGTCAATAAGAAATTACTCGATTAAATTAATCAATTAACAGTTAAGCACCATTTTATCATTGGGCTGTGTTCCGTGAAGGTAATGCTGATTTAATGTCTCGTCCCGCCCACACGATGGCGCCATTGCCATAGCCTATTCAAAAGGTCATGTCATGCATACACCTCCCTGCTTCCTTTACCGACAGCTGTCTGTTGTCCCGCGGACACAACACAGAAACCATGAAGTGGTCGCGGTCAAAACCGAGTCCTGTGTTTGAACACTTACGACAAAGTAAAGTGTAAAATATGTGACGCTGTTTTAAAATACAAACACTCAACCACTTCGTTGGTGTACCATTTAAAAAACACACCTCCAATCTGCTTTTTGGGCGAGAGTAGCCGTGTATCACAGCCTACTCTGCCCACAGTGCTAGGTAAAAGAAAGCAGTGTAATGACAAACGAACGGAGGGCATTACTTAGAGGATTTGCAGCATGGCTGCAAAAGACATGATGCCCATAAGCCTAGTGGATGACCAGGGGTTTCAAGAGCTGTTAAACTTAATTTCACAAATAATTCCAAAGATAGCAACAATGGTGGACCCTCGGCACAAGCACTTGGGATTTCTGACCCCAGCCAGGAGGATTTCAGCAAATGCCAAACTGCTTGAACTGGCTCTAGCAGAAGATGTGCACTCCACAACACCAGATGAAGCAAACAGAGAGGAGGAGGTGGCACAGACCAACATGCCAGTCCAGGGAGCTGCACTTCTGCTATGGTTCAACTCCTGGGTGCCAACTACACCAACCCCACCACCACTGATGATGTGGAAAAACAAGTGGGTAGTTTTCTCAAGGGTCCAGTACCACCACTGATTCTAGACCCACAGAGTGGTGGAAAAATAAAGTTTTGTTTGGTTCTTCAAAGCTGGCAAACGTGGCACAACGATACTTGTGTATCCCTGACACACCAGTGGCTTCTGAACGCGTGTTCTCAGCAGCTGGCCTGACTGTAAACCGGCTGCGCTCACGGCTCACTCCTGAGCATGTAGACATGCTCATATTCTTGAACAAAAATGACTAAGTAGGAAATCAGTGTGAAGCACAGTTCAAAACAGTGACATTTTCTTTTAAAACAGACATTTTATTTTAAAAAACACATTTTCTTTGAACTTTTTCACAGTAATATAGGTTAGGCCTGCTAATTTTCTTTTACTGTGTGTGTCACTGCCATTGTTGTCATGTTTGAGTCAATAAATAATTAATAGAATAATAGAATTAATAGATAATAAGCATCCCTAGTCTGTACATATGGACATATGTCTTGGAAACCTTTACAATAACTTTAATCTTTTTTTAAACTTGTATTTAGTTTGGATGCTGTGCTACTTTATATTTTTGCTTGTAATTGTCACTTTCTTAAATCAGTTCTAAGAAACTTTTTTTTCAAGATTTTCTATCTATATATTTTTCACTTATTTTTTTCTTTATTATTATATTATTCTTTATTATTATAATTATTATAATACATGTATTTCTCAATGCCAGACAAGCTGACCTCATTGAGGAAGTTCTTTGTGGTTTGTAGTGGAAGAGCTTGGAACACTGATGAAGACAAGTTGGGACTATCATGAACTCTGAACTTTAAGATGTGACAGCAGGAACATATTGTGGACTCCAGCGTTCCCTCTACCCGGCTTTCATTCAGGGAGTGAGAGACCGCATCAAGACCAGCAAGACAGAAGGAGGAGGGACTGTGGTGCCTGATAATCATGGACATGTTTCAGTGTGGATGTTGAAATATTATACACATATATATTTTATCTTCCTATTAATTCGTATTTGCTACTTATACTTTTGCAGAGTACATTTACTTCAGTATCAGTTTCTGCACGTTATAAACTATGAGACGGGAGTCCATAAGCTGCAAACAGCCAAGATGAAGTTAGAAACAGAGTTTGTCCAATACACAGACTCTCTTTCATTCATCCTCAAAATCAAGCAATATTAAAACTATAGCTACGTCCGAAATTCCATACTTCCACCCTAATGAGTATGCAAAAACAGTACGTGAGATTTTTTAGTTCGTCCGAAACATTAGTACGTACTTAAGTATATTTTTTGAGTATATACTGTTATGGCATTTCGGACGCACCGCATATGTTTTCTGTGATTGTAAAAGGCTTTATTATTACCTGAATGCTTATGAAAATACATTTTAAAAAGTCAAACAATATTAAAATTTTAGCTCAACATTATTGCCAACGATCCCCTCCCACTGGTGTAAAGTCAAAGAGAAGCTTAAAACAAAAACGAGAGAAAATATCCTCCATGTATTTACTGACAGGTTTCACTTGAATTATGACGGTCATATAAAGATAAAGATGTACTTTACTGATCCGGCAAATTATTGAAACAGGAACACAAGAAAAATACTCTAAAATAAGATATCTACTAATAAAAGACAATATACTACAGAACTACAGGAGCTGCTGCTGCAGGCGGCCTCCTCTCACGGCGCCAGGCGCAGTAAAATAATATAAATGTCCTTGTAGTGTTTCAAGTTAAAATTAATTAAAGGTATAGTCTGTAATTGTATTCAAAAACATTTATTGTTATACTGGGTGAAATGGTCCTTCCATCCTGAGAGTAGCCAGTGAATAATGTGTTCAGAAAAAGGAAAGAAAAACATCCGACCTCTCTGACAGCTTTAATCCTGTAAAAATTATGACCAATCTGTTATTTACGGTCCGAATGAAACGGATGGGTCCAGGACCAGAGGCTTGGCAGGGGGGAAAGAACCAATCAGATGCCTTCATTTTAAGCCCCGTCCACGCCCCCCTCCGTCTCATGCGCCCTTTCGACTCGTCTCTCTGCTTCCAGCCTGCTCTCTGCTTCCAGCAGCCTCCAGCCCCCGTGTCCGCTTCCCACGGGTCTTCCTCGGCTCAGAGTGTCCCAGTGTAACCCCCCCCCCCCCGCTCCTCCAGACCGACTGGCAACCGCGGCCTGACATCGGAGGGCCCTCGCTGCTCCCGGCTTCACCGCCGGCTCGCGGTCGGGTGGTCATGTCCAATGTAACGGCTCGCCCTGCTAAAAAGGCTAAAAAAGAAAGCCAAAGTGCGATTCTGCGGCGCAGGTGGGGTCCGTGGCAGACCCCCAGTAGCGGAGCGCCGGTGCGCCGGTGCGCCGGTGCGGAGCGCCGGTGGTGGGGTCTGCGGTGCTCAGCTGCAGGCTCTGGAGCCACGGCTACGCCGTAGCCTACGGCGTAAGGTACGCGGCGACGCGCACCATTCTGCGTTGGTGTAACGCGGAACCATAAATCAGCTTTCAGTGTGTGCTGTGTCTGCTATTCTGAACTTCTAAATAAAAAAATAAAAAAAATAAAATTATAAAAAAATAAAGGATCCCCATAACTTTGATTGGGTGGGCAGGATGCACGTTTGGGTGGGCACAGCTCACCCCCCTGCCCCCCCTAAAACCGGCCTTGCTTACAGGTGAATGAGACATGGGGTAGTTTTGTTGAAAATGTGCTGTCCAAAATGTCCTGGAAAACTCGACTCCTGCAAATGCGCGTTCCCCAAAGTATGTGGGGGCGTGGCTTTGGACGGAGCGCTGACGGGAGGGGAAGGAGGGGGCGGGGCTTAGAGGAGGTGCCACTTTTAAATTTTGCTAGCTCTCAAACATTACAGACTATAACTTTCATTATTCAGACTTATTCATGAGGGCAACGCAGTAGAAGTACAGGATTATGAGATGTTAAGATATGTGTTCTCCTCAGACATATTGTTTGGATGTGGGGATTAACTTATTATTGTTTGTTATATTTACACATGATGGAAGTTTTCCCAGTGTTGTGTGTGCCATGCTTTTATTGTGAAATAACTTCCGGTCTGATTGCTACCCTTGCTGGGCTTTTTTGTTTTGTTTTTTGCAACGAGCTCTGTGTAAGGAAAGCGAGTTGACGGATATAAAATATGTACCACAGCAATTGATATTTCCAGTGTCGTGAGAAATAAATACTCCATTGCAGATGAAGACGGTGTGATCCTTCATCAATATGGGTAATGAAGCTGAAGTGTAAGATGAGTTTATCCTCTCACCCTCTACCATGAGCATCCTTCCTTAGAATGAATTGTACTGTTGAAAGGAAACTTTTTTTTTCTTTTCTAACTCACACACACACTTCAAACATTAAGCAGATACTTGAACAATAAAGTAAATATGGAGACTAAAAAAAGGATTGTCAGAGTTGAGGCGAAACATTCAATAAAGATGAAGTATGACTTGTGTTCATCTGCAGAGCTCAGGAATGAGAACTTAGAAATATCAAAAGCATTTTGACAGTTTGTCAGTTGTGATTGAACGCTAGACCAAATTATTAAATAATTTTGATTAATATTAGATTTTAACTATGGTCCAGCAAGTTACCAAACATGAACACAATCTTTGGAAGATTTACTGAGTTTTGTGGCTCGACTATTAATCTTACTTCCTAAATCTGAGTGGCGGATCAGGAGGTTCTGCTCACTGTGAAACTGAAAATATCAAAACTATTTCAACCTTAATAAAATAACATTCAGTAATCTCACCAGACTGAAATATGAAGACATTGATTTATGGTGAGAAATCCTTGAGTCTGAGTGTATCCCCTCAGTCCCACAGAGTTATCTATGCTTTTTTGTCTTCACCTGGATTTATTTCCTAATATACAGTTTTTTGTTCGGATCATCTGAGGGGAGAAGATAAAAAACTCCTTGCAACATAGAAAATAGGAATAAAACCATTACTTTTTAGGATTCCAAGAGAAACCTTTCATGTGAAAAATAATTGTTTAATCTCATCAGGCTCAAAGCATCAGAAAACACCAGAGTTGGAGTCTGCTCTCCATGTTTGCTGTCTGCACCTTTTTCCTGATTTCAGGTCCAGCAGTGCACCATAAACTGGAACCAGAGCTCAACTGTACAAACACCTCTGACATCGGCATCAGGTTGTTTTGAAGAGCACTTTTGAAGCCTTTATATCCAAATCAAAGCTCTGCAATCATTTCAAGTGTCGCTACCAAAATTATATTTGAAATGAGGGGTGTCAAAGCATCAACATGGACAACCTGTGGTAACGAGGCTGGGCTGGACTTGCTGCAGTGGCACAAGCCAGTTTTCAGCAGACTCCAGCTGGAAGGGCTCTGAAATGATTCGCCGTGGCTCCCGGCTCCTTCAGTCGATCCATGAAGAGGTGCAGAGCCTCCAGCAGACATTATCGACAAGACCTCCCATTTCAAATGTCGTTTTGGTGGCAAAAATCAGAAATTACCACTGCAGTTAGCCAAATGTCTGTTAACAAAAGGTGCCCGCTGCTTTTCTTTGTCCTCAGAGCCTTCCAGGCTGATCCACAGCCAGTCACGGAGGTCTGGTGGTAAATTAACTCTTCTCTTGCTTTTAATACCATCCAAATGCTCTACCAACTGTGCTGCAGCTGATTTTTCCCTTTATTTCCTGCCGACAGCAGCACCTCGGATACAAAGCTTGAAAAGGCAAAGAAGTGGAAAAATCCTACAATTAAATGTACTATTTAGATTTATTACCCTTTTCCATTTAATATCTGCACGGAGACATGCTGAGATTAGAGAAACATGAGGAAACCTATCATTTAAAAAGGTAAAGTTTGACAATTATGCTGATATTGTATTTGTAGGTCAGTCTGGAAGAGTCTGAGGACGAAGCTTGGCACAAGTGAACTGGATCCTCAACAAATCAGTCAACATTTCTGATCTCACCACTGAACCCACATTTGAAACGGATGCTTGATTCCCAGATGTTCATTTCTGAGCGTTTTTGTTGTAAACCAACGAGGAGTCAAATAACCCTCAGTAGGAAATAGGCTGTACTTACTCTGCAGTAGGAGTCTGTGCGAGCAGGAGTCACAGCAAGTATTTGTGGTTGAAGGTTTTGGTTTGCAGGTGAGTTCCTCCTTGTGATGAGCAGAAAGAGGGAAAACAATCAACATGGAGCGGAGAATGAGAGGGATTTATCACATACATACAAATATAGCCTCTGTCTTTTTTTCCAATACAAGTAGGCTACAAAAATTATTCTTGCCTGCATATTAATGTAATGTAATGTATGTAATGTACTTTATTTATAGCACTTTACAACTTTCAGTGTGCCTAAGTGCTTAACAGCAAGTAATAGATAAAAAGGAGTAAAAATAAGAACATTCAAAAACAAACTACGGTACAAAAGAAATAAATAAATAAAATGTTGACCTCGGGACTTCCAGCAAAAGTTGATCAATTGACTTAAGTGCAGTTAAAAGCTTGGATAAATACAAGGGTGCAAGGTCAAAAATAGCTTCAAAAACGAACATCAAAAGTTTAAAATCAATTAGATAAAAGGACAGGAAGCCGATGGAGGGAGTCAAGGACTGGAGTGATGTGCACACGCCTGTTGGTGTTGGTTAAAAGATGGGCAGTAGCAAGTTGCCGTCATCTGCAGCACTTTTTATCAACAATGGTTAAACATTATTACATTTTTATTACATACAGTATATTACTTTGAACTTCAATCCCTGATAAAGCAACATAATCAAACTGTAACTAAAGAAAACAATAAATGGGTAACAAACATTTAACTGACTCATAAGTAAAGTAAAACTATCCTTGGAGATTTTTTTCTCCAGTTTGGTGAAATCACAAGGACCAACTGAATCCATAAAACTGTATCGTGCCCAGTTAAATCATGTTTTCCAGACTGCAAGCGGCTTGAGAAGACTCCAACTGACAGTTGAAACCATCGTCTGTTCTGGTTTATCCTGTTTGAGATGATATGAACTGATACCGTCGGATTCTGTTTGAACCAACACTAGCTGGAGTTTGCACTTTGAACGATGGACATAAACTCTGATATCAATTTTATAGACGCAGGTTTGTAGGTGCGGCTGACTTCAGGGAAAGAGAAGAGAACGTAACAAGAACAGGACGGAGTCGTACATAAACTGTTGCAGTTCCAGATGACGTGTCGTCTTCTTCATCAATTTGGACTGATTGGAGAAACTGTAAGTTTCTTCATTTCTTTAATTATTTCTCTTGAAACAAAGTTCTGCTGGTTTCTGCATAATTGATTGAGAAACGGTTTAAAGATCTGCAGATGCCGAAGATTAAACGATTCACTGTCTTGAGTGCATAAAAACATTCCTCCCTTGGAAAATGTTAACATTTATTACACACATTTATTCAAAGTATCTGTTCTCTTACTTTTCTCTCACAATCCACTTTGTACTTTGATCAGTCGTGAGTATAAATATCAGAACTAACACTTTTACACTGCACTTGTCCTCAAGGTGACTTCAACAACAGTTGTGTGATTAGTTGTGCGGTTAATGATCAAAGTTTTCTCAACTGTCTGTCCATCACACAGACATTTATTAATTTTTACAGCTTAATTTCTGTAAAAATACTCAGCTTGCACAGCCTGTTTGGCTCCTTAGGTTTTAATATTTTTAGTCTTGTATTTGGTGTCACGCAAATCGTATAAAAAGTCAACTATAACACAAATCAATGATTTCATTTGTCTTAAAAACTAAACACAAACTCTGTTTGGATGTTCCGGTGAAGATAAATGCTTGTGTTTGTTGGGCTACAACTCTGTCTCGATCTAGTAGTCTGAAATCAGAATTACATCAGATAATCACAGGTTCATAGTCTAAACACATTTGATAAAACTAAAGATAAGAGCCGATCAGGAGGAGAAGCTATTTGAACAAGATGAATGATGTACGAGTCCTCAGCAGATTAAAAGTCAAGTCTGAGGAAACTGGTGCAGATTTGAATTCAAAAGCATGAACAAAATTCAAGAGTATGCTCCTGCACACACACACACACACACACACACACACACACACACACACACACACACTTCCCAATTTGTATGAATAGAAAGGTGTGTCCAAACCTTTGGTCTGTACTGTGTATATCACACACACACACACACAGAGTTTTACCGAAGATTAAACAATGTTTCACTGTCTTGACTGTATAAACACATCCCTCCCTTGTTAAATTTTAACATTTATTAGATATGGCCCATAAACAAAGGAGCAGCTTACCTTTGAACAGCATGAATGGTGGTGGAGAGAGGGTGAGAGAGTGATTTGATTCGAAGATTTTATTTCGAACATGCATGATAAAAAAAAAAGAGTACAAAAAAGTAAACAAACAGAATACAAATATATATATATATATATATATATATATATATATGTATGTACACACACACATATATATATATATATATATATATATATATATATATATATGTGTGTGTGTGTGTGTGTGTGTGTGTGTGTGTGTGTGTGTGTGTGTGTGTGTGTGTGTGTGTGTGTGTGTGTGTGTGTGTGTGTGTGTGTGTGTGTGTGTACACAGCACTTAGGCAGACCTCACGGATCCACCAACATGCTCGAAACGGAGTAGGAATGAAGTAAACACTTATCGAGTTCTACCCCTGAATCTTACATTCTTAGATATAACATTCATACATACAATAAGACGAGTTTCAATAAGCTTACTTATAAAACACCCATACCTACTTTAATAACTGTTCAATACAGTGATATAATACTCAATTATATGTATATAGAAATAGTCAAATTCATAGCAAATCAAGGCAAACAAAAGAAAACAAAACAAACGCCCAACATTAAGTTGTGTTCCTATGTATGTATGTACTAATAGAAGTAATTATAATGCATAGTATTCCATTATCATTACTTTACTTTAATACTACAATATAATAGAGAACAATATACAGCAATGGTATAAAAAAATGCTTGAATAACTATGGTATATAAGAGTAGATATGCTATATATACACTGGTTCATATTTACCTCCAATTATATGCATAAACATTACTATAAATCTCTCTATCAACATATCTACACACATACAGTGAGAGTGAGAGAGATAGAGTGGGAGAGAGACCTCTTCCCCTCTTGCTCTTTGTTCCTGTACCAATACTCGCACTTCCACCCTCATGCACCTCATTTGTGCATTCCCGATGTTCGGTACGAGTCCCATTTCTCAAGAGCAATGGTTCCGAAGTGTGGATCAAGGGGACGTGGCTCCTTTGATCCACACCTCGGTATAGCCCAAAACGGCAGAAAAATGCCCGCGTCTGCGGATCCTATGCAAAGGAAAATGTGCATTTAAGAGTTGAAATATTTTAACTTTTTTTACGCTGTATATGTGTAAATACAATCACGGTATGCTGTTACTTGGGAACAAGCATAAATATCTGATGAAACATTATTGTAATTTGTGCAGCGGTATATATGGACATTCTTTGCTAACAATTTCATTTTTTTTTTTAATCATTCATACAGTATGACATCCTATCTAAACTTTTCACTTGTACAATACATTTAGAATGTATAAAAACTAAAGTATAAAAACATAAAACTTACAAAATACCAGTTATCCAGTCTACATTTACATTTAAAATTACAATTATACACCTGGCTCATATAAATTACTTATAACCAATATACATTTAATATAATGTGTGTGTGGATCAACTCATGAACATCCAACGGCTCCAGGTCTCCATCTAGTGGTCTGATAGAAGAACATCAGCTGATGGGAATATAAAACAGAAGATCTAATCAGTAGATCTTTGATGTGCTTCCTCCAAAAAAAGAAAAGAAAAACCTGTGTGACCTGAATTGCAGGTGAATTTAGCAGCATGGATGGTCATGAGGACGGAGAGGAGGGAGTCCCTCCCTCACAAACACCTCCGTGTGAGAAAGACGAGAGCCACAGCCAAGCTCAGAAGTGAGATTATCATTTCTAACTGTCCATGACTATTCTGCATGTCACAGCTCTCTTCTTACATTACCAACTATCATCTTTCACAGAACCGAACCGGAACCAGAACATGATCCCAGCTGTGTTTCCTTCAAGAGCGACAGATCGAAAGACATTATCATTAAATTTGAAGACCGGCCTTCTGCTGCAAAGAGGTGAGTTATATCTAAAACCTGCCAGAGACTCGGATCCAAACCGTACTCAAACATGAGTCTGACATGAACACAGCTACAGTACTTCTATCACAGGTGGAACCAGCACACTCAATTTCTCTTTCTCTCCATCAGCATCCACCAGAAAAGAGGATCTCTTGAACTTGATCCCAGCTCTGTTTCCTTGAAGAGCAACGGATCGAAAGACATTATCATTAAATTTGAAGACCGGCCTTCTGCTGAAAAGAGGTAAATTGTATCCGAGACAAAGAGAAGCAGAAGAAAAACCTGCCAGAGACTCGGATCTAAACCGTACTCAAACATGAGTCTGACATGAACACAGCTTCTTCTATCACAGGTGGAACCAGCACCCTCAAATCTATTCTTCCTCTCTCTTCGTCAGGGTCCATCAGAAGAGAGATTCTCCTGAACCTGAACCCAGCTGTTGGTCCTTTAAAAGCGACGGATCGAAAGACATTATCATTAAATTTGAAGAACGGCCTCCTGCTGCAAAGAGGTAAATTGTATCCGAGACAAGCGAAGCAGCAAATCTTAATATTTGAAGGTGAAATTGAAATCTACAAATATTTGATGAAAATAATTATGACGGTGATGAAAATATTTGCAGATGTGATTCCACTGCACCCCTCCTGCTCCTCTGTGGCCCTTAAAGATGTTTTGTATCTCTTTGTGCTCCCAGTGTGTCATTGTTGTCTTGAATATTCACATTTTCTGCTTCTTTACATTTGCACGACCCCTGTGGTTCTTGATCCCCTGCTTTGACATGAGCTCCCTCTACACAGGACTTTACTTCCTCACATTAGCTTCCTTCCACTGTTTGAATCACCTCTAAGTCTTTCCCTCCAGAGGACTGACGCTGATGACAAATCAGCATCAGTACAAATTAGCGCAGCTCTCTGGAGGTGTCATGAACAGTCTCCGTGGGATCAGCAGAACCAAAACCTTTACGCTTCACCTGAATCCCTGTTCACATCTAAAGATCACTTCTACTTTTAGTTCATGGTTGTGTGTGCAGGTACGATGTGAGCTTATTCTTCCTGATTCCTCCACAGAGTTGAGCAGCAGAGCTCAGAGCCTCCTATTCATCAGTCTGTCCAGCAGCAGCAAACAGATCTGGACTCCACATTTATGGTCTGTACTTGTACACCAATGTCTATATAAATACACGCACATATATACATGCATGCATCCATCCATCCATCCATCCATCCTGATCATTTATTGCTTTCTGTTCCATGTGTGCGCACAGAGCAAGGAAAAAGAGCATTCACATACTCTGCCCCTTATACATGGAACAAACTTATAAAGGATCTAAAAATAACAGAACTTATTCCACTGAGTGATTTTAAGTCTAGAATGAGTGCACTTGAGACAGCATCTCTGATTTGTAACTGTTTTAAATGATTTCCATTTTTTGTTTCATTTGATTTTAATATTTCACATAACACCTCTGTACATTTTCCATCCATACATATATATATTATTTTCCATGCACAGATATAGATCATATATATATATATATATATATATATATATATATATATATATATATATATATATATATATATATATATATATACACATACATACATACACATATACATATACATATACACCTCTGTCCAGTCTGTCCATCATAGATTTGATGTTCAGCACCGTGATTTCAGTTTGTCATTCATGTGGTATTTTGTTTCAGATGCTGGAGGAGAAGATTTTTACATTTGAGAAGAAGGAGCTAAAGAAGATGAAGAACAGTCTGAGTGCAGATGATCCACAATGCTTAGAGAGGCAGGAGGAAGGTCAAGACGAAGAGGAGAGGAGTGCCAGAGAAGCATTTATGACGATCTCACTCGACTTCTTGAGAAAAATGAAACGGAAAGACCTGGCCGACTGTCTGCAGAGCAGTAAGAGCATCCGTCTGAACTCTTGTAGCTAACAACAACAGAGTTGTTTTCTACTAATGTTAGTTCTGCAGTTTATTGTCACAGTATGGAGCAGTCAGTCCCATAGTTATTCAAGGAAGTCTGCACGAAAACAGTTGGAGGACAGAACAGTGTATCTGGTTTGCACAGTGGTTTGCAGCGGTGACACAAACAGGACTCATTTCCCCGTGTTTTTCTGTCATTTTCTTGTGTTAAACTACAAAACTTGGAAGAATCTTTAGATCCAAGACAGAACGTACACTCAAGACGCATAGTTTCATGTAGGACTTGAAACAACGTAATGGGACTTGAGAGTTTATTTTAGTTGCTGGATATAAGTATGCACATGCACACGGTGGCACATTTGTCAACTTTCTTCCAAATAAATAAATAAAAGCCTCCAATAGTCATTGTTGAAACTGATGAAAGTAGTAATAAATAATAACGTGGTTAAAAGTGACAAATGAAATCAGATATTGCTATTTAATTGTGGTTCTAAAGAATCTTTACATTAAAAAAAAAAAAAGCAGATGAAACTGGCCTAAACAAATGACTTTATTGATTGAAAACAATTGGACCAGTCTGACCTGTAATTAGCATCACTAGCTTCTTGAACATTGAAGTCAGTCAAATCTGACTGACTATTTAAAACAGCACAATGTAACTTTCAGCTTTTGTTGAGTTTGGCGGCTCCTTTGGACAAAAGCGGTAGTGCTTTACCAGTAGTGTGGAAGGGTTCCTACCATCCACATCGAAGTTACATACTGTAGTGCCAGTGAAGGTGATACAGACCCCTCAGACCATGACAGAGGTTCATTAAACCTGTTGGAAGTTGATGTACCATCACAATGACTCTGGAAATATTATATTAAGGTGGAAAAGTTACATTGTGCTGCTTTAAAGCGTGAAAAGTCGTCACTGCTGTTTTGTATCATGGTGTTCACCACACTGAACGTGGACCAGAGAAAGCAAAGGAGACAGTTGTCTGAGGAGATCAGAGAGAACATTTCTAGACAAGCATGTTCAGAGGACACCGCTATTGAAAGCAAATCATTAAAGAAAAGACGCCAAGCCACAAAGCTTTGGAGAATGTACTTTGGACAGATGAGACAAATCTGGAGCTTTTTGACAAGTGAATCTGGTACAGGAAGTCTTGAGTCTTTGAAGGTACGATGACATCTCAAGACTATCAAGACGTTCTGGAGACGGTCGTCTCAGAAAGCTTGGTTTCAGTGTTCGTGGGTCCTCTAACACGATAATCACCCAAAACACATGCAACTAATGAGAAGGAAGAACACAACACTGGACTATCTTAAGGTGTACTGAGTCCTGATCTAAATCCTATGAACATCTGTAGAGAGAGAGCTGAAACATGCAGTCTGGAGAAGAAACCATTCAAGCGTGAGATGACTGAAGCTGTTAGGTGTTACTGACATCACTTGATTGCAGTGATTGTTTTTATATATATATATATATATATATATATATATATATATATATATATATACGATTCTGTCAAACCAAAGCTCAAAGGCAATATCTGATTTTCATCAGTTACTTTTCAGTAAATTGTAATTAGGACCCAAGCACTGACAGTGCGAAGGCCCTATTGTATATGTAGCAATTTCTTCTTTATTTATTTTTCCGACGAAAGGAGGGCCTTTTTGCCCCCCTAAACGTGCCCCAAAAGTCACCAAATTTTGCACACAAGCCAGGACTGGCGAAAAATGTGAACATTTTGAATTAATCGTGTAATTTTGGCGCAATTTATGCCACTTCTTCAGCCGTTAATACAGCCCGAACTGTAACGTGCACTCAGGCGTGTTATACATCAAAATGTGCGTCTCCATCCTGAGACGACGCGCATTACTTTTCTCAGTCAAAAGTGTTACCGTGGCGACGATAGAGTGCGACCAGGCCTGGCGATACATTTGATATTTCATGGTTTGCATTAATGGACGTGGTCTAATGGCTCAACAGCGTCCCCTAGAAAACTTTGTGCCTCAAGCCCCACCATACGGTTTGATGTACATGCACGAAAATCGGTACACACCTGTATCCTGTCGCAACTTAAAGAAAAGTCTCTTGGCGCCATGGCCGAAACTGAACAGGAAGTCGGCCATTTTCAATTAATCGTGTAATTTTGGCGCAATTTATGCCATTCCTTTGGCAGTTAATACGGCCCGAACCATAACGTGCACCCAGGTGTGTTATACATCAAAATGGCCGTCTCCATCCTGCAACGACGCGCATTACTTTTCTCAGTCAAAAGCGTTACCGTGGCGATGCTGGACGCCAAAAATCACGCCCCCCCCCCCTTCATCTGATTGGTCCATACAGAAAAAACTTTGTGCCTCAAGCCCCACAATACGGCTTGACGTACATCCACGAAAATCGGTACACAGCTGTGTCATGTTGCAACTTAAAGAAAAGTCTCTTGGCGCCATGGCTGAAACCGAACAGGAAGTCGGCCATTTTGAACATTTTGAATTAATCGTGTAATTTTGGCGCAATTTATGCCACTTCTTCGGCCGTTAATACGGCCCGAACCGTAACGTGCACTCAGGCGTGTTATACATCAAAATGTGCGTCTCCATCCTGAGACGACGCGCATTACTTTTCTCAGTCATAAGTGTTACCGTGGCGACGACAGATGCCAAAAAGCACGACCCTCCTTCATCTGATTGGTCTATATTTGATAGTTCCTACTTTCTGCCATAACTTTTGAACGGGTTGTGATAAAGACTCGTGGGTGGTGTCATCGGACTCAGTATTGAGTACTTGACCTTCATTGGCCTGACTTAGCCCCGCCCCTTCTTCTGATTGGTCAATATTTGATAGTCCCTATTTTCTTCAATAACTTTTGAATGCTTTGACATAAAGACTCGTGGGTGGTGTCATCGGACATGATTTTGAGTCCTTGAACACAATTGCTGCAAATTAGCCCCCCCCCCCCCTTCATCTGATTGGTCGATATCTGATAGTTCCTACTTTCTGCCATAACTTTTGAATGGTTTGATATAGTCATAGATGGTGTCATCCGCTAAATGTCCAGGCCTGAAGAATCTACATGCAAGTCATACAAGCGCTTCCACTGCAGCACGCCTGAACGTGCACAAGGGAACGAGGGCCCGTTCATCGCTGCTTGCAGCTTTAATTTATTATTACTTTTGTTGGATTTAAGTTGTTTAGAAACCATTGTGGGTTTTTCTTTCAATAACTGAATGAACCAAAACATTTGTCCACCCCTGTACACAATAATGAGGAGCTGTACGAGTATGTTCATGAGTATAACATCGATATGAAGCTCAACAAGGATGTTCAAACTGTGCATATTAGGTTCAATATAATAAAGCATACACTGAGGTTCTTTGTTTGTTTGTTCAGAGGATGCTGCTGCTGTCTGTCAACGACTGCTCAAGTCGAGGCAAAAGGACACATGCAAGTGTGTATTTGAAGGGATAGCAAAAGCTGGAAATCCAACCCTTCTGAATGACATCTACACAGAGATCTACATCACAGAGGGAGGGACAGTTGAAGTCAATCACGAACATGAAGCCATACAAATCGAAGCTGCATCTTGGAAACAAGACATAAAGGAAGCAAAAATCAGACCTGAAGACATATTCAAACTGCTACCTGGGAGAGTTGAACCAATCAAAACAGTGATGACTAAGGGGGTGGCCGGTATTGGAAAAACTGTCCTAACGCAGAAGTTCATTCTGGACTGGGCTGAAGGCAAAACCAACCAAGACATCCAGTTCACATTTCCATTCAACTTCAGAGAGCTCAACGTGCTGAAAGAGAGAAAGTTCAGCTTGGTGGAACTTATTCATCGCTTATTCCCTGAAACCAAAGAAGCAGGAATCTGCAGGTTTGAGAAATTCCGGGTCGTCTTCATCTTCGACTGTCTGGATGAGTGTCGACTTCCTCTGGACTTCCACAACAATGAGGTCCTGACTGATGTTACAGAATCCAGCTCTGTAGATGCTCTGCTGACAAACCTCATCAGGGGGAAACTGCTTCCCTCTGCTCAAATCTGGATCCTCACAAGACCTGCAGCTGCCAGTCTAATCCCCCCTGACTGTGTTGACATGGTGACAGAAGTCAGGGGATTTAATGACACACATAAAGAAGAGTATTTTTGCAAGAGATTCAAAGATGAAGAGATGGCTAGTAGAATCATCCCCCACATCGAGACATCACGAAGTCTCCACATCATGTGCCACATCCCCATCTTCTGCTGGATCACTGCTACAGTTCTGGAGAAACTGTTGAAAACCAGAAAGTCAAGAGAGCTCCCCAAGACCCTGACTGAGATGTACATCCACTTCCTGGTGGTTCAGGCCAAACTGAAGAAGGTGAAGTATGATGGAGGAGCTGAGACAGATCCTCACTGGAGTCCAGAGAGCACAAAGATGATTGAGTCTCTGGGAAAACTGGCTTTTGAGCAGCTGCAGAAAGGAAACCTGATCTTCTATGAATCAGACCTGAGAGAGTGTGATATCGATGTCAGAGAAGCTTCAGTGTACTCGGGAGTGTTCACACAGATCTTTAAAGAGGAGAAAGGATTGTACCAGGACAAGGTGTTCTGCTTCATTCATCTGAGTTTTCAGGAGTTTCTGGCTGCTCTTCATGTCCATCTGACCTTCATCAACTCTGGTGTCAACCTCTTAAAGGAACAACAGTTGGACACCTGTAATAAGTCTGAAAGAAAAAGATATGGAGCTGACGAGAGAATTTTCTACCAGAGTGCTGTGGACAAGGCCTTGCAGAGTCCAAATGGACACCTGGACTTGTTCCTTCGCTTCCTTCTTGGCCTTTCACTTGAAACCAATCAGTCTCTCCTACAAGGTCTGCTGACTAAGACAGGAAGGAGTTCAGAGATCAATCCTGAAGCAGCCCAGTACATCAAGAAGAAGATCGAGGAGAATCCAAGCCCAGAGAAGTGCATCAATCTGTTCCACTGTCTGGATGAACTTAATGATCATTCTCTGGTCGAGGAGATCCAACAGTACCTGAGTTCAGGCAGTCTCTGCACAGACAAACTGTCTCCTGCTCAGTGGTCAGCTCTGGTCTTCATCTTACTGTCATCAAAAAAAGACCTGGAGGTGTTTGACCTGAAGAAATACTCGGCTACAGAGGACGCTCTACTGAGGCTGCTGCCAGTGGTCAAAGCTTCGAAGAAAGCTCTGTAAGTATTAAAAACTA
The DNA here is from genome assembly GCF_033807715.1 of Cololabis saira. Taxonomy (NCBI): domain Eukaryota; kingdom Metazoa; phylum Chordata; class Actinopteri; order Beloniformes; family Belonidae; genus Cololabis; species Cololabis saira. Next base: position 3,760,828 of record NC_084610.1, on the reverse strand, counting down.
ACTTGTTCGGCAATACTAGGCTACTTTTTTTAATAATGGAAAAATTAGTTACACTAAATGTTCAACTAATTTCAGTGTCATTGACAGGCAGTGTCATGTCAGGGTTCCTTCAATTCAAGAGTAATCCGGCAACCTCTTTGAGGAAAATTGTAGTGTACCAACAATTTATGACTGAATATTTAAGTTATTTAACTAAATTTGTGCCACTATTATGTTTTAAACTACTTATGCAATAAGTAAATAACTTAATTATCCACCTTTGATATGGAATTCAGGCTAAACGGCTGTCATCTGTCAGAGAGAAGCTGTGAAGCTCTGTCTACAGTTCTCAGCTCATCCAGTCTGACTAAACTGGACCTGAGTAACAACGACCTGAAGGACTCGGGAGTGAAGAGACTCTCGGATGGACTACGGAGTCCACGGTGCAAACTGGAAACTCTCAGGTCAGCATTCATCAACCTGGTCAACTGTTCAGCATAAATTATCATTCACATCAGAGAGATTCTTTTTAAAAGTGGGGTACTCTGAAGCACTTATGAACACTTAGGGCCCGATTTACTAAGATCCTAAATAAAGAGTACTAAATTGCGTGTGCACTGAAAAAGTTTGCACGTGCTGTTGTTCTGTGTTTTGCGGGTGATCAATTAAGAATGCTTGCGCAATTGATAACAGGTGCAAACCGCAGTATTTAAATGTTGGTGTTGCGTGTCTTACGGTTTGCGCCATGGAGAGTCTGGATGGAAAGCAGGATAGTCGCAAGCGCAAAATGAAATTTGACGAGTTGGAGTTAGAGATATTAGTGGAAGAGGCAAATAAACACATTCATGAACTACAGCAAAGAAATTTAAACATTACCAAAAGAAATGCAATATGGGAGAAAATCTGCATAGAATAAATGCAGTTGGTAAGACAAAAAGAACGGCAGATGAGGTTAAAAGAAGGTGGCAAGATATAAGGCGAAGAACTAAAGAAAAAGTGGCCTTTAATAAAACTTGTGCAACCATTTTTAAAATAGCATGCAGCAGAATAAAGACTCTCTCTCTGCGTATTCTTTGATTTTGGCGATGTCGCCTCCTTGCCACAATAACGGCAGCAGCAGATTAGCACCTTCCTTTCAAACGTATTAAATACAGACGCAATCACAATCCCCGCAATTACTTTCAGGCTTGGTAAATCTCATTGCGTGTGGTAAATGAACCTATTTGCATTTTCCCCTCCCAGTATTTTGCGCTTTCTGGCGGGTACGCCCCATATTGATTATTCATCAGGGCAAAAGTACTAAATGAACAGCGTGTGCTATTTTGCTTATTTGAGAGGCGCAGTCCTCTTTGCACGCTGTTAGTAGATTAGCTGGCACATTGGTTTGCGGGTGCTGTCAAGTTTGCACACGTTTTTACGCACACAAACCTTTAGTAAATCGGGCCCTTAGTGTCTTGCTTGTAATATTTTTTTTTCTAAACATCTGACCAACTTACATAAAATAAACTTGAGATACTTTCAATGAAGCATACAAAACAACACATACACTTGAAACTCAAAATCGCTTCTATTCTCACTCTTTTGTTCCCTCACAAATATTTATAATGCTAACAATGTAATAGATGGTGAACAAGCAACCAACCGGGGTTGGTTTTGACTCCACATTGTGATGATGTTTGTTTCATGCCGTCAGGGTGCAGTACAGTGTTGTTGGTGCTCTTCTGACTCTTTAGTGCCATCGTCAAGTGAACATGAATCCTGGCTTTCGACCCACAGCAGTTTTCTAACTGTTGCATTTCTGCAGCCTTTCAGGATGTCTAATCACAAAGGAAGGCTGTGATTCTCTGGTATCTGCTCTGAAGTCGAATCCCTCCTATATGAGAAAACTGGATCTGAGCTACAACAATCCAGGAGAGTTAGGAGCGAGGATCCTCAGTGATGGAGTGAAAGATCCAGAATGGAAACTGCAATCTCTCAGGTATGGACACATCTGCTTGCATCCCACAGAGAAGGAGGAGCGAACCAAGTTTAAGCAGGTCATCTTGTGTAGGTACCAGAGATGCAGCAGCGTGAGTTGCAGCCCAATCAGGGCACAATAACAGCTTCATCTGAACTCCACCGCAAGATGAAATCAAGTGGATGAACTAGTTCAAACTGTGCTGGAATGTAGCAACCAAAGGACAGGACATTAGAGACGCTGCATTGATGCAGATCTGACCATGTCTTTCTTTTTCAGAGTAGAACAATGCATGTATGAGAGCCATGTAGTGTCCATGATTGTGTACTGAGAGAGACTGTGCTGGACTGATCCTCCTCCTCCTTTCAGGGTGGAGCCTGCTGGAGAACGATGGTTGAAACCGGGTCCAAGCAAGTGTAAGTCCTTCTCATTTGATTCAGGACAAAAAAAAGTCAGCACACAATGATTCACTTTCAAACAGCTTCACCACTCATTCATCAGTCCAAATGAACAGATGAGACATCAATAACAACTGCAGCTGTGTTGGTTTCTCTTCTTCTTCTCCAACAGATTCCTGTGAACTCACGATTGACACAAACACAGTAAATAAAAACATCAAACTGTCTGAAGACAACAGGAAGATGACCTGGTTGAAGGAGAATCAGTCATATCCTGATCATCCAGACAGATTTGATGAGTGGCCTCAGCTGCTGTGCAGAGATCCTCTAACTGGTTGTCGCTACTGGGAGGTTGAGTGGCAAGGCAGAGTTGCGATAGCGGTGAGTTACAGAGGAATCGGAAAGAGAGGAGACGAGAAGGATTGTGTCTTTGGGAGGAACAAACAGTCCTGGAGTCTGGAGTGTTTTGATGATGGTCGGTATTCTGTCATTCACAATGACAGAGAAGTCGCATCTTTCTCCTCAGTTTCTAACAGAGTAGTAGTACATGTGAACTATCCTGCTGGGACTCTGTCCTTCTACAGTGTCTCCTCTGACAGACTGAAGCACCTCCACACCTTCAACAACACGTTCACTGAACCTCTTTATCCTGGATTTAGGCTCTGGCCTGATTCTTCAGTGGCTCTGTGTTCAGTTTAGTGCAAATGTATTTGGCTCAGGAGCCAAACCGGGCCCGTACCAGAGAAATGAAGAGTGTTTGTGTGAGCTGTTAAAAAAAAACATGTAAAAGCCTTTACCATCCATCCATCCATCCATCCATCCATCCATCCATCTTCGACTGCTTATCTGGGCTTGGGTATCCCAAGGCGTTCAGCCGAGAGACAGTCCCTCCCCCGGGACTCGGGTCTTCCCCGGTGACTCCTCCCAGCTTGTGACCATAGTTGAGGCTGGGAATGTAGAGCGACTGGTGAATCGAGAGCTGGGGATGAGCTGAGAGATGGTCTCTGATTCTGATGAGACTTCATGAAGAGGGAGATTCGGGATTTGGGCTCCGGCCTGATTCTTCAGTGACTTTGGGTTCAGTTTCATAACTCATTGAAGTAAAAGTCCAGTCTGTACAGATTTCTTGTAAACCTTTACAAGAACTTCAATCTTTTTTTGAAACTTGTATTTAGTTTGGATGCTCTGCTACTTTATAATTTTGCTTCTAATTATCACTTTCTTAAGAGGGACATTTGTTGATTATCTATCTATCATATATATATAAAAATATAGATACCGGTATACATTTTTCACGTTTATTTTTTTTCAAAAACCCATGTAATTCTATAATTAGCTGACGATACGCAACTGTACATCGCCGTGTCTCCTGATGACACTGGGCCAATTGATGCCCTTTTTAACTGTATTTTAGACATCAAGTCATGGATGGCAGCAAACTTCCTACAGCTCAACCAGGGCAAAACAGAGATTTTACTCATCGGTCCCGAAGGCCAGAGAGAGAAACTTTTACCAAAGTTACAGGATTTTAAACCCTCAAAATCAGTTAAAAATCTGGGCGTGATTTTTGACTCTGAGCTCACTTTTATTCCACATATTAAAAACATAACAAAGATCGGTTTTTACCATCTTAAGAACATAGCCAGAGTCCGCCCGTTTCTCTCTCAGGCCAGTACGGAGGTGCTAATGCATGCTTTTATCTCATGTCGTTTAGATTATTGTAACGCCCTGCTCTCTGGTCTTCCTAAAAAGAACATGTACAACCTACAATTATTACAGAATTCAGCCGCACGCGTGCTGACGAGGACCAGAGGGCGGGAGCACATTACACCTGTTTTAAAATCGCTGCATTGGCTCCCCGTGCGCTTCAGGATCGATTTTAAGGTTCTTTTACTAGTTTTTAAGTGTCTTAATGGTCTTGGGCCTTCTTATTTGTCTGCACTACTTTTACCCTATCGACCCTCGCGGACCCTGAGGTCCTCCGGTGCTGGCCTTTTAACCATACCAAAAGTTAGAACCAGGACACACGGGGAGGCGGCATTCAGTTTTTATGGTCCCCGATTGTGGAACAACCTCCCGGAGAACCTCAGGGCCGCAGAGACTGTTGATGTTTTTAAAAAGAGGCTCAAGACCCATCTCTTTAATCAGGCTTTTAACTGACTCATTTAACTCTTTTACATTTCTTATGCTCACCCTTATTTTTATTGAATCTTACTGCTCTGTTTTATATTTAGTTTATCCTTTCTTATCGTATTTTATTTTTGTTTAATCTCAATGTTTTATCTAAATATTTTAGTTGTTATTTATGGTCTATTTTATACATTTTACTGTTTTATTATTTTAGTTTTTAATGTCTTACTTTCTAGACATACTTTTAGGATTTTATGTTTGTATGTCTTATGTTTTTTATAAACTCCTTTAGTGTATTTTATCCTGTTTTCTTGTAGCTTTTATCTCCAGTGTTTCCTCATGGGGAGCCTCCATGCTGGGAGTGACTCTGGCCTGCAGGGGGTCGTCCTGGGGGTCGTTCTGGCCTGGATGGTTGTGGAACTCTGCACCACGGCTTCACCGCTGTGGTGTGGACTCCTCTTTCCGTCCGGGCCGGGATGGTCTCTGTGGGCCCCCCCCCCTTGTAGCTGCGGGCTATGAGACCTCCTGGCGTGGACGGCTCCCTGTTACCGTTTCCTCACCTGGATCCTCTGTGCCTAGCCATGTCTACACCATGTGTCTGCGTGCCTGTCTGTGTGTGTAATTTAGGAGAATTGTAGTGTGCTTTTGTCTGCGGGGGGGGGGGGGGGGCATTAATAAGTTTTATGTTTGTTTTTTTCTTGTTTTTTTTTTCTGTTAAGCACTTTGTGTTTCATTATTTGTAGGAAAAGTGCTATATAAATAAAGTTTGATTTGATTTGAATCCAGACAGCCTGACATCATTGAGGAAGTTAGGCAGTGAAAAAACGAAAGAAAAGGATGAGAAAGTGTATATAAATACTTCTGAGTTGTGCTGAAAAATATGAGATCTTTGGCGTGTGGAGTGGAAAAACTTGGAACACTGATGAAGACAAGTTGGGACTATGAGGAACTCTGAACGTCAAGATGTGACAGCAGGAACATATTGCGGACTCCAGTGTTCCCTCCAACCGGATTTCATACAGGGAGTGAGAGATGCATCCAGACCAGCAAGACAGGATATTTGCATATTTCATATATGCAAATATTCATATTTATTCATATTTACTACTTATTCTTTGCTACTTATTCTTTTGCAGAGTATATTAAATTCAGTATCAGTTTATGCATTTTAAGATTAAGATTCCCAGAATATTCAAATTTTTTGAGATAGGATATTTGAGTTTTCTTAAGCTGTAAGCCATGATCAGCAATATTAAAATAATAAAAGGCTTGCAATATTTCAGTTGATTTGTAATGAATCCAGAATGTATGATATTTTTGTTTTTGTAATTGCATTACAGAAAATCACAATATTCTAATTTTCTGAGACAGTCCTGTAAAGATAAAGATGTACTTTACTGATGATGTACCAGGACAGGGAAATTACTGAAACAGGAACACAAGAAAAATACTCAAAACGACATCTACTAATAAACTAAAATGAATTAATTATTCAGACTTATTCATGAGGGCAACGCAGTAGAAGTATAGGATTATGAGTTGTTAGGATATGTGTTTTCCTCAGACATATTGTTTTATTGCTGAGGCTGCTGCCCCCGCGACCCGGTAACGGATAAGCGGGAGAAGATGAGTGAGAGTGAGTGAGATATTGTTTTATGTGGATGTTGGGTTGAACTTATTATATCATGCGTTATATTTACGCATGATGGAAGTTTTCCCAGTGTTGTGTGTGCATTGCTTTTATTGTGAAATAACTTGGAAAGTGAGTAAACTGATATATAAAATATGTGCCACGGCAATTGATGTTTGCAGTGTCTCGAGAAATAAATAAGTACTACGTTGCATGTAGACGGTGTGATTCTTCCTCAATATGTTTAATGAAGCTGAAAGCGTAACAGGTCATGGGCCCAGGCGCGGCGGCACAGGAGGAAGATGGCAAAGACTGGTCTTTGACAGAGATGAAAATAACTAGAAACTTTGGGAGGTAAAGTTTCTTTGCCACATGAAAATACTTGGCTTCAAAGATATAGTTTCCACGGATGAACCAGATGCAGAAAAGAATGTTACCCTGAGCTAATTCAGTTCCTCGACGACAAAAGCCTGTCGTTGGCATTTAGAGACGCGGCGGATGACGGAAGAAAAGGTTTAGGAATACTGCAAGACCATAATGCGAGCCCACAGTTATTGCTCTTTACGCAGAGCTAACTTCTTTACAGAAGCAGCCAGAGGAAACTGTGATGGATTATGTTATTTGAGCTGAAAAGATGGTAACCTCCCTGAGAAAGGCAAAGGAAGTCATTAGCAATGGGTTAATGATGGCTATGGTTGTAAAAGCCCTCCCAGAATCATACAAGCCTTTTGTCGAACATACAACCCAGAGCAGCGAGGAACTAACATTTACAAAGTTCAAAAGCAATCTACGAAGCTATGAAGAAACTGAAAAGTTCGACACTAAACCAAAGTCAGGCAATGTGATGAAAGTGAACATGTCATCAGTGATCTGCTATGGTTGTGGAAAACACCGCCATATTGCAAGCCATTGCCGCCAAAAAGATGTATCACAATGGTGAATGGTGTCCTGAGATGTGCAGGAGATAAAATGAAACAAAGATGACGGAAAAACAAACTGCAGAGGGTCCAGAAAACCAGGAGGAATCAACCTATGTGTTTAAAGTCAGCCAGTTTCTTCCTGACAGTATGAAGAAAAATTAACCAATGGTGGACTGTGGAGCTACTTCACACATTTGATGAGTGTTTCGATCCAAAGACATATTGCATGGAGCTGGCTGACGGATCCAGGAATTTTATTTTTATGCAAAATGTTTGTAAATAAGCAGTAATGTGTAGCACACAGATGTGATATGTTTACACGTTAAAAAATAAATAAAAATACGACTTTGAATAATTGTGATCACAATATTTATCAATATAATCATGATTATCATCTTTTGTCCATAATCGTGCACTCAAATGTCAGTTAGCAAAAGGTGCCCGCTGCTTATCATCGTCCTCAGAGCCTTCCAGGCTGATCCACAACCAGTCACGGAGGTCTGATGGTAAAATTAACTCTTCTTCTAATACCATCCAAGTGCTCTACCAACTGTGCTGCAGCTGATTTTTTCATTTTTTTCCAGGCCACAGCGGCACCTCGGATACAAAGCTTGAAAAGGCAAAGAAATGAAAAATCCTACAATTAAATGTACTTTATTTATTTAGATTTATTACTCTTTTCCATTTGATATCTGCATGGAGACATGCTGAGAGTGAGATTAGAGAAACAGGAGGAAACCTATCATTTAAAAGGTAAAGTTTGACAACTATGCTGATATTGTATTTGTCTTCCAGTCTGGAAGAGTCTGATGACGAAGCTTGGCACAAGTGAACTGGATCCTCAACAAATCAGTCAACATTTCTGATCTCACCACTGAACTCGCATTTGAAATGGATGCTTGATTCCCAGATGTTCATTTCTGAGGGTTTTTGTTGTAAAACAACGACGAGTCAAATAACCCTCAGTAGGAAATAGGCTGTACTTACTCTGCAGTAGGAGTCTGTGCGAGCAGGAGTCACAGCAAGTATTGGTGGTTGAAGGTTTTGGTTTGCAGGTGAGTTCATCCTTGTGATGAGCAGAAAGAGGGAGAACAATCAACATGGAGCGGAGAATGAGAGGGATTTATCACATACATACAAATATAGCTGTAATGGCTACTCTTGCATTAAATAAAAAATGTTTTAAATAACAAAGTAGTCTGAGGAGGAGGTATATGACTTATTTAGCTGTAGAAAAACTGTCTCACTCCTCACTCACTTCCACACAAAAACCAGAGCCAGCGCACCCACCTCTCCCTAATCACAGGAGGAGGGCGGTCCGACCAGGAGGAGGAGGCCGTGAGCAGCAGAAAGCAGTCACAATAACAAACAGAATCCATCAACCATTTTCAATAATCAGTCAACATTATCACCAGTACCACTTGGATGCACCACCTTCACAAAATACAAACAGTACAAATATGGCTCCAACAGTAGCCTCTGTCTTTTTTTCCAATACAAGTACAAAAATTATTCTTGCTTGCATATTAATGTAATGTAATGTATGTAATGTACTTTATTTATAGCAGTTTACAACAGGCCTTCAGTGTGTCTAAGTGATTTACAGCAAGTAATAGATAAAAAGGAGGAAAAATAAGAACATTCAAAAACAAACTACAAAAAAAAATTAAATTAAATTTTGACCTCGGGACTTCCAGCAAAAGTTGATCAGTTGACCTCAGTGCAGTTAAAAGCTTGGATAAATACAAGGGTGCAAGGTCAAAAATAGCTTTAAAAACGAACATCAAAAGTTTAAAATCAATTCGATAAAGGACAGGAAGCCGATGGAGGGAGTCAAGGACTGGAGTGATGTGCACACGTCTGTTAGTGTTGGTTAAAAGATGGGCAGTAGCAAGTTGCCGTCGTCTGCAGCACTTTTATCAACAATGGTTAAACATTATTACATTTTTATTACATACAGTATATTACTTTGAACTTCAATCCCTGATAAAGCAACATAATTAAACTGTAACTAAAGAAAACAATAAATGGGTAACAAACATTTAACTGACTCATAAGTAAAGTAAAACTATCCTTGGAGATTTTTTTCTCCAGTTTGGTGAAATCACAAGGACCAACTGATCGATAAAACTGTATCATGCCCAGTTAAAACATGTTTTCCAGACTGCAAGCGGCTCGAGAAGACGCCAACTGACAGTTGAAACCATCGTCTGTTCTGGTTTATCCTGTTTGAGATGATATGAACTGATACTGTCGGATTCTGTTTGAACCAACACTAGCTGGAGTTTGCACTTTGAACGATGGACATAAACTCTGATATCAATTTTATAGACGCAGGTTTGTAGGTGCAGCTGACTTCAGGGAAAGAGAAGAGAACGTAACAGGAACAGGACGGAGTCGTACATAAACTGTTGCAGTTCCAGATGACGTGTCGTCTTCTTCAACAATATGGACTGATTGGAGAAACTGTAAGTTTCTTCATTTCTTTAATTATTTTTCTTGAAACAAGGTTTTCTGCTCGTTTCTGCATAATTGATTGAGAAACGGTTTAAAGATCCGCAGATGCCGAATATTAAACAACGTTTCACGTTCTTGAGTGCATAAAAACATTCCTCCCTTGGAAATGTTTACATTTATTACACACATTTATTCAAAGTATCTGTTCTCTTACTTTTCTCTCACAATCCACTTTGTACTTTGATCAGTCGCGAGTTTAAATATTAAAACTAACACTTTTACACTGCACTTGTCCTCAAGGTGACTTCAACAACAGTTGTGTGATTAGTTGTGCGGTTAATGATCAAAGTTTTCTCAACTGTCTGTCCATCATCACACAGACATTTATTAATTTTTACAGCTTAATTTCTGTAAAAATACTCAGCTTGCACAGCCTGTTTGGCTCCTTAGGTTTTAATATTTTTAGTCTTGTATTTGGTGTCACGTGCATCCTATAAAAAGTCAACTATAACGCAAATCAATGATTTCATTTGTCTTAAAAACTAAACACAAACTCTGTTTGGATGTTCCGGTGAAGATAAATGCTGGTGTTTGTTGGGCTACAACTCTGTCTCGATCTAGTAGTCTAAAATCAGAATTACATCAGATAATCACAGGTTCATACTCTGAACACATTAAAAAACTAAAGATAAGAGCCGATCAGGAGGAGAAGCTATTTCAACAAAATGAATGATGTACGAGTCCTCAGCAGAATAAAAGTCAAGTCTGAGGAAACTGGTGCAGATTTGAATTCAAAAGCATGAACAAAATTCAAAAGCATGCTTCTGTATATACATACACACGTACGTTTGGACACACTTCCCAATTTTTATGAATAGAAAGGTGTGTCCAAACCTTTGGTCTGTACTGTGTTAACATTTATTAGATATGGCCCATAAATAAAGGAGCAGCTTATCTTTGAACAGCATGAATGGTGGTGGTGGGAGAGAGAGGGTGAGAGAGTGATTTGATTTGAAGATTTTATTTCGAACATGCATGCATGATAAAAAAAAGTACAAAAAAGTAAAAAAACAGAATACACACACACACACACACACACATACATATATATATATATATATATATATATATATATATATATATATATATATCTGTCTGTCTGTCTACAGCACTTGGGCAGACCTCACGGATCCACCAACATGCTCGAAACGGAGTAGGAATGAAGTAACCACTTATCGAGTCCTACCCCTGAATCTTACATTCTTAGATATAAGATTCTTGCATATAATAAGACGAGTTTCAATAAGCTTAGCACCCATACCTACTTTAATAACTGTTCAATACAGTGATATAATACTCAATTATATATAAATATAATCAAAATCAAAGCAAATCAACCCAAACAAAAGAAAACAAAACAAACGCCCAGCATTAAGTTGTGCTACTATGTATGTATGTAATAATAGAAGTAATTATAATTAATAGTATTCCATTATCATTATTTTACTATAATACTACAATATAATAGAGAACAATATACAGCAATGGTATAACAATATGCTTGAATAACTATATAAGAGTAGATATGCTATATATACACTGGTTCATATTTACCTCCAATTATATACATAAACATTACTATAAATCTCTCTATCAACATATCTACACACATACAGTGAGAGTGAGAGAGATAGAGTGGGAGAGAGACCTCTTCCCGTTTGGCTCTTTGTTCCTGTCCCAATACTCGCACTTCCACCCTCATGCACCTCATTTGTGCATTCCCGATGATCGGTACGAGTCCCATTTCTCAAGAGCAATGGTTCCGAAGTGTGGATCAAGGGGACGTGGCTCCTTTGATCCACACCTCGGTATAGCCCAAAACGGCAGAAAAAGGCCCGCGTCTGCGGATCCAAAGCAAAGGAAAATGTGCATTTAAGTGTTGAAATATTTTAACTTTTTTTACGCTGTATATGTGTAAATACAATCACGGTATGCTGTTACTTGGGAACAAGCATAAATATCTGATGAAACATTACCGTAATTTGTGCAGCGGTATATATGGACATTCTTTTAAAAAAATTATGAAATTGTTAGCAATCATTCATATGACATCCTATCTAAACTTTTCACTTGTACAATACATTTAGTATGTATAAAAACTAAAGTATAAAAACATAAAACTTACAAAATACCAGTTATCCAGTCTACATTTACATTTAAAATTACAATTATACAGCTAGCTCTTATAAATTACTTATAACCAATATACATTTAATGTAATGTGTGTGTGGATCAACTCATGAACTACTGATAGGTATTGGGAAAGGGCCTTTGATTTAGTTTATTTTAGACATCATACGGCTCCAGGACTGCTGCAACAAATGTTTCATTTGTACAAAGCAGTTGACGCCTGTTCCTGTTTGGCGTTTGTTCTTTTATTTTAGACATCCTACGGCTCCAGGTCTCCATCTAGTGGTCTGATAGAAGAACATCAGCTGATGGGAATATAAAACAGAAGATCTAATCAGTAGATCTTTGATGTGCTTCCTCCAAAAAAAGAAAAGAAAAACATGTGTGACCTGAATTGCAGGTGAATTTAGCAGCATGGATGGTCATGAGGACGGAGAGGAGGGAGTCCCTCCCTCACAAACACCTCCGTGTGAGAAAGACGAGAGCCACAGCCAAGCTCAGAAGTGAGAAGATTATTTCTTACTGTCCATATCTCTTCTGTACATCACAGCTCTCTTCTTACATTACCAACTATCATCTTCCACAGGACCAAACCGGAACCAGAACATGATCCCAGCTTTGTTTCCTTCAAGAGCGACAGATCGAAAGACATTATGAATACATTTGAAGGCCGGCGTTCTGCTGCAAAGAGGTGAGTTATATCTAAAACCTGCCAGAGACTCGGATCCAAACTGTACTCAAACATGAGTCTGACATGAACACAGCTACTTCCATCACAGGCACCCCCAAATCTTTTCTTCCTCTCTCTCTCTGTCAGGGTCCATCAGAAGAGAGATTCTCCTGAACCTGAACCCAGCTGTTGGTCCTTCAAGAGCGACAGGTCGAAAGACATTATGAATACATTTGAAGACCGGCCTCCTGCTGCAAAGAGGTAAATTATACCCGAGACAAGAAAAGCAGCAAATCCTAATATTTGAAGGTGAAATTGAAATCTGCAAATATTTGATGAAAATAATTATGACGGTGTTGAATGGATGATGAAAATATTGGCAGATGTGATTCCAGTGCACCCCTCCTGCTCCTCTGTGGCCCTTAAAAGGAACCCTGGCTATTAAGACATGTAGGTCTTAAAAGATAAATGTTGGTATCAATTATAACAATGTGATATAAAAAACCTTGTTGATGTCTTCGTTTTTATAAAATTTGAAAATATAATTTAACATGTAGGTCGCCATTGTTGTTTACATTCTGGGTAGTGACGTCAGACGGTGGCTCCTGCTAACCCCCGTACACTGTTTTGACACCCAGAAACAGATGAAAACACAGCTAAACAGGTGACGGCGCACCAGAAACACAGATCAAAACACAGCTAAACATTAAGGTGACGGCGCACCTACAAAAAAGTAAAAAAACAAAAAAAGTGCCGCACCATAAAGTATGAACTATAAAAACACCATAAAACTCAGATAGACTAACCGACCACACGTTTCAACTAGCAGATAGCCGATGCTACAATAAAAACCCCAGCCAGATCTGGCGTCATTAAATTAAATAAAGATGTTCTTGCCTATTTGACGCGAAGTCTGCGCCTCCCGTTTCGTCAAAATCCCGGGCCAGTCCCCTCAGCCTCTGGTCTGTCATCAAATGGTAAACCAGCACCGAGGCCGGTTTTAGGGGGGGCAGGGGTGGGCTATGCCCACCCAAACGTGCCTCCTGCCCACCGGCATCTCCATCCCGGCGAGAGCGGAGAGCGGATGGCGGAGCGCTGCAGGCTCATAGAGCCACGGCTACGCCGACTACGGCTACGTAGGCTCCTGCGTAGACGGCGTAGCCTACGCCGTCTACGCAGGGGCCTACGCCGTCTACGCAGGAGCCTACGCCGTCTACGCAGGAGCCTACGCCGTCTACGCAGGAGCCTAATGCACTGGTAAGATGCGCACGACATTGATCATTTTTGCAGATCTCCCGAGCATCACAGAACTTTGATCCAGTTTGCCTGAACCAAGACGTCTTATGGGCTCCCTCGTCAGCCTCCACGGCCGGGAGATGCTGCTCATCTATGTTTTAGATACCTGTCCCAGTTAAACCAACGCGGCTTATCTTCCCAGAGCCACCGTTGTACGTCATCGCCCCCAGAATGCATTGCGCAAGTAAAACATGGCGCCTCCCGCAGGTCAAAATATGTGATAAACATTGTAGATTTTTAAAGCAATTAGATTATTTTATGTGTTTCTAACAACATATTTTAGTATAAGAGAACAATTGTGGCTAATTAGGGACTACAAGTCTTAATAACCAGGGTTCCTTTTAAACATGTTTTGTATATCTTTGTGCTCCCAGTGTGTCATTGTTGTCTTGGAGTTGATCAGCCTTCATTTGTGAAAACATTCACATTTTCTGCTTCTTTACATTTAGTGCACGACCCCTGTGGTTCTTGATCCCCTGCTTTTGACATGAGCTCCCTCTACACAGGACTTTACTTCCTCACATTAGCTTCCTTCCACCGTTTGAATCACCTCTAAGTCTTTCCTTCCAGAGGACTGACGCTGATGACAAATCAGCATCAGTACAAATCAGCATCAGTACAAATTAGCGCAGCTCTCTGGAGGTGTCATGAACAGTCTCAGTGGGATCAGCAGGACCAAAATCTTTACGCTTCATCTTAATCCCTGTTTACATCTAAAGATCACTTCTACCTTTAGTTCATGGTTGTGTGTGCAGGTACGATGTGAGCTAATTCTTCATGATTCCTCCACAGAGTTAAGCAGCAGAGCTCAGAGCCTCCCATTCGTCAGTCTGTCCAGCAGCAGCAAACAGATCTGGACTCCACATTTATGGTCTGTACTTGTACACCAATGGCTTTATATATATATATATATATATATATATATATTATATATATATTAACGGGGGAAAAAAAATCCAAACCTACATGGCCCAGTGTGAAAAAGTGATTGCCCCCCCTGTTAAAACATAAAGTAACTGTGGTTTATCACATCTTTGGAAAGCTGAGTTGAATTTCTCTAGCCACACCCAGGCCTGATTACTGCCACACTGGTTCTCAATCAAGACATCACTAAAATAGGACCTGCCTGAAAAAGTGAAGTAGACCAAAAGATCCTCAAAAGCTAGACATCATGCTGCGATCCAAAGACATTCAGGAACAAATGAGAAACAAAGTAAATGAGATCTATCAGTCTGGAAAAGGTTCCAAAGCAATTTCTAAAGCTTTGGGACTCCAGCGAAACACAGTGAGAGCCGTTATCCACAAATGGAGAAAACATGGAACAGTGGTGAACCTTCCCAGGAGGAACCGACCAAAATGACCCCAAGAGCAGCGACGGCTCATCCAAGAGTCAGAAAAGAGCCAGAACAACATCCAGAGACCTGCAGGCCTCACCTGCCTCAGTTAAGGTCAGTGTTCATGACTCCAGCAAAAAGAACATGAAGACTCGTTTCAGTTTTGCCAGAAAACTTGATCTCGATGATCCCCAAGACTTTTGGGAAAATACTCTGTGGACTGACGAGACAAAAGTTTAACTTTTTGGAAGGTGTATGTCCCATTACATCTGGCGTAAAAGTAACAAAGCATTTCAGAAAAGGAACATCATAGCAACAGTAAAACATGGAGGTGGTGGTGTGATGGTCTGGGGCTGTTCTGCTGCTTCAGGACCTGGAAGACTTGCTGTGGTAAATGGAACCATGAATTCTGCTGTCTACCAAAACATCCTGAAGGAGAATGTCCAGCCATCTGTTGGTGACCTCAGGCTGAAGCACTTGGGTTCTGCAGGAGGACAATGATCCAAAACACCAGCAAGTCCACCTCTAAATGGCTTAAGAAAAACAAGAATGAAGACTTTGGAGTGGCCTAGTCAAAGTCCCGACCTGAATCCGACTGAGATGCTGTGGCATGACCTTAAAAAGGCGGTTCATGCTCAAAAAACCCTCCAATGTGGCTGAATTACAACAATTCTGCCAAGATGAGTGGGCCAGAATTCCTCCACAGCGCTGTAAAAGACTCATTGCCATCGCTTGATTGCAGTTGTTGCTGCTAAGGGGCCCAACCAGTTATTAGGTTTAGGGGGCAATCACTTTTTCACACTGGGCCATGTAGGTTTGGATTTTCCTTTCCCCTTAATAATAAAAACCTTAATTTAAAAACTGCATTTTGTGTACGTCTAATATTTAAATTTGTTTGATGATCTGAAACATTTTTAAGTGCGACAAACATGAGAAAAAAAAAAAATTTCTGTGCTGCCTTTTATAGACCAGCAGACTGTCCGTCTGTCCAACATAGATCTGATGTTCGGTGATTTCAGTTTGTCATTCATGCGGTATTTTGTTTCAGATGCTGGAGGAGAAGATTTTTACATTTGTGAAGAAGGAGCTAAAGAAGATGAAGAACAGTCTGAGTGCAGATGATCCACAATGCTTAGAGAGGCAAGAGGAAGGTGAAGACAAAGAGGAGAAGGTTGCCAGAGAAGCAGTTGTGACGATCTCAGTCGACTTCTTGAGAAAAATGAAACGGAAAGACCTGGCCGACTGTCTGTGGAGCAGTAAGAGCATCCGTCTGAACTTCAAAAAGTTGACCAAATCTGGCTTCTCCATGAATGTTGACATTTTTGTAGCTAACAACAACAGAGTTGTTTTCTTGCAGGACATGGTTTGCAGCGGTGACACAAACAGGACTCTTAACTTCCCTGTGTTTTTCTGTCATTTTCCTGTGTGAGGGCTTGTTTCCATCTACCGTTTCTTAGTGGCAGCATTCATTTTATTTCTGTACATGTTTGCTGAACCGGCACCAGTTTAAGGGAAGTCTCTTTCCCTACACAGTATAATTCTGATCATAATAATCGAGGAGCAAAGCTCGTACCAAGAAGACATGTTTGAGATGAACTGCCTACTTCCATGCACTTGTGTCGGCCGTTTGCCTTGCTGGACATCGAGGACTCTCTTCCCTACTTCTCTGCATTTTAGAGGAAGACCAATAACAGTTCTGGACACGGTCCTGAATAGGTTCACCTCCCACTTCCAACCACCTTTCCTTTGCTCTCCCGTTTAGCAGAAGGGGCAGTAGTAAAAACTTTACTCAAACGCTAAACTACAAAACGTGGAAGAATCTTTAGATCCAAGACACAGAACGTACACTCAAGACAACGCATAGTTTCATGTAGGACTTGAAACAGCGTAATGGGACGTGAGAGTTTATTTTAGTTCCTGGATATCAGTATGCACATACACACACGTTGGTGGACACATTTGTCAACTTTCTTCCAAATTAAAGCTGCAAGCAGCGATGAACGGGCCCTCGCACCCTTGTGCACATTCAGGCGTGCTGCAGTGAAAGCGCTTGTATGACTTGCATGTAGATTCTTCAGGCCTGGACACTTAGCAGATGACACCAGCCACGACTTTCTATACCAAACCATTCAAACGTTATGGCAGACAGTAGGAACTATCAAATATCGACCAATCAGATGAAGGGGCGGGGCTAATTTGCAGTAATTATGTTCAAGGACTCAAAACTGAGTGCGATGAACCCACCCACGAGTCTTTATGTCAAACCATTCAAAAGTTATTGCAGAAAATCGGAACTATAACATATCGACCAATCAGAAGAAGGGGCGGGGCTAATTTGCACCAATTAAGGTGAAGGAGTCAAAACCGAGTCCGATGACACCACCCACGACTTTATGTCAAACCATTCAAAAGTTATAGTAGAAAATAGGGACTATCACATATTGACCAATCAGAAGAAGGGGCAGGGCTAATTCATGCCAATGAAGGTCAAGTACTCAATACCGAATCAGATGACACCACCCATGACTCTTTATATCCAGTGTTGGGGTAGTTACTCAAAAAAAGTAATCCATTACATATTACTAGTTACTTTTTAAAAAAGTAATCCCTTACACTACTTACTTACTTGTTGCTGAAAGTAACTAGTTACACTACTAGTTACATTACTTTTGGATTACTCCGCATTATCACCTGAGCTGCACCATAACTCGATTGCCAATGAACAACATTTACAGGACTGTCTCAGAGATTAGAATATTGTGATTTTCTGTAATGCAATTACAAAAACAAAAATGTCATACATTCTGGATTCATTACAAATCAACTGAAATATTGCAAGCCTTTTATTATTTTAATATTGCTGATCATGGCTTATATTTTAAGAAAACTCAAATATCTTATCTCAAAAAATTTGAATATTCTGGGAATCTTAATCTTAAACTGTAAGCCAAAATCAGCAATATTAAAATAATAAAAGGCTTGCAATATTTCAGTTGATTTGTAATGAATCCAGAATGTATGACATTTTAGTTTTTTTTTTTTTTTTTTTAAATTGCATAACAGAAAATAAAGAACTTTATCACAATATTCTAATTTTCTGAGACAGTCCTGTAGTTGGAACTTTATTACTGCAGTGCCCAGATCAGCACCAGAAGTCCCGTCAAATCCCGTAAGATCACGTTAAAGGCTGATTTATGGTTCTGCGTTACACCAACGCAGACCTTACGGCGTAGGGTAAGCGGCGACGCGCACCGTACGGTGTGTGTCGCCGCGTACCCTACGCCGTAGGCACTGCGTCGATTTAACGCGGAACCATAAATCAGCCTCAAGTCAGACAAGTGTTGCAGCGCAACGCGTGAAGACGCATGAAAGGCAAGTTTGATTTTCTTTTCTGTTCTCCCTTTCTACATGTAGCTGAAAAGCTTAAAGTAACTAAAGTAACATATTTTTTCTTGTCTTAGAGTAACTATAACGGGATTACCCAAATTACAACTGTAACGCGTTACATTACTGCGTTACTGGCGAATGTGTAACGCGTTACACCCAACACTGTTTATATCAAACCATTCAAAAGTAATGGCAGAAAGTAGGAACTATCAAATATGGACCAATCAGATGAAGGGGGGGCGCGCTTTTTGGCATCTATCGTCGTATCGTCGCCACGGTAACGCTTTTGACTGAGAAAAGTAATTTGCGTCGTCGCAGGATCGAGACTCACATTTTGATGTATAACACACCTGGGTGCACGTTACGGTTCGGGCCGCATTAACGGCCGAAGAAATGGCATAAATTGCGCTAAAATTACACGATTAATTCAAAATGCCACCGCTCCCCCCCGGGTTCCCCCCACATTCCTAGGTCAATAATACCATAAAAAGTGCCTTTGCTGTTCACATAAAACTCAACTTATCATCATAAGCATATCAGAAATGACACCATCCACGACTCTCCATGTCAAACCATTCAAAGGTTATGGCAGAAAGTAGGAACTATCAAATATGGACGAATCAGATGAAGGGTGGGCGCGCTTTTTGGCGTCTAGCGTCGCCACGGTAATGCTTTTGACTGAGAAAAGTAATGTGCATCGTCGCAGGATGGAGACGAACATTTTGATGTATAACTCACCTGGGTGCACGTTATGGTTCGGGCCGTATTAACGGCCGAAGAAATGGCATAAATTGCGCCAAAATTACACGATTAATTCAAAATGTCTGACTTCCTGTTCAGTTTCGGCCATGGTGCCAAGAGACTTTTCTTTAAGTTGCGACATGATACAGGTGTGTACTGATTTCCGTGCATGTACGTCAAACCGTATTGTGGGGCTTGAGGCACAAAGTTTTCTAGGGGACGCTGTTGAGCCATTAGGCCACGCCCATTAATGCAAACCATTAAATATATTTTATATAATTATAATTATATTATTTTATTATAATATATAATTTTTCGCCAGGCCTGGCTTGTGTGCAAAATTTGGTGACTTTTGGGGCACGTTTAGGGGGGCAAGAAGGCCCCATTTCGTCGGCAGAAGGAAAATAAAAAAAAACAGAAAAACAAGAAAAAAAATTCCTACAGATACAATAGGGCCTTCGCCAGTGTTGGGACTAACGCGTTATTTAGTAACGCGTTACAGTAACGCCGTTAGTTTTGCGGTAACTAATACTCTAACGCATTACTTTTTAAATTCAGTAACGCAGTTACCGTTACCAAGGGTGCGTTACTCCGTTATTTCTGGCTACAGTGAAGCTTTTTTCCCCACACGCGGATACCGGAGGAAATGTAGTGTGGATGTGTGTGTGCTTTCAAAAACATGACGGTCATGGCGAGACCGTGGTGAAGTTAGTTTTACGTTGGATATTCGACAGAAATGCCGCCCCCAGAGCGAATGTCTGTCAAATATCAAACATAAAACTAACTTCACCGCGGTCATGGAGAGCCGAGAGACGGCGAGTTTCGCAACGTGGAAATATTGTCATTACAGTAATCCCTCCTTTTTCGCAGCGGTTACATTCCAAAAAGAACCTGTGGTAAGTGAAATTCTTTTTACAATTAAAAAGGCTTCAAATTGCAGAGATCAGCACCGCCTCGCACGTATTCCACTGCTCTTCTGACTGCGCTGCTGCATCCCGACTCTGTAGCGTCTTTTTCTCCTAAAGCCCACAGTGCAGGTGTGTTTTTTCGAGAGAAGAAAATAGTTATAGGTCGTTTTGTCGCTCTTTTTTCTTCTGGGCAAAAAGATTCTTATAAACCGACATGCCACCATTGGTTATATTTGAGAACTGTAATGACCGATTCATCAAAGAGTCCCGTTCCTGAGCTTCTGCTGAAGCTCATTGGCCGTTCTCAGCTTGTTGCTAAGCAACCAACGTTATTGATACAGGAAGTGAAGAGGGGGGAGACTATTTAGAATGCAGAACATGATGCACAATGCAAATCCATACAGTACCTGCTGAAATGAAGGCTAGAGGGGCATTAATTGGAGCATTTAAAATAATGTTTTCATTTAAAGTAACTCAATAGTTACTTTTCATAGTAACACATTACTTTTTGGTCTAAGTAACTGAGTTACTAACTGAGTTACTTTTTTAATGAAGTAACTAGTAACGGTAACTAGTTACTATTTTTCAGTAACTAGCACAACACTGGCCTTCGCGCTGTCAGTGCTCGGGCCCTAATAACTTGGTTAAAACTGACAAATGAAATCAGATATTGCTATTTAATTGTGCTTCTAAAGAATAATTAAATTAAAAAAAAAAGCAGATGAAACTGGCCTAAACAAATTACTTTGTTGATTGAAAACAATTGGACCAGTCTGACCTGTAATTAGCATCACTAGCTTCTTGAACATTAAAGTCAGTCACTGCTGTTTTGTATCATGGTGTTCACCACACTGAACTTGGACCAGAGAAAGCAAAAGAGATCAGAGAGAACATTTCTAGACGAGCATATTCAGAGGACACCGCTATTGAAAGCAAATCATTAAAGAAATAAAGCCAAGCCACAAAGCTTTGGAGAATGTTCTTTGGACAGATGAGACAAATCCGGAGCTTTTTACAAGTGAATCTGGTACAGGAAGTCTTGATTGTTTGAAGGTACGATGACATCTCAAGACTATCAAGACGTTCTGGAGACGGTTGTGTCAGAAAGTGTCACAAAGCTTGGTTTCAGTGTTCGTGGGTCCTCTACCACGATAATCACCCAAAACACATGCAACTAATGAGATGGAAGAACAAAACACTGGAATATCCTGAGGAGTCCTGATCTAAATCCTATGAACATCTGTAGAGAAAGAGCTGAAACATGAAGTCTGGAGAAGAAACCATTCAAGCGTGAGATGACTGAAGCTGTTAGGTGTTACTGACATCACTTGATTGCAGTGATTGTTCTATATATAATGTTCTGTCAAACCAAAGCTCAAAGGCAATATCTGATTTTGATCAGTTACTTTTCAGTAAATTGTAATTTATTATTACTTTATTTAGAAACCATTGTGAGTTTTTCTTTCAATAACTGAATGAACCAAAACATTTGTCCACCCCTGTACACAATAATGAGGAGCTGTACGAGTATGTTCATGAGTATAACATCGATATGAAGCTCAAAAAGGTGCATATTAGGTTCAATATAATAAAGCATGCCCTGATGTTCTTTGTGTGTTTGTTCAGAGGATGCTGCTGCTGTCTGTCAACGACTGCTCAAGTGGAGGCAGAAGAAGACATGCAAGTGTGTATTTGAAGGGATAGCAAAAGCAGGAAATCCAACCCTTCTGAATGACATCTACACAGAGATCTACATCACAGAGGAAGGGACAGCTGAAGTCAATCAAGAACATGAAGTCCTACAGATTGAAGCTGCATCTTGGAAACAAGACATGAAGGAAACAAAAATCAGACCCGAAGACATATTCAAACTGCTACCTGGAAGAGTTGAATCAATCAAAACAGTGATGACGAAGGGGGTGGCCGGTATTGGAAAAACTGTCCTAACGCAGAAGTTCATTCTGGACTGGGCTGAAGGCAAAACCAACCAAGACATCCAGTTCACATTTCCATTCACCTTCAGAGAGCTCAACGTGCTGAAAGAGACAAAGTTCAGCTTGGTGGAACTTATTCATCGCTTATTCCCTGAAACCAAAGAAGCAGGAATCTGCAGGTTTGAGAAGTTCCGGGTCGTCTTCATCTTCGACTGTCTGGATGAGTGTCGACTTCCTCTGGACTTCCACAACAATGAGGTCCTGACTGACGTTACAGAATCCACCTCTGTAGATGTTCTGCTGACAAACCTCATCAGGGGGAAACTGCTTCCCTCTGCTCAAATCTGGATCCTCACAAGACCTGCAGCTGCCAGTCTAATCCCCCCTGACTGTGTTGACATGGTGACAGAAGTCAGGGGATTTAATGACACACAGAAAGAAGAGTACTTCTGGAAGAGATTCAGAGATGAAGAGGAGGTCAACAGGATCTTCTCTCACATCGAAACATCACGAAGTCTCCACATCATGTGCCACATACCCGTCTTCTGCTGGATCACTGCTACAGTTCTGGAGAAACTGTTGAAAACCAGAAAGTCAAGAGAGCTCCCCAAGACCCTGACTGAGATGTACATCCACTTCCTGGTGGTTCAGGCCAAACTGAAGAAGGTCAAGTATGATGGAGGAACTGAGACGGATCCACACTGGAGTCCAGAGAGCAGAAAGATGATTGAGTCTCTGGGAAAACTGGCCTTTGAGGAGCTGCAGAAAGGAAACCTGATCTTCTATGAATCAGACCTGAGAGAGTGTGACATCAATATCGGAGAAGCCTCAGTGTACTCGGGAGTGTTCACACAGATCTTTAAGGAGGAGGAGAAAGGAGAAAGGAGGAGGAGAGAGGAGAAAGGATTGTACCAGGACAAGGTGTTCTGCTTCATTCATCTGAGTTTTCAGGAGTTTCTGGCTGCTCTTCATGTCCATCTGACCTTCATCAACTCTGGTGTCAACCTCTTAAAGGAACAACAGCTGGACACCCGTAATAAGTCTGAAAGAAAAAGAGATGGAGCTGAGGAGAGAACTTTTTACCAGAGTGCTGTGGACAAGGCCTTGCAGAGTCCAAATGGACATCTGGACGTGTTCCTTCGCTTCCTTCTTGGTCTTTCTCTTGAAACCAATCAGAGTCTCCTACAAGGTCTGCTGACTAAGACAGGAAGGAGTTCAGAGATCAATCCTGAAGCAGCCCAGTACATCAAGAAGAAGATCGAAGAGAATCCAAGCCCAGAAAAGTGCATCAATCTGTTCCACTGTCTGGATGAACTAAATGATCATTCTCTTGTCGAGGAGATCCAACAGTACCTGAGTTCAGACAGTCTCTGCACAGACAAACTGTCTCCTGCTCAGTGGTCAGCTCTGGTCTTCATCTTACTGTCATCAAAAAAAGACCTGGAGGTGTTTGACCTGAAGAAATACTCGGCTACAGAGGAGGCTCTACTGAGGCTGCTGCCAGTGGTCAAAGCTTCGAAGAAAGCTCTGTAAGTATTAAAAACCAACTTGTTCGGCAATACTAGACTACTTTTTTAATAATGGAAAAATTAGTTACACTAAATGTTCAACTAATTTCAGTGTCATTGACAGGCAAGAGTCAATTCAAGAGTAATCCGGCAACCTCTTTGAGGAAAATTGTAGTGTACCAACAATTTATGACTGAATATTTAAGTTATTTTACAAAACTAGTGCCACTAATATGTTTAAAACTACTTACGCAATAAGTAAATAATTTAATTCTCCACCTTTGATATGAAATTCAGGCTAAACGGCTGTCATCTGTCAGAGAGAAGCTGTGAAGTTCTGTCTGAAGTTCTCAGCTCATCCAGTCTGCGTAAACTGGACCTGAGTAACAACGACCTGAAGGACTCGGGAGTGAAGAGACTCTCGGCTGGACTACGGAGTCCACAGTGCAAACTGGAAACTCTCAGGTCAGCATTCATCAACCTGGTCAACTGTTAAGCATAAATTATCATTCACATCAGAGAGATTCTTTTTAAAAGTGGGGTTCTCTGAAGCACTTATGAACACTTAGGGCCTGTTTTACTAAAGGTTTGCGTGTGTAAAAACATGTGCAAACTTGACAGCACCCACAAACCAAAGTGCCAGCTGATCTACTAACAGCGTGCAAAGAGGACTGCGTCTCTCAAATGCGCAAAATAGCACACGCAATTCAGTTAGTACTTTTGCCCTGATGAATAATCAATATGGGGCATACCCGGCAGAAATCCTAAATACTGGGAGGGGAAGATGCAAATTGGTCCATTTACCACGCGCAATGAGATTTACCAAGCCTGAAAGTAATTGCAGGGATTGCGATTGCGTCTGTATTTAATACGTTCGAACGGAAGGTGCTAATCTCCACATGCAAAAGGAGAAATATTTTATTTGAATGTTAAATCGAGTATTATTCAGCAAAAGGTTGCCACAGGAGGCACATTCATTTTTTTATTTGTGATAATAAATAAATCACGTGTTTTCATGGAGAAAAAAGTGTTTCTTATTGTGCGCCTATATGTTCTGCAGTCTTCATACCCCGGTGTTGTGTCGTATTCAGCACCCCTGCCGTGAAAAGCACCCCCTCGTCTGACAAAAATTATATTCTCATTCCGTGTCACGTTCTGCTGAGCGTCCAGTTTTGTGTTAATGATTCATGTTTAAATGCACTCATGGATTCCACAATAGTCATACTTTCCCACAATCACAGTCACAGATAACGAAAATCGGGTAAATGGTTATTGATGTAATTAATCAATAGCCTGCTTACTGTGTTGTCTTCCATAATATTTGTAAATATATATAATATAAACTCCTAAGTATGTGTTTGTATGAGTGTGTATATATAAATATATTGAAGTGTCAGTGTGTTGTTTTTTTTCTTGGTCTACTTATCATTGAATATACGAGGGGGTGCTTTTCACGGCAGGGGTGCTGAATACGGCACAACAATTTGCCTCTTCCACTAATATCTCTAACTCCAACTCGTCAAATTTCATTTTGCGCTTGCGACTATATCCTTATTTCCATCCAGACTCCATGGCGCAAAGTTTGCGCCGCAAACCGTAAGACGCGCAACACCTCATTTAAATACTGCTGTTTGAACCTGTTATCAATTGCGCACGCAATCTTAGTCGATCACCCGCAAAACACACAACAGCACGCGCAAACTTTTTCAGTGCACACGCAATTTAGTACTCTTTATTTAGGATCTTAGTAAATCGGGCCCTTAGTGTCTTGCTTGTAATATTTTTTTTCTAAACATCTGACCAACTTACATGAAATAAACTTGAGATACTTTCAATGAAGCCTACTGGTCATGAAATATTTATAAAAAAAAAAAAACATATACACTTGACACTCAAAATCACTTCTATTCTCACTCCCTCACAAATATTTATAATGCTAACAATCTAATAGATGGTGAACAAGCACCCAACCGAGAGTGGTTTTGACTCCACAATGTACATTGTGATGATGTTCGTTTCATGCAGTCAGGGTGCAGTACAGTGTTGTTGGTGCTCTTCTGACTCTTTAGTGCCATCGTCAAGTGAACATGAATCCTGGCTTTCGACCCACAGCAGTTTTCTAACTGTTGCATTTCTGCAGCCTTTCAGGATGTCTAATCACAATGGAAGGCTGTGATTCTCTGGTATCTGCTCTGAGCTGCAATCCCTCCTATATGAGAAAACTGGATCTGAGCTACAATAATCCAGGAGAGTCAGCTGCGAGGATCCTCAGTGATGGAGTGAAAGATCCAGAATGGAAACTGCAATCTCTCAGGTTTGGACACATCCGCTTGCATCCCACAGAGAAGGAGGAGCGAACCAAGTTTAAGCAGGTCATCTTGTGTAGGTACCAGAGATGCAGCAGCGTGAGTTGCAGCCCAATCAGGCCACAATAACAGCTTCATCTGAACTCCTCCACAAGATGAAATCAAGTGGATGAACTAGTTCAAACTGTGCTGGAATGTAGCAACCAAAGGACAGGACTTTAGAGACGCTGCATTGATGCAGATCTGACCATGTCTTCCTTTTTCAGAATAGAACAATTCATGTATGAGAGCCATGTAGTGTCCATGATTGTATACTGAGAGAGACTGTGCTGGACTGACCCTCCTCCTCCTTTCAGGGTGGAGCCTGCTGGAGAGCGATGGTTGAAACCGGGTCCAAGCAAGTGTAAGTCCTTCTCATTTAATTCAGGACAAAAAAAGGCAGCACACAATGATTCACTTTCAAACTGCTTCACCACTCATTCATCAGTCCAAATGAACAGATGACACATCAATAACAAATGCAGCTGTGTTTCTCTTCTTCTTCTCCAACAGATTCCTGTGAACTCACGATCGACACAAACACAGTAAATAAAAACATCAAACTGTCTGAAGACAACAGGAATATGACCTGCTTGAAGGAGGTTCAGTCATATCCTGATCATCCAGACAGATTTGATGAGTGGCCTCAGCTGCTGTGCAGAGATCCTCTAACTGGTTGCTGCTACTGGGAGGTTGAGTGGCAAGGCAGAGTTGCGATAGCGGTGAGTTACAGAGGAATCGGAAAGAGAGGAGACGAGAAAGATTGTGTCTTTGGGAGGAACAAACAGTCCTGGAGTCTGGAGTGTTTTGATGATGGTCGGTATTCTGTCATTCACAATGACAGAGAAGTCGCATCTTCCTCCTCAGTCTCTAACAGAGTAGCAGTACATGTGAACTATCCTGCTCGCACTCTGTCCTTCTACAGTGTCTCCTCTGACACTATGATGCACCTCCACACCTTCAACACCAACTTCACTGAACCTCTTTATCCTGGATTTAGGCTCTGGCCTGATTCTTCAGTGGCTCTGTGTTCAGTTTAGTGCAAATGTATTTGGCTCAGGAGCCAAACCGGGCCCGTACCAGAGAAATGAAGAGTGTTTGTGTGAGCTGATGTTAAAAAAAACAACATGTAAAAGCCTTTACCATCCATCCATCCATCCATCCTCGACTGCTTATCTGGGCTTGGGTATCCCAAGGCGTTTAGCCGAGAGACAATGCCTCCCCCGTGACTCCTCCCAGCTTGTGACCATAGTTGAGGCTGGGAATGTAGAGCGACTGGTGAATCGAGAGCTGGGGATGAGCTGAGAGATGGCTCTCTGATTCTGATGAGACTTCATGAAGAGGGAGATTCGGGATTTGGGCTCCGGCCCGATTCTTCAGAGACTTTGGCTTCAGTTTCATAACTCATTGAAGTAAAAGTCCAGTCTGTACATATTTCTTGTAAACCTTTACAATAACTTCAATCTTTTTTTGAAACTTGTATTTAGTTTGGATGCTCTGCTACTTTATAATTTTGCTTCTAATTATCACTTTCTTAAGAGGGACATTTGTTGATTATCTATCTATCATATTTATAAAAAAATATAGATATACATTTTTCACGTTTATTTTTTTTCAAAAACCCATGTAATTCTATAATCCAGACAGCCTGACATCATTGAGGAAGTTAGGCAGTGAAAAGAAGGAGAACGTGTATATAAATACTTCTGAGTTGTGCCGAAATATATGAGATCTTTGGCGTGTGGAGTGGGAAAACTTGGAACACTGATGAAGACAAGTTGGGACTATGAAGAACTCTGAACTCTGAACGTCAAGATGTGACAGCACAGCAGGAACATATTGCAGACTCCAGCGTTCCCTCCAACCGGATTTCATTCAGGAAGTGAGAGACTGCATCCAGACCAGCAATACAGGATATTTGCATATTTCATTTATGCAAATATTCACATTTATTCATATTCCCTACTTATTATTTGTTACTTATTCTTTTGCAGAGTATATTAAATTCAGTATCAGTTTCTGCACGTTATAAACTATGATAACGAGACGGGAGTCTGTGAGCTGCAAAAAGCCAAGATGAAGTTAGAAACAGAGTTTGTCCAATACACAGATTCTCTTTCATTCATTCTCAAAATCAATCAATATTAAAATTATACGTTTTCTGTGATGATTAAAAGACTTTATTATTACCTGAATGCTTATGAAAATACATTTTAAAAAGTCAAACAATATTCAAATTTTAGCTCTCAACATTATTGCCAACAATCACCTCCCACTGGTGTAAAGTCAAAGAAAAGATGTGAAAATGTTTTAAAACAAAAACGAGAGTAAATATCCTCCATGTATTGACTGACAGGTTTCACTTGAATTATGACAGTCATATAAAGATAAAGATGTACTTTACTGATCCCAGGACCGGGAAATGATTGAAACAGGAACACAAGAAAAATACTCAAAAATAAGATATCTACTAATAAAAGAAAATTTACTACAGAACTACAGGAGCTGCTGCTGCAGGTGGCCTCCTCTAACGGAGCCAGGCGCGGTAGGATAATATAAATGTCCTTGTAGTGTTTCAACTTAAAATGAATTAATTATTCAGACTTATTCATGAGGGCAACGCAGTAGAAGTATAGGATTATGAGTTGTTAGGATATGTGTTCTCCTCAGACATATTGTTTTATGTGGATGTTGGGTTGAACTTATTATATCATGCGTTATATTTACGCATGATGGAAGTTTTCCCAGTGTTGTGTGTGCCTTGCTTTTATTGTGAAATAACTTGGAAAGTGAGTCGACGGATATATAAAATATGTACCACGGCAATTGATGTTTGCAGGCAGTTTCTTCTTGACAGTATGAAGAAAAATGAACCAATGGTGGACTGTGGAGCTACTTCACACATTTGATGAGTGTTTTGATCCAAAGAAATATTGCATGGAGCTGGCTGACGGATCCAGGAATTTTATTTTTATGCAAAATGTTTGTAAATTTGATGTAGCACACAGATGTTATATTTTTACATGACAAAAAATAAATAAAAATACGACTAAACTCCTTGAATAATTGTGATCACAATATTTATCAAAATAATCATGATTATCATTTTTTGTCCATAATCATGCACCCAAATCTCCATTAACAAAAGGTGCCCGCTGCTTATCTTCGTCCTCAAAGCCTTCCAGGCTGATCCACAGCCAGTCACGGAGGTCTGATGGTAAAATTAACTCTTCTCTTGCTTCTAATACCATCCAAATGCTCTACCAACTGTGCTGCAGCTAATTTTTCCCTTTTTTTCCCAGGACACAGCGGCACTTCGGATACAAAGCTTGAAAAAGCAAAGAAATGGAAAAATCCTACAATTAAATTTACTTTACTTTATTTAAATGTATTATCCTTTTCCATTTAATATCTGCACGGAGACATGCTGAGATTAGAGAAACATGAGGAAACCTATCATTTAAAAGGTAAAGTTAGACAAAAGTTAGACAATTATTAATATAATTATTGTATTTGTAAGTCAGTCTGGAAGAGTCTGATGATGAAGCTTGGCACAAGTGAACTGGATCCTCAACAAATGAGTCAACATTTCTGATCTCACCACAGAACCCGCATTTGAAATGGATGCTTGATTCCCAGATGTTCATTTCTGAGGGTTTTTGTTGTAAAACAACGAGGAGTCAAATAACCCTCAGTAGGAAATAGGCAGTACTTACTCTGCAGTAGGAGTATGTGCAAGCAGGAGTCACAGCAAGTATTGGTGGTTGAAGGTTTTGGTTTGCAGGTCAGTTCGTCCTTGTGATGAGAAGAAAGAGGGAGAACAATCAACATGGAGCGGAGAATGAGAGGGATTTATTTATTTTATGTATTTATTTAAAGGTTTAGTTATCAGGGACAATGCACATTAATAATACATTTAAACAAATGTGAAATATGCCAGAATTAGCCAAAAAGGCTATTTTGCATCTGCTGTCCGTGGACTGGTGTAAAATAACAACCTAAAAGAAAAATTATTAAGATATAATCAATAAAACATTTCCAAATAAGAAGGCTACATCAGAATAAAGATTAAAAAGTAAGAGACTAAGCTAAAATACATACACACACAGGTTAAGATAAGCTCAACAACAGACAATTGCTACAAACGAAAACAGAAACAACATGAAGCAGCAACAGTAACATCAACATTAATAACACAAGACACAGTAACACACTAACAGGCCAAAAACAAACAAGACAAAAGCACTAAACACGGAATAAAAAGCCATGCACCAAAAGCAACAGTGTAACTAGACAAACTAATACGCAACATGACAGGCAGGGCAGCAAGCCAGGAAAATTAAACACTAAAATGTAATGTTGACAGCCTTGGCCACTAATTAACCACTTTTTTAGATAAAATTTAAAAGAAGCATAATTTGATTGGTTTCTATGTATCACATACATACAAATATAGCCTCTGTTTTTCCATCTCTTATCAAAACTTTTGCTACTTAAAATATTATTTTAATGAAAAGTAAGTAGTTCCTCCTTGTTCAATTAGTTCTCTTTCTCATCAGCCGATACGTTTAAAGCATCTTTGATGCAATTGCATACAAATACGCTCTTTGTGTAAAATAATACCTTTCTAACAAGTACATTTAGTCAGCAAAACAGTCGCTAACACACTTTTAACACCATTCAAGAACATTTTCCATTACTTAAGAATAAAAAAATCCCAATACACTCAATTAATTACTCCATTAGCTAAAGCCTCTATGTAGCCTACACACGACACCTGTTTTTAGTTATAATGTCCACAAAAGTTGGAAAATTAAATTACCTGCCGCTGGTTTTATCTTAAACAATGAAATAATGTTCTTGTATAACAATAGTTGCTAAATACGTCGAGTTTTTACCTCAAACTGGTAAAGCCAAATTTTAAAAAGTGACGTTAAGAACAGCTGGGGTGAAATTAATTGCCGCGCAATGCGCATGCGCTCCAGTACAAGGTTGCTTAGCAACCGCAGTGTCTTTCAGCCATTATTGAAACGTTAAAACCAAACCAACCATTCAGTATTAAAATAATCAATATTTTGTTGATGGGGGGAGTTAAATCTTTCAATATGTTACACTTAAAGAAAAAACAAACAAACTTGTGTTTGTGTATTCAAGTTGAGACACTGAAATAAATCTATTCATTAGCTAAAGCAGGGGTCACCAACCCTGGTCCTCGAGGGCCGGTGTCCTGCATGTTTTAGATGTTTCTCTGCTTTAACACACCTGATTATAATTAATCCTCGTTACCAGCTTGTCATCAAAGTCTGGATAGTTCTGTTGATGACACAGTCACTTGTATCATGGTGCAATGAAGCAGGGAAACATCTAAAACCTGCAGGGACACCGGCCCTCGAGGACCAGGGTTGGTGACCCCTGAGCTAAAGGGTCCGGGCCGGGGATTAACTAATCACCGTTCTCCCAACTACGGTTCGGAGAACACAAGAAACAAAATACAAACGATATTAACGCTGTACAATTGTATGAATAACCAAATTATAAACATGTACATTTTTGGTTGGGAAAAGATTAATTTAATACACCAAATACGCAATGAATCAACAAAAATGCAGTCACTTAAAAGGTTAGTATTGAAATGATAGATTTGAATGAATGTGTCGGTCTGTGGCTCCATCTAGTGGACGCAGACCGCAACTACACCTCTTCCTCTCAGTGAGGGACGAATGAACAGCGGTAGAATTAACACTTAAAGAGGCTGAATAAGCTGCACTGATAGAAATAGATAATGTAAGGGAACAACCGGAATATAGTTTAAAGCTGCATAGACATCACACTGCAAGAAGAGCTGATTGCAATGTCATGTTCTTTCTTCA
This sequence comes from Cololabis saira, assembly GCF_033807715.1. Classification (NCBI taxonomy): domain Eukaryota; kingdom Metazoa; phylum Chordata; class Actinopteri; order Beloniformes; family Belonidae; genus Cololabis; species Cololabis saira. Next base: position 3,729,174 of record NC_084610.1, on the reverse strand, counting down.
TTTATTTTGTTTCACACAAATACAAGGATAAAGAAAAAAAACAACAAAAAAACAGAAAAAAAATTCACATAAGGAAAATATTTTAAAAACAAAACAACAAGAAGAAGAAATATGTGTGAGCAGTGGTTAGAAGCATATATAGGCGTATATGAAAACCACACCCAAACAATATACTAAAGTTAAAATATTAAGAAATATAAAAATATCAATTACATATTCAATCCAAAAACTGAACATTTCTTGTAAAGGAAAAAGTGAAAAAAAATAGGGGGTCCTATTATTCTAAATCAAATGATTTAGAGAGCAGAGCATTCTTAAGTTTCTTTTTGTACATGGACAGTGACAAAGATAAATCAATTAAATGTATTTAATTGTTCCAAATGATAACTGCACAGTATTTAATAGAAATCTGACCACGGGATGTTATACAATGGAAGATGAAGTTTCCTAACCTGTCGGGTTGAATAACTATGAACTTGAGTTATTAACAAAATAATATCTAAACTCGTTAACTACTGAAATTAACACAGATGTATTCAACATGCACATAAACACAGTATATTCAGGCAGTTTAACTATTCAATGTCTAGGCAAGTTTGAGAATATCTTAATAGTGCATATTATACTTACTTTTGCCTTTGCACACAACGAGTAGGGTCTGTCTGCAGCCTGAAGGACTGAGGCGTCTTGCAGGTCGCAGACAGATACACTTGGGGTGTCAGTAGATATGTGCTCAGAAAGGAAGTGATATCGCTAATGTGTGGATTTCAAATTAAAGTAACTAAGAAAGACTTTCTGACACTAACTCAAATAACATTGCGATATCTCTGCTTTAAATCCCAGTGAGGTGGATTAGTGAGCTGATGTCTCGCTCACTCTTGACGTACAGGTGGATAGCTGCTCTCTGTGATGATCTGACTTATGGTCTCTGGCAGCTCGTCCAGGTTCTAGTCCCGTGACTCAGGGGCGAAAATCCCGGGGGGGACAGGGGGGACAAGTCTCCCCCATTAGTAAAGCTGTCCCCCCCTAGAATAATTTGAGACAGAATTAATAATTTTGGAACAATGCAGTAGTATTTAGTAGTGATGCACCAAAATGAAAATTTGTGGCCGAAACCGAAATCGAAAATAATAATAAACAGTAAAATCTAATTACACTTAAAACAAGAGTCATCACCAGAAAAATAACTTGTTATTTGACAATTTTCACCTGTTTCGAGTAAATTTTCACTTGAAATAAGTAGAAAAATCTGCCAGTGGAACAAGATTTATCTTCTCATTACAAGCAAAACAATCTTGTTCCGCTGGCAGATTTTTCTACTTATTTTAAGTGAAAATCTACTTGAAACAGGTGAAAATTGTTGTTTTTTCCAGTGATGAGTCTTGTTTTAAGTGTAATGAGATTTTTTTTAACTAAAAATGAGACATTTTAACTAGAAATAAGACAAATATTCTTGTTAAGATTTTGGGTTTTTGTATCAGTGTATTATGTCAGATGTGCTGTATTATTGCACCTTCCACCTAATACCATTGTTTTGTATTGCTCTAAGAAAGGTCTTCTGCCTGTTTGCGAGATAGAGTTGAAAATGTCAAAATGCTGTATTAAAGGAAGGCTAAAACTTGTATTCCTTGTCCCCCCCTGGATTTATTCTCTAAAATTTTACTGTTTATTGTCCCCCCCAACTATGAAACGGGATTTTCGCCCCTGCCGTGACTAAAACTTCAGAGGTAAAATAAAGAGCACTGAAGTCAGACAGACATGAAAGGAGTAGCTGAGTAATAACACGTTTGAAAAGTTTAAAATACAAAATTCTAAAATCTTGATTGAACACTAAATGTAACATCTCCACAATAAAAAGAAGAATCATGAAATCAAACAGCTGTTAAGCAGCAGGAACACTGAGTAAAGCTCTCAGCAGTGAAGTCCTGAAGATGATGAGGTTCAGCAGGGTGGAGGTTTATCCTCTGGTCCTCAGCAGCTGCTTCTCCTTCTAGTGATCTGGTTCTGAAGGAAAACAAATTATGAGAAAAACATCTCAGTTTCAACATCTGATATGTTGTTTATGTTCTACTGGGAATAAAATCCCGGTAGATGAGATTTGCAAATCATTACATTTTGTTTTATTACATTTTACACGGCATTCCAACTTATTTGTAGTTGGGGTTGTATTTGGTAAATAGGTTTAAACAAAAGAATATGCATTTTTGTCTCACTTTGTAATAATTTGGGGTCTAATGCTGCGTTCCATTTACCTCGGAAGTCGGAACTCGGAACTGGGAATGACGTCACAGCCGAGTTATCAGCGTTCCAGTTACAAAGTAGGTAAACAAGTTTGTAGTTCGCATATACCACATGAAAAATGTAAATTACACTATAGCAGCATATATATGCCGAACAATATTTGTATACGACTGATTTAGTGTGACCAAAACTAGAATGAAGTGCTACGAATTATTACAGAGCTCTCTTCTACTGTTTACAACCGGGGCAGCCATCTTGGAATGGTAACTCGGGGGTGGTGAAGACTCTCCCACTTTCCCAGTGGGAAATCCCACTTTGAGGGGCGTTCCAGTTGAAAATTCCGACTGGGAACTGGGAAATCCCCACTTCCGAGGTCAAATGGAACGCGGCATAAATATCAAAGTCAGCGTGTAGTAAATGTGGTGCTGAGATTTGATGTCCTGTTGGATGAGAAAACATTTACTCACCAGCTCCACTGTTGTCATTGCCGTCATCATCCACAGTGTCCTACATCATCTCCTGTCCATCATCAGTCTTCTTCATCAGCTCCAGATCAACTGTTGGTTCGTCAAAGATTCAACAATAAAACGTTACACTGGGACATTCCTTGTTTTCCAGTTTTATGTTTTCTACATCAATATTAGTTTTTTTAATGCATCTTTAGAAGGGTACCTACAATTTTGTTGTATATAGTTAACAACAATGACACCAAAGGCAGTTTGTCTCTACATCTCCTGTTTTATTGTAGAGTGCCAGTAACTTTGGGTATTTTCCTGACAGCAGGCACAGGAGACCAAGCAAATACATGGCTACTAGGGATGGGCGGTCTGGACTAAAAAAATGATCATGATAATTTCTGGCATTTATCCCGATAACGATAAAAATGGCGATAAAAAAAATACCAATTCAACTCCACCTTTGTAACTATAAATCTATCTCGCTCTCAGATCCGCCATGTTTGTTACACAAAAACGTATCAACGGGAATTTATCTTTCTTTCTTTCTTTCTTTCTTTCTTTCTTTCTTTCTTTCTTTCTTTCTTTCTTTCTTTCTTTCTTTCTTTCTTTCATGCTCATTACTTTCTTTCTTTCTTTCTTTCTTTCTTGCTCATTACTTTCTTTCTTTCTTTCTTTCTTTCATGCTCATTACTTTCTTTCTTTTTTCTTTCTTTCTTTCTTTCTTTCTTTCTTTCTTTCTTTCTTTCTGGCTCATTTCTTTCTTTCTTTCTTTCAGGCTCATATCTTTCTTCCTTTCTTTCATGCTCATACACACACGTATCAACGGGGATTTTTCTTTCTTTCTTTCTTTCTTTCTTTCTTTCTTTCTTTCTTTCTTTCTTTCTTTCTTTCTTTCTTTCTTTCTTTCTTTCTTTCTTTCTTTCTTTCAGGCTCATTTCTTTCTTTCTTTTTTTCTTTCTTTCAGGCTCATTTCTTTCTTTCTTTCTTTCTTTGTGGCTCCTTCCTTCCTTCCTTCCTTCCTTCCTTCCTTCCTTCCTTCCTTCCTTCCTTCCTTCCTTCCTTCCTTCCTTCCTTCCTTCCTTCCTTCCTTCCTTCCTTCCTTCCTTCCTTCCTTCCTTCCTTCCTTCCTTCCTTCATGTACGTTGTGCATGGATTTAACGCAGAACTATAAATCAGCTTTACACAAAAACATCAACGGGAATTTATCATTTTTACCGCAAGATGACAAATTCTTACCATGGAGAATTTTTTTGACGGTATACCATGAATGGTAAAATATCACCCATTCCTAATGGCTACGTGGCGGATAAGCTTGTAGAGTGCGAGTACTTAGATGGTGAGCAATCGTACATACGTGGAGCAAGTTGATCTCTAAGAGAAAAAAAGTTTTCTATCTTGTGCAGAAGCTTAAAAAAAAACAAAATAAATCCCATAATAGGTGATAAATAACCTCACATACGAGCAGACATCGCCCAACTGATCAGAGGCTTCAAAGCAAACAACTCTGTTAATTCAATTCAAATTCAAAAATACTTTATAAATCCGAGAAAGGAAATTAATTAATGATGGTCAATCATTAATTAACCCTTCCAGTCATGGATCTGATCATCGACTCTCTTTGACAAAGGTTTTCTCACCAGATCTGTTGTTCATCCCTGGGTAGTGTTTGTTTGTCTGCTAACATTGATGATATCAGCCCTTTGAAACAATAAAAACAAGCATCAAATATCTGAAACACTTCCAGTTTGTTACAGATGCAGTTGCATAAAAAGAAGTCTGTAGTGTTTTTAAGCAGAAATGACCCAAATTACACAAGAGTCATGATTTATAAACTAAAACTACAGCTTTTGTGTATATTTGGTGCTGAGGTTTTTTCTGTTGGATGAGAAAACATTTTACTCACCAGGTTCTTTCCTTCCCGTCTTGTTCTGTTCATCAGCTTTCAGCTTCTCCTCTGTCAAAGATTTAAAACCACAAAGTCACACTGGTTCAATTTCAATGTATTTATTTTGGTAGGGACAGTGTACATCAGGCAACATTTTCTTTTAATAAAAAAATAAAATGTAGATGCACCCAGATTGCAGCCATAGGCTGATTTACATCGGTAGTCCCCCTGCCAGATGTAATCAGCAAAAGTCATAATAACAACAACAATAATTATAATAATCAAAAAAGTCAACAATATAGCACACTATAAGACAATATAAGACAATAAGCACAATATAACATGGCATATGCATTCACAATAAAAATGACGATAAAACCTGTGCTGGGGAAATGGATGGTTTGTAAACTAAAGTGCTGTAGTGCTATGTTGTATCTGCTGTAAAACATGATAAATAGTAATAAATAGTTAAATAGTTGAACATTACAGTGCTGTCAGTACATGAGTATGGTACATGCAAAATAAAATAAGTGGGGGAAGAAAAAAAAAAAAAAAAAAAAAAGGGGGAGGGGGGACTGTACGGGGTGTGTAGATGAGGTTTGAGATTGCAGCAATGCAGAGTCCGGTGCTTAATTATTGTTGTAATTGTGACTAGTTGTGGTTGTTATATTGTGAGCTAATTAATTAGTTTGGTTTCTGTCAATAACATTGAATTCAGCAGCAACACTGTTGATACGACACATTTATGTCAAGAATTTAAGGAACCGTCATGAGAGGCTTGAATCAGCTTCTAAAATGTGGACTCGTTGGGGCTATAATTGTTATCATTTAATTACATTATAATGCGCTGGATCTACGGTTGTGTGTCAGTAGAGAAGCATGAATCACTTCAGAGGTGAGAAATAAAACTGAAATAACCTTAAATAAGAGCACAGATGATTTAATATGTGATTTATGATTTATTTACAGGCGGTGGATTTAACAGATTCGTATGTCTGCCACATGATGAAGAAACATGAACCCTGAAGTCGCTGAACATGACGACATGAAACTTCACTCTGTTCCACTGACGGGAGAAAAGGATGTTTCCAACGTAGGAATCTGGTTTAAATTAAGATGAGCCTTTTTAAGGTTTATTAAGTTAATCTAAAGGAGAGCAAAGCAGGTTTTTATAATGGATTTTTTTTTAAATAACTTTTGATTTAAGAAAACAATCCAATTCTGTTCTGTAACCTAAGCAGGTATCATCCCTGACGCATTTCAGCACTTTGTTTGATTCAAACATTTAACCTGTTGAATGTTGTTATTTTATTAAAATGTTTTTACATATAAAATGAAAGTAAAAGAATATTTCCCTCCCTGTTTGTTAAAATCATTATTTTAAGGTCTAAAGTTCCTCACGAGGAAATAAAATGATCTGATGTATTTAGTTGTGGTGGTTTAAACTTCATCTGTCTCTGGTATCCTCATCTTCAGTTTAGTTTATACTCAAGTTTAACATATACTGTTTAACATATACTGTATATTTATAAAAGATATATATATATATATATATATATATATATATATATATATATATATATATATATATATAAAAACATGTATGTGTTTATAATGATGACAGACTGAAGCATATTTCATTTTACAAATGCCATGGTTTTGTGAGAACTTACTTCGTTTCCGAGCCCACATGAAAACCAGGAAAACCACGAGACCCAGGACCAGGGCACCCAGGCCAGTCAAAACTCCAGCTATAACCGGGGTTGAATCAACTCTATATCCTACAAAAAAAAAACATTTACATTTGATTACAGTGTATTTCAATGTTTAATCACACCTCGACTCCTCTGACAAAATTGATGACGTGAACAAATAACCACTGATGTGTGAAAACTCACTCCAGACTAGAGGGTTGCGCAGGCTTTCACTCTGCTTAAAGCTGACAGGGTTTACCAACGCACAGCTGATGAAACGGCCCCGGTTCTCCTATAAAATGTAAGATACACAACTTTTAAACTTTTTTGTCCATGCAAAGAACTCAAAAGTTTCGCTCTAAACTTTATTCACATTTTGACTAAAAAACAGACGCAAAGTATTCTGAGTTTACATCACCTGCTGTTGGAATATTTGGATAAATAAATGAAGAAATCTGCAGATGATTATCTATCAACATTTTGTTCATCAATGATCCTTTTCACCCACAAACAACATTCTGACTGTACCTGTGTTATTTTTAACGTCTTGTTTCCAGGAAAATTCTTGACACCAAGTCTCCACAACAACTCAACTGGTCCATGGTCATCAGTGATGATGCCTTCACAGGTCAGATCACAGTGGGTCTTTTCATCGTTGCAGTCTGAGGAAACAGTGGGATGGGGACTGGAGCTGACAGGAAGAGAGCAAATGAAAATGTTGTTGAAATCAGATGAAAAGCAAACAAAATCAGCAAACTAGAGTCAGAATTCCTCCAGTTACAGATGACCTTGATTTCAGTGGGGGTTTTCCATTTGCCGTTGATCTTTGGTGTGTAGCGGCCGCTGTGATCAGGAGTCAGGTTGGAGAGCGTCAGACATCCAGATATTGTATTCAAGGAACAGTGGCCTGAACATATGAAAGATATTCCATCATTAAAGTGTTTTAGTGTAATTTGTCTTCACTGCACTGGTTTTTAAGACATGAAAAATTCCCACACAGTCAAGTGAGATAGAAAGTAGCTTCCGTTCATTTTTCTTTTGCTCTCACAAAACATGACAAGTTACACTATTCTATTATTTACTGAAGAAAAATCCTGGTCCTCGGGGGTTGGTGTCCTGAAAGTTGTACATGTTTCCCTGCTTCATCACATCCTGATACAAACGACGGTCATTAACACACTGGTGCAGACCTTAATTACAATCTGATGATGACTTTAACTGCCATAAATATTATTTGTCATTATTTTATTTGTTTTCAACTTCAACTTTTATTTATTTAAATAGCACTTTTCATGCAGGTAAGGTGCAACACAAAGTTCTTTACATTAAAAAGTGAAAAGAAACAATCCCCCTTGACCCCCCCACTCCCCGTAACCTCATTGATACCCCTTTTACACCAAGCTGGTTCCAGGGCTGGTTCTGCGCTAGAGCCAGACTTAGCACCAGTTCTTTGGTTTTACACAGCCTAAGCACCGGCTCCTGGCTCTCAAAACTGGTGCTAGACAAGAACCAACTCTTTGCTGGTCTAGGAAAAGAACGACGTTACGTTGGGAGCTACGTGCTTACGTCAAGGGCTGGTGGCGGGGCTGGGGGCGGTGTTATAACCATAGACATATATACATATACATATGTATATATGTCTATGGTTATAACAACCAAAGCAGAGTAAACACGGAAGAGCGCCATAAAAAATATCACATATAAAAAAATATCACAGAATATCTGTTCCGTTTCTGATTGGGTGGGCACTGCGCATCATTTTTAGACACAACAATGAACGGCGGAGGGTCCCGGAGGGACCCGGAGGGACCATACGTCGCAGCAAAATGACCACAATAGAGAAGTTCAGAACAGAACACACTGCAGGCTGATTTATGGTTCCGCGTTTCACCAACGCAGAGCCTAGGGATAGCCGCAAGGCTGAGCTGACACCCAGACCTTCTTTCCTTGGTTGTTGAACTTTACTTTCAAGTTAAATAATGTGTGAATGTACCTTCAAAAATAGGATAGCATTTGACCTCGTGTCCAGACCACTCCACAGCCACGTCAAACCCATGCATCCAGGTTATCCTGGTGAGTCGACCAATCACGTAGTCTGGACAGAGTAACACTGAGGAGCCCAGTTCCCTGTAGCAGAGCACTGCTTCATCTGTAAAATAGAAATAATATCATACACACATCTTTAAATGACATGAGTAAGCTGCTTCTACAGTTTCTTCTCTATTATCTGTTTTTAAATAATATTTTCTTGTTAGATCTTGTTTAGACTTCCATCTTTTTAATGAAAATAATCTTATCTTATCTTACCTTCTGGTTTCTATTTTTCTTTTATGTACTTTAGACAATTCATGGCTATTCTTTACTTTTGAGAGATAGAAGTGATAGCGTGTCCTGCTGGTTTTAAAGGGAGTCCAGTCCCTGATGCTCATCAGAGGAGCAGTCAGGTCCACCTGAAATCTACATGACTGAGATCCATCTGGACCAACATTGATCACCAGATCAGAGATGAATGAAGAGACATCAAACTCAGACCCACTCCAGCGTGATGGAGAGTATTTGTACAAGTATCCTGTTTACTACTAATTACTCTGAATAGTGTAGTGGTATTTAATGGTATCTTTAGTCCGGAAACAGTTTCAAGTAGAAGAAATGAGGAGTTTCAGATCTTTGCCCGAGTCCTCCGAGCAACCGCGGTTGAATTGGTTTGATATTGGATATTATGAATTCAACACCCATAAAACTTGTGATACATACCACTGATTTTGGTCAAACCACTTGTGATGTGTTCATGGCCATCTAGACTATATATCACAAGAGAGTAATTATTATAAAATCATATTATGGGCTGATTTAATGAGGTTTAATGAAAACAATCGGTGTTATGTATCACACGTTTTATGGGTGTTGAATTCATTAAACGTCATTAAATCAGCCCATAATATGACTTTATAATAATTACTCTCTTGTGATATATAGTCTAGATGACCATGAACACATCACAAGCAATATGACCAAAATCAGTGGTATGTATCACAAGTTTTATGGGTGTTGAATTCAGGGGCTTCAATTGGGTATGGCAAGGTATGGCAGCCGCCACACCTCGGCTTCAGGGGGAAATGTAAATGTTTGTTTTTTTAATACATTTATGGAATTACTCTGTCTATTTGAATTGATTATTCTATTATTTAATACATATAAAATAACTACAAATGCAAATCAGAACAACATGATCGATTTCACTAGTTATTACACTGCAAAAACTCAAAATCTTAACAAGAATATTTGTCTTATTTCTAGTTAAAATGTCTAATTTTTAGTCAGAAAAATCTCATTACATTTAAGACAAGACTCAAAAACTCAAAAAACAACAATTTTCATCTGTTTCAAGTAGATTTTCACTTAAAATAAGTAGAACATTTTTTTTGCTTGTAATAAGAAGATAAATCTTGTCCCACTGGCAGATTTTTCTACTTATTTCAATTGAAAATGTACTTGAAAAGGTGAAAATGGTCAAATAAGTTATTTTTCTGGCGATGACTCTTGTTTTAAGTGTAATGAGACTAAAAATGAGACATTTTAACTAGAAATAAGACAAATATTCCTGGTAAGATTTTGAGTTTTTGCAGTGTGAGCGAGACTGCATTTGAAAAAGTTCCAGTTTTTTTGACCACACAGATCAGCTACATAGCAGACCTCTGTGATGAGTATTTGCTGGACGTGTTGATTGATACTCTAATGTGACTCGTAACCTTGCCATACCTTAGCTTCCACTGAATTGACGCCACTGATTGAATTCATAATATCCAATATCCAATATCAAACCAATTCAACCGCGGTCTCCGAGCAACGACTCACACACCAGGAAATCCCTGCCTCTAATAATTATTTTTTACTATTATTATCATCATCATTTATTCATTAACGTTTATATATGAAATTAAAGAAACTTTTCGGCTGTACACCGAACTTCAAATGTGGGTCTAAACCTAAAATATACACTTTTATAAATCAGGCTACACCCCATTTATCCCCCAAACTGTGTAGAATGAATCGAAGCCAAAACTTACCAGAGACATCTGACGTTGTACATGAAAACATAAATATGACGACGAAAAAGATACTACAATTATTCATAGCGGAGATGAAAAATGTAATACTGTCTGAGGAAATAAATACACTTAAAATAAAAACAAAACTGTCCCTAAAAGAGAACAGGGAGGAGCAGATGTTTCGTTTACGACGGACTGTCGAGTTACGAGAAAACGAAAGTCAAATTTCAGTAACATAACATAACAGTACTGGAGTTGAGGGGGGATGAGGGGGGATGAGGGGGGATGGCATCCTCCCTGAAATAAAAACGGTCAAAATCATCCCCCCTTTCCATCCCTTATGTCATTTCATCAATGAATGTGCTATTTCAACATTTAGAGTCATTACCAGAAAAATAACTTATTTGACAATTTTCACCTGTTTCAAGTACATTTTCACTTGAAATAAGTAGAAAAATCTGCCAGTGGGACAAGATTTATCTTCTTATTACAAGCAAAAAATCTTGTTCCACTGGCAGATTTTTCTACTTATTTCAAGTGAAAATCTACTTGAAACAGGTGAAAATTGTTGTTTTTTCCAGTAACGAGTCTTGTTTTAAGTGTAAAGAGATTTTTTTACTAAAATGAGACATTTTAACTAGAAATAAGACAAATATTCTTGTGAGTTTTTGCAGTGATCCATGTTACTTATCCTGTGAAGGACAGAGTCATATTGATAAGTTCAGAAAAGTGTTTTTTATTGTTGTGTTTTGATGTATTTGATGTAAGCCCAGTGGATATTTAAAGCTTACAGAAGGCTGCATTTAACTGCTGCTATGTCATTCCTGCAGTATTTCTGCAGCTGTTTTGGTCACTGCTATTATTTGTAATATATTATATTATTTGTAATCGGCACAAATTATCTGTCCCCATATGATAAAATCCACCATCCCCCCTGATTTTTTTTTTACAACTCGAGTACTGAGGCTATATATATAATAGCTTATACATCAAAACCCACCCTGAAACACTTCCGCAAACAAAATAAAGGTTTTCTCTTCGCCTCGATTCTTATTCGTTAAACCACCATGTTATGTTAAAAACATGTTATTCATTTGTAATACACTTGTGATCACCTTAGATATGAATAAGAGATTAAACATACTTTAGTTGTGTAAGGACAGACATTTACAAATAAATAAATCAGTTGCAATAACCTGAATGACAGAAAACCAAACCAGAGTCTTTATTTTCAGCAATTTGTGAAAACAGGGTTTTATTGGGGGTAAAAACGTCCTGAAACCAGAGTGGAAGCTCTGAAAATGTGTCCACAAGTTGATCTTGAAAGGACTCAAACAGGCTGATGTTTCACAGAAAGGTGAAGCCAGCATTTACTTTCAATTTGCAGGAATGTTTTTGGTTGTGCTTAAGTTTTTATCTCAATATTGTTTATACACACATTTGACACCAAACTGCAGTTTTTATTTACAGACTAAAAAAAGGTGACCTTTTAGTATCCCTTATATGTTTCCCTCTTGCAGCTCAGCCCCCTCAGATGTGATCATTTTCCCCTCTCAGACACCATTAAAGTGCATTTATCCAACTCCAATGACATTGCGATATCTCTGCTTTATATCCCAGTGAGGTGGATTAGTGAGCTGATGTCTCGTCACTCTTGGCGTACAGGTGGATAGCTGCTCTCTGTGATGATCTGGCTTATGGCCTCTGGCAGCTAGTCCAGGTTCTAGTCCTGGCCGGTGTGTGTGTGTGTGTGTGTAAGTTTCCTATCAAGTTACTTTCTAACAAACAGCACTAGACCCACAAACAATCCTTTTAAAAATCCCCACAAAGATGCAGGAGAACAGCTCTCTTTTGAACCACATCTCTGCAGCTGGATTTTGGAGATGCAGCCAGTCAGCTGACTTCCCTCCCTCCTCTGCATCTCTTTTGACGTTGGTTATGCAGCTTTGTGCCCCAAACTTCAGAGGTAAAGTAAGAGCACTGAAGTCAGACAGACATGAAAGCTGAATAATAACACGTTTTAAAGGTTTTCAATACAAAAGTTTAAAATCTCGACTGAACCCCAAATGTAACATCTCCACAATAAATAGAAGAGCCATGAAATCAAACAGCTGTTAAGCAGCAGGAACATGTGAGAAAAGTTTACACTGCAGATACAATCCTTCATAACTTCAGATAAAGTATTCAATTCAATTCAATTTTATTTATATAGCATCTAATACAACAAAAGTTGTCTCTAGGCACCTCCAGAGACCCAAAACATAAACCCCCGAGTAATTACTACATAAACAATGGCAGGTAAAAACTCCCCTAGTGGGAGAAAAGCCTTAAGCCAAACAGTGGCAAGAAAAACTCCCCTTTAGGAGGAAGAAACCTGGACCAGGACCTGGATCATGAGGGGGGTAGAAACCTGGACCAGAGCCTGGATCATAAGGGGGGACCCTCCTGCCGAAAGCCAGACTGGGCAGAGCAGGAAAAGAGAGAACAGACAGAGAGAATGAAGAACAGAGAAAGGAGAGACACAATGGCTAACTGGTGCACTACAGGGATGACTATATAAACAGATGTAGGCCGGGTTTCCCAGATCCAACCTCTCTTAAGGATTTAAGAGAGGTTCAAAGAAGGTTTCAACTAAGAAGGTACCCTAAGATACGGGTGTTTCCCAGATGACTTCTTAACACCGTTCTTTAGTTTCGCTCTTTAGAAGCTCTTTGGAGGAGCTGTCCGGTTCTGAAACCAAATCAATCGATGCCAGGCAAATCGATCACCGATCACTGGCCCGGTTTCCCAGATCAGTTAAGTAGTTCTTAACAGCGAAAGACTTCTTTCAAACCTTCTTAAGGAGCCTGTGAAAGAAAATCGCGTTTCCCAGAGTTGCTCTTAGCTTAAGAATCTCTTTCATTAAGAAGGAAATGAAAGATGCTGCTGACCCAGTCTTTACAACCATCTTAGTGAACAAAGACTCACAGATCCAGCCGCGTCAGGCAAATCAATATCACACCAAGCAATGAGATATTAAAACAATGCACCCCGCACAAATTTTGATCTATTTTATACTTTAGATTTATATTGTTTAGCATTCATTGGTGACAGCAATGGGAAAAAAAATAAAAATAAGGAATAACGTGGAATAAGTGTGATCCTGTATATGCTTTATGCATTACGCACAAATAAAACGATCATCATGAATATCATTTATTTGATAATTTGGCTGCTATACAGCATGTTCTCGCTGCAAATCAACCGCGTCGCCATGCGCGAAGCAGAACTGTTTTTATGAACGCATTGGTGCGTCAGCACTTCACCTGCAAATTGTTCAGTCAAACTTGACCTTTGATGGACTCTGTCTAGAGATGTTTCAGAATTAACAGCGTTGTGTTGTTGTTGCTTATACTGAAAAGATAAAACAAATGAGAGTGACGTTTTATTGTGTTCTTCGGGTTAAATTTGGTTCGGGTCAGATTTGTCCTGCTGCGGGTGACGGGAGAGTCGGGGTCGAAGAGCAGAGAATAAAGTGGTAATCCATCATGGCTGACTCAATCATTATGATAAGTAGTTGCTTCTGTAGTTCAGGTACAAAAAAAAAAAATGTGTATGTGAAGCAAATGAGTATTCAATGACACCAGAAAGATCTTTTTAAAGCGCATAATAAACATGTTCCAAACACCAAAGTTGCTTCAACCTTCTCAACAGGTTCACGGACAATAAAACTTTGCTCATGATTTTAAATGTGCACCATATTTGAGGGTTTTACCACGTTAGGAATCCATTACTTCTCCCTTGCTGTCATCTAGATTTTAATAAATGAATAAAACTTTATAAAAAAAAACAACTACTGCGCAGGTAACCAATGCATTTCTACTTATACTAAACAACTTATACTTATACAAAAAAATCTCTTATGGATTTCGCTGCCATTTCCATCGACACAGAACTTACTGAACAAACAGGTCTATCACTAAGTCCCCCCCCCTGTAAAAAAAGAAAAGAAAAACGCAATTCTACACCAAGAAATCTTAATAATTTTATTGTCTTTGTTCTCATGATTTTACAAATATGATACTTCTGCAATTCAACTTTAACTGTGCAACACAATGGCGTTATGGACCGTTAAACTGGACATCCGGAGGGACGTCAGTGACTCCAGGAGGCTGTGAATCCTGCAGACCCAACACCACGTTTCATTTATATTTTTTAGTGTCTTCCCAGCAGTGTTTTTACGAGTAGAGTTTTTGCATCTAATCTCCGTCTCCGCAGGATTCACGAGCAGCTTACACACACACGCACACACACACGATATTCCACTAATGACGGCTACTGTGGGGGCGGGGGGGCTGGCCGTGTCCCTCCCTCCCTACGTCCTCCCCACGTCCTCCCCACGTCCTCCCCCAGGTCCCAGGGCGACTCCCGGGACGTGGGTGTACAGTCTCTTTGGATGAGGCTGGTGGTACCTGGTCAGAGCTGCGGGGTGCTCGTCTCTTTACAAACTGGGTGATCTTTCCATGTGGGGGTTTTTCTTCCTCTTTTGGGGACACCAGTACAGATAAGAACAATGGCATGCAAGACTCACAGACAGATCCACTTTGTTTTTTGTTTTTTTTTAGTAGAAAATAAAGAATCTGACATAAGAAAAAGCACTGAGCCCTGGCAAACACCTTACGGTCAAGCCTATTAAACTATACAGAGGACGAACGTCGCTTATTTTTTATGTTTTTAAAGTAGTATCAGAGGCTTGTGATGTTTCAAACCATTTCAACACAACAGCTGGCTTCTTTTCATATCCTACAAGTCCCATTGTGATGATATAATACATCTCACAATCTATATTATTTACCTTTTCTACACCGTTTTAAATAGAAATGTATGTGCTTTTGATTCAAAACTAAAATGAGAAAACTGAAAAACGAGCGTCCACTCCCACTCCGGCCGAGTTATTGCAAATGAAGTGACGACTTGTGAACAGCGACACGCTCCTCAATATGGCACAGGCGTCGTAGAAATGAGCGAAACGCGTCGCCGTCCGTGTCGCGGGTGAATACCAAAACCAAACCACACCATATCCTAAAATATTAAGACGATAATCATCATTAAAGCAGCAAAGAAAAGTGTTTTTTTTGTTTGTGTTTTTTTCCTCGTTGAAACATGCAGTCTGCCGCTGCCGCAAGCAAAAACTCAACTCGTGGTATAAATTACAGGAAGAAGTCCGACTACCCTCCATCGCTGAAGCCAATACGCCGTAAAGACAGGAGCTGCACTTCTAAACGGACGTCGTCCCTGCAGACGAGCGTCCGCGCTCGCTGACGTGAGGGCTGGATGACGATTCCTTCGCCTGAAAAATACGAGACAACCTGCAAAGTGAAGCGATGCGGCGTCTAAACCCGTCCGAGTCAGCCTGACCGCGCAAAGCCTCAACACTTGATCAAATAAACGTTGCACGATATAAGCAAAAAACTAACTTTGAAGCACTGTTTGCTCACAGATGTCTGGCTTGACCCACTTGGGCTGGGTGTGTCGCGTTAAGACATTGGATGTGCTTATGTTGCTCAGCTTTGGCACCGTTCCCGCCGAGGTACCGGCTGCAAATCTCCGCCGAGGATACCGTCGTCTCTGGAGTGTTGAAGGCATTTTCCTCCAGCCCTTTCTCTGAGGTTTCCACGTGTGACTGGTGGGTGAACCCTTCTCAGCAGCGACCTGCTCACCATTTTATCTCCCACTACAAATAAATATCGTTCAAAAGTAAGGGCAAAATGGTAAAACACAACAAAAGAAAAATACAAAAATAAAAGCTAGAAATCAATGTAGTGGCTTCATACTGTAACACAAAACTCTCAAAAAAAATAACAAATCCATCACCAACCACTCCTCCTCGGTGGAATAAAGAAAGAAATATTACAGGGAAGGCTATATTTAGAGTAGTGGTTGTTTTACAATGGCGATGACAATGTCAAGAGAGTGACATCAGTTTGTCATGTCCTTTGAAACTGCTTCCCTCCATCTCTTCTCCCTCTGTGCCCGGAGGTGGTCATGCTCCGTCTGATCAAAGTTTGACAACTTTAACCCTTGGGTCCCCTCCCTCCCCCTTCCCTTCTCCCGCTCAGAGGAGGGCGGAGGGTTGTTCAGTCAGCGTAGTGCATGATGGACTCGACGTAGTTGCCGGGGAAGAGGCCCGTGGTGCTGTTCATCACGCCCTCGTACCAGCCGTCGTCGTTCTTCTTGATCACGTAGATGATGGCGCCCTCTTGGAATGACAGCTCGTCCTCTTTGTCGCGAGCGTAGTCGTAGATGGCCACCACTGAGGAGACGGAGGGGAGTGGAGTAAGTACGACAGCACGTGCACGTGAAAGTTATTCAGAAATATATTTACGACCCGCTGATACGACTGAAGCCTGAATTATGGTTCTGCGTTAAATCAACGCGGAGCCTACGCCAGCGGTCAGGAACCTTTTTGACTAAGAGAGCCATGAAAGGAAATTTCAGTGAGAGCCATATAATATATTTAAAAAGTGAATTCAACTAAATGTCAATATAATAATAATAATAATAATAATAATAATAATAATAATAATAATAATAATAATAATAATACTACTACATTTTATTTATAGAGCGCTTTAAAAAAAATCCAAGACTCTTCAGACACAAAGATAAAACATCGAGATCAATAAAATTAAAAATTAAAAACCACAGGATAAAAAAAATATAAAGAGATAAAGGATAAGAAACAAATGACACATTAACCTGAAGAGGTGAGTTTTGAGATGTGATTTGAAAGTGCTGTGAGCGTGTCGAAGTGCCGCTTTACATTCAACCGTTTCATCGATGTAATTTTGTCATTGCAAATTAGACACACCGCAGAACTTGCTCTCTCCACAAAGGCGAATTCTTCGGTCCATTCGTCCTGAAATGTACGATACTCGTCATCTCTTTTTCTTTGCCATCTTTTCAATTACCGTATTTTTGCGACCCACACATACAAACGTCTTTTTTGTTTTTTTAAATGTGCGACGCGCCCCATGACGAAATGCGCCCATTGTATTATTGTAAGGCGGACGTCATGTTATATCTGCTATAGCGAACAAGGTAGTGCTGAAAAACAATATATATCCCCCCTCACAGAAAAATATAAAAATAGATCAACAAAACTAATTTAAAAATTTTCAAATAACAAAATAAAATATTTGAACCATTTTTCAGACAATAAAATAACTGAAAAAATCTGAAAAATAGTTAAAATATGTTATTTTGTTACTTGAAAATTTAAAAATATGTTTTGTTGATATATATATATGAAAATATGTTTCTCTATGTTTCTTATTTTTGTGAGGGGGGATATATATTGTTTTTCGGCATTACCTTGTTCTCTATAGCTGATATAACATGAATTACTCCTATGTGGGATCAATAAAGTTCTTATTTTTGCCATCTGAGAAAATTAAATATATTATATTTGGTGCCTAACTGTTTCCCAAGTATATTAGTGCGTGTGTGAATCCAATATGGTGGCGACGTTGACGTATCGCAGCAGCTCCATGGGGCATTTACGTTAATATGTCTATGGGCGACGCAGACCCAACGCAGACCGAGAGGGCTGTGATTGGTTCACTTGGTAGCAACACATTTCCGGTTCCGGTTCGTGAACTTTCAGCGCTCTTTTCTTCGTGTGAGTGTGATTTTTTTTTTTTTTTTTTGCACAATAGTTGTACTTATCTCTTTGATTCACTCTGACCGGAAAAACCGGAGGCTAAACAAAGTATCAACTAGTGCTCTGGGGGGGTACTGCACCGCAGAGAAATGGAGTGTCGGAGAAGTCTGAAGGTTCACGACGGCGTCACGGCAACGGCGCAGGCTCTGTGTTGGTTTAACGCAGAACCTTAAATCAGCTTTGAGAATAAGAGCATCAGTGTTTACTTCTGTGCCACCAGCAGAGATGCTGCTGTCGGGTCTCTACATCAGGTCCTTTCACTTCTTCACTGCCTCCATGTGGTTCAGGTGGTTGGACCCGCTAAACCCCGTTCACCCCCGGTTTACAGTTTCTCAAACGTAGGTTTGATCGTTCTGGTGGTGCACGTGTGGATTTGGATGTAAAATTTGAAAACTTTGAACTTTGTCAAAACTTTAAGCGTCTCCCTTCCAGACCTCCTGGTATCAGCAACTCTCCTGTTAGATCCAGTGGTACTGGATTACTGCGGTACGAGGGAGCGGCCCGCGGCAGCGCCGGCTGCTCCCTGAGAACCGACTGAAAACCAAATGTGCTTTCACACCAGAATCTCCCATAAGGCCTGAAAAGGAGGTCAGATTTGTCACTAGAGGTCTGAAAACTCGCCAAATATAGCATAAAAGTCACTAATTTGGCAACTGTATCAATGCCGGCGGGCCTGCTCCGCCAATGGATCATGTGACATAAAGGAGACTTGTCATAGGTTGAGGGAGAAACGATAACGCCGTCCTTGTGGAGCGTTTGAGAAACTCAGGAAAATTGCAGCGTTTCTTTGATGCAGCTCGTGAGATTCAGCTGCCTTCCTCTCCATCGATCAAGACCAATCAGAGCATCTTTCAGGGGAAGATGCTTCAGGGCATTAAAAAGAGCATTTTTGGTTCTTTTTCTAATATAATTTGTTCCAAAAACAAGAAGATGACACCCTAAACAAATAAAAAGAGCCCCAACGGGCCTCTTTTACCAGACCTTTCTCCAGGTAGGTGCGCGGGGCCCATGGCGGGTCTTCCTCAGCGTAGGGGTCACTGTACTCCACCACAGCCGACTCCTCTTCCTCCTCATCGTCCTCGTAGTCCTCCGGCGGCGGCGGCGGAGGTGTGGGCTCCTCAAACACCGGGTCGTCTGCGGGTGGAGGCGGCGGCGGCACGTCTGAGACTGACGGAGGTCACGGGGCGGGCGGGGAGATAAAAGACGAGCAGTTAGACGGACGGAGGGGCACGTGAGGGCGGGACAAGACGACAGACACGTCCATGCATTTGACGAGGAACAGAAACATCCATGCAGGATGGTTTAGGAGCATCTTTATGGAAACCTGTGTAACAAACAAATGTCAACATGCAGAAGTAGAAAAGTATTTCCAATCAAAGAGATTCAAAGGGAGAACAGCAATAAAAAGTAACTTGATCACGGTCAGAAACACGTTTACATGCTTTCTTACTCAGCTGAGCCGTCAACCACCAAGCACTGCTGCCATGGAAACCTGCTGTCATTCTCCTTTAAGGCTTCACAAGTCCTTATAAAAGCTCGTCTGGGTGCAGTTTAGGGATGGGCGGTATGGACTAAAAAATGTATCACAATAATTTCTGGCATTTATCCCAATAAAGATAAAAAAATACCAATACAAAAACGTCAACGGGAATTTTTCTCTTTTTTCAGGCTCATTTTTTTTCTTTTTTCAGGCTTGTTTCTTTCCTTCCTTCCTTTCATGCTCATTTCTTTCTTTTTCAGGCTCATATCTTCTTTCTTTCTTTTTTCAGGCTCATTTCTTCTTTAGGCTCATATTTATTCTCTTTCTTTCTTTCTTTCTTTCTTTCTTTCTTTCTTTCTTTCTTTCTTTCTTTCTTTCTTTCTTTCCAGGCTCATATCTTCTTTCTTTCTTTTTTCAGGCTCATATCTTTCTTTCTTTTCTTTCTTCCTTTCTTTTTTCAGGCTCATATCTTCCTTCCTTCCACAAAAACGTCAGACGGGAATTTATTGTTTTTATCGCGAGATGACAAATTCTTACCGTGGGGAATTTTTTTGACGGTATATCGTGAACGGTAAAATATCGCCCATTCTTAGTGCAGTTTAACATTATTCAGTCTAATAATATCAGAAATTTAAGAAATTAATATTAAAAAAGCCCAATTTTTCAGTAACGATCAAATCTCTTTCTCTGATAATCAATTTGTTTTACACTGCAAATCATTGAGCAAAGTCCCCGTTTACCAGGACACGTGTAATTCAGGATCATGAGATGTGGAAGTAGCAGCTTTCTTTGCGAGCTCTCGTTGGTGGTCGACGGCTGAGAGAATCAGGAATCAGCGCCGCCGGCTGCTGGGGAGGCGGCGGGAAACAGACAGGGAGTCAGGCAGAGGGAGCGAGGAGCTAAAAGCCACTTACTGGTCTCCTGAACCCGGGCCACAAAGCCCATCAGGGGCAGCTGGGGGGTGATCTGCATGGAGGGGGGAGGGGGCGCGTTTGGGCCTGCTACCACCACACAGAGTCGCGGACAGAGATGTGACGGACGACGACAGCAGAGACACGAGAGAAGGAGGTTAGAGGAGAGGAGCAGCACAGCAGAGAGGTGAATCCAACAGTAAAGGGGCTTCACATAGAACGCGGTTTTGGCCGCGCACACCGCCGGGGTGGGCGCAGACTCGGAGCAGAGCAGCGCGCGCATCGCGTACATATTTGTTGCAAGTTGCTTGGTGACCGGAAAAAAAGTTTTTCCGGTCTGGCGCCGTTTTCCCACTCGTTTGGACGTACAGTCGCTACAGCTCGGTTTGAAACATGTATCTGTCCCTGCTTCAAAGAAAAGCCCTGGCTTTAGTTCTTCTAAGGAGGAGGAGGAGGAGGAGGAAGAGGCGAGCAGCAGCAGCAAGGAGGGTCCATGAGATCCTCATGAAGACAGGATTTGGGGGAATACAGGCTCGTTGGAGCTACAGCTCCATGATGAGCTTCTACTTCAGGCTGAACAGGGAGCAGTTACAGCCTGTTGGGAAGAGTTGGAGCCTCAGCAGGATCAACCAACTTCAGGCTTCATCACTGCACCTTCCTCTCCTTTATATATCTGTCCCTCAAGTTCTTCCGTTTTTTCTTCAAGTCATCCACTGTAAATAGTTTATATTTATTAAAAAACCTTTCTGAACTATATTGTTGTTTTTTAGCTCATGTCATCTAGATTTTTATAATGAGTGGACATTAGGGCTGAGCGATTAATCAATTTTAAATCTAAATCGGATTTATTAATCAAGACGATGTTAAAAAAAGGAAAATCGGAAAATCGATTTTCCTTTTTTGCAGCTGGCTGCATTACAGACAGAGCTCGTCTAGTCATCTTTGTTTGGTCAACTTTACTAAACTCAAGGAGGATTTACAGTTTCTTTCAATTGCACTTCATTCCCAATAGGGAAATTTGTTTGCTATTTTTCTTTAAAAATAAAGATAAAATATTTGAAACAATTTATTCCATTGTCTTTTGTAGTTTTATCAAAAAAAAATCTAAATCGAAAATCGGGGTTTCAGAGAAAAAAAAAAAAAAAAATCTGGATTTTATTTTTGTCCAAAATCGCCCAGCCCTAGTGGACATGTAGTCAAGTATGTGCTTCAGTTTACAAAAGTATTGACACGTGGTCTTTTCATAACCATATATTGATAAATGATTCAATTGAACCTGATATGAGGCATGGAAATGCTATATTTTATTTTAAACTAACATTTTATTGTTAAAAGAGCAAAAGAATATCACATTTCTACCACTTTTAAACACACCAGGTATGTCCAAATAGAGAGAGATTTCTCTCCACTTTTGTCCCTTTTTATTGATGTCCCGATAGGCCTGCAGTCTCATCCCACACTCCTCACAGACTCACAGCCAAGATCATTCTTTCTTCCATCTTGATCGTCTCTGATCTACAAGCTGCAAGTTTTTTTTCTCCCTCCAGCACCTTCTCTCCTATTGGACACGGCCGAGATGTCGTCACAGGGCGCACGGTGAAATTAAAAAATGTTTAATTTGCAGCGGCAGCCTGCGCCCTGTTGCGCCCTACACACTTTTCATTATTACAAAGAACAAATGAATACCTTAAAATTGTGAGATATTATCTACCAGAGTACTGAACTTATCTTGCCGGATTCATATTGGAAAATCAAAATGTGTTTAAAAAACCTGACAACATTTAAATTAAATTTAAAAAAATCTGCAAATCGTTCACATTTGAGAGGCTGGATCGGTGAAGTTCTGGGATATCCGTCTTATACACTCATGAATGGGTCCCGTACCGCTTCGTTTTCACCGCTGTTTCCACTGGTGACGAACGTAACGAACCATCTGCGACTGAGTGTCCAACACGAGCCAAGACAAGAGCCAACATTTACAACAACCAAAAACAGCTGCAGGATCGCCAACAGAACCGTGAAACCAGCTTCCTACTGGGCTCCTGATCCACTGCACGACAGTTTAGATGCATTTTGTTCTGCTCTGATCGTCTCTGCCTACGTCACATACGTCATTCCTCTGATTGGTTGTCTGTCTGATGGCGTCCACAGGTCCCATCTGTTAGTACCGGTCCCCGTCCCAAACTAAACTCGCATCTCTCTAGCAACAATCATTAAAACCTCATCTATATATCGAGTTTTGCTGAACCCAGATCGGATTAAATCTTTCCTCAAACAGGACAGGAAGTATCGCAGATATCATCATGTGAATGTTTGTCAGTTTTCTTCATCTTCTATGATGGTAAAGTGAACATTTTTGAGTTTTGGGGAAGCTGGAGTCTCTTTGGAAGTAATTAAAATGCATTTTAACATTTCGGTTTTACTACAGACACAGAATAAAAGAAAAGAATAAAGATCAGACACTCGACAGACGAACAAACAAACAACGGACAGAAGCCTGAGGATGAGCGTCGTCTTCAGATGAGCTGAAGACGATGATGTTGACGTGAAAAGACGGACCTCAAAACTGGAGGTGTTTTATGAACAGAAGCTTAAAAGCTCAGCTGACTCTTAAACTGACTTTGAAATAGAACATTACACTAACAGTTACAGGAAAAAAAGACAAATCTCAAGTCTAACCGGAGATAGTTTTACTAGGAATGCGTTTCCACTGACAATATCTATGTATAATTGGCAAAACAACAGATAAAACAACTCTTTTCTGTATTTAGATCACTGTTATTACCTTGGTTCTGGGCGAAGTGCGGCCCCCCGTTGAGCTGGCTGGGGTTGTGGGCCGCGCCGGGCTGCCCGGTGACGGACGAGGGCCGGCGGTACGGCAGCGAGCCGCCCACCGGAGGGTTCTGGGGCGGCTGGGCCGGGCGGTTCATGCTGTAGAACTGAGGAGCACCTGCAGGGAGGGGACAGCAGGGGGCGGCAGAGAGTCAGTCCTCTCTGGGGAGGGAGCGGCCAGCGCTCACATTTCACACGGTTGAGCTTAAAGAAATCCACGTTTTGTTTCATCTGAGGCTCAAACTGCAGCTGAGAGACAAGCTGGCAGGAGAATGGGAAGGTTTTCACTTTTGAATATAATTACAAAGAATATTTTTAATCAAAACTTTTTTTATATACACTTACACGGCTTTATTAACCGAGAGTGAATCTGTAGAACAGTCTGTATGATGCTGATTACACGACATCAGAGTAGTCACTGAACTTCATTAGTACCTCATATCATCTGGAAATGCAACAAAAAAAAACACCTGTTGGCCAAACTGTACGTAAATACTTCTTATTTCTATAATGTTCAGCTAAATATCAAAACTAGGCCTGTGTTGAAAAAAATCGATTTCCCAATTCTAAATCAATTCTCATATTAATTCCTAAAAATCGATTCATATGTCTAAAGATCGATTTTTTTTTCTTTTATTTATTTATGTATTTTTTTTCATCATTACATTACAACTTTTGGTTATTTTTTTGTTTATCCCCAAAAAAGGAATGTTTTATTGGACACGAGAATAACTGGTGCCATGTTTTTGCCTTTAAATATGTTTAAAGGTATGAAAACAATAAAGTGTTAGGTTATAATTGCATAAATTGTCTATATTTCATTACTTTATATACTGTCTTGGGGTTACATTTGTAAAAAATGCTAAAAACCAAATTCTCAAAAATGAAAAACCAAAATAGACCGAAAATGGAACAAATAAAAACGGAATGTGGGAAAAAATAAAACCGATTTCATCCGTCTCTGTTTGCTCCCTGGATCTGTTTGGTAATTCTGCCCCTCAGATGTTTCTGTTTCAATTCTATCAGCATTCTGGGAGCTGATTGGTCCTTACAGCATCATTAGCTGCCAATACTTGCTGTTGAATCTCAATATAATACTAGTATTAATATGTTGCAGAACTACAGTCATATACAGTAATTCATGTAATAGCTCTAACCCAAATCGATATTGGAATCGAATCAAATCTTGATAACCGATTCTGAATCTTAAGAATCGGAATCAAATCGATTCTTGACATTTGAATCGATCCCCAGCCCTAATCAAAACTACTGCATTTTAAGAAGCAAAATTCAAAGCATAAGCGTTGATATTTCCATGATGTCAATGCAGGAATAAATAACAATAATAATCATTTTAAAAGGGAAATTTACACCAAATGTCAGAGTTATGCAACATTAACGTGAGAATCGGGGTGTTGATGTTTCCAGCAGCACATGGAGAGTAATCTGAACATGAAGGAGGACAAACACCCACACAGACACGGCAGAGAGAGCATTTCACCACACGGCTCATGCATTAAACATCAGGACAACATCAGCAGCAGCAGCAGACGGCGGCGGCTCATGAGAGGGATGAAGAGCGGGGGACCCCGCGGCATGATGGGTAGTCTGCGGCAGGAGGAAGACGAGCTGCAGAGAAACGACCCTTGTGGACGTTTGCTTTGGACGGTTTTGACTGAGTGTGAAATGAAGCAATCTCGTTGGTCAAAGTCAGATGGAGAGATTGATCGGAGGTAGAACTCAACATATATTCCTGTACAATCAATACTGGACCGAAGTCTGCAGCTTCCTGAGAAGGAATCACGCTGCGTTTGGTTTCTGAGACATCAGCCTGCTGAATGAAGCCACACGACTGCTGGAAATGTATTTCATCTGCTCAGAAGTAACAGATCTGGAGCCTTAGACCTTAATTTAAGATTTGCTGAACGAATAAAGAACTTGAAGCGGACACTGCTCGCATTATTTTACCTTTAAAAGTCATTATCTCACCAGGTTAAAATCTCATCATCTGTTTGTTGTTTATTCTAAGTCAAGATGATGTCACGTGATTTCAAGCCATAGAAACGTCTTGACGGCTCTCATAACTAAGGGAGGACTTTGGCATGTTACTTATTCTTGTTACTTCTGAGTAAATAAAAGACAAAGAGCTGAGGTGTAGCCGTTTGTCTTGA
This sequence comes from Cololabis saira, assembly GCF_033807715.1. Lineage (NCBI taxonomy): Eukaryota > Metazoa > Chordata > Actinopteri > Beloniformes > Belonidae > Cololabis > Cololabis saira. The sequence continues at coordinate 3,703,751 of NC_084610.1, read as the reverse complement.
GCTCATTGGGTAAACATTCAACTTTCACCTACGTAACCATTACTTTAATTCCTCGTCTGCCCCCAAATATACTGACATAAGTCAACTTTAGCCTCCTCACGAGTCCAAACTCATAAGAAAATGTTTAGTCTGTCTTTTGAGTTATCTGAGTGCATCTCCAACACTCGGTCTGTACTGACAGTTGCAGGAGTCTTTTAACAGACGTCATCCTGAATGCTGGGAGTTAACCTGAAACCGTTTCTGCTCCTCAAGACAAGTGTTGCTGTGCATCTCGGGACCAACGCAGATCACGGATGTGTTGCAGGCACTACGCTGCCGTTTATTGGAAACAGACGTATTTTTTCATTTTTTCCTTCTTGGATTGGTGCAGAATGAAAACTGCAGCATTTAGAAACTTTAGTTTGTGCGTTTGTACTTGGCATATATGTATATACTTCTTTTGAATCCTATCCGACTGAAACAGAGCTTCTGGAAGTTTAAGAAGGTTTTTCACTCAGGATAATCAAACGTCTGGAAAGAGTTGCAAAGCAGATGAACATTTAAAATACATTTTAAGAAACTTTTCATGGAAAATAATGGTTGTTTCCAAATTTAAAGCTATGCAGTTCAAATCACTGCATGTATTTGTGTATTTGAGAAAGACTAGTGGACCTGCTGTGGGTTTCTTTTTCTTCTTCACAACATCAAGTAACTAATAAAAAAAAATAAAAAATGGTTTGGATTAGGGAAATGTAGGGAAACATTTCAATTCCAGGAGTGAACATACTCAGCGCTGCCCTCTTATGATCTGATCATGCGAGACTCCTGTTGGGACCAGGTTGGACAAGCCTCCAAATCTGGATCATTATTGCTGTGTGCTGTGTGCAGGAATTCAGGGCTGAAATGACTCCGGGATTAGAATAAAAGAGTGTTTCTAAACCTTTTTGTTTTATACCAGGGGTCGGCAACCCAACATGTTAAAGAGCCATATTGGACCAAAAACACAAAAAACAAATATGTCTGGAGCCGCAAAAAATGAAAAGTCTTGTATCAGCCTTAGAATGAAGACAACACATGCTGCATGTTTCTATATTAGTTAGAACTGGGGGAATTAAAATAAAAAAATAAATAAATTAATAAAAAAAAAAGAACTCGGGGAATTATTATGCACTTTGAGAAAAAAGTCGAAATGTTGAGAAAAAAGTCAAAATGTCGAGAAAAAAAGTCGAAATGTTGAGAAAAAAGTCAAAATGTCGAGAAAAAAAGTCGAAATGTCGAGAATAAAGTCAAAATTTCAAGAAAAAAGTCGAAATGTTGAGAAAAAAGTCAAAATGTCAAGAAAAAAAGTATACATTTAGTGAAAAAAGTCAAAATGTTGAGAAAAAAGTCAAAATGTCAAGATTAAAAAGGAAAGGAAAAAGGAAGAAAATAAGAGAAAAAAAGAAAAAAGGAAAAAAGAAAAAAGGAAAAAAAGAAGAAAGAAAAGAGAATGAAAGAGAAAAAAAGAGAAAAAAAAGAAGAAAAAAAGGAAAAAAAAGGTCAAACATTTTTGAAAAAGCTCCAGGAGCCACTAGGGCGGCGCTAAAGAGCGCGGGTTGCCGACCGCTGTTTTATACGTTACTGTAAACTGAGCAGTTAGTTTTTGATGTCAAAATCTTCAATACAATAACTTCCTACGTGTGATGGACATGATTCTGAGCAGCCAGTGTTCCCCGCTGCCGGACGACACCACTGAACATCCAATGAGGGAGCAGGCAGGCGTGAGGTGGTACCAGGTGGGAGGATGCACATGAGGGGGTGGAGGGGTGGGGTGCTCCCGCCGGGGGACACTCACCTGGTGCAACGGGGTTGCCGTAAGTAGCGGGGCCGGTGCCAGTGAGGGCTGTAGAGGAGGGGAGCTGGGGAGGGGGCGGGGGGACCGGGGGGGTCTCTACAGGGGGGTTGGGGGCCTGCGGGGGGCCGTCTAGGGCAGAAGAGGGAGGCCCGGGGGTGGTGGCAGTGTTGGAGGGAGGTTTGGCTGGGTTGGACGAGGCGGGGGCGGAACCTGCCGGGTGGAGTTACGGGGTGAAGGTGAGGAAGGAGAGAAAACAGGTGAAGGAGGTCAAGACAAGATCAGAGTGAGACGGGAGGAAAGCAGGTCCAGAGCTCCTGCACACTGGGAGATTAGTGGGGTTAGCGTGGGCCGCGCGGCCGTGGACCCTAGGGAGCAGAAGCGGGCGTTACCTGGGAAAGCTGTGGGCGGGGCCGGGGTGGGCACGGCGATGGGCACGCCCACGCTGCCGCTGCCGCTGTTTTCTCGGCTGCTGCTGCGACTGCTGCTGGGGTGGCTGCCTCCGCTGCTCCCACTGCTGCTGACGGGGGCAAAACACGTCAGGCCACAAGCTCTCACTCACACACACTCCGTCACACACTCGGGAGTCATTTCACTGCTCCCCGAATATAAACCCTGTTCAACCAGGCAAACCATGGAGCCACAGGAACTAGTCAGCAACTTCTACCTCCATTTCATCGGAATAATCTATGAAGAACCATCAAACTGACTTAAATACACCAAATGCAATCGAGGGATGTTTTAAACATCAATAATCAACACATGTCCATGTTTTATCTCAGTATTGATATTAGATAAAGTCTTTCAAAATCGGATCAATCGACACTGGCAGCTCGAGAAAAGCTTAATGTGCGACGACTGAACAAGAACGTTGCACAAATGCTGAATAAAAGAATAAATCTCACTCAAGAGACGACCAGCGAAGACGAGCAAACAGCTTCTGCAACTATTTTTATTAGTGATGCACCGAAATGAAAATTTGTGGCCGAAAACGAAAATAATAATAAACACTTGGCCGAATACCGAACAATACCGAACATGGTTCTTTGCAGTTTTTCATTTATTTTGCCAATTTTTCACCATTGCATGAATCAAATAAATTTGATTTAGGCATGCTTTTCAAAGAAAAAAAAATCTTTTACAAAATTACAAGGTAGAAAATATTTATTGAACATAAAAAACTGAACATTTTTTTAATTTCCCAGCATTATGTTGTTTTGGTTCCACCTCCTGGTGAATGTTAGGTCAAATTCTTATGTGGTTACTTTTTGGTTGGCTAACGATTTATGTTTGTGGTGCGGAACCGGTACAGGAGCGGCCAGTCTATTTCCTTATATTACAACGTCGTTATTACCGGTAATTGTTCGTTTTTTTTCCCACTTATTCCACCGAACACCGAAAGTGTTCTTTTGCCATTTTCGGCCGAACAATTTCGGTTACCGAACAATCGGTGCATCACTAATTTTTATTCATATCGTTTTTGTTGATCTGATGGTTTTGTGATATTTACAGAAAGTTCATCCAATTACTCAAAGTATTTTGGACAATATCTCCCCTTTTAGGAATAACATAACTTTAAAAATGGTTCCAACTGTTGAAAATATGTAGGATCAGCTGCAGGAAAAACAAAACACCTTTTCTCCTGAAGTACAAGCTTCCCTTTAACTTGGATATTCTAAGCTTGTTTCAGAAATTGGATGCGTAACATTAATGGCGTCATTGATTACCGCTGTGGCTCCCAGCTCCGTCTGTCTCTGCTGCTGTTAATTACTATAAACAGATCTTGAAATGGTTCCTGGGTTCCTAAAAACACACCTTGTTGAAACATTAAACTTAAAATTCGACCTGGACGTCAACAAGACGTGCAAACCAGCGTCAAAAGTGCATTTGTGGCTTCTCACTTGTAGCTTTGTGGATGCGGCACCCTCGAGAGCATTGATGTGTTAGCGGGAGCTGTAAGCCTTTGAAATGAAACTATGTCACAGTGATAAAAAATAAAAAGTCAAAGCAGCTGGAAGCTTGAGTCAGGACAAAGACAGAAGTGACGCAGTGGCGAGACGGGACAGAGACACAGATATGACACGGTGTGAAAGCAGCACGCGTCAGGACACATGAGGCAGACTTTCTGTTAGCGGCTGAGAGCGTTAGGCTGAGTGATGGAGAGATGAGCGGAGGATGGAGCGGCGCAGATAAACAGCGAGAGGAGAGTCGGGGAAGTTGTCCTGACTGTCGGCGGAGCAGAAAACACAAACATTTGTCCAACAGACGGGGCGCGAAGGCGAAGCTCTTCCTCGTCATTATAAAGACTTTACTTCTCTTAAGATCTCCGGGGGAAGACTGTAAATCCCAGATGAGAAAGTCAGGACTGAGGGGGCGACTATGTAACGGCTATTGCCATGGAAACCTGTCTAGCGGTGCAGAAACAGCTCTGAACCTCGGCCTCGTTTCTTCGTCTTCGTGAGAAAGGTTAGTGTCCTCAGAGCGAAGTTCAGGGAGGATTTTAAAAAGGGAATAAAAGTGGAGGAGGAGGGGGGGGGGTGCTCAGAGGCTGCCTCGCATTTCAAGTGGAGGAGAAGAAGAAAGAGGAGGTGGAGGAGGAAGAAGGGCTTAAATTTAGTCAGTGAAGAGGCATGCTGGGAAGGGGGGGGGGGGTACCTGTACGTGCGGTTCCTCTGATTAACGGATGCAGTGCGTGCAGGGCTCTGCTGGGGGTGCGCCATGTTGCGCGTCGGGCTTGAGACGTAGTCGTTAGGGACAACGGGCGGACGCACCGGCTCAAGCGTCCTATAGGGGGAGTGGCGCCTGCGAGAGGGTCAGGAGGAGGAAGAGGAGGAGGAGAGAGGAGAGGAGGGGGCATCCACAGAGAAGTGTGGGAGGGGGGAGGGGGGGAGGAAGAGGAGAGCAAGAAACAAACAAGTGCAAACTTAAAAAAATGGGGTATGACAGGTGGTGAGCATCGGGGCTGGCGGGGTCCACAGGTGATGTAGGCGGGGTCGGGATGAAACCGCCTCGCTACTGTTGGCTGGAAAACACACTTCCATGACACACACACACACACCTCAACCTCTGCTGCCCAGAGTCATGCAACGCTCGTTTATCACTTCATCTCTTCAAGCCAAAATCCATTTTCATGAAACGGAGGATAACTCTGGCTTTAAAACGAAAACAAGAAATCATTTTCCTTCTTTAACCTGACCTGGACTACCACAAATATTCAGTTTGTGAGGTTAAATATCAAGTTCAAGGTTCAAATTTGACTCCTGGATGTCAAAAAAAGTTTTTGGCTCTATTTGTATCGACATATTTGGGTTAAAAATCAGCAAATTGTAGGGCTGGGCGATTTTGGACAAAAATAAAATCCCGATTTTTTTCTCTGAAAACCCGATTTTCAATTTTGACTTTTGGTAAAACTACAAAAGACAATGGAATAAATTGTTTCAAATATTTTATCTTTATTTTTAAGGAAAAATAGCAAACAAATTTCCCTATTGGGAATGAAGTGCAATTGAAAGATACTGTAAATCCTCCTTGAGTTTAGTAAAGTGACAACATTTACAATTTTCTTGACCAAACAAAGATGACTAGACGAGCTCTGTCTGTAATGCAGCCAGCTGCAAAAAAGGAAAATCGATTTTCCTTTTTTTAACATCGTCTTGATTAATAAATCCGATTTAGATTTAAAATCGATTAATCGCACAGCCCTAGCAAATTGGATACAACCTCCTGCTCCTGACAAAGCCACAACTTAGAGATGCAAAAGTTGCATTCCTTAATTTAAAGCAGCAACAAATAAAAAAATATAATAAAAAGGGGGTGGAGGTATAAAGTGATAAAAGAGTGGACCAAAATGAAGTGAAAGTGGCTTTAAACCCAACAGCAGCTCTTTGCAGATGACGTCAGAAGAATGCAACCCTGAGACGCTGCTCTGGGCCGGCAGACATGTGCCGCCATGTCAATTTCCCAGCTGGCACGGCGTGTCTGAGCGCTGTTGCTATGGCAAAACGTTGCTATGACGAATATGGGGCAGCCAAGAATGGGGAAGAAGTGTCAAACACAAGTGAGAGTAAAAAAAAAAAAAAAAAGTAAACGCAGAGGGAGTAATTGAGAGAAGGAGAAAAAAAAAAAGAAAGAAAAATCAGACATAAGATGTCCGCCCGGAGCCACGGGCTGCAGTGCATCATGGGAGGGCTGGAGCCGTGGGGTTGATGCGTCTTGGAGGGACACACACAGATGTGTAAACACACACACAGGAAAACAAACAGCATTTGACGCTCTGGAAGGTCCATTAGTTGACAACAGTTTGGAGGCGTAAAAAATCAGAGCGCCTGTGGGACAAAGACACCTTCAACAGTCAGACAGACACAAAACAGAAACCTCGGCAGCTCTCACACTCCAGACAACAAGAAGAAGACAAGTTCAACACATTGAGACACAGTCAGGGGGGAAGTGGTCACATGGTGTCTCAGGAAAACCCAAGATCTCTGAAAAAAGGGACACCACTCATGACAAAACGTTTTCTTGCAGAGCAGCATTTTCACGCCACCTTTAGGGCTGTTTGAATTCACCAACAGGTTTATTTCTTCTCTAAACAGACTCGTAGGGGTCCAGGATGACAACTAGGAGGCTGGAATTACAACTCCCGCCTCGGTCCTTAAAGCGGTTGTGTGTCCAATAACAGTGATGGACGTGGGAGGATCCACAGGCGTGGCGACCTGCAGCTCTCGGCTGTAGTCTAACACTTCCTCCGTTTCTAAGTGCCACTAAATACATCAATAAGAAAGATGACGAGATGGTTGCTGCGTTCCCATTCGCTTGGTAACGGATAAACATGCAATAGGCCGAGAGGCCGTAAAACTAACGTGGACCCTCCCAAACGGAAACTCACCACTTATAACTGTCTAATTCAGAAGCTGGAGGCATTTTTGTCAGTGGTCAAAAAACAAATATACCCTCCCTTTCTAAAGAAAGTTTTTAAAAGCCCTGTTACCCAGTATATTTTAAAAATTTCCTTTAAGACAAATATAGAAGTGATTATTTTTTGTAATTTACAGAAGAACAGATTAATAGATGGATAATTCACAAATTTTCCACACTATAAGGCGCACATTCAATGAATGACGTATTTTAAAACCTTTTCCATATATAAGGCGCACCGCATTATAATGCGCACTAAATATATGGTAAAATACTGTACTATAGTGGCTGGGGTTGAGTTACGTATCTAAATCCTGCAACAAAATCCTATAGCAAATGCAAAAAAAAAAAAAAACAAGAAGAAAAGTACTGTATGTCAAACTTTATTAACAAAATAAAAACCAGCTTTGCTCCGTCTGGTCAAAGTCGCCATTATGCGAGTCAGCGTCGCTGCTGTTGTCTTGAACGTCTGTGACGATTCCTGACGTTTTTAGCGCCGTTACTTCGGCGACACCAACTACATTACCCACAATCCCCCTGACTACAGTAACAGAAATTACCGTAATGATCATATATAAGGTGCACTGCCGGTTTTTGAGAAAATTAAAGGCTTTTAGGTGCCTTATAGTGCGGAAAATACGGTACTGCAAAAGTATCAACTAAACCACTCCAGACTACAAACTTGCATGGCAACATCCTCAAGAACACAAATTAAACAAACGGCAGAATGCGTCACGCTGAAACTAGAGCAGCCAGGCCCACATCAAGCGCCTGTGGTCGCTTTCCCAGAGCCACAAACACACGGCGAGCCTCGCAGCCCCGCTCTCCAGGCTTCCTCCTCCACACACAGCAACAGCTTACATACCCAAGGGTCCCTTTCCCACTCATGGGGGGGCTGGGGGGCTTCTGTGTGGGGGGGTTGGTGCGAGGGAGCGGCCCTCCTCCCGTCTTCATGTTTTGAGCACTGGCCTGTGGCAGGAAGTCACAGGTGGTTAGATACAACGTCTCCAACGCAGCTATCTTCACATGGAAGAAAAACTTTAATAATGTAACTCCACAATACAGGACTGTCTCAGAAAATTAGAATATTGTGATAAAGTCCTTTATTTTCTGTAATAAAATTAAAAAAAAAAAAATCATACATTCTGGATTCATTACAAATCAACTGAAATATTGCAAGCCTTTTATTATTTTAATATTGCTGATTATGATTTACAGTTTAAGATTAAGATTCCCAGAATATTCAAATTTTTTGAGATAGGATATTTGAGTTTTCTTAAGCTGTAAGCCATGATCAGCAATATTAAAATAATAAATGGCTTGCAATATTTCAGTTGATTTGTAATGAATCCAGAATGTATGACATTTTTGCATTACAGAAAATAAAGGACTTTATCACAATATTCTAATTTTCTGAGACAGTCCTGTAAGTATTCATTTTCTTATCTTGAGAACAGCTTAACAAAAGCACTTAGACTAAAAATGTAATTAAAAAAAATAATAAATAAATAAATAAATAAATACAGCTTCAAGGACCTTTCAAATCTCTATTATTCAGTTTATACAAAAATGCCAATTTGGAGTCATTATAGATGGAAAAAAGGTATCAATTAAGGCATTTGTGAGCGTTTATAAAGGTGCTGATAGATTTAATTAACCATTTGTTAAACACCAAATAAACTCATTCCAACTTCAGAAAGGAAACAGAGAATTTCCCTCAGCAATTCAAAACAATACTCCCTGCTTGGCTTGAGGCTTTTACTTTGAAAGTCTTACCTTAAACCTTTGCAACCACTACGGTTGAGCATAAAGACAAATTAGGCAAGCATAAAGAGAGGAAAACAAGAGATCAGGTGGTTAGTGCGAGAAGGAAGAGAGTTAAACTGTTATTATTCATGCAAACATGGAAAAAAGCTGGATAGATTTAGAGATCAAGGGTTCATGGTTTAGATCTGAAGAATCTGATCTTTGTGACTTTATAATGTTGCGGCTCTTGAATTCATCATCTGGAAACCCACCAAGAAACCAGCTTTCCAACAAACAAAATGCACATTTTCTATGAAAATAAGAACCAGAATCCTGTTTCCGGCAGCAGGTGGCAGGTTTATATTTTTAGTTTCAAGCTAAAAAGCCACTGAAGTCATTGATTTTCTTCTTCTATTACTTGACTCTGGAATCCACCGAAACCCAACAGTTCCCATGTGGCTGATCTCTACAAGTTGCCTCAGGTATTTTTGCCGGGAGCAGCCCGAATTAATCAGACCACCACAAACACATTTATGAAAGCCAGGCTTCTTCTAGACAGTTTTAGAGAACATGTCTGACCTTTTCATTTCCATGTGAACCCTCAAAATAAAGCACATGTGACTGCTTATCACAATAAGTAGCTTCATGCCAGAGTGAACATTGCTTCTCTGATAAAGTTTGCATGCTTGAAGGGGTGAAACTGAACAGAATTTACTTGGAGAGGGGGAAATAAGTAAATAAAGTCAAAGTGTTAAGGTGGTAAAGATGTGTATTAGTGGGTCGGAGCTCCCACACGAGAGAGAAGTTCAGAATGAGCACCTTTACTCCGTGGCCCATGTCGTCCAGCAGGCTGTAGTCGATGGGTTTGCGGATGTAGCGAACGGGCCTCTCGGGGTTGGCCGGGGCGATGATCTTGTGTGTGCGGGACGTGTTCTTGTTGGTGGTGAGGATGCCGATCTCCCGCCGGGCCACCTTCTCTTTGTGAATGTCCACCGTCTGAGGATGTAGAGCAAGTTATTCAAAAACGTATATATACATGATTAATTCAAGATTCAAAGATTCAAAACAACTTTATTAATGCCTTGAAGGGCAATTTGATTTGGCAGCTTGTGCCCAAACACACACATAACAAACACATAACACATTCAATAGAACACAGAGAGAAAGTTGGCAGTTGTGTGCAAAAATCTGCAATTTGTTGCATTAAAAAAGTGCTGATACCAATAAATTAATTAAAAAACAGTCTATATAAACACTGGGCATAACAACGTCCTGAAGGCAGCAGTGAAAATGATTTTCCTAAGACATGCCCAGAAGTTCCAGAATACTCTGAGTCTTCCTCAAAACCTGTTGTTCCCATAGGGAGCCAAGGTCTCTCTGCTTGTGTCCAATAATCTTTTTCACCACACTGTTAAGACTTTCTGTCCCTGAGTGACAGGTTATGGAACCAACAAATAAAAGAATAAGTTAAAAGGCTTTCAATGAAGGACTGATAAAAACGACAGAGAATAGCTGGACTCACAGAAAAAGAATTCAGCATACAAAGGAGATGAATCCTCTGCTGTCCACGTTTGACCAGTGCTTCAGTGTTGAAATCAAATTTAAGCTGGTTGTCAAACACAGTGCCCAGATATTTGTAGGAGCTGACATTTCAATCTTTTCTCCATCTATGACACTCTCAGTGAAGGCCTGGTTGTTACGTCTAAAATCTACCAACATTTCTTTAGTTTTGGATGCATTCAATTGAAGGAGAGACAACAGCACAGTATCATCCAATGTGTTGTTCCCCTTCATTAAAAAAACCCCACAACGCCCTCTGAAATCACCCATGACCCGTGACTGATACCAGGTTTTCTGACACTCGGCAGCACATTTGTCTCCAGAATGTCTAGATTGTCTGGAGATGTCATTGCATGGATTCCAGACCCCGTACCAGACGCAGCCAAGACGCTCCAGAACAGAACCGAGCCCCCTCCTTGTTCCACAGTGGACGGATATCGTCTTCTTTTCTTCTGAGGCGTCATTTTTGTGTCCGTGAACATCGAGCTGATTTGTTCTGGACTCTTTGGTTTCCATCTCGTCAGTTGGTCATCAGTTGTCCTCTAATGTCCAGGTCAGGTAGTTTGTCAACAGTCCTGTGGAGCCTCATCTTCTGAATTACATTTCCCAACTGTAGTCACAAGCTGCTTGAAGATGGTCTCCTAGCGTTTATCTTTACCCTACTGGTCTATAATGTTTTTTTCTGAACTCAGACAACTCTCTCCTTTGCTTTCTCTGGTCCGTGTTCAGCACAGTGAACATAATGATACCAAACAGAAGAGTGATGATGGATGACAGGACGTCACAGGACACACTTGGGTTTAACACGTCACTGTGGTCTCGTTATCTTTCAGGGATTTCAGCTCATTTGTCCCGGACCAGTTTCATTAGTTTCTTATTCTGAATCAGAATCAGAAAAGGGTTTATTGCCAAGTTTGTTAAACACACACAAGGAATTTGTTGTGGTGATTGGTGCAATGCAATACAATGAAAAACCACAATTCATCAGCAATGACTGATGTTCAATAGTTCATTTTGAGTGAATCATTACTTTTGTCAGTCTCAAGTTCTTTAACTAAAATGTTTAAAAAGGCAAAAGAACAGGATAAAAATGAAAACCCATTTGTTTCTTTCTTATCTTTGAGGTTGAGCAGGGAAGAAAAAATAATGTTAATTCTCTATTCTGTCCTTGTTTTGAAGCTGGAAGCAGACGATCATTAATTCTGGCAGGTGAGACAAAAGCAGAAGAGATTAAGCTGTGCGTGTCGGCTCCCACCTGTGAGATGTGGTTGATGGAGGACTCCATGCGGCGGAGCTGCGACGCCTGGATGTCGAGCATCTGCAGCACATTGTTGGCGAGCGTGTTGATCAGGTAGGCCACGCTGGCCAGAGACTGGGTGGTGTAGTTCTTGGTCTCCTCCAGCGCCCTCTGCTTGTCTGGAGACTGAAGGAGACGAGAAAGACGCGTCATACGTGAGCCGTAAACCTTGAACCTTAAAACATGCAGAGAAACCTGTTTCATACAGTCAGGCAAAAGTAAATAGACTCTCCTAAGTCAAGTTTTATGAGTCAGAACATAAATGGTTTTTCTAGGTGATAAAATGAGATAATCAAAAATTTCATACGACAAAAAGTAATTTAAAAAATGAAGTATATAAGTGCAGAGCTCATAAACTGCATCTATTTTTTAAATATCTGGAGCATTCGGGTGCGTATTAACACAATGCCAAGGCCTCAATCAACATCCATGACAGCAGAAAAACATAAATACATTCTTTGTTGAAAAAACCACAAGACTTCTGCAACGGCGTCTTACAGTCAGCCCAAAGTAGAGTGGCCTGGCTTTAATGCACAACACCATGTTTGGAGAAAAACCAAACACAGAACGTCAGTACAAACACCCCACGCCCACCGCCACGCATGGAGGTGGAGAAGTGAGGCTAGGAGGCTGCTGTGCAGGTACAGGACATGGACACCTTGCGGTCACTGAGTTGACCAGGAACTCTTCAAAGTAGCCCAGAGACAAATGTGAGGACGTCTGTCCGACAGTCAAAACTCATTCAAAATCTGGTGATGTGGCAAGACAATGATCCAAATCACACCCACAAATCTACATCAGAAAAGCTGAAAAATCGAGAGAAAAGCAAAAAAAAAAAAAAAAACAAAAAAAAGTGCACACGATTGACTTTATAGACATTTGGACGTCCGATGTGTTAAAATATAACTGCCTTTTTATTCTACATAAGTATAATTCCTGATTTCTTTATTCAATATACACATTCCTTATCTGATGTTAATTTAGAAAAATAACTATTTCAATTGTTAAGAAAACTAAATAAATAAAAATAACGTTAGTGTTGGACCAGTGCTCTGCATCGTACTATCAAAAGTCACAAATGACGACAACTCAAAGGACTAGTAAAGTTGTAGTACAACAATTAGTTCAAGTTATTGTTTTAAAGCTGAATGCATCATCAGGTAGCTGTTCCTGGTTTACCTACAGTGTGTAATACATATGTCATGTGTCATTCCTCTGAGGTTGTCGGATAAGATCTCAACAATTCTTATTGTAAAAATAAAATGTGTGAAAATGTAAAACAGACATGTTGCATTTTCTTTTTCACATGACCTCACATGATTTGTCACATAAATCGTGGAGTCCAAGCATAACATCTAGCGTTTTTTCTCCGTTTGGACAGACTTTATTGCACACGAACACTTAAGACGCACCACATGTTCACCTTGTGGACCGCTGAGCTTTGCTCAACAATAAAACACATCATTGCACTGCCAAAACCATCAGAATTAAATAGCTTTACATTATTAGCTAAAGGTTCACATCTGGCATTTTCCCATTACTGAAAATTCATGCAGTGTTGTAAGAAGGTGCCAAATAATCGGTTTATGCAATTTATAAAAGCTGGATTATCTCTCTATCAGTCCAAACACCAAAACACATTTATAATCTGGTGTAAATGCAAAAGAAAGCAGCAAATCTTCATATCAGAAGAGATGCATTTCAATATTTTTAGCTTAAAAACAGCAAAAGGTATGAATTAAATATCAAAACAACTCACGGACAGCTAAATACTGATCAACTGATTGATAAATCTGCATTTGAATACTTCTAAAAGGGTGTTTACACATCAAAGAGTATCAATATCAGTGAGGCTAAAAGGAAAGTGCAGACACCACCAGGAGCCCGGGTGCAACCTGTAGCAGCAGAAAAACTGCTGCTCTGGAAGGTTTCGGTGCCAAGAGGCAACTTTATAGGGAAGTTAAAAGAAAACAAGTATTAACGGCAGGTAAAGCAGCTGCAGCCGGTGTAAAAGCTGCCTTGAGAGGCAGTTCCTCGAGCCCCGGGCACATCGACAGGAACATCAAAGACCAGACGGATCAGTTTCTGCTGGGATTTGGTTTCCCTTAATCTTCTGTATGGATCCCAGCGGGCAAGGTTGGGGTTCCACCCGATACCAAGACGTAATTGTAAATATAAACGCAGAAATAGTGGAAAGAAAAGCTCACTCTTCCCTTTCCAGCATGATGAGTATTAAATTAAATTTAATACAAGGCATGTTGAGTAGTTCTCATTTTCTGAGATTTGATACATTTGCTTTAAAGATGTTTGAAATAAAAAAACAGATTAAGTGATGATGCAGAGATAACCAGGCGGGGGTGAATACCAACCGAGCACCTCTCTCCCAATACTTGATCAAAAGCAGCTTATTTGATATAGTTGAAGATCTGTCTTGCAAATTGAGCAAGAAATTTGATTCTGTCCCGCCTTTATCTTACATTACAGACTCAGTGCAGGGTAACTGTCGGACAAAATAAGTCTAATTAGATGTCACGGACAGTTTTTGGAACAGGATCTAATTCAAAGACATTCAACAGTAGATTGATTACCAATCAGATAATCGGTAAACAAACACAGCAGGTCACAGAAGCCTTCGGGCGGGGACTGGATGTCGACAGATTCATTGTTATTTAAAAAAACGCTGCAGCACTGTGGATAAAAACCGCCGGAGCAGCTCCAAAAGTACGAAAGGAATCCTAGAAGTTTGTGTTTCTATCATGGTGGACAGATACAGCACGCCAGATGTAAAACTGACATCTGTTCAAAACGCACACAAAAACTAAACAACTCACAGTTGCTGTGAGAGTAACCGAGCATATGGCACTTGTCTAAACTGGAGCATCCAAGTGTGGCACACAGAGTTTGTGATTGCAGATTCATTAAAGGCTGGATGTTGGTTTACTGTGAATGTAGAAAGCAGCTTATATCCACAAACACACCAGCTTGGTAGCATTTCCTTCTCAACACGTCCTGCTACGGCTTCTTATTTATATTTTCCAAGCAGGACAGGACAACAGATTACTGTGATGTCAATAAAACGTAATGTTGCTTGACATTTAACCAGGAATGATACATAAAGGAAGTCTAGAAACCATACCACCACCGAGCCTTCAGTGGGGAGGGACACCACAAATGACAAAGGATAAAAATAAACTGCATGTGTAGGCTACATACAAAGTAGAAGACGACTGGGCGGTTTCCATAGTAGCTCTTTGAGCTACCGTAGTTTATCATTGCTGATGTCTGATAAAAGGGTCATAAAGTGAAATGTAGTTTGTTGGAGAGACAACCAGAATAGTCTAACATTACTTTGGGCAGTTTGGATGCTAATGGCAAGAATAGGAGACCACAAGAGGTAAAAGTAATCAAATATCCCTCTGAATCTTATCTCAAATGCAAGGCTAGCAGCCGACTCTGGCCTGTCAAGAGCATATGAAGATAATTATGTCCTTCCAATTCAATTCTATACTGTTTCAGAGACGTACGTGGACCATAATGACGCAATCTACTATAAATCTTGCTTTCATTACCTGCGCCATGATGGCCACTGGATAACAGCATCTCAAATCAAGCCTTTTCCTACAATTGTCTTGTGGCTAATTCCTAGATTTTCAACAACCTATGAAGAGGGAAGGAAATTTAAGGATATAAAAACAAATGCATGGAAAAAAAAAAGTCAGCATGTTTTGTGTTTTTTTTTGCAGCTAAAGGCAAATCTTTCCCTCTACAATAGTGATTAATTTTTAATCTAATGTTATAAATTAAATCCAGAGGCAATTATGCAATATGATTTGTTTTAAGTAGATACATTTTAGTAGCTGCATAGCTTCCCCTTTGACTCTACTCATGCTGATATGGCACAACATTAAAACAGTCTGACACAGCTGATTTATGTGAAATTGAAACGTATATTCTGACATGAAAATAATGCTTTACTATTCAGGGAGATGTTATAAGCAGCTGAGGGAAGCTTTGAAAATCTGTTAAACATCTCCCGGAGTCAGCTCAACACCTTCAGCTGCGAATTTGAAGAGCAGACACGTTGGTCACAAGCCTGTAAAGTGTCAATTACAACCTGACAAACGAAAACAACAAGTGCATTTTTAAATAAAAATCATCTTACAGGTTCCACAGGTGTAAATTCCTGCTTGTCAAATACTGACAAACAGGTACTGACCTTCTACACTGCCATCATACAGTCTGTTCTCTGCACTTCCATATCTGTCTGGTTTGGTCACCAAACTAGACAGGCACAGACTGCAACGGACAATTAGGTCTCCGGAGAGGGTAATTGGGATTAACCTCCCATCTATCCAGGACCTGGACCGGTCCAGGACCAGGAAACGGGCAGGTAGCATCTCTGCAGACCCCTCACACTCAGGACCAGGACCTGTACCAGTCCAGGACCAGGAAACGGGCAGGTAGCATCTCTGCAGACCCCTGACACCCAGGACCAGGACCAGGACCTGTACCGGTCCAGGAACCAGGACCAGACCCCTCACACCCAGGACACAGTCTGGTTGAACTCCTCCCTCTGGACGGCACTACAGAGCTCCGTACGCTAAAACCTCCAGACTCAGAGACAGTTTCTTCCCCCAAGCTGTTGCTCTGATGAATCTCATCACTCATAGAGTCTCAGAGTAATCAACCACTGTGCAATAATAATAATAACCAGTGCCACAATCATATGCTGTAACAATGCACCTTTCAATAACCACGTCTACCTCATACTGCTGCACCTTTCACTTTTAAAAATTGTATATATGTTCATAAGGGCCATTTGTCTATTTACTGTACAGTGAGCAAAATAACCGGAGTCAAATTCCCTGTCAGGCATGTTCATACTTGGCCAATAAACCTGATTCTGAATTGGAGTTTTAGAGTAATCAACTTCTGTGCAATAATAATAATAACAATAATAATCACAATCATATGCTGTAACAATGCAGCTTTCAATAACCATGTCTACCTCATACTGCTGCATCTTTCACTTTTAAATTGTATATATGTTAATACGAGCCATTTGTCTATTACTGTTTGTAACTATTTAAATCTGGGTTCAGTGAGCATAAAAAAAAAAAAAAGATAAATTCCCTGTCTGGCATGTTCATAGTTGGCCAATAAAGCTTATTGTATTCTATTCTATTCTTATTTCATACTGTTACTAGAAGCCACACAGAGAGCTGACACATCACACCAACATCCACCCGACTAATACTCCTGACTAATACTCCCGCTCAGCTGATCGATAAGTGATAACACCCATCTGACTAATACTATATGTATGCATGTATAAGTATGATTATGATGATGATATGAGTATATATAATAATAATAATAATAATAATAATAATAATAATAATAATAATAATAATATAAAAAGTGGCCCTGCGATGGACTGGCGACCCTTCCCCCTGCCTCTCGCCTGAAAATAGATGGGATAGGCTCCAGCAGACCCCCGTGACCCCGCAAAGGATAAAAGTGGGTATAGACAATGGATGGAATAATAATAATAATAATAATAATAATAATTATAATACTGTTATTTAGCAGTATGAGTACAGTGTGTGAATATTTATAAATACAGGATAAATGATCAGTGAACGGGGGTACGACTAAATAAGTTTACACTTCTTCCTACTCCTTTTTTGGCACATGTAAATCAAGATAGCAAGTTTTAAAGGATGAAATTCTTTGTTTTGTTGTTTTGTTTTCTTAAACTTCTTATGAAGTGTTGTTTCTTTTTTTTTTTTACATGTACAAAAATGAAATAAATCAAATCAAATCAAAAAATACTCCCGCTCAGTTGATCTATAAGTGATAACACCCATCTGACTAATATTATATGTATGCATGCATGTATAAGTATGTGTGCGAGTATAATTACAGTATATAATAATAATAATAATAATAATAATAATAATAATAATAATAATACTGTTATTTAGCAGTATGAGTACAGTGTGTGAATATTTATAAATACAGGTTAAATGATCAGTGAACGGGGCTATAATTGAATTGAATTAATTGATAAGTGATAACAGCCATTGACAGCAGCTGGAGGAGCGTGCAGGATGAAGAGAGAGCCAGACAGCACCTTCCTCCTTATCCTCCTCCTCCTCCTGCAGGACAACCTGTCAGACCTGATCAACCTTCTCAACAAGGATGTGGAGGTTTCAGTTTCACACCTTGTCAAGTTATCTCCTGTCCTAAACGTCTCTCCTATCAAAGACACATCTGGAGTATCGGCACAAGATCAAGAAATATCAAACCATACAAACACTGTTTGAAACAGCCTGCAGTACCTGAAACTCCTAAACACCAAAATACATCACAATACCTAACTGCAGATCAATGCACATGTAAACACCCACTAGTATAAACCCAGGAACATGCAGGTGTTTAATGACTGTCCTGCACCGTAAATCACTGGTTTATCGTGTGATCCGGGCGGTTTATCCGCCGTCAACTGGAGCTTATCAGATTAGTCTGGCTGCGGATCATCCATATCCACCCCAGCAGGGGTCATTGATCCCTCACTGATCACATTAATCGATCCCCACGGCGCCTGTGTGCTTGTTTGGAGCTAACAGGCTAACGGGCTAACACAGTCCACGCCAGGAACCCGTCGTCGTTTCGCTGGGAATGTAAACTACACGGAGTTGACTGGGAGTTTTAAGGTAGACGCCACAGGGAAACTGATCAATATTGGTTTTCCTGTCTGATTAAACGCCTGCTTTAGCGTCAGCTAGCCTAGCAGCAGCTAGCCGGGGATGCCCGTGAAGGAATGAAGGGAAATAAAGGCTCGACCGTCCTCTTTCTCCACGCCTTTCACACCCTACCTGTACATAGTTGCTTTCGCAGTACTCCGCGACTCTTTCCAAATTGGTGAAGCTGTCTAAAAGCGCGCTTCGCCCCGCCGGGATTTCCTCTTCCAGAAGCATTTGCAGCTCCGCCATTTTCACATCTTTAGCGCTGAGCGCAGCGCTGCAGTACCGGGTGCGGCCACAGGCAGCCGCGGCGGCGCTAGAGAGCGCTAGAGAGCCGCACCGGCTCTCTCTCTAGCGCCGCCGCGACTGCGGCCACACGCGGTACTGCAGGGCGCTCCGCCAACAGCCTCTGAAACACACAAGCACTGCTGCACCCTCGGGAGGTTTGCAGAATATTACAGGACTGTCTCAGAAAATTAGAATATTGTGATTTTCTGTAATGTCATACATTCTGGATTAATTACAAATCAACTGAAATATTGCAAGCCTTTTATTATTTTAATATTGCTGATCATGGTTTACAGCTTAAGAAAACTCAAATATCCTATCTCAAAAAATTAGAATATTCTGGGTATCTTAATCTTAAACTGTAAGCCATAATCAGAAATATTAAAATAATAAAAAGCTTGCTATATTTCAGTTGATTTGTAAAGAATCCAGAATGTTTTTTTAATTGCATTACAGAAAATAGATAACTTTATCACAATATTCTAATTTTCTGAGACAGTCCTGTACATCTCTGTGTACTTTAAATTCTTTAAAAAGCGTATTTTGCAGATGTATTAGTGCCCAAGAGTCTACAGATAGATAGTTAGTTAGTTAGTTAGTTAGTTAGTTAGTTAGTTAGTTAATATTTATTTCGGCCAATCACAAGCATAAAAATCAACAAACAAGATAACACAGGTTTTTCCCTGGTCAACATTGTGATTATTTTGACCGAAAAGGTCTGGGCTTGAAGCATAAAGCTTATCTTGCCCACCTTTTAACATAATAGAATATACAAAAAGAACAAATTAAGTATCATGAGGTTATACAAAATAATAATAATAATAATAATAGCTGTAATAACTGTAACAATAGTAATAATAATGATAATAATAATAATAATGATAGCTCTGAAAACAGAAAGTGAAAAGATGCTAAAGAAACTGACAAAACCAATTTAGGTTGCCATTTCATCTCATGCATGTGTACATTCTTTGTTTCCTTATTGTGCTCCTATATATGTGTCCATTACCTTTGCTTTAAATAATATCTTATGCTTTTATTGAGTTTGCTAATTTAAGGTCGTTGTCTATCCCCTTTGCTGCTGTAAACTGCAAATTTCCCCTCTGTGGGACTATTAAAGGTTTATCTTATCTTATCTTATCTTATCTTAATGAGTTCCACAGTTTTACTCCTAAAACAGATAAACATCTGCCCTTTGTATTTGTTCTTATTGCTGTTGTGTTAAACATTGCTGTTCCCCTGAGGTCATGTTTGCTCTCTCTTGGCTTGAACAGTTCCTGCATGCAGCCCGGAAGTAAATTATTATAAGCCTTATATTATATTATATATATTATTACAGTGGTGTTCAGATTAACTATATCTTGCAATTTAAGTGTACAGTTTTGAATGAAAAGTGGGTTTGTTGATGCAAGATAGTCAGCAAGTTTACAATCCTAATTGCTTTTTTTTTTTGTAAAATATAGATGGGTTGGACAGCCTTCAGTTGCAGGGGAGATAACATAAAGCCCTGCATTTTCTTATTTCCTACTTTTAGTCAGAGCTACAATCAAATGGATCATTTAAATACTTTTTGGTAAATATACTTAAATACTTACCTGCTGTACTCTACTGCCCTTACTTTTTATTATTTTTTTCATTATTTTACCTCTTTTCTTTTCTTTTCTTTGTTATTTACTGTCTCCGCTTTTAATGTTGATATAAAGCACTTTGAATTACCTTGTGTTGAATTGTGCTATATAAATAAACTTGCCTTGCCTTGCCTTACTAATGATCTATTACATGTAAAGTTTTTTTATTAAAATTATTTTTTAAACTTAAAAATAATATTTGAGCGTTTTTGTGTTTAAGTTTGATTTTAGATGTTCTTTTGTTACTTTTGTTACTTTTCAGGGTGTGTTTTGGTGGTAGAGTGTTTACCTTTTTTTGGTTTTAATGGTTTGTTTCTTGTTTTAAATATGCAAAGCAGCCTGTGTTTCATAAGTTGGATGAAAAGTACTATATGAATAAAGTTTGATTGATTGATAATAGACTAAGTAAAAAGTGGTAAAGAGTGGTAATTGAAAACATATTGAGAACTATTCTGTGATTTCTTAATAAAAAAATCTGGTGGCATGCACAGTTCTGAAAATAATCACCGTTAAGATTAATTTTAATACACAAAACAAACAACATTCATCTCTATAATCTTTAGTTTAAATTGTACAAAAGCTGTTTGAAACAAAACCCTATGAATATTTATGACTTCTAAACCCAGTTTTATTGAATTATTTAAATATTTTAGTGTAAAACAACAGAACACTGATGTAAAATAAACTTCAATACAATTTTGCAAATGTCTCCCTTTCATCTGAATCCATGTGCAGACCTCATTTCATTTCATTTCAACTGTCTGAAGAAAGAAAAAGAGGCGACACAAACTCATATTTTTATACATATTTAATGTACATGTCTTTAAAAAAAGCAATGAAATGTTCAAATGCTTTGTGGTTCTCTGCTTTGGGAATCGACTCAAAGCAGTCGTTCTGAAACTGAAAAGAAAAACTTTTGAACTCAAGAGTTTCTTTTCTGGAGCCGATGTGAGTCAACAAATATAAAGTCAAAGTCACAGGTGATAAAAGCCTGCGATGCTTTGAACCATCAGAGAGGAACCTGGAGATCACAGGAGCTGCAATTTGAGTGGAAGTTGGGGGGAAATAAGTCTTTAAAGTGTCAGAGTTTCGTTCCAAAGTACAATCGTGTAATACTTTGCTGGTGAATCCTCCCTGATGGTAAACTTGTTTTCCGCGGTGGCGGGAAATGTCGACTCCTCTCCCTCCCCACGCAGGGCTCGGTTCCAGCTGGTTCTGGTTGGTTTCAGCTGGTTCTGCTGCTGACGGTGATCCAGGTTTCGTCCTTGGGTGTGGACACCAGCTCAGATCGGACCTCTACCACTTGTCCCTTCAGCTTGTGGAGCTTCAGCCGCCGCACCAGCGTGCTGAGCAGCACCGTCGCTATGGTGTAGGCAAATCTGACAGAGAAACAGTTTAAAAAGTCAGGAAAGTCATGTACGCCACATAACTGGGATCCATTATGGTTTTCCCGGATCCCTCCTAACAAACCCAGACCCCAACTTCTACCACCTCGCCTGCTCTGCTTCTGCACAGCTTCCCTTTACTTCATCTGTCCTTTTTGTTGTTACTAATACTTACCTTATCCCTCAGTAGTAGCACTTATTGTTTAGATTAGATTTCTTAATGTCTTGAAAGAAAGAGCTGAAGGAGGTGGATGGGGAGACGGAGGTCTGAGCTTCTCCCCCCTCGACCCCAGCCCATGTAAACAGAACTTCATGGATGGATCTGGATAAAAACGTCTGCTAAAAGACTATACTGGACTGTCTCAGAAAATTTGAATATTGTGATAAAGTCCTTTATTTTCTGTAATGCAATTAAAAAAACTAAAATGTCATACATTCTGAATTCATTACAAATCAACTGAAATATTGTAAGCCTTTTATTATTTTAATATTGCTCATTATGGTTTACAGTTTAAGATTAAGATTCCCAGAATATTCTAATTTTTTGAGATAAGATATTTGAGTTTTCTTAAGCTGTAAGCCATGATCAGCAATATTAAAATAATAAAAGGCTTGCAATATTTCAGTTGATTTGTAATGAATCCAGAATGTATGACATTTTTGCATTACAGAAAATAAAGGACTTTATCACAATATTCTAATTTTCTGAGACAGTCCTGTATTTGAATGTAATAGATGAAAGACAAATGCGTTTGTTACCTGAGCTCTGGACATGTCTGATTCCCTGAGAAGCCGAGCAGACAGAAGCTCTTCGTCGCCGTTTCATCCTCAAATCGATCGGGATCAAACCTAACAGATGCCAAAGTAACATCATGAACTGCAATCATCAACATGATTTCCATGAGCTGTCGTTCTGAGCGTAGCTGGACAACACATGAAAGCTGGAATGACGTGGGTCACACCTGTACGGAGTGCTCCAGGTGTCGGCATCTTGCAGGACCACTCCCAGCGCGTAGATCACCAGAGTCTGAAACAGGACGGCGTGCAGCGTTACCGCTCTCTTCTCACTTCTAAATTATTTAAACTTCATTGTGCAGGGAGAATATAACAATATGAGAACAATTTAATCATTCAATCAGCATTTTCACCCCAATACCATGTTAGAAACACGTGAAAAAATACTATTTTACACCATATTGATCTGTATTTTACATAGCCGGCGGGTTAAATGCAATTATGCTCATGTGACATCCAATGCTGGTGGAAGATGCAAGTCTCCGTCTGAGGCTGAGACCCCCCCACCCCCCAGGAAGCCTGATACCTCTTTGGGGATGACGTATTGATCCACTTTGCCTTCCACTTCCTGAAGCCGAGCAGCGACGGGGGTCAGCTTGGCTGTCCTCACCGTCTCGTTGAGGACCTGCTGGCAGTATCTTCCCAAGGACAGAAAAGAAATATGATCAGGAGCGTCGAACACACCGACTGTGTGTGCAAGCTGTGAAGAGAGAAGGGCTTGGCATGTTGGCTCTCTGAAGTCAGATCGATATGAGGTTTCCAGTCTCACCTGAGCTGAGGGATCTTGTCCAGAGAAACTGGATCTGAACCCAAAACGTCCTCCACTTCCTGGTACAACTTCTCCTGGACTTCCTCTGAGGTGGACAGGAAGTGAAGCGCCCAGATGCACACTACCCGAGCACATGTGGAATATCACATTTAGGGGTTCAAAGGTTAAAAAGAAAATAAAGAAAGAAGCATTTTGGTCAACTCTTGACAGATATTTATTTCTTCTAGTCGGCAACCCAAAATGTTGAAAGAGCCATATTGAACCAAAAACACAAAAAACAAATATGTCTGGAGCCGCAAAAAATGAAAAGTCTTGTATAAGCCTTAGAATGAAGGCAACACATGCTGCATGTTTCTATATTAGTTATAACTGGGGGAAGTTTTTTTTTTTTCATTATGCACTTCGAGAAAAAAGTCGAAATGTCGAGAAAAAAGTCGAAATGTCGGGAAAAAAGTAAAAATGTCGAGAAAAAAGTTGAAATGTCGAGGAACTAGTCAAATTTCAAGAAAAAAGTTGAAATGTTGAGGAACTAGTCAAAATTCGTGAAAAAAGTCAAAATGTTGAGAAAAAAGTTGAAATGTTGAAAAAAAAGTCAAATTTTCGAGAAAAAAGTCGAAATGTTGAGAAAAAAGTCGAAATGTCGAGAAAAAAGTCGAAATGTCGAGAAAAAAGTCAAAATTTCGAGAAAAAAGTCAAAATTTCGAGAAAAAAGTCAAAATTTCGAGAAAAGGAAAAAAAGAAGAAAAAAGAAAAAAAGGAAAAAAGAAGAAAAAAAGGAAAAAAAAGAAGAAAAAAGGAAAAAAGAAGAAAAAAAGGAAAAAAGAAGAAAAAAGGAAAAAATAAGAAAAAAAGAAGAAAAAAAAGGAAAAAAAAGGGTCAAACATTTTTGAAAAAGCTCCAGGAGCCACTAGGGCGACGCTAAAAGGAGCCGCGGGTTGCTGATCCCTGTTCTAGACTCTCTATGACAGACACATGATTCTGTTCAGAGTTAAACCCATTTCTTTTTACACTGATTAAAGGGCTTGAACGTTTTTATGTGCAGGTCACTTACAGTTAGCCGTGATGACGCATCCAGCCAGAGTGAAAACCATGCAGTCCTCCATGATCTGAAACAGACAGAAACCTCCGTGACGGAAAATCCTCCAGCTGGACTGAATGTTTTAAACCAGGACTTAAACCAGGACTCCACCTGTCGCTCGGAGAGGCTGGACTGAAGCAGAGCGTCCACAAACGCCGTCTGCTTCCTCTGGGCTTTCCTGTCCTTCGCCACCGACAGCAGCATGGACTCCATCTCTGTCAGGGCTGAGCAGCAAAGAAGAACAATTAACGGTAACACTGCTGAAGGTTATCAAACCGGCAGATTCTCATACTGGTCCGTGCAGATGTGAGTCCAGACACTATCAGCTTTACTTAATGGTCTTTTGAAATTGTTCTTTTTTTTTCTTTCCACATCTTTGGCATGTCTGATACTCGCAGTTGGAATACAGGATCAAAAAATAAATCGCATTTCAAGCCTCCACCTCACTTCAGATGGCATCTAAAGAAACTACTTGGATGTTTCATTCTCCTGTTTCTAGCTGTCTATCAAGTCTTTAACCAAGGTCTCATCTGAGCCTGAGCAAACTTTCCAACCTGTTTCTCCACAAAAAGCCTCATGTCAACAAACAGCGGGCGCGACGGGAAGAAACACGGCAAACTATTCAGTGACACAAAACTCAGAAAATGTACAACATCCAGGATCCAGAGTTTTGACCCACCCTTCTCATAATGTCCTTTCCTGCTGGAGCTCTTCTCCAGGGAGCCGTCCATGTAGCCTTTTCCAATTTCTGACCAAATCTGGGGGTCAGGAAAAAAACTATAAACTATGGAAAAGGAACACATTTTTAGCCCTAAAAGTGCAAATAAAAGGCTTAGGATCCAATATTCTCACGGTGTTGTGGTGCTTGCGGAAGGAAATGATCTCGGCGTCGTCTTTGAAGCGCTCGCCGAAGGCCAGCTGGGTAACGGTCTTCAGGGACAGACCCATCAGGTGGGCGCACAGCGGGATGTGCTGATCCTTTGGGAACGAGCTCCACTTTCCCACCAGCTCCTCCACCACCTGCAGCGTAAAACCTCCGTGAGCGAGCGGCCAGTTGACCGGGAGTGTTTTCATCAGCAGAAACAAACCTTGAGCACGAGAGGGAAGTTGTTCTTCAGGGCGTTGTTGATGGCGCCCTCATACAGCTTCTTCCTTACGACGGACTCGCTGGCCCCGCCTCCCATCCCGGCCTGGTAGCCTAGCAACGACTTCAGCATCGTCTCAAAGGAGTCAGCTGCAAAGATTAAGACGTGAGTTATTTGGGTTGAAGTAGGTGAGGTTGTTTTTAGCGAGCGTGATGGGAGGTGCCCTCACTGGAGTGGTTGGGGTTGATGTGCTGCCGTAGTTGCTCCACAGAGCCCAGGCTGACCACCGGCCGGCCCCCGAACCAGAACGACGCCACGCACCCAAACTCCTGATGCAGGCCGACAAGAAACTCGTGAAGACTTCCTCTGTTCACAATGTTCTGCAGGTTTCCATCTCTGAAAAGGGAAAACACATTTAACAACGCACACTTTCAATATACTATACAGGACTATCTCAGAAAATTTGAATATTGTGATTTTCTGTAATGCAATTACAAAAACAAAAATGTCATACATTCTGGATTCATTACAAATCAACTGAAATATTGCAAGCCTTTTATTATTTTAATATTGCTGATCATGGCTTACAGTTTAAGAAAACTCAAATATCCTATCTCAAAAAATTAGAATATTCTGGGAATCTTAATCTTAAACTGGATGGATCTGGATAAAAACGTCTGCTAAAAGACTATACAGGACTGTCTCAGAAAATTTGAATATTGTGGATACACAATACATTCTGGATTCATTACAAATCAACTGAAATATTGCAAACCTTTTATTATTATAATATTACTGATTATGGCTTACAGCTTAAGATAAAGATTCCCAGAATATTCTAATTGTTTTAGATAGGATATTTGAGTTTTCTTAAGCTGTAAACCATGATCAGCAATATTAAAATAATAAAAGGCTTGCAATATTTCAGTTGATTTGTAATGAATCCAGAATGTATGACATTTTTGTTTTTGTAATTGCATTACAGAAAATCACAATATTCTAATTTTTCTGAGACAGTCCTGTATATCAGCAAAACTAAACAAAACTGCAATGAAACAAATTAATAAATGTAACTGTGTGGCCAGAGTTAAAATATTGAATCATGAAGGTACTTATGATTACTCACATGGTTGTTTCTTTTATTTATTTATTTTTTTTTCTGAATTCATTACAGTGAAAAGAAGAAAAAAAGCTATGTGTTGGTATTTATTTGGGTTTTTTTTTTTTATACAATGGCATTAAAACACACGATTAAATGCAAGAGGGCTGACTTTTTTACTACTTTTTTTTTACTACTACATCAATCTGCTACAACAAAGGCAAATGTGATAACTTACTTCTCGTCTGCAGGGTAAAGACCCGGGATGCCAGATGCCCTTCTGGACGACTGAAACATGAATGGAGGTTATTAAAGGTTATTCAAGGTTATTAGAGGTTAATAGAGGTGAATAACGGAGGTAAATAGAGATGAATGTTGGATATGCAGTTAGAAAATGTCAATTTATGCACAACCATCTCGTCTAATTACCTACATTAATGTAAAGAAACACTGTAAGGTAATGTAATCTGTGTTTTTTAATCGGCGTCAAAATTATTTAACTGGGGATATTACTTTCGAATTTCTAAACTATACACTAACTACACATTTATTACACTCAGCATTCACTGCAACTTCTTAAAAGTTGTATTTCGCCGAATTGATCAGCACAAAACTGAGTTAAATCAACGCCGAAAACTGAATCAACTCTTTAAATGTCTTAATTTCTCATACATTCCTCAAACCTTTGTGTTTTTAGGTTGTAAAAGATTGGGGGAACCTTAAATAAGCTTCTTTTTTAAAGGAAGCTGGCGTGCCGAAACCTCGCGATAACAGATTGCTAATTAAACAGGTAATCAACTTCGATCTGTTCACTTACCGGGTATAAATACAGAACAGCGCCCACCAAAATAATGACAAACGTAACAGCAAAGATGGCAAAGTCTAGCATGATTACTTGTGTTTAATAGCGTGGCTCTGCTGAATTGTGCGTGTATTCCCGGAGGTTTTCAATAAACTGGCAACAGTCTGTTACCACGTCAACATCGCTCTGGTTCGATTACGCAGCCTGGAGTCCAGGCCCTGGACGCCAGACCGAAGTAATGGAACTCTGAAGGAATCCATCGGTGATTTTCATGTGATTTTCTGATTAATGACAACCAGTACTGGAGTTGAGGGGGGATGGCACCCCCCCTGAAATAAAAACGGTCAAAAACATCCCCCGTGAAATAAAAACGGTCCAAATCATCCCCCCTGTAAAACTGCCATCCCCCCTTTCCATCCCTTATGTCATTTCATCAATGAATGTGGTTTTACTGCTATTTCAACATTTAGAGTCATCACCAGAAAAATAACACCAGAAAAATAACTTATTTGACAATTTTCACCTGTTTCAAGTAAATTTTCACTTGAAATAAGTAGGAAAATCTGCCAGTGGGACCAGATTTATCTTCTTATTACAAGCAAAAAAATCTTGTTCCACTGGCAGATTTTTCTACTTATTTCAAGTGAAAATCTACTTGAAACAGGTGAAAATTGTTGTTTTTTCCAGTAATTTGTCTTGTTTTAAGTGTAATACGATTTTTTTTTTAAATAAAAATTAGACATTTTAATGAGAAATAAGACAAATATTCTTGTTAAGATTGTGAGTTTTTGCAGTGATCCATGTTACTTATCCTGTGAAGGACAGAGTCATATTGATAAGTTCAGAAAAGTGTTTTTTATTGTTGTGTTTTGATGTATTTGATGTAAGCCCAGTGGATATTTAAAGCTTACAGAAGGCTGCATTTAACTGCTGCTATGTCATTCCTGCAGTATTTCTGCAGGTGTTTTGGTCACTGCTATTATTTGTAATATATTATATTATTTGTAATCAGCACAAATTATCTGTCCCCATATGATCAAATCCACCATCCCCCCTGATTTTTTTTTTACAACTCGAGATCTGATGACAACTCAGCTACATTCACATAGTAGGCTTTCTATTACTGCAAGCTCTTTTGAGTCTTCATACTATTTTTCTCTTACATTTTAAAACTTCAAGGAGACAAAACACTTTATAAATTAGCTGCAACTATTTCCTAAGGTCTTAATAAAATGTCTGTGACATGCTTTGTTCAAAATATTCAATACACGCATCTACTCCCTTTTAAATTTGTTTTTGAAGTTTTGAATTACAAAACATCTGAGCTACATTAAACCCAGCACGATTTGCACTCTGACGTCATTAATTTCATATTCTCTTTGAATAAATATTCATTTGCAACTGTTAAATTGGGGTTTACATACACCTCATTTCATGATTCATTAATGGGCATCATTAGATTTGTTAAACGTTTTATTTAAAAATGAACAAGTACATGTTTACAAATACAAAAATAGTCTATAACACATTTACAGCCAAATATGTACAAGATCTCAAAGTTATGTTTTAAATCTCAGAGCCGATGCTTGCTCATTTCCTTTTCTCAGGCAGCCATTTCTGTTTTGTCCTCTGGCTTCGGATGCTCAATCTCCATGGCCATTAGGAAACCTGAGAGGAAGGAAAAGACAATAAAAGTTGGTGTTTGGAGGTGAATTCGGGGGATGGGCAGCAGTCAGGACAGACCACAGGCTCTCTCACCTTCAGTGTAGTCGGTCTCGGGTCTGGTGGCGATGAAAATCCAGGCCAGCCCCACCAGCAGAGCCACCACCAGGTTGACCGTCACCCATGGGTGGAGTATCTGGTGCTCCGATCCTGGAGGCCTGCAGCAGGAATGTGAGGAGTCAAATCCAGAGGTGGGTAGTAACGAGTTACATTTACTCCGTTACATTTACTTGAGTAAGTTTTGGGAAATTTTGTACTTTTAAGAGTAGTTTTGAATCACTATACTTTTTACTTTTACTTGAGTAGATTTGTGAAGAAGAAACTGTTCCTCTTACTCCGCTACATTGGGCTACATTGAGCTGTTACTTTTCTTTTATCCCTTTTATCCACGTACGCGTCAATCTCATGACATCACTGGGTGATTCTTTGGGAAAATGTCGGTTTTTGCATGTTTTGTCACATTTACACAGACTCAAACACACACAGAGTTTCTATGAGTTCATGTTTGTTCTAGTTCTGCCTGGTTAAAAAAGAAAAGTACAAAGGCTTGACATTTTTTATGTTACTTGTGCTTAATTGAATTTTTTATTCTGCTATTATTTTATTTATTTTATTATTTATTAAAGTACTTGAATTTACTTTAAGATTATTTTAATTTAAGCTATTTTTTAATAATTTTAATTAATTTTATTATTTTATTGATTTAATTTGCCTGAAGATGATTATTTTGTACTTTTGTCTGTTTGAATGGTTGTGTTAAAAAAATATATCAGACGTTACTCAACAGTTACTCAGTACTAGAGTAGTTTTTTCACCAAGTACTTTTTTACTTTTACTCAAGTAATTATTTGGATGACTACTTTTTACTTCTACTTGAGTCATATTATTCTGAAGTAACAGTACTTTTACTTGAGTACAATTTTTGGCTCCTCTACCCAGCTCTGGTCAAATCCAGGATGAAAAACAACATGAATACATAAGACGATGAGCTCACCATAAGGTGGAGTTGAAGGTGGGGTAGAGGTTGATGCGGTCGCTGGTCATCTGCTGGCTCAAAGACAGGACTAGTGCTGAGAAATACACTACATGAAATAAAACAAACAGCGTTAGATAAAACCGAGACACTCCGGACCTTATTAATCCCTGTTTGGACCACAGTCAACATTGTGGACTCACAGAATGATGCGAGAGCCACCGGATCCAGAGTGATGAACTCCCGCAGAGACACGGAGCCTTTGGCCAGATTCACTCTGCCGACACAAGAGTTTCACTTTCAGAGAACAAAACTGAAAACAGCAAACTGCAATGTTTTATCACACGTGGGGATGTTTGATTTTTGCTCCGCGGTTCAGGGACCAGCGCCAGGAGGAACTAGGGGAACACAGCTGTAACAGATCTCTAATCAGTTTCTCCCTGTATTTACGCATTAGTACACTGAGCGACTTTGGATGACAGAAATAGTTTTTCCTGAGTGATGAGCAGCAGCAACTGCTCTTTGAGACCACTGATCACATCTTTGGGGTTTTATTTGCCTCATAAAAAGACTCATGAAAATCGGATTTTTATTATGTTTTTACACAAACAACTGATTAGAAAAGCAATCTGTCATGCATTAGCAGTTAACGTCGAGACGCTGCTCAACAGTAAACTAAACCTTTGAATGCGAAACATTTTTGGATCCTGGATCCTTTGGCGGGAAGGTAACTTTTGTTGGCCTCATCCCTTAGTGATGCTGCTAACGTTGGGGTTGAGGAGGGTTAGATTAGACTTTGGGCCAATCCCAGTACACCCCCTACTTTCTACCACTAGCCCTAAAAATGAAGCCACAGGCGTAGGGCCCTTGTAATGTTCCCTAGGGATTGGGACACCACTTGCTTCGTCACTGCGTGGTTTACGTTCGGGTACGTAAGCGACTGCGTAGTTACGTTTGCACATACGTCACACCATATCAGGAAGCCCAGAGCTAAAAGCTGTTTTAATTTCAGCTGTAGCGCTGTTAATATGCCACTTTATTAAGTTTTAATATTTTTTCAGGCATAAAAAGTAACCGTTAAGATCCCCAACCTGGGGTCAGTTTTCCAAATAACGCCTGTTAAGAAATTTGCTCCAATGTTTTCGGGATGAAAAGAGAAGCCGGCTCGGGAGCTTTATGATTTATGGTTCCACGTTAAATCGACGCAGAGCCTACGGCGTAGGGTACGGCGTAGGCCGCGCGTCGCCGCGTAACCTACACCGTAGGCTCTGCGGATGTAATGCGGAACCATAAATCAGCCTTTATTCTGGCGAGGTCTGAAAAGAATTCGCAATTCGTGATTATGTACATTCACTGAGTGAATATTATGAAAGTAAAATATATATTTCTCGCTAGAAATGTAATCAAAACACATTTTTATGCAAAAACTAACTCCAAATATTGATTTTTTTCACTAAAAAATAAGAAATGTCCACCATGTTTTCTTGTTTGATTCAGTCTGCAAATGATGACGTAAAGCATTCTGGGAAATTTCTCTAGCCCTCGGTCGGCGAGTCAGTATCTGAAATCCCTTGCTGTGAAGGGCCAGATTCATACACACTAGCCCTTGTTATGTCCACTAGCCCTACATGCAAAGAGGAATTGGGACACCACTACCCTCACAGGAACGCACAAAATTTAGGGGTAGTGCTGAAAAGTAGGAGTAGGGGGGGATTGGGACTGGCCCTTCACCTGTCGAAGGCGGCCACGGTGCTGATGGCCAGCAGCATGTAGAGCAGCGACTGCGAGGGGTAGGCCAGGCTGTGGTACTGCTCCAGCAGGTTGGACAGAGCGGTGAGGTGCTGCCCGGCCAGCATGTACACCACCACCACGTTCCACACGGCATATCCCGCCAGGAAGCCGTGACAGTACAGGCCAAACACCCTGAACCAAACATAAGAGAACCGTAAAGATAGCAGAACAAGACGCACACGCCCACAAACTGCAGAAGAGATGTTTTTGTCCTCTTCACCTGAAGCCTTCGTGCACTCTGAGGGAAACGTCTCTGGTGGTCCAGAGCGGCTGCATGTGCGTGAAGTCGGCCATGTTGTCCGTCTGGTCACTGGTCTTCCTCCAGTCTGAACGCTCCGCCGCCTGAAACCGCTCTGCGTGAGCACAGACACACGACCTCAAACACCCGTTTATCAGCCTCACCCTCATCTTCCTCTTCCTCCCTCACTCACTGTTCCTCTCCACAAACACCTTCCCCACCGGCTGGCTCTGGCCCTGCGGGGCCGAGAACAGGGAATGCTGGGGGATCGGGGACGACGAGTCGTTGATGATGTCGTCCTCCTCCACATCCAGATCATCAGGAAGTGCAGATTCTGCAACTTTTGACTTCCTGAGCAACAG
This sequence comes from Cololabis saira, assembly GCF_033807715.1. Taxonomy (NCBI): domain Eukaryota; kingdom Metazoa; phylum Chordata; class Actinopteri; order Beloniformes; family Belonidae; genus Cololabis; species Cololabis saira. The sequence continues at coordinate 3,671,660 of NC_084610.1, read as the reverse complement.
AGAAATATTCCACGTTGGACGTCTCAGTGATTTGTTTTCAGATTTTCTTTCAATTTAAGTTTCTGTTTAACTTTGTTTTTATTTCTATCAGCAATCAGTTCCTTCCCACCTACGTCTGATTTCTTCACACATTTCAAATTCATCTAAGCTCATTTGAGTTTATTTGGTTTATTTTAAAAACACCTGACAAAAAAACGACATATTAACTAAAACAAGAGAAATTCAGTTAATTTGAAGATTTAAATTTTTTCTTCATGACATATGTTTTGGTTGTAAATGAATTATTTGGTAATACTTTTCACTTTTCTCTGATGTTTAAGACAAAAGAAAAACGTCCTGAACGGCTGATGGTGATTGAAAACTTAAAAACATCTTCTTACTTTTTCTTTCTGGGTTTTTTCACCACTTCTTCTCCATCGGTGGTCTGATCTCCTGTATGACCATTTACCAGGTTGGCGTGGTCGTCCTCCAGATCTGAAAGCCGGTTAAGACATTTAAAAATGAGCTTTCAGGATGCTCGGGACATTTCCTGGTCAAATGCTGAGTTGCAAAAAGAAAGAAAAGAAAAGAAAAGAAAAGAAAAGAAGAGAAAAGAGACATGTGATCCAATTTCACCAATGGTGGCAGCTTTCTTCTTCTTCTTTTTTCTCTGTGGTGCTGCGTCCATCGTGCTTTCAAGGGTCAGGTTCTCTCCGATCTCGGAGGCCCTCCGGCTGCTGATGCCACCCATCTCCACTCCCTGATCTGAACAGGAAATTATGAAAAACTATTTTACTCTGAAAGTAGGGGAAACTCATCTGTTTTTTAAGTGATCATCATATTGGCCGTCATGGGAAAACTAACTCGGTCCGAAACAACCAGCTCTGGGACCCACCAGGGCCAGAAACACTGAAGGTTTGGCTGGATTCCTGGGAGAATCTGTTTCAACAACACACGCTAATAATGTCCTCAAACAAAATTTTTTTTTTTTTTAACTTCTAAAATGAACTTTTCATCATATATAGTTGGAATTTCTCTGAATTATTCACCCACTCAGCCTCCATGAGTTAACATGTCAAAATACATGTCAGCGCCTGCTTGCTGCCCCCATGTGGTCAGAAATGGTATTGCTACACAAAATATAAATATATATAATTTTTCATCAGAAGTTTGCCTTTTTACCATCTGTTTCATCCGCTCCATTTGTGTCTCTTCTCCCCTTCTTTTTCTTACGTTTTGGTCCTGGAACCTCTCCTGTGTGGACAAATACGTGAAGTTAAATGAAATAAAATCAAGAAAAAGAAGGAGAAAACTTGTGTACGACAAATTCTGACCCACCAGTCGTGTCTTGACTTTTATGGATTCACAGAGGCCAAAAGAAAAAGAAGAGAAAAGTTTAAAAGATGGTTAGTTCACATTTATGGTAATCACAGCAGCTGCTAGGATCAAAACGGTTTTCCTACCTGGACATGGGGGGAAGCGTCCGCTGAGGAGACAAAAAACAAGATGCTGTTTTTTCCACTTCAGACTTAATTGACTGAAAACAAACTTACAGATGCTGTTATTTTACAGGGTTTCTGCAGGGCTTTTGAGACAATTGGATTCTTCTTTTTTTTTAAACATCTGATTATCCCTGAATAAGGGACGATCAAAACAAAAATGACTGCACTATCATGTTTTTCTACATATTTGCGCTGTTAGCGCAGAAATTTAATTTGGAGGAACGGTTGTTTTTAAATTTCAGCAGATAGAGACAAAGTGTAAGTGCTGTTTCAGTTAATGCAATAGCAGCAACTACACCACAATTTTCCCCCAAATCTGCTTAGTCCAGCTTATATAGCTGCCTTTTGTACAGGATAGTGCATCTGTAACTGCATTAAATTAATTAGAAAAAAGCCACTAGTTCATTTTAAATCAGAACAGACATTTCAAACTACAGGAACTGACATTCTTTGCATAGATTATCAGTTAAATACAATTTTCAACGTTATTTGAGAGATTTGGAAAACATGGAGTTTTTTCAGCAACTTCTGACTTTTTATGTACCGGTATATCAATTTGTATAACTAAAGAAATAACATTAAACATGAATAAACTAAGCAACCTGACACTGTGGATACAATAATTTAAAGGCATCTCTCTTCTGTAATAAGGAATCCAAGAAGATATTCAGTCAAATGCAGTTAAATGAGGCAAGCAGATAAGAAGAGGCTATTTAAATCCTGCAATCTTACATAACTTCTGACCCGGTTTGGATTTTCATTCAGACAACTCAGAGATTCACAGTCATGACAGTCGCATCAAACAGCCCAGATAATCAAACCTTACCGACATCCTCCGGTCCATTTCACTCAAAACTCAAAAAGTGAAGCGAGGGAAGCAAAGCAACACAGTCTGAGTCCTAAGTCCTCGACTAAATCTGCCAGGACTGAGGATTACTCGGGTCAGAGGTCGGATGACTCCAACCTTCTTTTTAACGACTCGGAGCAGCAGCAGTGAGTGTTTGTGCAAGAGGAGGGTTAAGTAAATGTAAGATGGAATCTGATTTAATCTTTTTAAAGATATGTGCAGGTTGCAACGCCTTTTTGTTCCTGACTACAGCTAGAGTTTATTGAGATTCAAAAATTGTATTCAAAACAACCAACACTAAAACATAACCCCAGTTATATAAAGGGATACTTTGAAAATGTAAAACAGAACACATTATTTTCAAGTCTCATAAGCCTGTTTTCTTTTAAATAACGCATTTTTTAGAAATCAGATATTGAAAGTGAGACATTTTACTAATAAGGACGTGAATATCAAATTAAATGGTACTAAAAAAATAAAATAAAATAAATACTTTGTCATGAATTTAATCTGGAGTTTCTATTTAAATAGCGGCAGTTTGAGACAACGTTTTAGTGCATTCTTATATAAAATGTTGCACTGTACCTGGCCAGTAAATTCATAAATAAATTCATAAATTCAAGTCATAGCCAATTTTGCCGCGTTCCATTTACCTCGGAAATCGGAACTGGGAACTAGGAATGGCAGCCATCTTGGAATGGTAACTCGGGGGTGGTGAAGCTTCTCCCACTTTCCCAGTAGGAAATCCCACTTCGAGGGGCGTTCCAGTTGAAAATTCCGACTGGAAACTGGGAAATTTCGACTTCCGAGGACAAATGGAACGCGGCATTATTCATCACCGGAAACCTGTGACTGGCAGTCAGGGAAACTGAGGACTCGTCACCATGGAAACCTCAGAGCGCATCATCTCTCAGCAGCTTATCTATTATGGTCTATTTTACACACACTTTGTAAAGTATAAGCAAGATATCAGGGACGGGCGGTAGCAATACAACCATTAAAATAACAAATTATGATGATTAAACGTGACTTTTTTCACTGACCTGTGGAAGAGGCGGCAGCTCCCTCGTTCTGGTTCTCTGAACATTACCAGAGAAAAAAGAAACCCCAAGAGTTAGTAACACTGGTCACTACTATATTATTATTATTATTATTATTACTACTTGGAGGCTTCAGACAAGCACGTTTATGCCGAAAAAACCTCCTACGAAACAAAAGAAAAACCCACCTTTGAGCCTCCCGCTTCCATGTTCAGGAATTTCACCACTTACTGTCCCTCTTTGTAACTATTCAATTACGCAACTTGCAAGAAAAATAAAAACCTCTGCGGTAAAAACAGTCAAAAGTCGAGTCAAACACAGATTTTACTGTTTACGAGCTGAAAGCGGTAAACCGGAAGTACTTACGAGCCGGCATCTGATGGCATCTTCAAAATAAAAGCTCCAACTCAAACAAAAAACAAAAACGGAAGATTGAAAGACGAATTAACTGATCATTTATATTAGTACAAGAAGTATTTTTATTAAAGTCAAACAAGTACAAATAGTGAAATGCCATTGCTTCGGTCACACATTTGAAGCATCTTATTGTGAAAACGGTCTTTTAATCCAATAAGAACAAATCCTACAAGAGCTTTCCACACACAGCTTTTCCCCTACTTTGTAAACATCAATTGCAGAAGAAGAAAAAAAAGTGTGAAATTACTGCAAATTTAAGTTGCATTCACAGAAGAAAACTATGTTGCTCTAAATTAAACATCTTGTCGCTCCAAAAGCAGCAAAAAACAAAAAAAAATGTAAAAACTGTGACAGTCTGAGACAATTTCAGAGATTTCTTTGGGTTTGTGTCCAGCTTCGTGTGATCTTGGGTGATTTGAAGCGACTTAAGGATAAGATCAAGCTTTCAACAAACAGATCCAAGTATTTACATTTTTTCCTCTTGCCCTCCTCCCCCTCAAAGACTCAATCACTGATCTTGCATGTCACGATTTATGTCAAAACATCAAAAATCTTCCACATTTGCTGCCATGTCCTGGTGTTGTCTGCTGGGCTGCCCTCTCATGATCCGGCAGTGGGTCGTATCCAGCTGGCCGGGACCCACTGAGGCTCGTCCTGGGCCCGCGTCACAGCCGTCAGCAGCTGGACGCAGGAGTCCTGCAGCTCGTCGTTGACGATCACGTGATCAAAGTACTGCCAGTACTGGGATTCAATCTTCCTGGCCGCTTCCTCCATCTCCTGGAAGTCTTCCTCCTGTAGGAGGAAAGTCAAGTTCAGAGTGATTCCAGCTTTATTTAGTTTATAATGTCTCAAACTGAGGCTAAAAGTACATTATTACCAGTAAATATGTTTTACATATTATCAGTCAAGTGTAAACGTTACTAGCCAAAGAGTTGGAAGATTTGTTGCCTATCTTGCACATCTACAGTAGGATGATAGGCAACTGTTTTGAATGCTTTCTACAGATAACTCATCTTCTTCTCATTTAATTTAAACTCCAATTTGTGTGTTTACAGATTAATGTGCAGCAACAGCTGCTTCTCTAAAAATCATTGCTTATGTCTTCCCCTCTCGGTACCGTGGTAACATAACTGAATCCTTCAAACCAACAACATGCCAAAACATTATCCTTTTATAGAAGTCTGCACAGTGGATTATAAAAAAGGGATCAGTTTGTGCATTTCAAATAAGATAAGTTGTTTTTTTGTTAAACAAGACAATCTGCTCTGAAAGGAAAAAATGCTCCAAACTTTCTGAGCTTCTGTTCAGACCCAATCAGCCCTGAAAATCACTCTGCACCGGAGAAATGCTAAACTCCCCAGGTCTAACAAGTGGAAAAAGCCTTCTGAATGTTAAAAACATTAAAATAAGGTACCAAGCAGCAGAGGCAAGAAGGGAGAGCCAAGTTTTAACACCAGCCAAACACTATGAAGAATATGTGGGGTCAGTATTCAGAGCTAAATGATTCTAGATAATATCATTTATTATCTATAAGATAATATAAGGTTTGTATATCAACAAAAGAGGCAGTCCCCGGACCCAGTATGGATCCTTGAGGTACACCATGATTCAAAGCGAACATATACACACACACACACACACACACACATATACATATATATATATATATATATATATATATATATATATATATATATATATATACACACACACACACACACACACACACTTAAACCACTTTTTCCCTAATCTGCAATGAGCAAAAAAAAGAAAAAAGAGTTTTAAGACTGTCCAATAATCTTCATGAGAGGGTGCACTACTGTATGTTTAACATATTCTGGAAGTGAACCACTCACTGTGAAATTATTTAGGAACCTAAAAGTGACATTTATGTTTTTAAAAAACCCAAAACAACAAAAAAAAACTATAACAGACGCCTAGGTGCCTGCCAGAAATAGTTTTCAAAGTGTTAAAAAGTGTGCTGAAAGTACTAAAACGGGCAACTTAAACCATATTTAAATAAAAATGGTGCTGCTCAGACGGCGTACTTTGAACGGTCGGTTGACGTAGTAGTTGGTGGTGATGTACGAGTCCCGTCTGGTCTCTCTGAGCCGCTCCAGAGGCGGAGGCTTCACGTAGATGATGTAGCCCCTCAGCTCGTGCGACCTCACTGCATGAATGGCCTGAGTGGTGAGACGAAGCCAAATCAACAACACTTCTGATAACGGCAATGGTTTATTCTGAGCGGTTCTCACGTTTGGCTCAATGTCGATGACGCAGATCTTCCTGCCATTTAACACTTGCCGCGCACACTCGATGCTGGTGCCGTACAGATTCCCTTTATACTCGGCGTACTCCAGGAACCTGTGGGTATATTCACGTTGGTGGTTTTTAAATGATTCACAAGCTCTTGTAGCTCTGACAGTGACCTTAAGAGTAACGTGAATGTTCAGCATTGCAGACTGTATCGAGTTTGATTCTGCTCTAAACAGACAATAAAAACAAAGGCCACAGTTCTACCTGTTGTTATAAACCATGTTGTCGAAGACTTCTCGACTGGTGAAGTGATATTCCCGCCCGGATTCCTCGTATCCTCTGGGCGCTCTGGTCGTGTCTGATGAGGGACACACACTTTTACAGTCATGCAGAAAAATCAGCATCCTCTCTCTTTTAAACCCTTTTTTAAACAGCATAACAAATCCTCTGATTGCAGAGGGGTTTTAATTTTAAGCAAACATATAACTTTTATTATAACTGTGGGATTATTTAATAAAAATGAAGCCAGAAACAATAGGATTTAGGATAAGCTGCAGCCAGGTGCTGTTAGTCACCAGCAGGTGTAAAGGCCTCCATAAAAAACATATTTTGGGTTTGGAGTATTCAGATCTGTGATAATGCAACACCAAGAGGGAAAGACATAAGTATTGGTCTTTTAACCCTTGTGCTGTCTTCGGGTCAAGGAAGGACCAAGAGAAGAAGGGAGGAAAGAAGAATGAAAAGAAGGAAAGAAAGAAGGAAGGAGGGGAGAAAATAAGGAAGGGAGGAAAGAAGGAAGGAAGGAAGGAAGGAAGGAAGGAAGGAAAACAAGGAAAGAAGGAAGGAAGGGAGAAAAGATTAAGGGAAGAAGGAAGGAGAGAGCAGGAGGAAAGAAGGAAGGAAGGGAAAAAGGAAGGAAGGAAGGAAGGAAGGAAGGAAGGAAGGAAGGAAGGAAGGAAGGAAGGAAGGAAGGAAGGAAGGAAGGAAGGAAGGAAGGAAGGAAGGAAGGAAGGAAGGAAGGAAGGAAGAAAAGATGGATGGATGGAAGGGAGAAAATAAGGAAGGGATGAAAGAAGGAAGGAGGGAAGGAAGGAAGGAAGGAAGGAAGAAAAGAGGAAGGGAAGAAGGAAGGAGAGAGCAGGAGGAAAGAAGGAAAGAAGGAAGGAAGGAAGGAAGGAAGGAAGGAAGGAAAGAAGGAAGGAAGGAAGGAAGGAAGGAAGGAAGGAAGGAAGGAAGGAAGGAAGGAAGGAAGGAAGGAAGGAAGGAAGGAAGGAAGGAAGGAAGGAGGAAGGGAAGAAGGACAAGAGAATTAGGTCATTTTGACCCAAGGACAGTACAAGGGTTAAAAAAACAATTGTTGCTGCATATTAATGTGGAAAGGCTTATAAACCAAATCTGTTGTCAATGTTTCCAGGAGCAGATGTCGGAGCAGATTTACCTCAAGATCACAATGTTCAGATAAATGCAAAAACAAAACAAACAACAGAACCCAAACTATTCAGAGTCTCTACAGTCCTCACTGACAATATCTGATGTTTAAGTCTATGAGAGGGAAATCAGAAAAAGACTGAAACAGTTGGGATTGTTTGGTTTCCAGGAGGAAGCGTCTTCCGTTTAAAAAGAACATGGGAGTGTAAATGAGGTTCTCAAAACTGAGTCTTCTGGATGTTGGATGTGAGAAACTAATAAAGCCTTACCGAAAAACATTTGTTTGAGTTATTACGTTAGAGGGAGAATTGTGGGGGTACTTGGTATTGCCCACTTATTTTCTTTGTTGGCAAAGAAATAATGGAGTGACGGTGAAATAAAGTTATGTTGTTGTCCATCTGTGGTTACATTTTCTTGATGCTAACACCCACTATTATCAAATCCTTTTTTATTGTATTTTTACATAAAAAGACATGGAATTAAAAAACAAGGTTGATACTAAATCTGAGAAAACTGAACAAATTAAATTCAAAAATACTTTATTTAAAGGGGACCTATTATGGCATCTAATACCTATTTTAAACAGGCTTTGAATGTCTTAAAAACAAGCTTTTGATTGTTTTTGCTAAATAAATTAGAAATTCAGCCTCTGATCCATGTCTTTATCTTCTCATTCTCTAACCTCATTATCTATGCAGGATTCTGAGTGGGCGGGGCTATGATAATGAGGCTCTGTGCTGATTGGCTGCCTGAATGACGCGATACACCGCTACGAAAAAATGGCGGAAGCTCCGGCCGGTGGAGTTAGTTGTTGTTGTTCCGGCCAGAGTTAGTTGTGGGCGTGGTTTTACGCATCGGAGGCCAACAGATGTAAATCGCGCCCGTTGTTACGTAACGACGGGAGCAGAATCTTATTAGCTCTTATTAGCTAATTATCAAGATCATGTGACCCACAATTTAGTTCCAGCACCTTTTCATGTGTTGCAATTCATTATTTCATCATTCAGGTTGGGCGTCGGCAACCCGCGGCTCTAGAGCTGCATGCGGCTCTTTAGTGCCGCCCTAGTGGCTCCCTGGAGCATTTTCAAAAATGTTTGAAAATGGAAATAGATGGGGCAGGGAAATATATTTTTTGTTTTAATATGGTTTCTGTAGGACAAACATGACACAAACATTCTTAACGTTTTCCATGCTGTAAAAATGTGTAGAATAAATATTAAATTTCAACATTTCTGTTAACGAAGATTAGCGTCGGAGCCTGCGACACACGTTTCTACCAGCAGGGGGCGCCAGGCAGGAGCTGTTGGAAACAAACCGGCCAAAGGGATTGTTTCCAAAGGGAAAAAGAGAAAAATAACTGAGGAGAAAAGAGGATTCAACGTTTCTTGGACCGAATCATTTGCATTCACTGCCTGAATGTTAATAATATAACTTATATAGATACATACAGCATGTGTTGTCTTCATTCTAAGGCTTAAACAAGACTTTTAATTTTTTGCGGCTCCAGACATATTTGTTTTTTGCTTTTTTGGTCCAATATGGCTCTTTCAACATTTTGTGTTGCCGACCCCTGATTCAGGTGAATGTAAACTGAACAGATGATGACAGCCGGTACGTACGAGGTACAGTTCCCTGGAAGATGTTGGGGTTCATTTCGATCAGGCGCCTCCGAAGTTCATTCACACCAACTCCACACGGACCTGGAGAACATGGTGTCATGTGCTCACATGTAAGATGTCAAAATATGTTACAGGTGCAGAATCCTAAGAGGTGCAGCGTGAAGCAGCCTGTGTCTGTACCTAGGAGAGCGATGAGGCGGTGCGTGTCCTCCGGGAGGCGCTGGTAGCGCACCACCTCCTCGTAGGGGCTGTTGAGGGCGCTGTTGCAGCTGCTGGGGCAGCGGGTGTGGCAGGACGGCTGGGTGGTGCTGTGACAGTGCCGCCGGCACAGACGCATGCTGCGCCGGAAGCCCGCTGAAGGGGGAATCAGAGAGATCAGGATGCGAGCCCACGCTGGAATAACAGCTGCTGCAAATCTGCCCCTGAGGTCAGACACTCACCCAAATACACTCCCTCAATGTTGCTGCTGAAGTCACCCTCGTCTGGACGGGCAGGCGGAGGAGCAGAGCAGAAACACGGAGGTAAATTAGGGAGAGGGTTGGAAAATATGGTGAAAAAAAACACAATAAGCTCAAATAAGGTCTTTAAAATTACATTTATGACCTAAAATGCTGAGAAACAGCTTCAAAGAAGTGCAGAAAACAAATCCACAAATACAGGACTGTCACAGAAAATTAGAATATTGTGATAAAGTTCTTTATTTTCTGTAATGCAATTAAAAAAACTCAAATGTCATACATTCTGGATTCATTACAAATCAACTGAAATATTGCAAGCCTTTTATTATTTTAATATTGCTGATTATGGCTTACAGTTTAAGATTAAGATTCCCAGAATATTCTAATTTTTTGAGATAGGATATTTGAGTTTTCTCAAGCTGTAAGCCATGATCAGCAATATTAAAATAATAAAAGGCTTGCAATATTTCAGTTGATTTGTAATTAATCCAGAATGTATGACAATTTTTGCATTACAGAAAATAAAGGACTTAAGACTATCACAATATTCTAATTTTCTGAGACAGTCCTGTATATTTGCTCTCCAGAACAGAAATCTGCCTTCTAGTTCTGAGCTGATCCATACAGAGAGGAACCTTAAACCCCAACTCAGTTGCCATGGCAACCAAGCTTCTCCACACAAGCCCAAATAAGTTCAAGCGTTTCAAGTTTTCGCACCTTCTCTGAACTCCTCTGGCATTTCCCCAGCAGACGCCGGGAAGATTTGCAAAAGAAACAGCAGCAGATTTTTTAGATGAGGGAAAAGAGGACGGAGGGACTTGAAGTCAGACACGAACCCAACGCGGTCAACAAAGACTTACCTACCGGATTCAAACGCCTCTTCGTCTGTCTCAAAAAGAGAAAACACAGAAATTAGACACCAAGAAGCAAAAACATGAAGCAACGGATGATTAAATCTGCAGAAAGAGACTTTACCTGCTTCAACACACCTCTCATCGATGGCCATCATGTCGTCTTCTGTGTGGGAAGAAATTAAAATTATGAGATTTGCAGTTAAACCTATAAATCATTACAGGAGTATATTCTCCAGCCGTACCTTCGTCTACGGTGCTCACTTCAGTAAGCGGGAAGCAAAACAAAAAGAAAACTCAGCTATGAAGTTGAATGGAGGATTTAAAGTGTAAGAAAAGAGAGTGGGACTCACGGGTCTGTATGCAGGCATGCGGTTGGTAAGGCTGAGACCACCAGGACTCCTTCTGCTTCCTGTTACAACACACAGCTTCAGCTTTAATTCAGCAGCTTTTAATAAAAGCATAACTCAGAATAAAACCACAGGTTTTCACAACGACACATTAAAGGACGTTGGGTTTAACCATGAAAGACATGACGTGATGAAATTGATGCAGAGAAACCAGACGATCCCAAAGAACTCACACACTTTATCCTTGGTAAAAACATTTATGTCAAAAAGTTGGGGTGTAATAACATAAAAATAGGAAGGTAAATAAAGTAGCTGCATTTCATAAGCTGATCACCATCATGTTGTAAATGTTGTGAGCATCAGTGATGTAGGAAGGTCCATCTTTAGCCTCTTTCTCTATTTTGAATCTCTAAAAAATGAAAATCATGTCATATTGCTTAAAATTCTTGAACTTTTTCTTTTATTTAGTCATTTAAAACTCAATGCAAGTTTTTAAAGGCACTCTATGCAACAATATCAGTCCTGACCACATGAGGGCAGCATATCAGAAGAGAGTCAAGATTGCCCGCATGCAGTCGCCGTTCTTCATCAATTTGGTCGTTTGGAGCCGTGTATTTTTATACCTCCACTACTCCAGATTTCAAGTTTGCTATTGTGACTTTTAATCTCATTGAAATGCGGGACTTTGGGATGAATAAAACCAATAATGAATGGATAAAATAGTTTGCGATATGTCACAGATACCAACCACGAATATTCCTGAGTTTTTGTGGGAATCCGTGAATCATTCGTTCAGTCGTTTTTCAAAATAAACCAAAAGTAAGAAAACAGAAAAAAACAACTAATTTTCTCAGTATTTATAACTACAATGGAAAAAAAGATAATGACTAATTGTTTTCAGTTTTTGATTTTATGCTCAAATAAATAATGGAAAAAAACGGATGACGACCGTTTAACCAAGTGAGCTCTCCGCATGTCACCACGTGTCAGTGCAGCAGATCTCTGAGCCCCACGTGGTCCGGAGTGGCATCACTAAACAGTGTTAAAAAGGGTGTAAATGAAGTAAATGCTCTCCCTCTGACCTCTTGAGCAGGTTGGTGGACGGGATGAGTCCTGCGCAGGCTGTGCTGCTGGGAAGTTTCTTGGCCTGCCACCAGAGGGCGTCAGTCTGGTCCACGATCTCCAGGACCTCCCCCTTCCTGAAGCTCATCCCGGCGTCGGCGCAGGGGATGGTGGGGTCCTGCTGGGGGCTGTAGTCCGTCATGGCCCGCACGTACAGCTGAAACCACAGGTGGAGACGTTGGGACGTTTGTTTGAGTTCAACTAAAGACGACGCAGGCGTGAATGTGACATACCATCAACTGGTTGTGGACCGGCCTCTCGGTGATGGGAATGACTTTAAACATGATGGTCCCGTGTGACCGAGCTTGCTGATTAGGGGGTGAAAGAACAAGGTGGATTAATAAACATTAAACTAAGTAGTAGGACACAAGTGGAAGTTAATAAGATGACACTGACTGCGTTTACATGCAGTCAAATAACTCTTTTAAAACCCCAATATTGGCAATAACCCGGAATTTGCATGGGCATGTAAAAACCAATAACCCCTTTGAATAACCAGAATTTGCTCATATTCAGGTTTTTAAAAACCTGAATATGAGCCCTGGGTTACTCCTTTTAAAACCTGAATATTGGGTCATGTAAACACCAAACTGAACAGGAATGTGTTTTCTGCACATGCTCTGTTCACAAGGAATCCTGGTCTTTTGAGTCCAGGAAGTTCTTCTAAACACGGAGAAACCAAGACCAGGAGGAGACTAATCACTTCATAAATGTAATGAAGGATATGAACATTTCTGCATTTGTAGACGGTAGAAAGTACCGGGATAGAAGATTTACAAGAAGGTGAGAGAAAAGTTGCGCGATGCAGCATTTGTTTTGAATTTGGATACAGGAAGAAGAAGTGGAAATGACGGGAATTGCGTCATCATGTTCTCTGTGCGTCGCTGGTTTGATCCAGATATCCCAAATGATTAATTACCATGTAAACAGGGATAACCCTGTTTGCTCACGCATGGAAACAGATAATTCTGAATGTTTCAGTAACCGGAATATTAGCCGAATTTTGACTGCATGTAAACTTAGTCACTGACGTAGCAGCAAAAGACTCACCACCACTTGGATCACTTGTTCAGGCTCCAAGCCGTCCACAGGGAACCCGTTCACCTCGATGATCCGGTCGCCTGCGTGGAGCAGACCTGGACACAGACATGGAAGTTAAACCCTCAAGAGATGAGGGTTAAAATGTTAATGTCAGGGGTTCTTTGAGGAGGCTCAGGTGTCAGCGCCTTCTCTGGACGTAGTTTCACACATTTCCACTGAATGAAAGCCTGGACCTGGTGCCAAACAGCTGGCACCGGCATCGATAAGAGGTCAAAGTAGACCAAAAACTCCCAAAAACTTCAGTCCATAAATGCAGTTCTAGATTGACTGACAGCATCAACACTGTGAATGCAGCTGCAACATGTCCATCAGAAATGGCCCAAATCGGCCTTTTCTTTGGACCACACCTGGACTTAACCCCTATCCAAGATGGCCTGTGGGATTAGGACCACATCTAATCGATGCAGCACTTACCCACAAAAACCCGAGACCCAGATCCTTTGGGCCACTTCTGAGCCACTGTAACACGACAGAGCAAAACCTGCCTAATGTAGCACCGTTTGTAGACCCAAACGGTATCTGAAGATCTGGGGTTATGTACAACATCTACAAGCTGAATCCATCCTCACTATATCTTTTTGTTTTAAAAAAGGCTCAGAAACAGAAGTGGCAACATTCACCAGCTTCTTTTTTAATGGATAGATCTGGTTCAGTTGAGCTTATATGACCGGCATGTTCATCCTGGTTCAGTTCACTTTAGAAAAAGTTCTTGAAGTTCCTAAAGGTCCTACCAAAGGTGAAAATAACATCCAGCTGAGCGGGCTGAAAACCTGCACGACCTTTTCAGCTGTGTTTGGTCTGGACTAAAACAGATTCTGGTTTGTTTGGTGCTCACATTGGTCTCTGAACATCAGAGGGACCAAAGACTCATTAGGAACAAACTGATTGGATTGTTTGAAAAGTTTTTCTGCTTCCTATCAAAAAATGTACCAAAAGGTCTCGTTCCTGTTGGTTGCCCTGTTGATGAAGGGCACAGATCAGGCAGCCAAGATCCCTTTTTTCAATATGAAATACACTCAGTACTGGAGTTGAGGGGGGATGAGGGGCGATGGCATCCCCCCTGAAATAAAAACGGTCAAAATCATCCCCCCTGTAAAACTGCCATCCCCCCTTTCCATCCCTTATGTCATTTCATCAATGAATGTGGTTTTACTGCTATTTCAACATTTAGAGTCATCACCAGGAAAATAACACCAGAAAAATAACTTATTTGACAATTTTCACCTGTTTCAATTAAATTTTCACTTGAAATAAGTAGAAAAATCTGCCAGTGGGACAAGATTTATCTTCTCATTACAAGCAAAAAATCTTGTTCCACTGGCAGATTTTTCTACTTATTTCAAGTGAAAATCTACTTGAAACAGGTGAAAATTGTTGTTTTTTCCAGTGATGAGTCTTGTTTTAAGTGTAATTAGATTTCTTTACTAAAATGAGACATTTTAACTAGAAATAAGACAAATATTCTTGTTAAGATTTTGAGTTTTTGCAGTGATCCATGTTACTTATCCTGTGAAGGACAGAGTCATATTGATAAGTTCAGAAAAGTGTTTATGAGTGGATATTTAAAGCTTACAGAAGGCTGCATTTAACTGCTGCTATGTCATTCCTGCAGTATTTCTGCAGGTGTTTTGGTCACTGCTATTATTTGTAATATATTATATTATTTGTAATCAGCACAAATTATCCGTCCCCATATGATAAAATCCACCATCCCCCTGATTCTTTTTTACAACTCGAGTACTGAGTACACTTGATGATCACAAAGCCATAAATCCCAGCAGGGAGGGAGGAAAGGCTCACCGCTTCTATCGGCCAGGCCTCCGTGGATCACCCGGGCCACAAAGATCTCCCCCGTCACGTCGTTTCTCTTTATAGTCGCTCCCTGCAAAAGAAAGTGCAGTGAGGCAGAGAAGAAGTTCACAGGGATGACGAATCAAACAACCACACAGTGGAGGGATGGCGATGACGGACGCTGCGGGATGCTGGGACAGAATGAACTGGAGTGAAATGGAAAAGGAAGTTAAAAAATGTTTAATTCACCAAATGAAACGAGAGCAGATGATATCAAGCTCCAGAAGCAGGAGAGCAAAGATGAAAGATGACAAGGGAGCGGAAATGGAAAAAAAAAGAAGAAGAAATGTCAGATACCAGGGCTGTTAAGAACTTAAGAAGTCCATCCTTTGGACATCCTTCCTAATCCCTCAACGATCCTTCTTCCTCTTTTTCTTCCGCTGGTTGGAGCGTCCTCCTTTCGTGATACTGGACGTCTCCGGCGAGTCTGGGACTCCGTTGGTGAGCGGATGCCTGAAGGCTTCAACGTGGGCGTGGTTATGTGCCCGGGCAGAGCCGCGGCCGGGGAGACGGCCGGCGGCCTGAGAGGCTGCTGGCGCCTCCAGGGAGCTGGTGCTGGAGAAGGAGGACGTGCAGGAGCATCTCTGCTGCTGCTGCTGCTGCTGCTGCTCGCCCCCTCCTTCGGGGGGCTTCAGGGTGCTGAACTCCGTCCTGGTGGCCGCCAGCAGCCTCTGCAGCCGCTCCACCACCTCCGTGAGCAGCACCACGGCCTGGGAGTTGTCCTGCACCGTGTCGCTCATGCGCTCGGTGGCGGCCGCCATCTTCTCCCCCAGGACTCTGATGTCGTTGGTGCTGCTCTCCATGGAGCTGGCGGCCTGCTGCACGCTGGACCTCAGCGTGTCCACGGAGGACTCCTCCAGCACCCGGCGGGGCCGCAGCGGGCTGGGGGGAGCCGTGCGGATGCCAGGGCTCTGGAGCCTCGCAGGAAGGCCGGGGGGGAAGCAGTGGTGTAGAGTTTGGTAGCGGGGTACGGAGACACTGGGGGGAGACGCCGTCCACCGGCTGGAGGACACTTCTGCTCCGTCCCTGTCCAGCTCTGGGATGTTGTCTCCAATGAGAAAAGAGAAGCTGTTAATCCATGGGGAATGATGGATGAAGAGGGAGCAATGACAAATATCGAGGGCGTCGTGCTTCTGGCTTCAGCGTGGAACCTCGGAGGAGGAAACTAGCTGGGAGGGAAATCGTGAAAATCCTGCACTTGGTGACAAGTTTTTGATATTTGGCAGCCAGAGGTGTCTTCAGTATTCACATTCATTACTCAGGTAGAAAGTATAGATACTAGAGTTTAAAAATACTCCTGTAGAAGTTGAAGTATTAACTCAAGTTTTTTACTCAAGTATAAAAGTACTGGTTTCAAAACTACTTAAAGTATAAAAGTAAAAGTAATGTAAGGGGGAAAAAAGCCATTAAGGACAAAAGCCATTGAAAATGAATGCATTTTAGTATAATGCAAATATATTAAAGAACCATATATGTGTACTGTTGAGCATTAACATGTGTTTCAGAGAGCAGACGCGTACAAACCAATAGGGTGTCGGAATGGTATTATGTTTATACTTCTCATCCAACAACAACCAAATTCACTCTATCCGGATGGAGCAATTTAACTGGATAGTTTTTTTTTAAAGGCCGAAATGAAATAGAGTAACGAGGCTGTTTTTAAAATGTAAGGAGTAAAAAGTACAGATAATTGTGTGAAAATGTAAGGAGTAAAAGTAAAAAGTCGTCTGAAAAATAATCACTCCAGTGAAGTATAGATAACCAAAATTTCTACTTAAGTAAGGTAACGAAGTATTTGTACTTCGTTACTTGACACCTCTGTTGGCATGGTGTTGGTTATGGACATAAGGTTTTCAAAAACCACCGCAAACAAATTGGGACGCCCCCTAGTGGCCGGTTTGCAGAAAATTCAAAATGAATCAATAAGCGAGGCGATGGAGGCAGCACTGTAGGTTTTAGTGAGTTTAAAGGAGCTTGAGGCTCCTTTTAAGAAATGAGACTCATTAGCGCCACCCTTCACCACGACGGCCGTTGGGGGTACTGCAGCCAACAGTGAAGCCGGCACGGGAGAACGGGGAGAACGAGCATGCAGCGTCATTTGACGTCACATCCGCAGCCCAGCGCGGGAAATTCGGGACCGAATTGGAGCACATTTTGCAGCACACAGCCTGTTCAAGGCAAAGGAGAGATACACTAGAGCAGTGATTCTTAACCATAGGGCCGCGGCCCACACTTGGGCCGCGAGCGCCATCTAGTGGGCCGCCAAAAGAATTCTGTTTTGTACGTGTGGGCCGCGAGGGCCGCGGGACTGCATAGCAACTCCCGACCAAATGAGGAGAAGACCCTCAGCTAGCTGTACGTGTAATAGTAAGAGAAATGGTGTGTATTTACAGAGTAAATCCTTCATTTTGCACAGAGTAGGTTTAGATCCGCCAGGATCAGGGATCGATTACTTGGGTCTGCGCCCAGAGCGAGCGAGCGGCGTGATCATTTATCCTGACGCGTCCCCGCGGCCGGGGAGGTCGGTGCCGCTCGGTCGGCGCCGGCGGGCTCCGTCGTTTACTGCTGAAGGATTGTAGGCTACATGTAGATGCAGGGCTGACGTGTCTGCTGGACTAGACTGTTGTTCGGGGTCGCAAAAGCGTTTGGAAAGTGACACGGCTGCAGCGCAGCCATGAGAGCTGCGGGCTTGTGCTCGTCGCAGCTGATCAGGCTCGGATGAAACCTGACGCGCGCAGTCCTGACAACTTATTAATGTAAATAACTTAAATCAAAATCAAAATAAGTTTTGTTCCCGCTCTATTTTTAAATATACACACTTGTGCACACTTGTGCATGAGAACCTGAAGGCTGACACCATCCAGCCCAGATTTAAGTTCTGGCAGGAGAAAGCTCAGTTCTCTCACTGAACGACAGAAAGTGTAAGATTATAACAGGGGAAGAAAGAAAAACTGCAAAACTTTTCAATTGTTAAGATGTGTTTATATTCATTTATTATAAAAATATGTTGAGACAATTAACAAAGAAAAGGGGAAATTCAAACTGCTGGTAAAGAAATAAAATAAGATAGCATTTGAAAAATAATATGAAATCTATTTTATTTTTAAGAGAAAAAAAAATATGTTTAATTCAAGTTACACATGTTAAGTGGCAAATATGTACTTTTTTTAATATAACAGTCAGATGCAGATGTTGATACAACTATGAGGCTACTTGAATATGTATATATATATATATATATATATATATATATATATATATATATATGTATATAAATAATGATGTTCTGGACCTCCGCTCGAGTAAATTTTCTCTAAATGGACCTCTTAAAGTTTTAGTTGAATACCCCTGCTATAAAGTGTTAATATTTAACGGGCCCCGGGCCACTCTGTACTGAAAAAATTGGGCCCCAAGGTCAGAAAGGTTAAGAACCCCTGCACTAGAGGGCTCATTCTTTTGGGTTTGGAACGCTTCATCTGACATTATTACTAGAAAACTTAAAATGTATACGGATTTTTTTCATAAATCTTGCCACAATCCGGCCTCAAGCTCCTTTAAACATGCACAGCTGATGTTTTTTGTGTGTTATTTTAATACAATCCTATTCTTTCACTGTGATTTAGTTCTGAGGTTCTGTTCATCTTAAGCCTGAATGAAGGCCACTGTTCTCAACCAATGATTTGACACTACAGCGATAGTGACCTGTCCAATAAACAGAAAACTGCATTCCTTGGGGGTGAAAATAGGAGTCTAGACCCTCTATAATCTTTCTATGTGACCAGGGCTGGACTGGGACAAAAAATCGGCCCGGGCATTTTGAGCCTAGACCGGCCCACCAGGTATTGATGGAAAGAAAATGAAGCCTATGAATGAAAACAAACGTTCTTGTGACACCGCTTGTACACTGTCTTGTTGGTGTGTATGTTCTTGTCTAATAAACCTAAACCTACACCATCCCCCCCAGTCCCGTTATAGATGTACTTAGTACTGTTTCTGAGTAGACCAGCAAACTTGTATGGCAAGCCGTTTTAACATTTAATAGCTAGACTGGATATGTGTTGCAGATATCTGTAATTCAATTGTTCCTAGTCAAAAAGAACATTTCAGATATCTACAATGATATATTAACCCATTTTAAACAGGGGGAACGCATTCTGACAGCGTGAAATACTGCTGTCAGAATGCGTTCCCCCTCTGTTTATCATGAAGGGATGCTCACACATCTTTCAAATTCATACTGCTGACTTCTTTCACCACCACAGATAAGTCCTGTGATTTTCAGGCTGGGGGGGGGGGCCTCGCGCGCTCGCTACGCTCACGCGCGCAAAATTTTTTGGGTTTTTCGGGTCGGATCGGGTGTCTATATGCGCAATTTTAACTCTCCAATTAGCAAAATACTGGATACCTTCCCCTGCCTCATCATCATTTGGCTTGCCTCGACGCGGGGCCCCACGGCTGCTTGAGACCCGGTTGGATCGGTGATTTTTGTAACAAATTTATCAAACGAGCCTTTCAGAGAGGCATTAAACTCCATTTTCTTTAGTTTTTTTTCTTTTTTCATCCCCTGATGGAAATTTCCTGATTCTGTCTCGTTCTCTCGACATTGTGTGACAGTTTGTTCCAACTCCACCCGTCTGGATCAGAGCACCTTGTGTCTACGCTTGGTTTGACGCAGTTGTACTGAACAACAGACACGCGCATCATTGCACATATATTTATTGATATGCACAGACTAGTACACATTTAGGTCTGTAATGGAACGTGACTGTTGATATTTATAAGGGAAAAAACGAAAAAAAATTTCAAAAAAAAAAATGAGAAAAAAAAAAAAAAAAAACGGCCCAGGGCGCGAGGCCCCTTGGGGCGCGAGGCCCCTTGGGGCGCGAGGCCCCTTAACCATAACCATAACCAATCGGCCAGTGGTACCAGTTGTTGTCAGGTAAAAAACAAAATCAAATGGGCCGATGGGCCTGCCCGGGCCAAGAAAAATAAAAAAATCGGCCAGCCCAAAATCGGGCCGGCCGATGGTGATTTTGGGCCGGCCCGGGCTCAAAAAAAAAAAAAAAAAAAAAATTTTCTTTTTTTTTTTTTTGGGCCGGCCCGGCCCGGCCCAAAATCACCATCGGCCCACCGGGCAAATGCCCGGTATGCCCGATGGCCAGTCCACCCCTGTATGTGACTTAATTCTAGAGATATGGAGTTTTTGGGGAAAAAAAATGACCTTGAAAATGTAATTTGACCTTCAACATGACCTTGAAATAGGAAATTTATCTCAGAATTGAATTCCTAGCACCAAAAAAGTAGAGAAAGTGACAATATACAACAATCTAGGACTAAGAGAAGCTGAGATATGACCTTTGGTCTTTTCGGCGGGAGCCATTTAGAATTTTCTGCAAACCGGCCACTAGGGGGCGTCACCATTTGTTTGCGATGGTTTTTGAAAACCTTATGTCCATAACTACCACCATGCCAAATATCAAAAACTTGCACCAAGTGCACAATCTTTATGATTTTTGACATTTTCCCTCCCAGCTATACGGGGCCCACGTTTCTTACCGATCCGAACAGAGCCGTACACGGAGGGCGCCGACTGGTTCAGCCTCTGCTCCCCCAGCAGGTTGCTGTGACAAACCCTGCACCGGCTGGCCGGCCTGTCCCAGCAGGCCCGGCAGCCGCTCCTCGGCTGGCATGGAGGTGGGGGGCACGGCCGGGGGCACGGCCGGGGTCCCGCCGGCCGGCCCAAGAGCTCAGCTGGCGGGTCTCTGACGCCCAGCAGCGACAGCTCGCTGAGGCTCCCCGTCCTCGTCTCAGGGGTCTGCAGACCAGACGCTCTGTACCTGTGAAGCACGCAGCGCCAGCGGCTGGGGACCCCCCCTCTGGAGGCTGCACCCCCGGGGGGGGCAGCACCGGGGAACCCCACTCTGTGTCGGTCACTCAGCTGTGAGACAACAGATCACTGCACATGAGATCAAATCATACACGTCATCCTGCAGCTTGTGCTGGTGCAACTCCAGGAAGCAAAGGCTTTCATCACTGGGACCTGATAAGAATCAAGATCTGGCTCTGAACCGTCTGCTAAGGGATGAAGAATCAAGTTTCTATCTAGGTCTGATCACATCAATAAAGTTGTTGCCAAAATGGGCAGAGCTGTTTCCGTAACACGCAAATGTGCACCGTTTCTAAAGACACAGTTGTTTTGCAAAGTTGTTTGTTCATTGGTTTTGTGTCATTACTGTTCAGGTGTTTGGTCTGCTGCATCGAGCAGTCTTCTAAAGAAACTACAAATGGCACAAAACAAGGCTGTAAGACTGGTTCGTGGTTGTTCATCAAGAACAAGTGTTGTAGAAATGCATGAACGTCTCTCCTGGCTGAGGGTTGAGGATAGGCTAACTGCTAGTGTGCTTACATATTTCCATAGCATCATTAACACTCAAATTCCTACATTTCTTTATAATAAAATAACTTTCTGTTCAGACACTCATTCATACAACACTCGGAGAGCAAATAGTGGTCAGATAACATTACCCTTACCTAGGTCTGAATCTATGAGGAGGACAGTGTTTTACAGATCAGTTGCACATTGGAACAGTCTTCCAGGTGAAATCCGTGACATTAAAAGAAAGGTTAGTTTTAAACAGAAACTAAGAATGTATTTGTTGACATCACTATAAGTTTACATGATATGTATGATGTTTCCTGTTTTTATTTGTGATTTGTGATTCTATTTAGAATTGTATTTCTATGAATTGACTTTGTAATGTTTGAGTTTGTATGTTAACGTTTGGACCCCAGGAAGACTAGCTGTCGTTTTGGCGTCAGCTAATGGGGATCCTTTTAAATAAACAAATAAACAAATAATAGTTTAGGCAGGTAAACCAAACAATCTGTTCATCCCTGAAGGGAAATGACATGTTCTAGTAACTCAATGTTCATGAATGAGGTCCAGAGTTCCTTGGTAGAGAAAGCAGAACCTACAGGAGAACAACCGTCCACTCATCACTAAAGTCACATCAAAGCCTGACAGAATGGTTGTTAAAGACACCAGGAGAAGCAAAACCCTCTCATTTAACAAACCAACACCGTTCTGACTACCGGTAGGTTCCTGGTCGCCTGCAATCTGAAACATTCACCTTCAACAAAAACATACCAGTGTGACATAGGACTGGGCGATATATCGAGATTTTAATATATATCGATATATTTTCAAACGCGATATGGTACGAGACAATATCGTTTATATCGATTATTAAAAAAAAAAAAAATTATGATTTTGATTTAGCTTATTTTGTGACAAATTGACTTGAATGTTTTATTTGAGATTTGCACAAATGTTTTGTTATTTGCACAACTGTCAACCTCAGTGGAAAAGTCTGCCTGTTACTGTCTACATTGTATTCATTGCACAGTGTATTTTAATTTAATTGTTATGCAGGAAAGGGATATTTGTTTTATTTTATTCAAGAAGCATTTTTATTCTATATATGCAGGCAGTTTATTTTTATTTCATTTGTTTTATACATTTTGATATTGTGCAGACCTCTGTTAATAAAGGAACCTGTGTGACATTTGGCACGAGGCTTTGTATTAAAACTGACTGTTTTTTTAAGGGTTTGCCTCAGAAAAAAATGAAGCTAACAGAGATGCTATGCTATAATGCTTTGGGGGAAACCCCAATTATGGCACAGAAACAATATCGATATATATAGAGTATCACCATTCAGCTAGAAAATATCGAGATATGACTTTTGGTCCATATCGCCCAGCCCTAGTGTGACGTGAACCCTTCTAACCCTCAGGTGTGTGAGGAGGCTGTGGAGCTCACCAGAGGCTGCTTGTTCTTCACCAGGCACACGATCCGCGTGGCCTCCTCGTCCTCCGGCAGCTCGTCCGGCATCGGGGGCAGGACGGGCTCGTAGTCCTTCTGGGCCACCGTGTCGTGAGCTGAGAGAAGAGCCTGCAGAACATCGGGGGCAGATCCATTACCTGACTTGCCGCCAGCTGCTGCACAAGGATTAAAACCTGTTTTACATCACACTGAGTTACTTCTGCTCATCAGAACAGAAAAAAAGGTTAATAAGCTTAATCATTGTTTAATCTCCAAAGGGAGATGATAATGTTGCCATTCAGGATCCCATCACGAGGCATTTGTAGATTCCCTGAAGTGGATTTACCTACAGACGCAGACTCCACTACCCTTTTTCTTTTTTTAATCAAAGCATGCCGCTGATATTTTCCAAACCCTCAGGAAAAAGACTTTGTCTCCTTTAAAGGTTTCTCCCTCCGTCCAGCTCCAGCTCTCCATCCTCCATGTCTTCTCTCCAACTCCTCTGGATATGGAGTCTGACTCCAGGTATATTTGGGCTTTGGAAAGCTCAACCAGCTGTTTTCCACATGCAGACAACTTCACTGTTGTCACCAGTACTCGAGTTGTAAAAAAGAAATCAGGGGGGGTGGTGGATTTTATCATATGGGGACAGATAATCTGTGCTGATTACAAATAATATAATATATTACAAATAATAGCAGTGACCAAAACACCTGCAGAAATACTGCAGGAATGACATAGCAGCAGTTAAATGCAGCCTTCTGTAAGCTTTAAATATCCACTGGGCTTACATCAAATACATCAAAACACAACAATAAAAAACACTTTTCTGAACTTATCAATATGACTCTGTCCTTCACAGGATAAGTAACATGGATCACTGCAAAAACTCAAAATCTTAACAAGAATATTTGTCTTATTTCTAGTTAAAATGTCTCATTTTAGTAAAAAAATCTCATTACACTTAAAACAAGACTCATCACTGGAAAAAACAACAATTTTCACCTGTTTCAAGTAGATTTTCACTTAAAATAAGTAGAAAAATCTACCAGTGGAACAAGATTTATTTGCTTGTAATGAGAAGATAAATCTTGTTCCACTGGCAGATTTTTCTACTTATTTCAGGTGAAAATTTACTTGAAACAGGTGAAAATTGTCAAATAAGTTATTTTTCTGGTGATGACTCTAAATGTTGAAATAGCAGTAAAACCACATTCATTGATGAAATGACATAAGGGATGGAAAGGGGGGGTGGCAGTTTTACAGGGGGGATGATTTGGACCGTTTTTATTTCAGGAGGGGATGCCATCCCCTCTCATCCCCCCTCGACTCGAGTACTGGTTGTCACGGTTACTCAATGACAGCTGATTAAAAAGTGCCAGCAGAGACCAGCATGGAGAAATGCAACAGAAATCAGGGTTGTAGCAGCTAAAAGCTGAGCGTGAGAAGGTTCAGGGCTCCGTAGAGCGTCTCTCACCTGCAGGTCCGGCTGCCGGAGCAGCTGGTACAGCTCTCTGGCGTCTTCAGAGCAGCGCGGGGACGATCTGATGTCCATCTGCAACTAAAATGCAAACAGCAGCATGACGATGATGATGAAGATTTGGGAGGAATTTGTACTGTGTGTTTTTATCATTATATATATCATTTTAAAACTTATTTTCCAATGTGTGGATAACCTTTGCCCCAGAAATACTCTGCCAATTGGTAAACAAACAAAACAGTGGAATTAGAACTAGGGCTGCAACAAGCAGTAATTGTAGGATAGCAACATTTGGACAGTCATCCTTCTCAGTAATAGGTACCAAATGATGGAATACACTGAACCTGAAATCTAAATATTGACAGAGCTCAAGGTTTTTAGCAACAAGTAAAACAATGGCTGAAACTGAAACAAGCTTGTGAACATTGACTTTAACATACTGTACCACTGTATTATTTTAGTTTTCTGTCCTTATCTGGTCTGTGTTTTTGCTTCTTGTCTTTGTATTGTCTTTATTCTGTTTATTCTGTTTTGCATGTTTTGTTTTTTAATGGTTTTGTACTGCTTTAACTCTGCTTTCGAATTTTAAGTAAAGGCCTAACCAGGGACAGGGGTTGCAAATGAGCTCTGGCTAGAAACCTGTATGTACGACATCTGCTTTGTACTTTTTATGAAATAATGTTTGATACATTTGTCCCTGTTCAATAAACGTAATAATAGTAAATAAAAAATTAAACAAACCTGAAGCGAGAGTCCGGAAGCGTAATCCAGAGCTGGAGTGGGAGCGTCACGCAGGAATCTTTGAAGACACTCGTACACCTGAAAACAAGTCAGATCAATAAGAAACAACCTCACGATTGTTGGAGCAACTGTTTTATTGCTGTTGAAGTTTTTCTGGAGCGGTTTCCAACCTTGAGCAGCGACTGCAGCCAGGGGGCGTTCAGGAGACTGTGGAGGACCTCGGCTCCGTCGATGTCCTGGCTGATGGAGCGCCTCACCTCATCGATCACATCCGACAGGACCTGACGCAGGCCTGCAACACACACACCCTCGGGTCACCCTGGAGCAGCACGCCGTCCTCCCTCCACCTCTCACACCCTCAGGCAGAGCTGTCTAGGAGATTTGCGAGGCCCTCTGCGAAATGGCTGGGTGGGGGCCCTCAAAATTTTTGGGTTTTTCAGGTCGGATCGGGTGTCTATATGCGCAATTTTAACTCTCCAATTAGCAAAATACTGGATACAAACACATACACACGTTTCATTATGAAGCATTGCATTGACAAGACATGACAAGTCAAGATATTTTTTATAGTAATGCCTGTTTATTACAACATTGTTCACACACAAATAATCTTACATGAATCAAATCAGCCTGTTACTGAGAGCGACTTATATATTAGTGACAAAGGGGCCTAACTCAACTGACATTATATAGTGTGTGATTCATTCCAGTTCTACACAAAACAAAATCGCCCCATAAGTTAAAACATTAACAACATGCTTATGCATATAAGTCGTAATCTTCTCAAATTATAGAGGCTAAATAAATGAAAACTAAAAATATGTGCCTCGGCTTGCCTCGGCGCGGGGCCCCGCGGCTGCTTGAGACCCGGTCGGATCGGTGATTTTTGTAACAAATGTATCAAACAAGCCTTTCAGAGAGGCATTAAATTCTTCCATTTTCTTTAGTTTTTTTCTTTTTTCATCCCCTGATGGAAATTTCCTGAATCTGTCTCGTTCTCTCGACATTGGTGACAGTTTGTTCCAACTCCACCCGTCTGGATCAGAGCAGCTTGTGTCTGCGCTTGGTCTGACGCAGTTGTATTGAACAATAGACATGCGCATCATTGCACATATATTTATTGATATGCACAGACTAGTACACATTTAGGTCTGTAATGGAACGTGACTGTTGATATTTATAAGGGAAAGAAGGAAAAAAACAGGGAAAAAAAAAAAAAAACTGCCCATAGCGCGAGGCCCCGTAGTACTGGAGTTGAGGGGGGATGAGGGGGGACGGCATCCCCCCTGAAATAAAAACGGTCCAAATCATCCCCCCTGAAATAAAAACGGTCCAAATCATCCCCCCTGTAAAACTGCCATCCCCCCTTTCCATCCCTTATGTCATTTCATCAATGAATGTGGTTTTACTGCTATTTCAACATTTAGAGTCATCACCAGAAAAAAAACACCAGAAAAATGTGACAATTTTCACCTGTTTCAGGTAAATTTTCACTTGAAATAAGTAGGAAAATCTGCCAGTGGACAAGATTTATCTTCTTATTACAAGCAAAAAAATCTTGTTCCACTGGCAGATTTTTCTACTTATTTTAAGTGAAAATCTACTTGAAACAGGTGAAAATTGTTGTTTTTTCCAGTGATGAGTCTTGTTTTAAGTGTAATGAGATTTTTTTACTAAAATGAGACATTTTAACTAGAAATAAGACAAATATTCTTGTTAAGATTTTGAGTTTTTGCAGTGATCCATTTTACTTATCCTGTGAAGGACAGAGTCACATTGATAAGTTCAGAAAAGTGTTTTTTATTGTTGTGTTTTGATGTATTTGATGTAAGCCCAGTGGATATTTAAAGCTTACAGAAGGCTGCATTTAACTGCTGCTATGTCATTCCTGCAGTATTTCTGTCACTGCTATTATTTGTAATATATTATATTATTTGTAATCAGCACAAATTATCTGTCCCCATATGATAAAATCCACCATCCCCCCTGATATTTTTTTAAAACTCGAGTACTGCCCATACGGTTGCACGGTTCCCTCCGGTCTCCCTGGAAGCAGCACGCCGTCGTCCCTCCACCTCTCACACCCTCACCTTGCTCTCCCAGCTCAAACTTGGGGTTCACCATCTGAGCCTCCACCGCCTGCCTCATGGTCTCCAGACCCCCGACCTCCGACCCCGACCACCTGCCGACCGCTCACAGGAGGGCAGGTAAACCTGAGGATAAAGGGATTTATGTCATCGAGCTGCAGGAAAGCTTGATCCTCGGAAAGACAACAGAATCCCATCATCTCTTTTTGTTTATCCTTACTAAAAGAATTCAATTTCATCATCATAGAATTAAACCATAAAATAGTACATCAGTCCCTGTAGACTGAGCACTTCCACATCTGGAAAGGAACCAAATATTAGGTTTTGACCAAAACTACTTACAGAAGATGATATTTTGTTTGACAGAGAACTGATGTGAAGCGTACAGAGAGTTCTTATTTTTCCTCCGACTCTGGCTACCAGGAAGACGATGAACAGGAGACGATGAAATCCCAAGATTATTTCAGTTTTATGTTTACTCTCGTCTCAGGATGCCTTCTACTGAAAGACTCATCCTCTGCTGCTCTTTTTAAATCACTTTACATCTATGACATGTGGCAAAATGTATCCAGTCTTCCTGACATACATTTGAGCTCAATATCTCAGATTTTGGCCTCAAAAGAAGTATCTTTATGCAAATATTGCTGGTGCAGTTTGTCCTTCTTGCTATGAAGTTGTAGAATACTATATATGTATGTATATATATACATACACACACACACACACACACACATATACAGTATATATAATACTCTAAATCCCCAAACTTAGTACATATAATCAAGCAGCACCTTTACAAGATTAAAAAAAAGCAGCTTCTGGAGATTTTCGCTGCAGTAATTAATCTGAAAAAGTGGTAAAGAGTGAAGCTGTGACAGCAGTGATGTGATTGCAGAGACGATAATCTCTGGCCTGTGAGCAAAACACTAATGTAGACTTAAGTCTGACACGTTTGTAGGAGTAATTAAGCTCTTTTGGTGATGAAGTGAAGAACAGTGTAACTTATCTGTAAACAATCCTAGAAAAGGGATGAGACTTCTCTTTATTTGAAATATCTGTTGCACATTTTGATCAGAACACCACAAAGAAACTGTTCAAATCAGCCAGATTTAGGGGCGGAGTTAACCGCTTCAGTGTATCTGACCTCTGTCCTGAAGTGTGTCATATTTCAAATCTGTGTTACAACTTTACTCAAACGTACTCTTGAGGTGCAGGATCTTATGTTGGATAGACATATAAACATGGGGACGACTCTATTCTGATCTGGGTCTGTGATGTCACAGCACCCTTGCAAATATGAACTTTTCCAGCCTAAAACAAAGCCAAATGGTTGTGTTTTAAATTAGTCATCTCAGATACCCGAATTATATACACTGAACTTTTCCTTTTCATAGTATGTCCATTTAAGATCTCACGGGGAAGAAGAAAGCTGTTAGAAAAGTGTTTACAAGTCAGAGCAGCTCATCAAGTAGTAATCACCCATCTGGCAAATTTCTGTAGTGACAGAGGAGGAGGAGGAGGAGGAGGAGGAGGAGGAGGATGATCCCCACGGCCTTCCTCCACGTTCCTCTCCCTTTAAACAATCAACATGATGCCTCTTACCTGTCCACCTGGAACCCTGGAGTTCCTGGGGTCTCTATCCACCGCCTCCAGGAGGGTGCAGCTCCTGTGCAGATGCAGGGAAATGTACGCATATGCCGGGAAAATAATCCCCGGAGAGCCAACGGAGCGCTACACTTTCATGGAGCGACAGAGGAATGAGAGAGAGAGAGCGGGAGAGAGGGAGAGAGGGGGATGTAATCGCCCTCGATCCCACTTAATCCCGGCCAAGTGAGCTGCCGGCCTCTGGCCACCGGAAGCTGCTTCCTCCTTCACCGGCTGGCTGGTTGCCGGGAAGCTGCCAAATCTTCTTAACTCTTTCAGCTGTTGAGGAGGAGAGTGACGGATGTTACTGACCTTGGATGAAAGAACAAAAACAAGCTAAGGAAAAACTAAAATAAAACAGCCAATTCACTTTAGCAGTTGGAGTTAAAGCCACTCTATGTATCAATAGCACTTCTGACCACAAGGGGCATAAAGATCTGCTGTGTAGATGAAAGAACTGCTGACAAGACTGTTTTAATGAGTGGAAACGGTCCGGCATGTCTTTTATAAGGAGGGGTGGTCACAGGAAAAAAAAAAAAAAAATCATCAATTCACTTAAGAATTTCAATCCTTAATTCACAATTATCCAGGGTTGATTTTTTTTTCATGTTTCTTTATTGGGTAGTCGATGTAATGCATATTACACAATAAACATTTTTTAAAGGATTCAACAGAATACCCCGTTTTATATTTTACCACACACACACACACACACAAAAAAAAAAAGTAAAATAAATAAAGACACAAAACTTAACATAACAAACCCCCCAAAACACACACACTGTAAAATACGTAATTACAAACAGGTCCCAAAGTAAGTACCAATTACCAATCAAACTCTGACTGAAGACAACAATAATAGGAAAAATAAAGTAATAAAAAATAAAGTAATAAAATATATATATATATATATATATATATATATATATAGATTTATTTAATATGTGTAGATATATAGATTAATATTATGGAAACATGTTATATATATGTATATGTATGTATATGGATATATAGTGATATATTATACATACAGTATTTATGTATGGATATATCTCTTTTAATATATATGGATATATAGTTATATGTAGATATGTTGGTAAATGGATGTATAGTTATGTTGATATATAGACTTATATTATGTTTTTTTTTGTGTTCTATAAGTAAGCTCATTGATTCTCTTGCTATTTTGGAAAAATGAATATAAGATTTGGGAGTAGGACCTGATAAGTATATACTTCAATCCTACTCCCTTTCGAATATGCTGGTGGATCTGCGAGGTCTGCCTTGTCTTTTTTTGTTTTTCTTTACTTTTTAGTATTGTTCTTTCTAATTTGCATATTCGAAATAAAGCTCAATAATAAAAATAAAATACAGGACACACAAAACAACAACATGAAATAAATAAATACAGTAGATAAAAATTTAAATAAACAGACATAAGAGGAACCCTAAATAAAATAGACATGGTTAGCAATATCATACTTCCCTATAATTAAATTAAATCAAATTAAATGAATCTTCCAAGGATGCCAAAGAATTAACAAGAGAAAGAATAGGTTCCCAAATATGAGAAAACTTACTAGAGCAACCCCTAATACCGTATTTAATTTTCTCTAAATATAAAAAGGACATCAGGTCTTTCAACCAAGAATTGGGAGATGGAGGTTTTAGGTCCTTCCATTGAAGTAAAATACGTCTACGTTGATTTTTAGATGACACTAATCCAGCAGGCTGAATCGCACCACACTGCTGGGCTTCCATAAGAAGAACTAGCCAATGAGTCGTCTGCAGTGTCTTCACTATGTTTATCGAGTTTTCAGACCCTTCTTGTGACTTTTTTTATAAAGCGTCTACCAAAAATCCATCAACTTTTTCAAGCTGCTTTTAAAGACTTAAAGCTTTTAAAGACTATTAGAGACTCTAACGTGATGGCGCTCATTATTCTCAATAATTCTCGGCGAGCAGCCGGTGCTGCAGCAGCCCAATCTCAGTTCCTGACTGCAAATTAAATCTGCATCCATTGTCTAGAATAGCTAAACATTATCCATATGCATCCCTGGCTCTCACGTTGCTGCAGAAAGAGTCTCAAGTGAAGATAATACAGTGATATCACAGCTACTGTAAGCTTCTATTTCTGCAGAACAACCTGGTTATTAAAGAACAGTACATGCAAATAAATGTGATACTATTGTTGAATGATGGAAATAATTACAGTAACATTTGCACAATTGTCATTTAACTTTGGAAATTTAGTTAATTAATGAAGCAGTTGGCTTAAGCTTCACAATTGTGATACATTTACTACATAAATACTACATTTAAAATATATCAAAAGACATAACATAAACCTGTCAATCATACAGGATTTAATTGTTTTGCATTTTAATAAATATTTGGAATAAATGTTGAATTTTGTCTAAGAATAGACTTTATAATAACTTGAAGTATAACTATACAATGTTCAATACACACTTTCTTACACCATTCATCTCAAAACTTGTTAAACCCTGGAGCCCCCAGTACAGGGAGATGAGGCGTAAAGTGTTAAATCAACCAAAAATCGTCTTTTGACTGATTTTATCCAGTGACCCCGGTACATCTTGCTGAAGGGCAGGAACATGGGCGGTTTTCAAAACTGTATACTATCCTACTGGTTCATACTGGTAGTATTACATAGTAGTAGTAGAGAGAGAGCATAAAGACCCAGACCTCCATCTCTCCAGCCAGTGGTAAACTACAACCACCTCTGGACCATTATGTAGTACATACTGTAGTACATACTGTAGTACATACTGTGTAGTAAGTTGTATGTGCAGAATGCAGCACGCAGTTTCTAAAGCAGCCACGAATTTTCCTGCGATATGCCGCCCCCATGTGGTCAGAAGTGTGTTGCTACAGTGTGTGGTTTTAAGAGAGATGCTCACCTGATGTATCAAAAGTTACCTGATGTATCAAAAGATAAATATTTTTAGGACCAATTCCTGTCGACCAAAAAAAGCACAACCTGCAGGATTCACACGAGAACCAACAGATCTCTGCACCTGGAAAGAGGAGGGAAAAAAACCTGAAAATCTCAGAATACCTGCAACCTTCATTTAACCAACCATCAAAATCCACTGATCATCTCATTCTATGTGTTGTGAATTGTCCTTTTCTGACATTAATCATCTGCTTCAAAATGGGCTACAAAATGCTCAGATTAAAAATCTGAAGGACTCAGGAGGATTTATCTTTGCAAATATAATGAGCTAATTTAAATACATTTAAGTATTTTCCATCGTGTTGTCTTCACTCATGACAAACAAGTTTCTAATCCTGTGATTTACTTTTCTGGCTCTTTGGAAGGACTTTGAATAATGTTTTTTTTTAATGCTGGAGTGCATCTGAAATGATTACCAAGTCAAAACATCGTACATGAAGCAACCCTGTCACTTCACCTTCTTTTTGGGTCTGCTTTAGTCTTTGGTTGAGAGGTTCAGATCGTCAAGGCACCGTGGCATCACAAACCCGGATCAAATTTAAATTAACCAGCTTTTTTTTAACTCATCCATGCTCATCTTCGTACCTCGTACATCTTACGGTTCCTGGACAGCTGAAGCGGACAGCCGTTACTTGAAGCTGCAACACAGATTTGTGAAGAGGGAAGCTTCACAGATAAAGACCAACCCCCCCCCCGCCCAAGACACAGCTTCTAAAAACAAAGCTGCAAAAACATTATTTAATAAGTCCCTTCCAATCCTGCTGCATTTAATTAAATTATACAGGACTGTCTCAGAAAATTAGAATATTGTGATAAAGTTCTTTATTTTCTGTAATGCAAAAAATGTCATACATTCTGGATTCATTACAAATCAACTGAAATATTGCAAGCCTTTTATTATTTTAATATTGCTGATTATGGTTTACAGTTTAAGATTAAGATTCCCAGAATATTCTAATTTTTTGAGATAGGATATTTGAGTTTTCTTAAGCTGTAAGCCATGATCAGCAATATTAAAATAATAAAAGGCTTGCAATATTTCAGTTGATTTGTAATGAATCCAGAATGTATGACATTTTTGCTTTACAGAAAATAAAGGACTTTATCACAATATTCAAATTTTCTGAGACAGTCCTGTACATCTGTCCCAAAACTAGACAATTTTACTGCAAGGTTTTTTAGGATTTTTAATTTATAAAGTTCAGCGGTTTTTCATTGATCATTAGAATCTACATACCCATCATGTTGCATGTGATACTCACTGTATTTACAAGTCTTTGTAAGAATAGCATATTTATTAGGTTTCTTTTATTTTTCAGAGACATTTATATCATTTATTTTTTACCTTTTTCTTCCCGTTTAGGGTCACTGGGGCTGGAGTTGACTTCGACTGAAGGCCACTGTGGCCGGCTGCTCGGCCCCTGACCCAGGACTACCGGGCCGTCAGCGTCCCTCGTCCTCGGACCCTTCCAGGCCAACGGAGAACCAGCCGTGGTGGAGCAATCCATACCTAAAATGCACCATATTCTCTTCTAAATAAAAGTTATTATTCCCTCTTAGTTTAGCTAGATGGAAGGTAAGAAAAATTTGCAAAGACGCACTGTATTAGATAGTAAAATAAAATGTTCGACCACCGTCAAAAGAGAAGATTGAAAAAAAAGAATATCAAGAGACATCTTTAATCCTTGTAGGGTTTCTGCAGCAGCACTGAACTTTTACTCTTACCGAGCCCAGATTCTGGCGCTCCAACGCGAAGGTCAGCAGGTCAACGGTTCAGCTGCTGGAGAACATCAATGTTTGAAGGCCAGAAAATCTCATATTTGGATGCTCCGCCACTTTCATCACTCATGCTGGAGCAGAACACACACAAAGAACATTATAAGTTATGTGTAGAATTTCTTTTCAACCTGTAAATGAAACTTTCTGTAAAGTAAAGAAGTGGAAACTTCCCTAACGGCCTCCTGGAGCTGCAAATGATCCCAGATAAATCAGCAGTACAAACAAACACGTCAGGGCAGGTGAGTTTGCAACGTTTATTGCTCTGTTATTTAAAAGTTCATTAGATTTGACATGACATAAAAAGACAAACATGTGGAGTCCTGGAGGAAACATCACGTCACAGTTACAGACACACACAGGAGGTACAGTCAGTTCAACAAGTCCAACGAGCTTACGGTCACTTTTCTTCACTTTGCAGTAACCGTGTGGGTTTAAGAAAATAGTCAGATCTTTTTAATAACAACAGATGAAGCAGAAAGTTGTCTGACAACTCAGAACCGTTTCCTCTTTGAGGCTTTTAACATAATTACTGTATTTTTGAACATGTCTGAGTTTGAGTTCAGCAGCAACAGGCTGCTTCACTAGTCAACCCGCCTCGGGAAACCAAAGCTGCCCGTGGCGTCGATACTTAAAAAACAGAAAAAACATAACAAAAACCACCCCCTTTCAAGGCCTTTTCCAGAACCAGCAAGAATGAGAACAGCACACTTTCACAGATGGTGCCGAGCCGAGCTCCACCTGAGCAGGACGTCGCCTGTATCTACGTCTTACACTCATCATTCTGCAGAAAAAGCAGTTTTAGGTTGCAATAAAGCCAGAAACAGTGCTTATTTTTGGTGACAACAAACAGTTGAGAGTGCTGCTGATAATTTGCTACATCGGGATAATAAATAAGTTCTTTTAGTTTGCGAGATCTGAAAATCTGAATTATTCTCTGTCCTTTTTCCAACCTTTAATACTTTAAGACTTTTTTTTCAATGTGATTCTTTATTTTTTCCCACCAAAAGAAAGCAGCACTTCTTCAGATTTCGTGGGGACGTATGAGCTTCCTGTCAGTATTTAGTAATCAATTAGGCTCAGTGACACGCGAGCAGCCTTCACAATGTCTACGAGAAATCAAAGAAAAAACAAAACGTCCTCATGACGGGAATCCTGCAAAAAGTCTTCGAAAGCTTCGAAATTTGAGCCCAAAAATAATCAAAACATCCATCTTCAGTGACATTTCAAGACATCACTTTCAAACCAAGTCACAATTCCTCAATAACGTGGATTTCCCTTTTCTAGTGAATCATTTGGAGTCTGATTAAATTTACCCAGGATGCTTTACATCATTAGCCTGTCCATCTAATCCCTCTCTCCTGAGATGTTTTCAGCACCACTCCCATTTCCACCGGTACAGAGCATACCGAGCCAATCATAACACGGCAGGGGCTTTGTGCGGTGGCTCAAACTGGAGCGTCCAAGAGCTGTGATTCATAACTACTAAGACCTCTGCAGATCTGCTAATAACACTAGAACGGTGATTCACTGACGTTCTGGTCACATCTTCACGTCTGATTGGCTGCAGAACGATGTCCAGAACGTCCACTGAAGCTGCTAATTCCTCGTACCGAAGAGGAAAAGAATGAGGACGGCTGGTCAGACTAGTATATCAGCTGTTTTCTGTTAAGTTTATCTGTAAACTAGGGGTTTTGCGACATCCAAATACACACATAAAACCATTGTTTCCATTTGAGGTACCTAACCTTTAACATGGAAGACAGCTCCTCTACGTTAATCCATCCAACTCCCGTCACGATGCCCTAAAAGGTCAATAAGCATGATCCTTTCTTTGTTTGGATACTTCCACTTCAAAAGATCTCATAAAGTCCAAATATCGGCCTGTTTTTAGATCTAGAAATGATTGGGATGTTTTTTCTAACACTCTAAAGTAGCAGCATGATGGATGGAAGAAAGCAAACTAAATTCCCTCATATTCCCCGCTGACGCTCGCCTGGCAGCATCTTGCCAGGAACAATTCTTTCTGGACATTTTTTTATTGTTCCACGTCACTTTCCTGCAGTCAGCGGACCCAGCTCTCACCACATCTCCAGCAGGGGGCGGTGTGGTTTAAAAACCTGTCAGGTCACTGCACAGAAAGCAGTGTCAGATAAAGAAGCTCATGACTTTTTCTTTTCTTTTTTTTTTTTTTTAAGGGGATTCCTCCCTTGTTACGTCTATTTCTTGTGTTACATACTGAAGAACCGATTCTTTTGAAGGAAGATAATGAGGTCCAGCGTCCTCGGATTGCACCGACACCTGTAAACCTCTTGGTTTTTAACCCCATCCTTCTTCATCCTCTTGAGCAAAGCGGCTCATATCCAGCAGCAAAAACATCATCCACTTGTGCACCGTCATGACAACGGTGAGACGTGGGTGAAGGTCAGTTAAAGAGCCAGAGTCTTGTTTGTGTGTGTGTGTGTGTGTATATGTCCCCATCCCGTCTCCATGACAACAGCAGATGGACCTGCTGACATGATCTGCTGCTTCCTCGAGCTTCACCGTGACGATGTGAGCGGCCGCAGGGAGGGGAGGAGGAAGAGGCGGCACCGGCGTCTTATGTGACCTTCTCGTGCTGGATCTGGTAGTAGCAGGCCTACAGGGGGACATGGGAGGCTTTACTGCTAAACAGATAATGCCTAGTGAAAATCAGCAAGAATTTAGGGACTAAAACGATGTGAAAATAAAATGCTGATTCAGAAAACTTCACACCATTGATCAGAAACAATTAATGGGAACAAAAGCAGTGGAATGAAATCAGACGTTATGGCTACTCCATTTGGAAAATGATCGTGTGCACATAAAAGAATATATACACACACACAGGACTGTCTCAGAAAATTAGAATATTGTGATAAAGTTATTTATTTTCTGTAATGCAATTAAAAAAACAAAAATGTCATACATTCTGGATCCATTACAAATCAACTGAAATATTGCAAGCCTTTTATTATTTTAATATTGCTGATTATGGCTTACAGTTTAAGATTAAGATTCCCACAATATTCTAATTTTTTGAGATAGGATATTTGAGTTTTCTTTAGCTGTAAACCATGATCAGCAATATTAAAATAATAAAAGGCTTGCAATATTTCAGTTGATTTGTAATGAATCCAGAATGTATGACATTTTTGTTTTTGTAATTGCATTACAGAAAATCACAATATTCTAATTTTCTGAGACAGTCCTGTATAATATATAGTATTTTTTCTACAGATTTTCAAAATTTTCTGAGCTCATTGGTCAAAATACCGGTGATACAGTCTAAAAGCTCCAACTTCGACCATGTCTTTACAGCTCTGATAGTAGCAGCTGGATTTAGGGGGCATTATCATTCTCAAATCTGAACCACGCCGCTTCTTCTCTTGTAACTGAAGCTGCAGCTTTGTCATACGCACTCCTGAGGTAAAGGAGTGGTGGAGATAAAGACGAGGAATCTTGAAAGCATTACTCTGGATCTGTGATGTCACATTCACCTGCTGATTTGATTGGCTCACTGCATCCAAATTAAATTAACTGACAGGGTTTTGCTGGTTGTTATTGAAGGAAACCAAAAATATAATTTTTTTTCTAAAAAACAACCAAAAAAACATGTTTCTGTGGCAGGATTTAGGAAAGCCACTTGCGTAGAACCACAGGGATCAATGACTGGTCCCTGAGTCTTTCCATAGGTGATATTTCTTTAATTAATGACTACTTAAAATGTATTTTCTGTAGATGAAACATATTTATATTGGCCTGAAGGAACCTTTGTACGGTGTAGAAAGAGGTCTTAATGCTTAAAACTTGTTTTGATGTAAATACGTTGGATTGGATGGATTATAAATTAAGATAAAGATACTGGCTGCAGTAAGTGAAAAATGTATATAAAAAAAAAAAAAAAAAGACAGTTGCTATGCCAACACTGAACTTTAGTTTTATTATTTATTGTAAAACAAAGCAAAACAAGTTCATGTCTGAGATTGTCAAAGTTTTTCTCTTTCCAAAACAAGAGAACAAATATGAAATTCTGTCCAAAGTTTCCACCCACAGGTCTGCGGGTGAGTGCTGCGGGTGTGAGTGTTTGTCACCTTGAGGGTGGTGAACATGATCCCGTGCTCGCCGTGCTGAATGCAGGGATCCATCAGGTCTTCGATGAGGCTCACCTCCGACCCCAGGTTCCTGATTCTGCAGGAAGAACCGTCAGAGCGAGAGATGACGCAGAATTCAACAAGAAACCAAAGTTTTAGTCCAAAAAAAAAAAAAAAAATCTATTTCCAGCGCAGATGAGTGATGATGAAAACCGTCTTCAGTCAGCTGAGTTCATCAAAACTCCAAACTGAAACTTTTCGTACATTCCTGCCTAAAAGTTACATTTAGCATATTTAAAAAAAATGCATTTATTTATGTATTTTCTGTACTTTCTCCTTCTACTCACTTCTCCAGGCGTGTTTTTGTCTGCGTTTCATTTTTACAATCCTGCTTCACTATACTAACGTGTCTTGAGACGGTTTGTTTCACAGTGACCAGAACCAGTATCACAACTGAAACTAGTTATCTATTTATATATTTATACATTTATTCTGGACTGTCAGTCCTCGGGTCCACATATTTGCAGATTGATCAATGTTCACTCATTTTAAATCTCCCGTATTACATTTTTTTGCACTGAAATGGAATCAGACTGTTGCTCCTCTCCTCTTGGATTGTGCATCACTCGTACCTCGTAATCACGGGTCGTGTGTGTGTTGGAGTGTTTGTTGGGGACTGACCGAGCTCGCAGCACCACGTAGAGGAAGACGGGGAAGAGCTCGTCCATGGACCACAGGAAGTCCTGCTGCAGCAGCGACTGGACCTCCTGTGTGATCTCCTCGAAGGTGAGCTGGATCACCTGCAGCTTGTCTGACGGGGTGAACGTCGTGCTGCACAAAGAAACCAACCCCAACTCAGGATCAGGATGTGTTTTTCTTTGTTCAGTTGGGACCAAACTCCTCTGGTTCATTTGTTAAATGAGCGTGGAGCTGAGTCGTACCTGATCTGCTGCAGCGTTTCCACCGCAGAGGCAAAGCAAGCGTCTTTAGTGCTGGAAATAACCTGCAGAAGAACATACCGTTAAATATCAGATGTTAAAAATATCACAGAAACACATCCAAACAGAACAATAAGTGAAATGAAATTCACATATCCTTAATTATCTTTATTCATCCGTCTCTTCAATTCTGCAGATTTATTATTTAATCATCACGAAACTGTTCTTTTACTGATATCATCTCCATCACTTACTTCTATAAATATATAAAAAGAAGAAATGTTGGATTTTCTAACAGTGATGTATTTGTAGATTGTAACTTTGCATGTCAGCGAATGTTGACAGTTTGATCGAATGGAGAAATAAAAGCTTGATTTTGAGGAAGAACTTGAATTAGGTAAACATATATACAGTATAAATTAAAAAAAAGTATGATACACTCTCATATTGACAGAGAGAGGGGCATTTTACAGAAAATGTAAATGTACCACAATGAAAATGATTTTCTGAAACAAGGAAATAAAACAAAGAACTTTATCAGCATCACTGCATATTATTCTGCTGTGAAGAAAGAATCCACAAAGCTCAGTAGGGGGGGGGGGGGTGTGTTTCTAGGGGCCGAGGTCACAAACCCCATGCTGGTTCTAAATAATGCATAAAATAACATTTACTGAGCTGCTGCCACTCAGGTCAAGTCTGACAAGCAGCAAATTACCAGTATATATGTATTATTACGTCCTCACAATAATACTAACCCATGTGCTTCTGGTGCTGTGTCAGTTTAAAGTATTTCCTATTTGCAAGTTAAGATTAAATGTAAAATTAGTAACTGTCTGAGCTATGTTTTTGTTTTCTGTTTACATCTTATCAAAAAAGGAATAATGATGTGTAAGGATTTTAGGCAAATACTGTATCCTCTTAATTTGAAAATCTGCTGGAAAAAACACGACTGAAAAAGGGAATAGTTGGACGAAATCACTCTAGTATTTTATCAAAACATTTCATTAAATCCATTATTCATTCTTTCACCAGATAGCTTTTATATTAATCAGATTTAAATTTTAGATTTTCAAAAACATATTCTGCATTATTGGATCGAGAATGAAAAAATAATAAAAGCCTTGAAGAAATGTGGAAATGGTAAAAACCTTTGTTTACGCTGTTTTATATTTTAAGATTACTTATCTACAGTGAGCAGTAAAGGACTTTGGTTTTTATATTTTTCTTACTTAAATAGTTTAATATGAGGTCTTTCAAATTTTAAAGAACTGAACGAAAAACAATATTTTTACTTTTCATAGAGAACATTAGTTTAATAGTGAAACAAACATTTTCAGAAATAAGATTCAACCATTTGATAGCATCAGTGCAAATCTATTCATACAAAATGATTTATGAGTAATTAACAAGTTAAAAGGGTGTTAAGTCTTTACAGAAGGCTATCGGATCTGTGTAGATTTAAATCCAAGGGTTTTAATGAGAAAAGAAAAAGTGAATCTCACCATCTGCTTCTCCCCTGGTGTCAGCAAAGACGCTGGGATGGAAACGGGCCAGAACTTTCTGAAATAAAAACAAGGCGTTAGGTCCCTGGTGTGAGTCCCTGCAGCGAGCCGTGCTCAGGGGCAGCGGGTACGTACTGCTGCACGCCCAGGAAGGCCAGCAGGGCCAGGTCGGGCTGCTTGTTGAGCCGCAGGACGCACTCCCAGTACACGTCGTCCTCCTTCTCCTTCTCCAGGGCGTAGAGGGTGAAGAGCGGCGGGTAGAGGCGCGGCAGCAGGACGGGCAGCAGCAGAGCCGAGCTGCTCACCACGCGGCTGAAACACAAACAGGACAGGAGTCACACCCGGTCCGGTCCCGATAGCAGCAGGAGCTTCGGGGGGGGGCGATCGGTCCGTACCCGGGTTTGGGCGAGTCCAGGGGGGCGTCGGCAGACTCCGGCTCCTGCTTGTCCTGGACGCTGGCGGTCGGCTCGGGGATGAGACCGCCCTCTTCTGGCACGTCTGGGAACAGAAATCTGCAGCAAAATGTTATATTCTGCTTCCGTACTCAATCTTATACGCAGAGGTGTCTTCAGTATTCACATTCATTACTCAGGTAGAAGTATAGATACTAGAGTTTAAAAATACTCCTGTAGAAGTTGAAGTATCAACTCAAGTAAAAGTATAAAAGTACTGGTTTCAAAACTACTTAAAGTATAAAAGTAAAAGTAATGTAAGGGGGAAAAAAGCCATTACGGACAAAAGCCATTGAAAATGAATGTATCTTAGTATAATGCAAATATATTAAAGAACCATATATGTGTACTATTGAGCATTAACATGTGTTTCAGAGAGCAGCAGATATGATGACTAGTTATCTATAAGTATTGTAATGGTGCAAAAAGTCAAACTTCAGAGGCATGTTATCATTTATCCTAACCTTTATTGGAATGTACATCCAAGTTTAGTTGCAGGAATCTGAGGGAACGGATGTAAGAACAAAACTGGACAAGAACATCTGAAACAACCACAACCAAATTCACTCTATCCGGATGGAGCAATTTAACTGGATAGTTTTTTTTAAAGGCCGAAATGAAATAGAGTAACCAGGCTGTTTTTAAAATGTAAGGAGTAAAAAGTACAGATAATTGCGTGAAAATGTAAGGAGTAAAAGTAAAAAGTCGTCTGAAAAATAATTACTCCAGGGAAGTATAGATAACCAAAATTTCTACTTAAGTAAGGTAAGGAAGTATTTGTACTTCGTTACTTGACACCTCTGCTTATACGATACTAAAGTCCGTCTTTATGGTTCTGGCACTTTTGTTTGAGGATTTTACACTTTTTCAATGTTTTCAATCCTTAAAAGGTGGTGAAGTTTCATCAGCCACCTACCTGACGATCTGGAAGATGCGGTTGAGGTAGGACTTGATCTCGTTGACAGCCTGCGGCAGGAGTCGGCGGTTGGCGCCGACGCCCACGTAGGTCATCCTGTAGACGGCCACCAGGGTCTCCACCAGCCGGCCCAGCGGGTGCAGGGGGGTGTCGCACGCCTGCAGGGGACCAGAGAGTCTTTCAGTCCTTCCTGCTGCAGGATCCGCTCACATGCACCATTCATTTACCATGAAAAACACTGATCAGTGTTTAACCATCACTGTTGGAAGCACTTCACCTGGTTCAGGTGATTAGGGTTGAACATAAATCTCCTCAGGATCTTTATTAGATCATTTCACCATCACACGTGTGTTTGTAGTTTTACCAAACTTTAAAACAGATCAATACACTAAATAGCACTAAGACCCAGTCTGTTAACACCTAAACACTCTGCACTATAACACTAAACATCCTGCATGTTTTAGACTTAAATTGATGCTTTTACTTGTCAGAAAACTTTCAAAAGATTCAGTGAGATTCATAAAAAAAAGTATTTAAATATACAGTTAAATTATAACTATCATTTTTACTTCCAACATTTATTTGACAACTAATGAATTAAATGATACACACAACATCCTTAGAAAATGTGCTTTGCACATTATTCTGAATAATAATAATAATAATTAATATCAAATACGACTGCTTTGGTCTGAATGCATCTCCATGGGTGCTGAGGGATGTTTGTGTAAGTACACAATCTCAACATTGTGAACAGGCAAATCACTAATTCATGTCACATCAAATCAGAATGAAGAAAATATTGAGAAAATACTGAGGTAACAGTCCGAAGGATCAAAAAGGATTTTTATTTGACACAAAGACTTGAAAAGGACATTCATTTAGTGGACTTTTTCACGAAAGATAATTTCCGAAGGTAAAATATTAAAAGATAAGACCAGTTTCAGAGCTGCGCTGCAGAAACTGAAGTGTTTTTCTTTCCTCTGGTAGCTCGCTGAGATTTTATTGCAGAGTGGTCATCGTTACGTACCGCTACATAAACGCAGCAGTACTTTACTATAAGGGGTGTAACGATACACTAATCTCACGATACGGTACGATACACGATATTGAGGTCACGATAACGATACGATATTATAGCAGTATGTTTTTAACAACCTTGCATGAGGAACATATGACTGGAAAAAATTGTCTTTTATTTGAAAGATACAAAATACAAAACAATACTGTGCCTTTGCTCTATTGTTACAGTTTGTAATGCTTTATAACTGTTTAAGTTTTAAAGAGAAAGCCAGGCCAACCATTTTCCACAAACTGAACTAAAAGTGAATGTCAGGTTTGCATTATGCATCTTCAGTTTCATACAAGTAAAAATATTTAGACACAAACTGAATAGTTTCTCTCATGTATGACTTGACTTTTTTCTTTTCCAGAAATTGAACAACTAAAATTAAATAATTAAATAAAAGTAAATAAATACATACAATTTTACATCATGAAAAAGATTGATTCATGCTCACCTTATAAGTGTAAGAGGAGATTTATTTTTGTTAAGAAGGTTATTTTGGTAATTCAGGGTTGATTATTGTATAAATATATTCTTTATATTCTGATGTAAATCAGAGACTATAATGACACTAGTCAGTTTATCTGTAGTGATTAGTCTGGTTTAGATTGGGTGGAGTGATACGCCACAGTACGGCACTAGGTGCTGTGTTGATGTTCTAAAATCCTACACTGTTGAGGGACATTAAAGTACACTGGAACTCAGCAGAAGTTTCCCCGTGTTTATCTACTCACGACCCCAAAAAGGTTTAATTTAATAAAAGGTAAGGCTTAACTCTACACCAGCCTTACAGAAGTAAAAGTTCAGAGCTCAAAACAGAACCGCAAAACGGTACTTGTTTCTTCTGAGCGGAGGAAGATTTTGGTCCGCGGGTCGAGGCGCCGCCGGATGTGCGTTACTAGTCAACACAATAGACTAATATTAATAATCCAATATCAAGATATAGTTTGTCACCTCCACGACACGTATCGTGACGTTTTTGTATCGTGAAATTTCGTGGCACGATACATTGTTACACCTCTATTTACTATGCACTATCACTTTAAGGATGCTCCTGGTGACCTCACCTGGATGAGGTAGAGCCGGATGCTGCCGTATCTCTCCATGGTCATGGGTCCTACGTGTTGCGGGATGACCTCCAGACTCTCCAGGATTTTACTCTGACTCCGAGACAGCTTCTCCGGACTGATGTACAGAAATACACTTTTGAACTAACTTTGTCTTCATTTATTTCAAAAGATTGCAGGGTTTGTGTGCGGCGGTGCACGCACCTGTCCCGTATGTGCTGCTGGCTAGCACTGAGGGCCACGGCGACGTTCTCCCAGGCCTTCCAGTGCTCTCCTCGTCCCGCTCCCTCGCAGCCCAGCTGCCTCCAGCACTCCTCGAACACGGCGTCCCACTTCTCCTCCGCAGACACGCACAGGCGGCCCAGTTTCCTGCCACATCGCACAAAGTCCATCAACTACAGCTGAACACGGGAACCCAACGCGTTCTTTCTGAGGATTTCCTGCAAGCTTACACGACTCGAGGCTTGTCCTTGTCGGTGTCGAACAGATGCGGTTTAAAGTAAGTGCCCGTCACTTTGAGGCCGGAGCCCCATTCGCCACTGAAGGAGCCCTCAAAGTAGTCGCCGTTGGCCATGGTCAGCACACCCTGAGAGACAGTGAGAGGGTTCACTTTAGAGTCCACGGGCCAGAGCCCATAATTTCACTGGTCAGCACCACTCAAGGTGACCAAACTTAGTTATGATTTTTGAAAAGATCCATGTCTATAGATGATATTCTGGTATGATAACCCTTCCTGAGTGGCAGCTGTATCATAGTTATCAGCTCATGAAGTTACCCACCCCCTTCGGAAAATTACATTTTAGATGCTGGTGCATATCCTGGTTTAGACTCATGTACAGGATATCTGTCAATGTTTCACAATATTGTCTTTGGTATCATTTTAAAGGGGACCTTTTAAGCATTCATTCAAGCTAAGATGTGATACATTTCCTGAATCATTATGCTCCTATGAGTATTCCAATTTTTGTACTTTGTGTCTCTGTTGTTCCTAGATGACACAGGGATAAAAGATAGTATATCATTTAGGCCAGGGGTCGGCAACCCAAAATGTTGAATGTTATTGGGCCGGAGCTTCGGGAGCTGCGTGCTGGCCTGCGGTCCCCACCCCTGGTCATCCCGTTGCTGGCCACCCCTTCTCCTCCCTTTTCTCTCTCTGCAGGTGGTCGTGGGTGGCTGTAGCTTGCATTACGGAGCACAAGTCTTTCCCTGACCCTGCACCCCAACCTGGGACTTGCTGATTGGGCCGGAGCTTCGGCAGCTGCGTGCTGGCCTGCGGTCCCCACCCCCGGTCATCCCGTTGCTGCTTCCACCTGCCTGCTGTGCTGTTGCCGTCCCTGACCCACCAGTCTGGCCCTCGGCAGGAGGGTCCCCCCTTATGAGCCTGGTCCTGCTCAAGGTTTCTTCCCTCCTAAAGGGGAGTTTTTCCTTGCCACTGTTTGGCTTAAGGTTTTTCTCCCACTAGGGGAGTTTTTACCTGCCATTGTTTATGTAATAACTGCTCGGGGGTTTATGTTCTGGGTACGGGTCTCTGGAAAGCGTCTAGAGACAACTCTGTTGTATTAGACGCTATAT
The DNA here is from genome assembly GCF_033807715.1 of Cololabis saira. Classification (NCBI taxonomy): domain Eukaryota; kingdom Metazoa; phylum Chordata; class Actinopteri; order Beloniformes; family Belonidae; genus Cololabis; species Cololabis saira. The sequence continues at coordinate 3,626,681 of NC_084610.1, read as the reverse complement.
AAATAAAATTGAATTGAATTGAATTGAAAGAGCCATATTGGACCAAAAACACAAAAAACTAATATGTCTGGAGCCACAAAAAATGAAAAGTCTTGTATAAGCCTTAGAATGAAGACAACACATGCTACATGTATCTATATAAGTTATAACTGGGGGAAGATTTTTTTTTTCATTATGCACTTCGAGAAAAAAGTTGTAATGTCGAGAAAAAAGTCGAAATGTCGAGAAAAAAGTTGAAATGTCGAGAAAAAAGTCGAAATGACGAGAAAAAAGTTGAAATGTCGAGAAAAAAGTCGAAATGTTGAGGCAAAAGTCGAAATGTCGAGATTAAAAAGGAGAGGAAAAAGGAAGAAAAAAGGAAAAAAATAAGAAAAAAGGAAGAAAAAAGAAAGGAAAAAAAAAGAAAAACAAAGGTCAAACATTTTTGAAAAAGGTCCAGGAGCCACTAGGGCGGTGCTAAAGAGCCGCATGCGGCTCTAGAGCTGCGGGTTGCTGACCCCTGATTTAGGCGAAAATTGTGTAAAAATGTGTGTTGTTTATAGTTTAAAGAGCTGCAGTGACCTCAATGTTGGTCAGAAAGATTCACATCTTAGCTTGAATGAATGCTTAAAATACCAAAGACAATATAGTGAAACATTGACAGATATCCTGAGTGTAAACCAGGATATGCAGCAGCATCTAAAATGTAATTTTCTGAACTTCATGAGCTGATAATTGTGATCCAGCTCCCACTCAGGAAGGTTATCATACCAAAATATCATCTATAGACATATTTTCAAAAATTATAAGCAAGTTTTGTCACCTTGAGTGGTGCTGATATCTGGCCTGGAACATGGACTATTACTCCCAACCCACAATCCTGCTGCACTTGTTCGCTTTTTACATCACTCACCTTTCCAGTGAGGGTCCAGTCGTCAGAAAACTCGCCTTCGTACGCTGTGTCGTCCTCTGAGAGAAGAATCCCAGTGCCCTGACGGAGAAAACGACAAAAAAAAATAGAGAAAAATCAACACCCAACTAACCTCTTCTTCCACGTCTTCCCCTACAATCACACGCACTCACCAGCATTTTATTGTCTTTGAAATTTCCTTCGTAGTAGAGACCAAACTGGGTGACGACGACCCCGGTGCCCTGCCGCAGGTGGTCCTGCCACATGCCCATGAACTTCTCTCCTCTGCCAAGAAATCAGTCAGTCAAACATCCCGTCCCACCTTCAGGAAAACACTTTAAAACCGGAATAAGAGATCAAGAATCTGGACTTTCAGGCACGCCGACATTGGCCCGACGGCGGTGAGGCTGAGCGTACTTGGTGATATTGTCAAAGACTCCGTAACCCGACTTCTTGTCCTGCAGCCACTGGCCGATGAAGACGCTGGGGGAGGAGGTGTTGAGCTTGCCGCTGCGCAGCATGCCGTGGCCGTGCCGCACGCCGTCCTGGAAGGAGCCGTCGTAGACTTCACCACTGGCATACCTGCCAACAAACAGCCCTGGTTTACTCTCTTCTTATACTGACATTTCAGCCGGATCTACAGGTTACACCTGGATCTATGTATAAAAGAAAAGAAAGTAACCTTTTAGTTTCCTTTTAGTTTCAGCAAACTATAACCAGAGGTGGGGAGTAACGAGTTACATTTACTCTGTTACATTTACTTGAGTAAGTTTTGGGAAATGTTGTACTTTTAGGAGTAGTTTTGAATCACTATACTTTTTACTTTTACTTGAGTAGATTTGTGAAGAAGAAACTGTTCCTCTTACTCCGCTACATTAGGCTACGTTGAGCTGTTACTTTTCTTTTATCCCTTTTATCTGCGTACGCGTCAATCTCATGACATCACTGGGTGATTCTTTGGGAAAAATGTTTGTTTTTGCATGTTTTGTCACATTTACACAGACTCAAACACACACAGAGTTTCTATGAATTCATGGGCTTGTTCTAGTTCTGTCTGGTTAAAAAAGAAAAGTACAAAGGCTGGAAATGTTGTGCTACTTGTGCTTAATTTATTTTTTTATTCTGTTATTATTTTATTATTTATTAAAGCACTTGAACTTACTTTAAGATTATTTTAATTGAAGCTATTTTTTATTTTTTATTAATTTCAATTAATTTTATTATTTTATTGATTTAATTTGCCTGAAGATGATTATTTTGTACTTTTTTCTGTTTGAATGGTTGTGTTAAAAAAATAAATCAGAAGTTACTCAACAGTTACTCAGTACTTGAGTAGTTTTTCACCAAGTACTTTTTTACTTTTACTCAAGTCATTATTTGGATGACTACTTTTTACTTCTACTTGAGTCATATGATTCTGAAGTAACAGTACTTTTACTTGAGTACAATTTTTGCCTACTCTACCCAGCTCTGACTATAACTGACCGTGTCAATGTGCACGCAGCAGATCGAGCTGGCATAATGACATAAAATCAACATAATCTGGTCAATTTTCAAAATAAAAGACCAAAATCCGGCTGCAGCCCCGACATCAACAATACGTTACCTATTTGAAGAGATTTGCAGCTTCATTTTAGAAGCCATGAAGTGCATTTATTTGATAATGTGTATCTTTGTTTATATCTATAATCCTAAAAAGGACGGGACCTGCGTCTTTAAACCAGCAGACGTTTCCCTTCTCTCTCACCGGTACGTCCCCAGGCCGTGCATCCTGCCCTCCTTCCAGTGGCCCTGATAGTGATCGTTCTTGCTGAACATCTTGTTGGGACAAACAAATTCTCCAAAGCTGCGTAAACACATCAACAGCAAGAGAGACGCTCTCAGATCACGGAGTTGGGCCAACGAACAGATGACAGACTCTGACAGATGCAGATGTGGTTTCTGCCCCGCCCACTCACCCGTCCTCCAGTCCCGTCTTGAACATCCCGGTGTAAACTCTCCCGTCAGGCCATTTCAACACTCCCCTAAAAGTAAAAACAGTCACCAAAGACATAAACCTGAACGTGTTGCTTAAATACGGGCCGGCAGCGTGCACGTCCAACCTGCCGTGGGGCTTGCCGGCAAGCCAGCGACCTTCGTATTTGCCCTCCTTCAGTCGTCCGTCTCTGTAGAAAGTGTAGGAAGCCGTCCTGGAGAGGGGAGGCTCCGACTTCAGCCCCGAGCCGGCTGACGTGATCTCCTGTCCCGCCCCGCTCAGGGCCTGATCCACCGCCTGGTTGATGGCGCGAAGCCACTTGGTCTACGGCCGAGAACGCAACAGGCAGTTAAGAAAAAAATTTAAATGCTTAACTTAAATGCAGCTTTTACAGAGAGATCTACGTCTGTCAATCAGCAGCTTTGAAAGATTCACCTTCTCCATGGGAGCCGAGGCCAGGAGAGTCAGCGTCTCCTCAGGAGTGATCACCTTTAACCCATGTCTACACAAATAGAAATGCAACAATGAGGAAAGATCAATCAACCATGACGACTTTTGGAGAAACTAAACGTTACTGGAAGCGTTTCTTCAATAATGTGATCTCCCTTTTTTCCTTTAACACTTGTGCTGTCTTCGGGTCAAGGAAGGAGGAAGAGAAGAAGGGAGGAAGGAAGGAAGGGAAAAAAGAAAGAAGGAAGGAAGGAAGGAAGGAAGGAAGGAAGGAAGGGAGAAAAGAGGAAGGGAAGAAGGAAGGAGAGAGCAGGAGGAAAGAAGGAAGGAAGGGAAAAAAGAAGGAAGGAAGGAAGGAAGGAAGGAAGGAAGGAAGGAAGGGAGAAAAGAGGAAGGGAAGAAGGAAGGAGAGAGCAGGAGGAAAGAAGGAAGGAAGGGAAAAAAGAAGGAAGGAAGGAAGGAAGGAAGGAAGGAAGGAAGGAAGGAAGGAAGGAAGGAAGGAAGGAAGGAAGGAAGGAAGGAAGGAAGGGAAGAAGGAAGGAGAAAGCAGGAGGAAAGAAGGAAGGAAGGAAGGAAGGAAGGAAGAAAAGAGGAAGGGAAGAAGGAAGGAGAGAGCAGGAGGAAAGAAGGAAAAGGAGAATTAGGTCATTTTGACCCGAAGACAGTACAAGGGTTAAACAACTCAAACTTTAAGCCTACAGAGAAACTTACACGCCAGTGTCCTCCTCGGAGACCGGCTCTACCCACAGCGTGGTTAAAGGGAAGATGTGATGGGTGGAGAACTGGAGGAGAGGAAAAAGAGAAAGAAAATGAGCCTGAGACAGTGAAACTAAGCACATGTGAGCACAGATAGGCGGTGACGTTAGCCAGAGACCATGAAGAAGCTCATACAGTCACAAACAAAGCTGTCATAACTGAGCTCAGGACACCAGGTTGGGATCAAACATCCATCCAGGGACGGTGCTCGTCGCAGAGAACGAGAGCCCAAACGGAGCCGCTTTAAAACGGTCTTTGACTGCAGCAGTTAAACTGTGATCGATGAATAATACAGAGTTTAAAGCAGCGCTGTGCAACTGTTTCACTTACATTAGACAGCTGACTTCTCTCGGTGTGATGACTGATCTTCTACCTGGACCACCAAGTAATGTCCTTTTATGTTTACTGCATCTTATCTCCTTATATTTTTCTTTTTATGTGGTCTGAATAGTACGACGGAGTATTAGGGCCAAACTAAGACAAAAAAAAATTTGGAAATTACGAGAATAAATAATATAATGAGAATAAAGTGGTAATTTATGAGAATAAAGTCATAATGTTGCGAGAATAAAGTCGTAATATTACGAGAATAAAGTCGTAATATTACGAGAATAAAGTCGTAATAGAATAAAGTCGTAACATTACGAGAATAAAGTCATAACATTACGAGAATAAAGTCGTAATATTACAAGAATAAAGTGGTAATTTATGAGAATAAAGTCGTAATATTACAAGAATAAAGTGGTAATTTATGAGAATAAAGTGGTAATATTACGAGAATAACGAGAGTAATTTATGAGAACTAACAGGAAGAGCATCTTCTCCCTGTATTAAAATGAGGAATATTGAGCATCTTGTGAAGTTATATTCATATATTTATAATATATTTAATATTACGACTTCATTCACGTAATATTACGACTTTATTCTCAAAATATTACGACTTTATTCTGGTAATTTTATGACTTTATTCTGGTAATTTTACGACTTTATTCTGGTAATTTTACGACTTTATTGTCATATTATTATGACTTTATTTTCGTGATTTCCATTTTTTTTTTGTCTTAGTTTGGCCCTAATACTCCGTCGTAGAATAGTGTTTTCTGTGCTGGCTTCACTTGGAGTCACATGGTTCCACATCAGAACAGCAGGGGGCGCCCCTTTTCACTTTTAAGCTTAAAAACACTGAAAAGTGAGCTGTTACTTTTAAATATGAGACTTTAAAATTCTGCTGCAGTTCACTTGAAACAATGATGAATCCGACACGAAAAAAAAGTAATTTCACAAGTCACTATATGCTTTGACTTCTCTCTTCTGAGTTTCCTGGCTGCTGCAGGAGTTTAGCAGGACAAACACGGCGTTAACTCACACTCATCAAGTTTTTCAAGGGCCTTTTTTGTGGTTGCTTTCTGCGCGATTAAGCGAGCCGAGCTTAAGGCAGGATGTCGAGGGACAGAAATGTGCAGCACGATCACAGGACTGGTGCAGACCGGACAAGGCGGGAGGGCAGAGATACAAAGAAAGAGATAAACTGAGAGGGAAAAAGGACAAACAAAAAGGAAAGAAGGAGGGAAAGGGCTCTGGAGGAGTGAACTATTGCATTTCAAGCCAAAAGTACGAACTTAAGAACTCAACAGAAGAAAAAAACTAGAGATATTTTGTGTGAGAAGTGACAGTATCAGTCAGCTCTTCCTGCCATGCAGTCTAGGAGGTGGAGCAGGCAGGGGTGGAGGTCGGGGCAGGGCTGAGTATCACTGGAAACATTTAGAGAGAAATGTACCTGAATCAGTGATGCATTTCTACTGCTGAGGTTGTTTCAGAGAAGCTCGGGGTCCTCATGAAGCATCAAAAGCAAATATAAGTATCTAGGAGGCAGTTTAGATCCTTAATCCGTTAATGATGACATCCAGATCCTGAGTCTTTATGTTGGAAACACGTTTCATAAGGGCGCGAATCGTATTCATCGTCTCTTACGCTACAGTTACATAAGATAATTGGACAATTTCAGTTCCAAGGAATCAACATTTTTGGAAACTGTTACGATTAAATTCGGTTATTTTCTGTCTTTGTGCACTTACACACAAAAAAGAAATGCTTGTGTCTTCAAAGAACACGTAAATTAAAGCCACGTAGGTAGGTAGTAATCCCTCTTCTGACCACATGGTGGCAGCCTATCAAAATAAAGTCGATTGTCTCAGATAATTAGAATATTGTGATAAAGTCCTTTATTTTCTGTAATGCAATTAAAAAAACAAAAATGTCATACATTCTGGATTCATTACAAATCAACTGAAATATTGCAAGCCTTTTATTATTTTAATATTGCTGATTATGGCTTACAGGTTAAGATTAAGATTCCCAGAATATTCTAATTTTTTGAGATAGGATTTGAGTTTTCTTAAGCTGTAAACCATGATCAGCAATATTAAAATAATAAAAGGCTTGCAATATTTCAATTGATTTGTAATGAATCCAGAATGTATGACATTTTTGCATTACAGAAAATAAAAAAGGACTTTATCACAATATTCTAATTTTCTGAGACAGTCCTGTAAATGCCCCCATCTGTTCAAACGGGGGATCACTACATTGAGCAGCTTTAGAGAAATTTGCTTTAAAATTTTATAGGAAAAAATGAATGGACTAAAAGTTAAAAAGAAAACTGGAAGCTGTACAATTTTAAGTCATAGTGTGACATGAGCAACTTTGGATAAACTGCAAGTCAATAAATTGGCGCAAAACTGGCCAATACAGCAGATTTAGTCATTTAACGACATCCTTCAACTTTGAAAGAATCAACAAAAGAGGAATCTCATATCACCTTCGACACCGCTGGTAAACAGTGAAGGTGTGTCGTAATATTTGTGCCTAAATCCTGAGAAAACATAGTCTTCTGAGCACAGAAAACTTTAATTTGTCAGGGTATACTTTTATATTTTTGACAAAAAGAAAAAAATATCCTAAAATAACATGCGTGCATGTACAAAAATACACATTTCTTTGCTCAGAAAGCTCAACAGTCCGCTAACTTAGGCACCGATATTACATCATAGGCTGCTGTGTGCATGCAGCCGTGTGGAGGTGCAACAGTGTGCATCGCGGCGGTAACGTCACTTAAATCCAAAACGTTTGCAGACAATGACGGACGAAGCACTTGGATTAATTTGAAGGGAATGTCGCCATGTTCCATCAGTGGCAGCTCACCCGTATGGGATGTTTAACCCGTCTACCGGCGCTCTGCGGCGTGATGATGTGCGTTGTGTAATCTTGAGATTCTAAATCTGAATATTTATGAGGACGTTTGTCTGCGTTGTTGAACAGGAACTAATCCTATGACACAAAGCCCCAAACCCTTCCAGAAACACAGACACGAGCAGGAGGAAGAGGGGGGGGTGCTGAAATCTGCCGCTGGCTGCATACTTACAAGATTCTTACAAGGCGCCACGCCCTGACAGCACGGAGGCAAGCACACACAAACTCTTGAAACAAACCGGGTTAGAGCGTCGGAAACGTGAAAGTGAAAGAGGTGAGGGTGTGACGCGGGCGTGGGCGGGCGGAGCTGACCTGCGCGTGCACCAGAGCATCGTTGAAGAGTATGAACCAGTTGACGGAGAACCTGCCGGCGTTCTGCAGGGTCAGGGCCTTGTTGCTGCTCTCGCAGATCAGCCGGCGCTGAGGCTTCCGGAGCGAGTCCTGGTGGGGACGAGGACACGGCTGAGCAGGACCAGACACGGATCTCCAGGACCGAACCGACACACGCACCCCCCCCCCCATGCAGCCTTCTGTAAGCTTTAAATATCCACTGGGTTTACATCAAATACATCAAAACACAACAATAAAAACGTTTAAAAAAAGTTTTCTGAACTTATCAATATGGCTCTGTCCTTCATAGGATAAGTAAAATGGATCACTGCAAAAACTCACAATCTTAACAAGAATATTTGTCTTATTTCTAGTTAAAATGTCTCATTTTAGTAAAACACATCTCATTACACTTAAAACAAGACTCATCACTGGAAAAACAACAATTTTCACCTGTTTCAAGTAGATTTTCACTTAAAATAAGTAGAAAAATCTGCCAGTGGAACAAGATTTTTTTTCTTGTAATAAGAAGATAAATCTTGTTCCACTGGCAGATTTTCCTACTTATTTCAAGTGAAAATTTACTTGAAACAGGTGAAAATGGTCAAATAAGTTATTTTTCTGGTGTTATTTTTCTGGTGATGACTCTAAATGTTGAAATAGCAGTAAAACCACATTCATTGATGAAATGACATAAGGGATGGAAAGGTGGGATGTCAGTTTTACAGGGGGGATGATTTGGACCGTTTTTATTTCAGGGGGGATGCCATCCCCCCTCATCCCCCCTCAACTCCAGTACTGCCCCCCCCTTTACCGTCATCTTGCCGGGGAAGCTCTTCCAGAAGTGAAAGGTGTAGTCGGCCTCTTTCCTTTTCCTCTTCAGCTGGACGGTCAGAGCTTCGAACTTGGAGCAGTTGTCCTGCAGTTTCTGGTAGTCGCTGGAGCTCTGAGGACAAACCACAGTCTAGCAGCCAGGAGGCAGTTTTACAATAACACACATTCACACCCTCCACCACACACAAGGTGCAGGAATCCCTCCTCACCAGATACTAGACTTGTAGTCAAGACCTAAACCAAGACCAGAGAGTCTCAAGACCAAGACTAGTTCAGCTCAAGACCAATAAAAACCTAGTTATTTCATCATGTTGTAGTAGAACATCAGCAGCATCCTGGTTCAGTGGATGATGATGCTGAACTCACTATAAATGTTTCCATCCATCAGCTGAGATCAGATCTGTGTGGCGACTGCACCTCCGCTATTTCTACACTATTGGAGGATTGACTCCAGGGCCCTCATTTATCAACAGTGCGTAGAAAAGGTTCTAAATTCTGTCGTAGGAGTGAAATATAGAATGTGTGTAAGTACAAAAAAATCCGGATTTATCAAACGTGCGGACGCTTGTCGTACGCACATCAGTGATGATAAATCCCACCTGTTCTAAACTGCCGTGCTCGTGCACGGTTACCGTCATTTGCATTCAGAAACGCCTCCAATTGGCCATATATGGAGCAACAACAGCTCCCGCTTGGAGGTTTACAAACTTTATTGAACAAAATTCTGTAGAGTTTACAACAAAAGGCAAATGAAACAAAATAATCAATTATCTACAAATATTCAACATTTGGGGGGGTTGAGAGCAAAAAAAAAAAGATGCATTTACTGACAAGCTATGGGAAGTGTATTAATAAAAATTAAGAAACAAAGACATTGTTTCATATAAGCTTTTGGCAATATCGTTTTTTTCACCGGGCAACGACGGGCAACAGAGACATAGTTGCATCGCAGATTATTTGTGCATTGATTGAATGAAATCCTTTCATGTTCACGTAACTGAAATCATTATGTGATGGTGCTTTTATGGCAATGTGGGTGCAATCTAGCTCCAATTATGTTTGGGAATCCGGCGATCGCATGAAATCCTCGTTTAATTTCGATTTGGTGATGTGTGTATGGAAACTGGGTGTAAATTATGGCCAGAGAAATTATTGCATCCAACACTGCCGGCATGATTTTGCTTAGTATCGGCTGCGAAATGCTGCATATGTCAAAATGTTCCGGTGGCAAGAAATCCAGGGTGGACGGAGCTGGATGTGACTGGGATGGCTTGCGTTTTGTCTCTCGCTCCATTATAGGTTGTAAATCACGGCATAAATCCATCAGAATGTTTTTGGGGAAGCGCTACCTGCTGAGCAGCCGCTCCGTGCTCTCACAGATCAACAGATAAGCGCGCTCTTTGAAAACGCGCTCTCTGCGGAGCGTGTTTTTGCGGAGCGCAAGGTCTCTAAATCCTCCAACACTGCAAGATAAGCCATGGTGGTACTTGTATTTTCTTTTCAGGTCGTCCTGCCAAAGCTGTCTTTTATAGCTTGTCACACCAATTATTCAAAATGTCTGATGTCTTATGGATAATTTTTATTAATTGGAGGAAACGGGGAACATGTGCACATGTTCCCCGTTCAGTCACAGTTCAGCGATCTCAAACCTCACATGTAAAGTTTGAGACTCTTTTAATGGGTTCTATTTGTAGTTTTACTGTTCTACCACTAGGTTTTGTGCGTACGCATGGTCGGAGCTGTGCGGATATTTACACGTGTTTCTGCGCACAGATACATGTTGATAAATACCATACTTTGCGTGGGAATGCTCGTACGCACGCTTTACGCACAGATCTGTGCGTACGCACGGTTGATAAATGAGGGCCCAGAGCTTTTAAGGATTGACACGACTACTAACTAGTCCCAAAGTCCTCTAGCAGAATAACCAGCTCCAACACCCCCCTCCACCTCAGAAAAGAATGAATATAAATGTTACTGATTTAAATTGGACTTAATTTGTAGACGAAACGTGAATTTTAAATATTAAAGAGACACATAATTATCAACTTGAAATTGCATTATTTACCATTATAGTAGCCAAATTACACCGAATATCAGCATCACTGAAATGGACCTGATGCTTAATCACTCACAACGATATGCAAATATTATTCATATATTTATTCAAACAAGGCCGTTATAAACACAAAACTGTAATTAAATACAGACACACATGCAGATGCACCAAAACATTAAATCAAATGCAAAATACAAATAGTTTATAAAACCGTACATTTACAAGAGGAAGAACTGCTGATCACCAGATTCTGTCAACTTGGTATGAGACGGCATCTCAATTATCTGAGACATGGCGAGACCGAAAGAAGACCAAGACCACAAAAAAGTGGTCTTGAGACCTACAATTCTACCAGATTCCCACTCCACCTATGCTGGCTGCTCCTGACCCGAGTCCCTCCCAGGTGACGGAATTCTCATCTCATCTCTCGGGGAGGCATAAAAGTTATGAACACAATCTGGAAGTCCAAATTACATTCGCAACAAATCCGAATGACTCCTAAACTCTTGCTCCATTTGTATAGATCAGGGGTCGGCAACCCGCGGCTCTTTAGCACCGCCCTTGTGGCTCCTGGAGCTTTTTCAAAAATGTTTCACCTTTTTTTTTTCCTTTTTTTCTAATTTTTTGTTTCTTTTTTTCCCTTTTTTTCTTTTTTTCTTCCTTTTTCCTTGCCTTTTTAATCTCGACATTTCGAATTTTTTCTCGAAATTTTGACTTTTTTCTCGACATTTCGCCTTTTTTTCAACATTTCGATTTTTTTCTCAACATTTCGACTTTTTTCTCGAAGTGCATAATGAAAAAAAAAAAATCTTCCTTCAGTTATAACTAATATAGATATATGCAGCATGCACGCAGTCTTCATTCCAAGGCATAGACTTTTCATTTTTTGCGGCTCCAGACATATTTGTTTTTTGTGTTTTTGGTCCAATATGGCTCTTTCAACATTTTGGGTTGCCGACCCCTGGTATAGATACTGTGGATTAACTAGTCTTAACGGATAGATATGCTGATGGATACGCTACCGCTACCTGGTGACTCGGTCGTCATGATGCTGTTACTGAATGGAATAAATTTGAAGCCGACACGGATTAGTTCCCCCCCCCCCCCCAATTGATATCCAGTCAGCCGCTGCATCTGAACTCCTGGCGTTACTTCTCAGATCAGAAATGAGTAAAGTTCCACTCACCACCTCGAAGCAGGTGGCCAGTTTGAGCAGCAGCCGGCCGTATTCGTGAAGGTGGCCGAGCGGAAGGTAAAAGAGCGCTACCAGGAGCTCGGCTGCGGCAGCGTTCTCCTCGCTGCACTCCGACAGCCTCTGCAGCAACTCAGGACTTTTCCCAAAGAGGTCTCTGTAAGAAGCATCACCAGTTATTTATGCATCAGTCCCTTTTCATCTGCATGGTTATTACCATGAGTTCTTGAGTTAACTCACAGAGATGGTTTAGTGAGAGCGTGGAAGCCGCCCATCACCTGGAAGTTTCCCACAGCGCTGCAGTAACTTGATCAGGGACAAGAAGGTGATGAGTTATTAAACATCAGGGGCCTCATTTATAAAAGAGTGTGTACGAATCATACTAAAAGTGCATGTGCACCCAAAAGCCGAAAATGGCATGCGCAAAAAAAAATCTGGATTTATAAAACAGTGTGCACGCACACTTGCACGCAATGTTCACTTTATAAATCACAGTCCAGCTGGAAGGTTGCACACGTGAATTTGCCTCATATCCCGTCCTCTACACGCCCACTTTCTACCCTAAATGGTCAATGCAAACTACATGATGACTGTATTTGCATATAAATGAGCCTGCTGAGCATGCAGAGCGGCTTCCTGCAGCCTGTTTCTGCTGCACGTCAGGATGAATGAGACGTGTCGAGCCGGTGTTCTGCCGAGGTGTCCTACCTTGGCAGAAAATACTACCGTACGATCCCCGTTTCTTTTATCTCAGTTTCTTTTTTTTCCAAAGGCTTTTTCATGCAAATAGACGATTTAACAGCAGGAAGTCAGAATGTGCTTTACATAGATGTGTACTACGCTTCGACGGAAGAAAAAAAACCAGTCAAATCACGCTTCCACATAAACTTATTATAAATCAATATTTATCTATGTGGAAGCGTGATCTGACAGGGTATTTTCATCTGTCAAATCATCCTACCTGCCAAACTACGTGGAAGCGTGATTTGACGGGTTTTATTCTTCCGCCGAAGCATCGTGCACATAGATCTATGTGAAGCACATTCTGACTTCCTGCTGTTAAATCATCTATTGCATGAAAAAGCCTTTGAAAAAAAAAGAAACTGAGATAAAAGAAACGGGGATGGTACGGTAGTATTTTCTGCCGAGGTAGGACAGCTCGGCAGAACACCGGCTTGGGTGTACATGGATCTATAAGTCTGATATGTGATGACATTAAAAGTATGACATGAATCTGGCTTCATTTCACCACCTGCGTCGCCAGTTCCCCATATCTTCAAAATGTTCGTGCGCTAGGGTCAGGGTTGGCGTAAAGATACACACATTTTTCCGTTAGTTTTTTTTTTTTTTTTAAATCCCAACCTTTGCATAGAAGGTGGCGTGCGCATCTTTCAAGCCCTGTTTTGTGCGCACGCAAGCTTTATAAATGAGGCCCTTGGTCAGTATGTTTACAGTGGTGGTTGAGTTCTGAGCACATACTCATTGTAGGAGTCGAGGAAGATGCTGGCGTGGTCCAGGATGAGCAGACTCTGGACGTCGCGGCCACGGCGCAGATTGGCGGTGAGGCTGGCGGCGTGCTGGCCGGTCACGTGACACAGAAGACTGAACTGACCTGCCAACGTCTGCAGGAGCGCGAAGGACGCCGGGCCGAGCGCCGAGCTCAGAGACTCTGGGAGAAGGAGCCGAACAGACGAAGGTCAGACGGAGGAACAGCTGATTGGAGAAGCAGGGTTGGACGTCTGTGCTCACCCAGCTCCAGAAGGGGGCGCACGATCTGAGACTTGACGTCGCACAGCTTGCAGTAGAACTTCCTCTCTGCTGACGCCAGCTCGTGGAAGCTAGCGATGAAGCCCATTACATTCCTATCTGACTGCGCCATGCACCTCTGGCCGCCAGCGAACACACTGCTAACGTAACCCAGCTGAAAAACAGGCACAAATTCATTCTTTTCTAGACATCTGTAGAAAACCACTGGACCAAAAGATTAGAACCTGCATTCCTCCTGAAACAGAGTTTAGGGAATGGATTTTAAAGGTAGGGTAAGTAATTGACCCTTTGTCAAGCCGCCCCCGTTGCTAGGTCAGACAAAACTGTCATCTCTCCTGTCCACCTCCATTGATGCGTTTAACAAAGCTGCAGCTTAAAAACATGAGAGCCTTAAAGCTCATTGAACATTTTAGTATTATTAGACATCAGACGCAGGCTTATGCTTTACTGATGGGCCATGTGACTTGTAAAAAAATTTAACTACGGAGGCTGATGCACATATAAAAAGCACTGTCTGCTCTGATTGGTCAGCTCCGGGGCCTCAGTATCTTGGTGAATAGATGGCATACTGTGTATGGTGCATTAACAATCAAACATCTCTAATATCACAGAGATGTTTGAGAAAGAGCATGAATTTCATCCAGTGAGAGACTAAGGGCCAGTCCCAATCCCCCCCTAGTCCTACTTTTCAGTCCTACCCCTAAATTTTGCGCGTTCCCGTGAGGGTAGTGGTGTCCCAATTCCTCTTTGCATGTAGGACTAGTGGACATATCGAGGGGTAGTGTGTATGAATCTAGCTCTACAGAGCGAGGGTTTTCAGATTCTGACTTCGCGACCGAGGGCCAAAGAAAATTTCCCAGAATGCTTTATGTCATCATTTGCAGACTGAATCAAACAAAAAAACATGGCGGACATTTCTCATTTTAGTGAATAAAAATCCATATTTTGAGTTAGTTTCTGCATAAAAATGCGTTTTGATTACATTTCTAGCGAGAAATATATATTTTACTTTCATAATATTCACTCAGTGAGTGTACATAATCACTCGCTTGGTCGTTGTTGCAAAGTCTTTTCAGATCTTTCAGCCAGAATAAAGGCTGATTTAGGGTTCTGCGTTACACCAACGCAGAGCCTACGCTGTAGGCTCGATTTAACACGGAACCATAAATCAGCTCCAGAGCCGGCGGCTCTTCTCATCCCCTGAAAACATCGGAGCAAATTCCTTAACAGGCGTTATTTGGATAAACTGAGCCCAGGTTGGGGATCTTAACGGTTACTTTAACGCCTGAAAAAATATTAAAACTTAATAAAGTGGCATATTAACAGCGCTACAGCTGAAATTAAAACTTTTATCTCTGGGCTTCCTGATATGGTGTGACGTATGTGCAAACGTAACTACGCAGTTGCTTACGTACCTGAACGTAAACCACGCAGTGACGTAGCAAGTGGTGTCCCAATCCCTAGGGAACATTACAAGGGCCCTACGCCTGTGGCTTCATTTTTAGGGTGAAGTGGTAGAAAGTAGGGGGTGTATTGGGATTGGCCCTTAAAGGGATCAACTTTGAGGTACTCCGCCCTTACGTTCATGCAGAAAGGCAGCAGGACCGGCTGCTGGGTGCCTCCCGTCTGCTGCTCCTCCGTCTCTCCTCCATCCCGCCGGCCAGGCTCCCCCCCCTTCACCTGCTCCCCGCTGTAGTAGAGGATGGGCTGGATGCAGTCTCCGTCTGCCAGCAGGACGGTGTGTCTCTCCCCGGCACTGGCGTCCCAGACCCGGATCCCCTCCGACAGCTGCACGAGGAGGCAGGAGCAGGTCAGACTATGAACGTCCAGGTTGTCTGTGTGTGTGTGAGAGAGGTGGGGGTGGGTTTTCTGACCTTGGCGAGGCGGGGGACCGTGCTGGGAGTCTCCATGTGTCCCAGCTGACCGGAGCTGTTTCTGCCCCACGAGAACACCTGGACGTTGCACACAGAAGAACATCTTATGATCGTTGTGGAGGTTTCTTCACTCGTCATCAGCTCACTGATACTAAAAACTTGGCAAACATGTTTCCCTTTTTACAACCTCGGCATCAGTTTCATAATCTTTTGATCCGATTACTTCCTGTCAATCAGCCGGGGGAAACAGCCCTTTGAGGTCTGTCAGCATTTAAGAAAATTTGAATATTGTGATTTTCTGTAATGCAATTACAAAAACAAAAATGTCATACATTCTGGATTCATTACAAATCAACTGAAATATTGCAAGCCTTTTATTATTTTAATATTGCTGATCATGGCTTACAGCTTAAGAAAACTCAAATATCCTATCTCAAAAAATTAGAATATTCTGGGAATCTTAAACTGTAAACCGTAATCAGCAATATTAAAATAATAAAAGGCTTGCAATATTTCAGTTGATTTGTAATGAATCCAGAATGTATGACATTTTTGTTTTTTTAATTGCATTACAGAAAATAAAGAACTTTTCTAATTTTAATAACAGTCCTGTATTTGGCCTTTAGTAGATATTCGTTTTAGAAATATCTGTTTCCTCTACATGAGATTTTGAGTATCCCCCAACATGTGATAAACTTAGCAAAGCAGCAAAAATGTTCGAGATCCTTTAAGCAGGTAAACGTGAAAGTGAAACAACGAGCTTCCTGGTTGCTGCAGGTTTGAAACTGAAGAATGAAGAATTGTTCAGGTGATGATCACTGTCTCCCAAAAGCCTTTTAGTGCATTTAAAAATTGTCATAAAGAAACCACTGCTGTTGTTGATATGTGGACACGAACTGCTGATAATCTGTTGTGTGTTTATAAACGCTACCAAGCGATTAAGTGGTATCTATAAAGTGTTCCTGACCAGAAGAGGCGGGCTGACCTGAGACTGTGCCGTCAGGGCCAGGGAATGGTGGGCGCCGGCCACCACCCGGATCACCTCCTTGTTGTTCAGGCTCTTGATGCAGAGCGGCTGCAGCCTGCAAACAGAAACACACGTCACCGTGGAAAATACCTCCCGCACATGGACGGACGGAAATTCCTCTTTTGCAGGACAAATCATTCTAAAATAAGTGAAAACATCGGACTGATCTCAGTCAAAATAGCCCTCACAATTATGAAACCACAGGGTTCTAAAATACAATTTTGTAAAAAAAAAAAAAAAAAAAAAAAAAAAAAAAAAAAGTCAACATTAATATTAAACTAATAATGGAATAATTAATTAAAATTAATGATAAAAACAAATTTTGTATTGTGTTGTGTTCCCCATTTAATAACTTGTGTGGGTACGTTAATTGTTGTAGTGCCATTTTTGTACAGTAGGTGGTGTATGGAGTTTCAGAAAAGTGAGGCTAATCACGGGCAGGTTTTTGACCTTCAAAGTCTTCACTTTGGCTTCGCATTGTTGCAGTTTTTGGTCTCACAGCTTTACTGGTTTCATGCAAGTTATAGCTTTATAAGTGCATGTACTTCGCTGTATAGAAAGGAGTTCATGTGTACAAATAAATACCCTTTTTGAGCATCACAGAGGATGTTTATGGACAATCATTCATTCAGCTGACATGCTGCCCAAGGAGCAAGACTCATCTGTTACCGCTAAATCAGCCTCAGTTTTTTCTTGTTTGTTTGGGTCAAATCAAGTCAAGTCACAACATAAATGTCTGTCTATGACCAGATAAATGACAACAAATGTCTCTTTCAACCCTGTTAATTCAAGCATATCCTCCAGAAATACTCTGGAATATTTCAAAGTCTTTGCATGGAAAGTTTTTCACGCTACCGCAGCACTAAAAACGCTCCGCTCTGCTTCATAACCGTGTTTCTGTGCTGCAACAAGTCCGAAACCTTTTCCTCCCACTTAGACTGCTTCTTTTATTCATCATCATACAAGATTTTAGATTTTAATAGCGTGATGTTGGGCCTTTAAACCACTTTTCAGAGAAAACCTGTTGACATCTCGGGAGGGTTTTTCCAGTTATTCTTATAACACTTATTAAGACTTGATGAACAGGATCTGACATGAGTCTACATCAGTAACGGATCTGGTAAAGCGAGTAACTCAATCATTGGCTGGAAGATACTCGGCGAAAATTAAATATCTGACAGGAGGAAGCAGGGATGTCGTATCTGGCCCTTTCCTGGCGGGGATTGTTTCGTGAGCGCACAGAGAGCTGGTGGAGTGTTTGAGCACAGAAAGACCTAACCTAGCTCCATGCAGGCGTGTCTCACCTGGCCAGGTTGTCTCCGTGGCCCAGCTGGCCGTGCTCGCCGTGTCCCCAGCTCCACACCTCTGTCTGCAGGGTGGGGAACACCTCCTTGTCCTCGGGGACCCCCCCTCCCATCGGGGTGAGGGGGAGGGCTCGTATCCGGGGGCGACCGGCTTTCCTCAGCAGCCGCGGCGAAACTGTGGAGCCACAAATGTACTACGAGATAAATTCACTTTAAATAGGAATTTAAATTCATTTAAATCACTTACATTCCTGCACAAAGTCAGCACTGATGTTTACATACGATCAGCCAGAGCACTTGAAGGCAGCAGACACGACACACACTCAGATAAATGAATACTATGGAGCTAGAACAGTCCCATAATTCGCAAATGCACACACCGTTTCACAAATGCACAGAACAATTCACAAATGCACACACCGATTCGCAAATGCAAACACCTGAAACAAAGGAAGACATCTGATTGGTTGCAGATCCTTCCGTGTTTAAAAAAAAATATTTGTGGATCGAGTCACGTCAGGGGAGTCTCAAAAGTCACTCGCAAATCGAGCGCAGCTCACAGACAAAAAAACGTATGTAAATCAAGTTATATTTGTGTGTGCATCAAAAATACATTTGTGTATCTTGTCCTACGCACATGTGAATTGTTCTGTGCATTTGTGAAACGGTGTGTGCATTTGTGAATTTTGTCCTGTGCATTTGTGAAATGGTGTTGTGCATTTGCGAATTATGAGACTGTTCTAGCTCCAAAGAATACAGTCTGTAATGACCCATGCAGCAGACTTCTCCGATCAAAGGAATACAGATGCAGAAGTTTTTACAGAAATCCTCATCCAGTTCAACTGTCAAAATTGATCCTTTAGTCCTAAAAGCAGCCAGTCATAGCAAGTGATGATGAAACCCAGAGCAAGTCAGGTCAGGCCGTCTGTGCAGACGAGGGAAAAGTCCACATTTCAATCAATTTAGTTGAACCTCTCCCAGCCGCCTCCTTAATCACAACTAAAACCGTCATTCTGCTCTGTTAGATCTGCTAAACCTGCCGCGCTCTCCGGCGTCGATGAGTCGCCCGGTCGGGTGAGGACACGTTGACGCCTACAACTGATCAATGAACCCAGACGCCGGGTATCCACCTGTGTGTCGGGACAGGATTACCGCCGTCAAACCTGCTTTCACCGCCGCAGGAGCTTGACTGACGGGTCAGAGGTGGAACCACCCAGTTGGATTCAGAACAGTCTCAGAACTGATCAAATCTCCTCATTAAAATGCTTGTTCTAAAGGACTCCTTTTGGTGTGCGCTGAGAAAGTCTGAGAAAACTTTACTTAATATTTCTGGGAAAATATGTTGTGGTTTTTCGGAGCTAATATCTTATCTTTACTGTAGAAATAGTATTTTCCACATTATAAGGCGCACCTTCAATGAATGACGTATTTTAAAACATTTTCCATATATAAGGCGCACCACATTCTAAGGCGCTACAGTAGAGGCTGGGGTTAGTTCTGCATCCAGACCAAGGGTCTCAACCTTTTTTCCTTGTTTCCGCCCTACTTGTGTCTAAGACCAGCCGGGCCCCCCGACCCTTACGTACTAGCACCAAAAGAGTAAAGTGATTCGTTACAAATCTTTAATTGAAAAAATGAATATTAATTATGTTTTTGTGATACATTTCTCTTTGGTTTACCCTGTATACATATGACTTTGTCTTTCTCACCTTCATTTTGTGTCACCCATGTATACAATACGCACAGAAAATTAATTGCAAGGACATAAAATAATTTCTGAAAAATGTGTGTTATTTTTTATTTATTTAACATGTGCAAATATAATTTTTATAACTGCATATCCTCAAAGCAGACAAAGTTTTGCGCCCCCCCAGAAATCTCAGGCGCCCCCCCAGGGGGGGCCCGGACCCAGGTTGGGAGAAACTGCACCAGACCAAGGGTCTCAACCCGCGGCTCCGGAGCCGCATGCGGCTCTTTCATCCTTATACTGCGGCTCCAAGTGGCTTGGGAAAATAACTTACAAAAAAAAAAACACAACTAAGTATTTAATTGAAGTTTTTTTTATTTGTGTTAGTTCTTTAATATTTTAGTTCTAAATTGGAAGATTATTGTGATCTTGACATATTAGAATAAATATATTTTATTGTTTTTTTTTATTGATCCACATATAAGGTGCACCGGATTATAAGACGCAGGGTCAGCTTTTGAAAAAATTGAAGGCTTTTAGGTGCACCTTATAGTGCGGAAAATACGGTACATCTGGTTAAAGAAAAAAAAACATATGTTATATGTGTATTTCTGTCTTTATCCAAACAAACAAAAACATATAGAATATATAGAATTGAAATAAAAACATCTACAAATATGGAGGTGCAGTCCCGTCCTCCCTTCCCTGCAGAACTTCCTGAGAGACTCATCTAATCATGAACTCGTCTCCCCGGGTTCATGTGCACAAACCCTCTAGATGCTGATTAACACGTTCTAGTTCATTTCCAGTTTATGGAGGAGGGGATCTCTATGAAGACCATCTGTTTTTCTTCACAATGCACTCATGAGAAAGTAATAAACAGTGATGAAATATTCACTGAATGTGTTAATAATTTATCTGTATGAGAAGTCACATGGGATTACTTATCCTACCTTTAAGAGTCTTGTTGAAAAAAAATGATAGGGATATGTGATGACTAGTCAAACCATTACCTCATGCACTATTCAGGCTAAAATAAAACCATAGCTGGTACATTTGAAATAAATAATATGGTCCCTAATACGACCTTTAATACAGATTCTTGGATTTTTTTCTTCTTAAAACAAGAGTTTTTTAGGCCTGATACGGTAGAAATGGGTAACTGAAGCTGTTTGGCTCGTTGATCGATGAGGACGCGTTTGTAACCAATCAGAGTCTAAGGTGTTGAACTTTAAGCCCGCTGACAAGATAACGATTGGAAACATGAGCCGACTGACATCTAAGTGACCAAAAAACGTTTGTTCTTATTTATGTTTTTGTTCCGTTTTAACTCACAGTTTCAATAAAAATGATAACTTTCAGATAGATTATTTTTTCTGTTAAAAATCAGCAGCTTTGACACTTAAACAGTGAAAGCAGGTTTAAAAATATACATGTTTAATGCTGCGAAAGCCCTAAAAAAAAGAACATTCTCAGATAAGGTCAGAACACAATTATCTGCCAATCTCATGAGCCTATATTTTATTCCCGGTAGAAGATAAAAACAAGCACTGGTGACAGTGAGGCATTTTAATATTTAATAAAAAGTATGAGCTTATTTTGAGTTTGATGGCAGGGACATGTCTCAAATCGTCACGACAAGGGCAACAAGACAAGAATCAGTTAAGTTAATTAGGTTTCTCAGCATAAAATTCTGAAAACTGGATGTTTTGATGATTTTATGTACCGCAGATGATGAGATATTCAGAGAATCTGAAGAATCTATGTATAAATGGGACAAAGCTGAACGTCGCTGCAGTGCTGCTTCTATCAAACGGATAATTAGCACGGTTTTTGTTCTTAAGACAGGACATGTGCTTACTTTTACTATTGTTAATAAAATATGTTTTTGAGATTTGCAAGTCATTACATTATGTCTTTATTTACATTTTACAACTTATTTTGGAATTTTTGAGGCACAAATATCTACTTTCCAGCCAAAGGCGAAAGCAAAAGTGAACATTAGCCCTGTCCCAATACTCCCACTACCCCTACTTTTCAGCCCTACCCCTAAATTTTGCGCGTTCCCTTGAGGGTAGTGGTTTCACCTAAGGGTAGTGAAGAAAAGTAGTGTAGTGGCTATGAATCTGGCCCTACGGATCGAGGGTTTTCGGATGCACACTAGTTGACCGAGGGCCAGAAAAATTTCCCAGAATGATTTTCGTCGTCATTTGTGGACTGAATAAAAAAAAAAACATGGCGGACATTTCTTATTTTTTAGTGAATAAAATCAATATTTTGAGTTAGTTTCTGCATAAAAATGCATTTTGATTACATTTGTAGCGAGAAATATATATTTTACTTTCATAATATTCACTCAGTGAATGTACATAATCACTTGTTTGACCGTTGTTGCGAAGTCTTTTTCAAACCTCGCCAGAATAAAGGCTGATTTATGGTTCCCCGTTACACCAACGCAGAGCCTACGCCGTAGGTTACGCGGCGTAGGTTACGCGGCGACGCGCGCCGTACCCTACGCCGTAGGCTCTGCGTCGATTTAACACGGAACCATAAATCAGCTCCCGAGCCGGCAGGCAGAAATCTCGAAATTTTCGGAGCAAATTTCTTAACAGGCGTAGCTACAACTATTAGATTTAATCTATTAAACCAACATTTATCTTCCTAAATGATTTATTTCAGCCAGCGGTAATTCTCCAAGGAGCTGCAGGTTTCTCCCCGGGACGACGGCGCAGGTTGACCTGGCGATCACGTCTGAACGTGAGCTGCTGCTGCTCCGGACCGGCGGCTCTTCTCATCGCCGAAAACATTAGATCAAATTTCTGATAAACTGAGCCCAGGTTGGGGTTACTTTTACGCCTGAAAAAATATTAAAACTTAATAAAGTGGCATATTAACAGCGCTACAGCTGAAATTAAAACAGCTTTTGTCTCTCAGCTTCCTGATTTTAGGGGTGGTGCTGAAAGTAGGAGTAGTGGGAGTATTGGGACAGGCCCCTGGGAAGATTTCAAGTGCCTTAAAATCTGTCCCTTCTTTTTTAGGGGTAGTGGTAGTGAGGGAGGGCTAGTGGTAAAAAGTAGGGGGTGTATTGGGATTGGACCTAAGTCCCTTCATATCAACAAAAATCAACTAAAATCTCGTATGAGAAGGTTTCACACCAACTGGAAGTGACGCTGTGCTGCTTCTGCCATGCATGAATGTGAAGCACACTTACGTGCACCAAGCATTCCACCACAGCAGGTGGAAAAACGCTGAAGCGGACGCAGACTGGACATCAACCAGCACATCAACCAGCACATGAGCGAGGTGTACTTACGCAGCACCGTATAGGAGGAGGATAAGAGGTGAACGGCGTATCTACCCTGTGAGAGGAGTCCTGGCAGCGACAGGCGGCGCCGCACACCCTCCGCCTCTTCCTCGTGGATGTCCCCCGTGCTGGAGCTCTTCTTCCCCTGCATCGAGTCCTCCTGGCGGACGCGCTCAGCGGAGGTATCCCCCACTACGACCCCGTCCGAGCAACCAGGCCTCGCAGCGCCCGACGGCAGGTAGAAGTTCATCATCTTTTTGAGAGACAAGGCCTCGTAGGTGGAGGCGACCCGCTCGCCCACCGCCGAGGCGCAGGACGCCACCAGGCTGTTGAGGGTGGAGGAGCCGGGGCCTCCGGATGACGGCTGGAACCACAACCAAAACACACAACTGATGAAGAAAAGCTAAACGGGAGTGGACAGCATCTAGCAGAAACCAGAACATCAGGTGTTAACCCGATGTTAACTCCGGTTACGGAGCCTGATGGGCCCGGCTCACCAGCAGAGCGTGCAGCGCTCCAGTCTTGGTGTCCACCTGCGAGCTGTCTGACAGCTTCCTCAGGTATTCCTTCACCGCCCGCTCGTCTGGGTACGGGGAACTCTTGACGCCGGCACCTTTGGACTGAGCCGAGGCGTCCGGGTCAGGGGCCGGGTGCACGCCATTCGCCAAAGACTTCTCTCTTCCTTCAGACTCCCGGGTCTGGGAGGCGTCAGAGGCGTCGGCGGCTGCAGCCGGGGCGGGGGAGTTGGAGCCGGACTGGGACGGGAGCACCGGCTCAGAGGGGGATGTCTTCAGGCTGGAGGGAGCCGGCGTCTCCAGCCTGTCCTCTTCCTCGGTGGGTTCCACGCCGAGCGGGCAGCAGTGGCCGTCCGAGATGATGACGTGGTCTTCCTTGTCCGTCATGGTGTAGAGCAGCTGGTTACACTGGGTGCATTTGTCCACGGGCGGGCGGTGGAGCTCCTGCGGGCCGGGGCATCGCACCAGGGCCAGGCTGTGGGACGCCCCGCAGGCCACCTGCAGGACGGACCTCCCGGCCAGGAGCTCCACCTTCTGGGGTTTCCAGATGGGGAAGATGCTGGCGTTGAGGCCGAGCTGGCAGCCGCTGCCCCAGGCCCACAGCTCCCGCTGGGCCGACAGCGCCAGCGTGTGCTTCTCCCCGCAGGCCAGCTCCAACACCGGCACCGTCTGCACCGCGCCGCCGTCCGAGTCCAGCAGAGCCACGGGCGTGGGGTTGGAGACGGTGGCGAGAGCCGACAGGCCGCACTGGCCCGCGCTGTTGTCCCCCCACATGTGGACGCCGCCGTCCTCCGTCACCGCCCCGCTGTGCAGGCTCCCGGCCGCCACGGCCAGCACCCGCTGCCCGCTCAGGGCGCTCTCCAGGACCGGCTCCCCCGCCTCCGATGTCTGGCTCTGTTTCCATGACAACGCTCCAAAACTGTACACCTGTCCTCCTGAGGGAGAAGCAACGCAAACGGAGAGAAAACAGTTGGATTTATCACCAACTATGCAAGGAATTCGTTTAAAAAAAATTATTAAAAATACCAACTTTCCACGTTACTGAGAAGTTCAAGAATTAAATATAATAAAGAATCATCAGATCAGACCAAACTCAATCTACTCAAAACTAACTGTAACTGATATGAGGGATTGTGTGCATGTTTAGGCTATTTTTAATTGTGTATTGGTTTTAATGAGTTATTTTTTTTATTTATTTTGTGTTGTGTTTAAGTGTTTTGTATACTATATTATTTATCTGTTTGTTTTTTAGCACTGACTGATGGCACTTTTAATTTTGCTGTCATATAACAGGACAGATAAAGGTCTAATCTAATCTAAATCTAATGTATCTATTTACATATTTATGAGCATATTTAAGAAATAAAGATCTAGAATTATGTGGAAAAACAAATTTTTTTTCTAGTTTCTATTTGTTAAAGAAATCATGACAGTGATAAAAGTTATACATTATTATTGATCTGATATTGTACTTATCAAATACTGAGACCTGATACAATCAGCCGACATGAATTATGTTAACAAAAAAAAAAAAACGTGGACTACAATTTTTGCACGACTATAGCTTTTTGCGAGCTGTGTACTTCCTTCAAGCTGTATACTTTAAAATGTGAAAAGAGGTCTGACCTTCCAGCAGCAGCACGCCGTGCCTGGAGCCCAGGGCGACCTGGAGGACGGGCCGAGGGAGGTGCAGCCTCTCCGGGGTGATGCTGCAGGAGTAGCCCTTCCAGGCGTGGAGGAGGCCGCGCTCCCCACAGTCCTCCCCAGAGCTGAGAACAACCACACCATAAAAACTGGTCAAGTGGACGAGGTATATGAAGTGGATACTGTTCGTTGGAGTGTGAAGAGTTTAATTAAAAAGTCAAAAAAGCTGCCTGATTGATTTCTTGTTATGGCCTGTAAAGTAGGGCTGGGCGATATGGCCTTTTATTAATATCTTGATATTTTTAGGCCTTGTCACAATACACGATATATATAAATAAAAAGTGTAATTTCAAAATAGAAAGTGCACGTTGCATCTCTGACTCCCCGTCTGAAGAACATCTGCTAAGAACATCTTCTGGTCCTGGTTTTACCAGGTTTTACCAGGTTTTACCAGGATGAGCTGCTCTGAGCAGGAGGGCCTTTAGAGCATCTTTATATTCAGACTAATTGTAGGTGTAAGGACTGCAATCATTCATCCTCTCCTCCTTTACTTTGCATCACTTTCACTTACTTTTAGAAATAGGACGTCATCTAGTCTTGTTTGACTTTGTTTGGATGATAGTGATTGATTTCATGTGGCCACATTTCAGCAACACTAGGTGACGTTTCTCAGCTCTGGAAGAGAAAGGCTCAGCGGCGCGCGGATGCGTGTCGCGCTGAGCAGATAGTTGGAGCTGCATCAGCATGTCGTGCAAGGAAAAAACACCCCCTCCCGTCTTTACTAAACCGTCCCAGTGTGGTTTTAAAAGAGTCCGTCGCGCGTAGCAACCACGCGGATGAGCTCACGGTGCAAACAGGCCGAGTTTGGGAAAGTTAGGTGGAACTCAACGGCGGTCCCGGACAGCATCGCCGATACCAGCAGCACCTTTCTGCTGGGCGTATGATGATGCACGCACGACAGCACGTGACTGACGTATCTAACTAGGTGCGCTTGTTTTATGTCTCTGAGAAGACGAGACGAGAGAGTGAGAAAAGCCTGTAATTTAATGTGAGAAAAGCCTGTAATCTAAAAGCAAATGCGTGACAATGTATACTCGAATATTCACGATATAGTCATTTTGTACATCGCACAGAGTAGAAGCCGCGATACATCGAGTATACTCGATATATCGCCCAGCCCTACTGTAAAGATGCCATTGCAATAATCCAACCTACTGAAAATGAATGCATGAATACGTTTTTCTATGTCTTGTTTAGACAGAAAACCCTAAATTCTAGTAATGTTTTTCAGGTGGTAATAGGCAGATTTAGTGATAAACTTTAGATGGCTGTTGAAGTTCAGCCATCTTTTTCTTTTAATATTATTTGTTGTTTTGTATTGCACCAAATTCCTTGTGGTGTTAAATTACTTGGCAATAAACTTCTTTCTGATTCTGATTACAAGAGAAAGAGTGAAGGAGCTGTTTGTGTGAAGTGTGACGGGTTGCTGGTGCAGCTGAGCAGAAGTGGTCAGGCTGCCAGCAGCCCATGAGCAAATCTGTGCTGCTTTGGTGTGAACAGCAGTTGTGTTTCTCAGGAGGAGAAAGCAGAAGTGGGTCTGCAGCTTTAGGCCATGTCACATGGCGATCACATCCAGCCAGAATCCAGCCTGAAATAAAAGGGAGCAGCTGAGAGGGATAATCCTCTCCAGGAGGACCTACCTCTTCCTCTTGGTTTCCTCCATCAGGGACCTTTATGTATCCATCAGTGTTGGCTCTCAGGACCTGGATCTCCTGGATCACCTGATCTCCTGGATCCCCTGGAACACAAAAACCACAACACTGTCACATGTGACACTGTTTACAAGTCTCTCAACATCATTTACCCACCTGCAAATGAAGCCTACTGGCTAAAATATCCGTGTATCCCTCATTAACAGCCTGAAAAACCAAACAAAACGCTATAAAAACCTAAGTAAGTGTTCCATCTGTGACTTGGAGGCTCAGTCTCGTTAGCTAACGCCAGCTAATCAAAACTGAAAATAAAGCAGAATGACATCAGCACAAACCCGGACAGCCACGGCTCTTTTTTAACTGGTTAAAAGTATCTTGTTTATCAGCAGGTTGTGGTGTGAACTCCTCTAACTAGCCGCTTTAACGAGGTTAGCAGAGCTGGATGTGGAGACTGACTGAGACGCCCTCTGAAGCCTGATTTATGGTTACGCGTTAAAACGACGCAGTGTCTACGCCGTAGGTTGCGCTTTGCCGCGTACCCTACGGCGTAAGTTCTGCGTTGGTGTAACGCGGAACCATAAATTAGCCTCTGACTCCCAAGATCGTCTCTGAGCGAGAGGAGCCACTCTCGCGACAACATGGCAGGCGTGTCTTAAAGGGAACCTGCAATGTTTTTGGTTTCGTTTTTGTTTTTACGGTAATATAGTACTCGAGTTGAGGGGGGATGAGGGGGGATGGCATCCCCCCCTGAAATAAAAACGGTCCAAATCATCCCCCCTGTAAAGCTGCCATCCCCCCTTTCCAACCCTTATGTCATTTCATCAATGAATGTGGTTTTACTGCTATTTCAACATTTCATCACCAGAAAAATAGCTCCAGAAAAATGTGACAATTTTCACCTGTTTCAAGTACATTTTCACTTGAAATAAGTAGAAAAATCTGCCAGTGGGACAAGATTTTTCTTCTTATTACAAGCAAAAAAATCTTGATCCACTGGCAGATTTTTCTACTTATTTCAAGTGAAAATCTACTTGAAACAGGTGAAATTTTTTTTTTTTTTCCAGTGATGAGTCTTGTTTTAAGTGTAATGAGATTTTTTTGACTAAAAATGAGACATTTGAACTAGAAATAAGACAAATATTCTTGTTAAGATTGTGAGTTTTTGCAGTGATCCATGTTACTTATCCTGTGAAGGACAGAGTCATATTGATAAGTTCAGAAAAGTGTTTTTTATTGTTGTGTTTTGATGTATTTGATGTAAGCCCAGTGGATATTTAAAGCTTACAGAAGGCTGCATTTAACTGCTGCTATGTCATTCCTGCAGTATTTCTGCAGGTGTTTTGGTCAGTGCTATTATTTGTAATATATTATATTATTTGTAATCAGCACAAATTATTTGCCCCCATATGATAAAATCCACCATCCCCCCTGATTATTTTTTACAACTCCAGTACTGAATATATATATATATATATATATATATATATATATATATATATATATATATATATATATATAAATAGCCCAGCCACACATGTGCAGCTCTGGTTCACTCAGTGACTGTAGGAGAGAGACAGCAGTTTATACTTCAGTAAACAATAAAAAGGATGAGTATGAATACAAAAAACCTGACTTGACTCAACTGCGACTATGTTTTTTTGGAATATATATGACTGTAGGTGATGTTGTAAATGTTCAATTGTTATTTTATTGTGATACGTGCACTCACCACAATGACAGAGGGAAATAATGAATATGAGGGAGCGTTTGGTGTTACTGAGTATGCATGTGCTGCCTGTCCTCAGTGATGGGCCTTCGTCACATTGAGACTCAGAGGAAATTTGTTTTTCCATCATCTTTAACAACCTAGACATTAACAAAAACCTACATGTTGTTACTACAGCGCTCTCTACTGGCCAACTGTGTTAGGCACTTTTTTTGCTAACAAAGAAAAGTGGCATCAATTAATTGAATATATATATATATATATATATATATATATATATATATATATATATATATATATATATATATATATATATATATATATTGATTAGTCTTATATCTGTATAGGTATGTGTTATGTATATTTATATGTTCATCTTAATTTCATCATTGTAAAGAAGCACAAAGTAACAAAAAGCTGGTGGGTTTTTTCCAACTCAAATGCTTTTTAACCTATATTAGGTCACTGTACATGTCAATATTTGGCAAAACGTTGTTAAAATGGCCCAATAAGTTTAAGAAATATATAAAGCTCTGTCTTTCTAAAACATTCTGAGCTCAGAAAGTATAATAATTGTATTTAATCACATATTTTTAGTTGATGCAATATGTCAAGTTCTTGTCAGTCTCATCTACTACTGCACAAGCATTAAAATAAAGTAAACTGATGTTAACATTTAAAAAAAAAAATTCTATATCAGGTAGGTCTGTGGAATAAAGGTGGTTTTTACAACTAGAAACATTCAACACAGATGAGAAAATCTCTAATCCGGTCTCTAATTTACCTGCTGACAGTAATCCTTGAGCCTCATCTAAACTATGGGGATTGCATTATAACAAGCTGCAGCAACTAAGCAGCAGAGCAAAGTTGATTGAATTTTTGCCAAACAAACGTGAAAACTGACGGTAGAAGTCGGCATTCAAAATGTGTGTTATTGTCTCGATTATGTGTGATTGTTACAAATGCAAACATTATTTAAGCAACTGATTCACCTTGAAATATGTAGTTTATGTTGCTGTAAAAAGGTTACAGGCCTATTTAATTGAGACTTTTTAAGTATTTTTGCCAGAATAAATCAAAATGATTGTACTGAGGTAAACCTAAGTGACAAATATGAGACTTAAGTGGTTTTCCGTACCGTTCTGACCTGCTCTGGTCTCCGGCTTTACTCGGTGTTGCAACTCTGGAGAACTTGGAGGACAGTTGGAGAATTTACTTTACCACAAATGAAAACAGACAGCGATGCAACTCTAAGTCCTCTAAATATAGCGATGGCAGTGCTGCACATGCATCCTCTCAGTGGTCAGTCAGTTCAAACTTAAGATTTAAGGTCTTCCAGCTCATTTTCACCCGCTGAGAGAGGCCACATTAATTTCGGCCCTTTAATCTGCTGAGTCCAGCAGACTGTGGGCCGGACTGCAAACTCCAGACACCACTTCATACCAGAGGGACTCACACACCACCTGATGAAGCTGGAGACTACTGACCTTCATGGGTGTGTGTGTGTGTGTGTGTGTGTGTGTGTGTGTGACGAGTTTCCTTTGTGACGCTTTTCATTCAGAGGAAACATGAGTTCTGCTTGATCTTATATCCCTGCAGCACACAGATGAATGAGGAGACTTAATTTTTGTATTTATGTCGGTTTTTTGCAATTGTCTCCAACTGTAAGTGAAGATTTAGAGTTGACCACCACTGGACTATTTTTTTATTCTCTTTTTGCTGTGAGAAAGTCAGACAGAGTAAATTTCAAAAATAAAAACAACGTATTAGCTGAGATTATTGTGCTGCATAGACGTACAGTAAAGAAAGTACAGCATAAGATGCAAGAAAATAAAAGTAAGTTAGATGGAAAAGACATATACAGTTGCAGGAAAC
Source organism: Cololabis saira (assembly GCF_033807715.1). NCBI lineage: Eukaryota > Metazoa > Chordata > Actinopteri > Beloniformes > Belonidae > Cololabis > Cololabis saira. The sequence continues at coordinate 3,596,509 of NC_084610.1, read as the reverse complement.
TCTTTTCATTGATGACGTGAAACTTTCCAAATATTGAACTAGCTTTTGTCACTGCTAGCCATCTTTAGAAATGCTAATTCCCAACATAAATTATACTTTCCACTAAGCTTGGAAATACATTTTGGAATTGAAAACACATCACATTGTATTGTTAATTCTGCCTGGCTTATTTTATTCACATTAAATTAGACATGATTCATCTATCCATCAGCAGATGTGCTAAGCTGTATGTGTTAATGCTACATGCAGAGTTGTTTTGAACTAGTTCTGTTTACTTTGGCAGGCAGTGCCAAGTGTTTGTCAAGGTCAATGTTCTGACCTCGCTGCTGGATCCTGGTCAGTCTGGGTGTGAAGTCTTTCTGAGTTCTGAGTACATCAGAACATCATCTGGGACAGATGTGGACCTCATCTGTCTTAGCACTTATGTCTCAGTTATGACACAGAGGGCTGAGGGCTTTGTGAGCCAGATGTGGGCCAGGTGTGAGCCGGATGTGAGCCGGATGTGAGCCAGATGTGAGCCGGATGTGGGCCAGGTGTGAGCCAGATGTGGGCCACATGTGGGCCAGATGTGAGTCGGATGTGAGCCAGATGTGGACCAGATGTGGGCCAGATGTGGGCCAGATGTGAGCCAGATGTGAGCCAGATGTGAGCCAGATGTGGGCCAGATGTGAGTCGGATGTGAGCCAAATGTGAGCCAGATGTGGACCAGATGTGAGCCAGATGTGGGCCAGATGTGAGCCAGATGTGGGCCAGATGTGAGCCAGATGTGGGCCACATGTGGGCCAGATGTGAGCCAGATGTGGACCAGATGTGAGCCAGATGTGGACCAGATGTGAGCCAGATGTGGGCCAGATGTGAGCCAGATGTGAGCCAGATGTGAGCCAGATGTGAGCCAGGTGTGAGCCAGATGTGGGCCAGATCTGGGTCAGATGTGAGCCAGATGTGAGCCACATGTGGGCCAGAGTTCATGAGCGAGGCCAAAGCTAGATTTTGGTGAGTACTGTATGAGCCAGATTTGATTTCTGACATTGATATCAAAAAGACCGGGCCAGGCATGAGCCACGACTGGCACAGTGACCCAACAAAATTGGAGTAACTGAACTGTGTATGTTGGATATTTGCTGCATTTAGGCCGCCAGATCTTGAGTGTAAGTCAAATATGAGTCATGGAAAACTCATATGGTCCACACCTTTTGCCATTTTGGATTTAAGGTACCATTTTCTCATCCCTTTCTGAGTTTCAGGAGGTGTTGCAGTTAAAATTTTGTAGGCCTACTAGGAACTTGGAAATTACAACTTAGCAACTAGGAAAGTGGGAATTCTGAGTAGAAATGTGCCACACCTTGAAAATGTATTTTGAAATATCGTAGCTGAGATTGTAATGAGGCAGCATGGTGGCTTGGTGGTTAACACTGTTTGGCTCATCATCATATATTAAAGAGCTCATAGTTCAATATTTTGGTTGAATTTAAATTTCAAAACTTAAATTTCAAAAATTTGAATTTGAATTTAAATCTGCTACATCCTACAGGGGTTTCATCCTGTTAAAGGGAAGTTTTTCCTTTCAATAGTCGCCAGGAGCTTGTTCAGGACGGGGGATTGGATCCAAGAAAAGTTTTGATCCAAGAAAAGTTCATTATTGTTATTTTATTGACTTTGTATTAATTGGACTACTTTATGAGCTGAACTGTATTGCTGAAGTGCTTCAAGAGGACATTTGTCATTGTGTGACGTCTATAGATAAACCTGAATTGAATTGAAAGGGTTCAAACACGGCACTAATAAAGTAAATGCTCCTCTCATTCTTTTGTTTATAACACTTCTGACTTCTTTTATGGACGTTAAATATGATATGAACATAATACTATCAGTGGGACTGTTGTAATGGTACATACATTGCCCTTTTGATTTTTTATCATAAACAATGATTTGTAAAGGTTTACTAAAAGTTATAGCTGGGTTATGTTGGAATTTTCAAGTTAGTTTTGACGTAAAAACCACTATATAATATGTTTATCTACATATACATATTTATACACACTTGGATTTTCTGTGTAATGGGGTTGTGAATTATTTCATTTAAATGTAAGTCATTATTTTTTTTATTGAAAGTTTGCAATATACAAACAATGTACAACAAGCAGACATTACAGTTCACAACCTGTGCAACATCAGCAGCACAGAGCACAGTCATGCATCATCAACAACAAGAAAATTTGAAAAAATAAATAAATAAAGAAAATTAAATAAATAAAAAGAAAATAAATAAGTAATAAATAAATACATAAAAGAAACAAAACCTTGGTGTGACAGACTTTATAATATTTCGCATTAAAATGAAAATTATATTTGTGACTGCTTAATGATTGAAAATCTCAGAATGGATATCCATCATTGATATACATTTCATATTTGTAATTAATTTAAGAGACTTGAGATAATAATCAACTTCAATCAAAAACAATTTAAATAATGGAGAAGAGTTTTGGAATTTACATTTATGGATGTGAAATTTTCCTAATAAAATATAAAGATTGGCAATAGTGCATAACTTCTATTCTTTGAAATCAAAATAAGTGATAATGTTCAATGTTGATCTTATGTGTTGTTTTACATAGTACATAGCTCTCAAGTTCTTTCCAAAATATGCTGCTATAAGAGCAACCATAAAACAAGTGGGTTATACTTTCAGGTTCAGTTTTGCAGAAGGTACGTTATCGATGTCAAGGAATTTTGAGATATATGTGTTTGATGGGTATATGTTATGTATTATTTTTAAATGTAGTTCTCTGATTTTGTTTGTAACACATACTTTGAAAGGAACAAGCCACGCCTTGTGCCAATTAATATCCATGAAAAAGGCATTAAAAAAAATCCCTTGTGGTTTTATTTTCCTCGCATTGTAAAAACATTCTCTGATATGTTAATTAGTACACTTTTTATGGATATAAAGAGTGTAAATGTTATTAATGTAATTATTTTACCTGTTGACGGATGGTTGTGATGTGAACAGGATACAACAGGTGTTTCTGGGGGCGGGAAGTCGACGGCTCGGCGATGACGACAGAAGGCTGAATTATGGTTCCGCGTTACAACAACGCAGAGCCTACGCCGTACGGTGCGCTTCGCCGCGTACCCTACGCCGCGGAACCATAAATCAGGCTAGAGACGCTCCTCAAGAGGAGGAGGAGGAGGAGGAGGAAGAGGAAAAGGAGGAGGAGGATGCTGAGACTCCGAACCGTCCTGGGAGACCAGGACCTGACTCTTTGGACCCGGGAAGTGGACAACAACAGCCGGACACTTGCGGGACGCCAGAAGTTTGGGATGTCGCTGCAGAGGGAGCTGAGCCCGCTGTACCTGTGCTGCTGCTGCTGGATCCTGCTGGGTAATTACCGCAGCTGCGCTGCTGCAATTAACACAATTGGCGGGGTTTCTTCATTAAGTTGCACGGATAAATAAGCGCTGATAAAATAGTGCCCGTAAGCCTTTGAAGTCCTGCTCCAAGTCTTTTAAATATCAAGTTATACTCAACTAATCCATATTACAGGAGCGTCGTCATTTTTTTAATTTTTTTATTAAGTTTATTTGTGTCGGGGACAATGTACAAAATTACATTTGTCTCAGAGATGAGAAAAGATGCTTTGTACCGTCATCTATTTTACTCCCGTGGTTTAACTAGACTGGTAGTCAAGACCAGTACTGGAGTTGTAAAAAGAATCAGGGGGGATGGTGGATTTGATCATTTGGGGACAGATAATTTGTGCTGATTACAAATAATATAATATATCCTCCTGAGACCCGGCCCATTCATTTATGTCCGTTATAATTGACATTTTGTTCACCTTTATCTTCCTTAAGTATTTTGAGTTACCCCATCAAGCCCTAAAGTGCTTTGTAGAGGACATCCTGGGCTTTCCAGTGATGTGTCATGTGATGGGTTTGCATGCTGGGAACTTTACTTTTTTTCTCTATGAAGATGGCTGCCAGACCAACAACCACATTTTATGGAAAGAGGAGAGGTAAGTCAAATATTTTATATCTATTGCTATTTTTACCATGATAATTATATATATTCTTGTTCATTAACTTGTCAGTAACAATATTTTTACTTCTGAAAACAGTTTCATGAGTTCTGTTTTGATATAACGGTCATTTAATGAATGTCAACTGTAGTGGACACCAGGACCATTTTAATGTATTTAATGACTGCACATTGTTGTAAGAGAAAGAACTGAAGCAGAGAGGATTCTATACCGGATAATAGAGGGAGATTCAGATTTGGAGCTTTCAGATGAGGAAAAGGATGAGGAGGATGAGTATCAGCCTGTGATAGGGGAAGATGATGATGAAGAAGGAGAGGAAGAAGATCCAGGAGAATCTGATGAGACAGAGTCAGAGGCAGAGAAGGAGCAGGAAAGTCGTCGTGCTCTGTGGGCCAGGACTAACTTGTATGTTTGATTTAGTTTCAGGCTAATGTATTTCATTTTATTATCATGTTAGGTTATAGTAGTATTTGTACTATGCGTAAATGCTGTTAAAATATATGCAAGTTACCTAAAAATATGCTTGTAAGGTTGGTCAATAGGGAGTCATATCGCATCCATGACACTGAAATTACTGCATTAATCCAAAAATGAACTGTTATTCCTTTTAATAACTTGAATTTATTTGTGTATATTTTTAAATCCATCATAACAGATTCGCCAAATGGCTTGGTATTGGATTTTGAGGTCTATCAGGGCAAGAACACATTCAGGGGCCAAAGATTGGGAGTTGGAGCTGCAGCGGTCTTGCGAATGGTCGAGTCAGTTCCTACAGGAACTTATGTGTTCTTTGATCGATATTTCACAACAATCGATCTCATGGACGCTTTGCTCTCAAAGGGTCTTCCAGCAACTGGAACTATTATGAAGAACAGGGTTCCAAAGCAATGCCAGCTACCCGGAGATAAGCAGCTGAGAAAAGAAAGGAGAGGGGCTTCAGTGATGTTGGTCCGGAGGGGGCCTGAGCCGGCAGTGACGAAATGGTTTGATAATAAACCAGTTCTGATGGCCTCCACTGTCTATGGCAGTGTTTCTCAATCCTGGTCCTCGTGGGTCCCTGTCCTGCATGTTCTAAATGTTTCCCTGCACCAACACACCTGATTCTAATTAAAGGTCGTCATCAGCTTGTCACCAAGGTCTGCACAGCTCTGTTGATGACAGGTACTTTTATCACGGTGTGCTGAAGCAGGGTAACATCTAAAACATGCAGGACAGGGGCCCACGAGGACCGGAGTTGAGAACCACTGGTCTATGGGAAAGATCCAGAAGATATCTGTAGCAGATGGTCCAAGAAGGACAAAGGTCATGTCCAGGTGAGACGGCCAGCAGTAATAAGGGAATATAATGACAACATGGGTGGCGTAGACCTCTGTGACCGAATGCTGAGCTTCTACCGCATGTCAACCAGGACCAAGAAGTGGACGTCGCGTGTGATGACGCATTTCTTTGATGTTGCCATCACAAACGCTTGGATCCAATACAAGTCTGACAGTAAAGCGCTGAATCGACCAACTAAGAACACACAGCAGTACCTGGACTTCAAATTGCACCTGGCTGAAGAGCTGCTGGATAGTCCTTCACAGCAGTGAAGACAGTGAGGAAGCTTATCAGCCACCAACCAAAACAAGGATCCCACAACCAGAGCCATCTGTACGCAGACTAAGAGCCAGGCACATGCCAGAGATGATGGATATCAAACATGCAGAAAGATGCAGGAACAACGGCTGCAATGGCAAGACATACATCAGGTGCACCAAATGCAAGATGTTCCTCTGCATAACAAAAAAGAAAACATGCTTCATGGATTATCACAGCTAAAATATCCAAAGGAAGAAGAAAAGCAGAACTACTTATGTTCTATGTCTTATAGTTCACGGTTGAACTGAATATGTGTTTTTTGTTCTTGCAAGCAACATGTAACAGAAGAGTGAGACAGAATTGTATTTTGTTGTATTTTGTTCAAATTGAATGTGTTCCTGGGTGAATATCACTCTAAAGATGCTCCTTTTTTCTCGTTTTCTAAATTCTGTACTATTTTTACACGGAAATCGTCCTGTTGTCCTCTACAGTGGACATGCTGTGAAATTAAAATAAAAAATATATTTAAAGAAATTAAAATTGTAAGGTGTTTTTTTAGGCCCAAATAGATAGGAAATCACACAAAAACAGAAATTGTAAGACACTTTTTTTCTTTGGTTCTCAGGAGGATATTACAGATAATAGCAGTGACCAAAACAGCTGCAGAAATACTGCAGGAATGACATAGCAGCAGTTAAATGCAGCCTTCTGTAAGCTTTAAATATCCACTGGGCTTACATCAAATACATCAAAACACTACAATAAAAAACACTTTTCTGAACTTATCAATATGACTCTGTCCTTCACAGGATAAGTAAAATGGATCACTGCAAAAACTCACAATCTTAACAAGAATATTTGTCTTATTTCTAGTTAAAATGTCTAATTTTAGTAAAAAAATATTATTACACTTAAAACAAGACTCATCACTGGAAAAAACAACAATTTTCACCTGTTTCAAGTAGATTTTCACTTGAAATAAGTAGAAAAATCTGCTGGTGGAACAAGATTTTTTTGCTTGTAATGAGAAGATAAATCTTGTCCCACTGGCAGATTTTTCTACTTATTTGAAGTGAAATGTACTTGAAACAGGTGAAAATTGTCAAATAAGTTATTTTTCTGGTGATGATTCTAAATCAGGGGTGTTGGACTCCAGTCCTCGAGGGCCGGTGTCCCTGCAGGTTTTAGATGTTTCCCTGCTTCATTGCACCATGATACAAGTGACTGTGTCATCAACAGAACTATCCAGACTTTGATGACAAGCTGGTGACGATGATTAATTAGAATCAGGTGTGTTAAAGCAGTGAAACATCTAAAACATGCAGGACACCGGCCCTTCTGGGATTCAGTTTGACACCTGTGCTCTAAATGTTGAAATAGCAGTAAAACCACATTCATTGATGAAATGACATAAGGGATGGAAAGGGGGAATGGCAGTTTTACAGGGGGGATGATTTGGACCGTTTTTATTTCAGGGGGGATGCCCCTCATCCCCCCTCAACTCCAGTACTGGTCAAGACCAACTAAACCGAGACCAAGACACTATCAAGACCAAGACTAGTTCAGCTCAAGAGGTACATATGAGCTTGTATTCAACTGCAGCACAACAACACAGAGAAGTGGATGATGATGCTGAACTCACTATAAATGTTTCCATCCATCAGCTGAGATCAGATATGTGTGGCGACTGCACTACCGCTATTTCTACACTATTGGAGGATTGACTCCAGTGCTTTCAAGGATTGACACGACTACTAACTAGTCCCAAAGTCCTCTAGCAGAATAACCAGCTCCAACACCCCCCTCCACCTCAGAAAAGGAAGGAATAGTAAATTTTACGGATTTAAATTGGACTGAATTTGTAGATGAAACCTGAATTTTAAATATTAAAGATACAGTTATCGACTTGAAATTGCATTATTTACCATTATAATAGCCAAATTACACTGAATATCAGCATCACTGAAATGGGCCGGATGCTTAATCAATCACAACGATATGCAAATATTATTCATAAATTTATTCAAACAAGGCCGTTATAAACACAAAACTGTAATTAAATACAGACACACATGCAGATGCACCAAAACATTAAAACAAATGCAAAACACAAATAGTTTGTGATACAAGATTCTGTCACCTTGGTGTGCAACGGCATCTCAGTTATCCGAGTCCGAGACCGAGACAAGACCAAGACCACAAAAAAGTGGTCTAGAAACTGGTCTTGAGACCAAGGCCGGTCTCGAGACCTACAAGTCTAGGTTTAACACAAAATAAAAGCAAATTTAACAGTAAATTGCTAATTTCTATTAAAAAGAATATTCTTTCTATTATATATGTATATGCCTATAGTTGGCTCTTGTGATTAAACATACTGTATAGATATGCTTTTTTCAGACTTTCAGAATCTTTGTCAGTTTCTAAATATTAATTGATGACAGATATTATTACTATCAATTCATTAGAAATCTTTGAAACACAGGTGTTCAACATCCACAGAAGCATCCTGATAATCTTTGTTGCAATAGCTGGTTGCAGGGTTGAAGCCACTGAGGAAGTTAGGAAAGCTGCAGTTCATCCACCTCACCACCAGGAGCTGCTATTCTCTGGCCTTTATGTTAAAATGTCCAACTTTACAGCAAAGTTTAACACATTTACAGCCTGGATCATACAGTAAGAGTTTTTCTGTCTGTAGTTAAATTTCACATCCGTGAAAATTGTACCAGGATAATTGTTGACTCTGTGTTTTTGTACCACCAGAAACAAACATGTCCTATCTGGTACCAAAAAAATGATTCTGGTCTCCAAAGCTATATTTCACATCTGTGATAACTATACTGAGATTGAATTTTTTTTTTAATGTATTTTTACTTAGGTAAAATTATTTAAAACTTAACATTTTTGCCCAAGGATTCAAATTGTATTCTTTTTTTTTGAGTCTTTGGAGTTAAGCTGCTACCTATCCATCGCTTTAGCACTTTTACTGAGCTTGAAGCGTGTATTTGTGCCGTGCATAGATTTATAACAGAGCATAATAACTCTTGTTTTAAAGATAGTGTTGCTTAATGTGCTATAAATAGTTTCTGGAGCTCCCCAGCACTGGCTCTTGCCTGGAATGGACTCCAGAGAAGGGAGTCGGCAGCTCCTACAGTCCTTATTTCAGATATTATTTCTCTAATGGTTTCTCACATTGCAGACCAGAGACGACCACAACCACAGTCTCTGCAGCAGCAGGTGATACATTTACATAAACAGGAGTCATAATAGTTATGCTTCCACCTGCAATGTCTGCTGTTTAAGAACCAAAGATGATTAACCACATCTAATTTTATCAGGTATTTAACTTTTCCAGATAATAAAGTCACTTAATAGTTTGAAAAGCCAACACTAGCTCCCGCGGAGCTAGGGGCAAACATTACAAACAACTATTTGTAGCAAAAGGGAGTTAAACGTAAACTCAGATTAACCCCATCATATGAATCATCTGAATGCAAAACACCGGATCCTGCAGTGTGGGAGTGAGGGGGGCAGGGTAACGGCCCCTTTTGGGCGGGGGAGAAGGTTCGTCCCTCAAGACTCCTCTCCCTGGCCCTGCCCCTTCTCAACCTTTCCCCGACCCTGCACCCCAACCTGGGACTTGATAATTGGGCCGGAGCTTCGGGAGCTGCGTGCTGGCCTGCGGTCCCCACCCCCGGTCATCCCGTTGCTGCTTCCACCTGCCTGCTGTGCTGCTGCCGTCCCTGACCCACCAGTCTGGCCCTCGGCAGGAGGGTCCCCCCTTATGATCCAGGTCCTGCTCAAGGTTTCTTCCCTCCTAAAGGGGAGTTTTTCTTGCCACTGTTTGGCTTAAGGTTTTTCTCCCACTAGGGGAGTTTTTACCTGCCATTGTTTATGTAATAACTGCTCGGGGGTTTATGTTCATGTTCTGGGTCTCTGGAAAGCGTCTAGAGACAACTTTTGTTGTATTAGACGCTATATAAATAAAATTGAATTGAATATGACTTGTTTCACTGTCATAAGTTATTTAAGAAACAAAAATAAAGATCATCATGTGAGCATTACTAAGTACCCCCTCACCGTTTCCATAGGATTTAAAAAGAGAAGTTTATCATGAGTTCAGGTGAACTGATCAACAGCACGTCTGCATTCGTCTACAAAAGCCGATGTTTTGGCAGTTTGCATGCCTGGAGCATTCAGGTGTGTTAACATGATGCCAAGAGGGAAAGACAAACGATGTTCTTAGAGAAGATGGGACTCAAAGAGGGCGGACTATGCGTCATCAACACTTTGCAATGTTTTTTAAACTAAACAGTCATTGTATTCTGTTTTAACTTACCCCAAACAACCCCAAATTTAAATAAAATGCCATCATTAAATATTTGTATTTTTAATTTAAAATCACGCAGTGTTGAGCTGCTGTTTACTGAAAAAAGCAGCAGCTTAAATACATAATTTGATGTATTTAGTGTGTTATTCTGCAGAGAAGCTTTTACACAGCCGAATGAAAATTATTGTTTCACAAGAATAAATTGTTGCGTTTATAAAACCTGCTGAATCCTGGTACACAAAGTGCAATGTAATCCCTCAATTTATGTGTTTTCCTTCAACTGGCAGAGCCTTACTGAAACATAATTTAGTCGGTTATAAATAGTCATTATAATCACAAACACTGGCATGAAAGCCACATTTGCACAGTTTCTGCTCTCGGCTCACATTTCCTTGCGCTGGCTAATCCTAAATTACTGGCTGGTGATGCCAGATTGCTCAGCGGTTTTCAAAGCTCCGGGACGAGATGGCGTGAGAACAGGAGGGTATTCCACCACACGCTGGCTCCACCAGGATTCATTTATCCTGCAGAATGAATCAAATTACGTCTGCTCATAGATCAGATAGAGAATGTGAAGGGTTGGTTAAAAACATGAAATGATGCATTCTGAGTGGGAGAACTGCACAAACACCTGGCTAGAGATCAGTAAAGGTTTTAAAATTATTGATTTTCCATAGCTCGGGGTGCTCAGGGCAGGGAGCTATGTCATTACGTCACTCTAAACGTCAGTTACGTCGCTGCATTTGCATTGGGGCGAAAATTGAAAATTGAAGCAACATCAATGTATTTGTTCTAAAACTGACTTGGTCCACGTCGCACCTCCGTGGACACATCTCTCTTTCTTTTGCCGTTGCTCTGAACCTGGGGAAACCCAAACACAGCTGTTGCTGATTAGGGAAGAAAAACAGTTTTCGACTGAGCCTAGTTTGTGACTAGTTTGTGATTATGTGTTTTGGATGTGAGCAATTCAGTTGTTTTCGTTAAGTATTATGAGTTAACGTTAAGAAAAATACATCTACAAAGTAGGGATGGGCGGTATGGACTAAAAAATGTATCATTGACGTGAATTTTTTTCAGCGTTGGGGACAGAGATGTGTTTTTGAGAGATTAACAAAGTGAATTTGTGCAGGGTGCAGTGTGGGCCGCATGGTTTCTACATGATGGCTACGTCTCAAGAAAAGAAGAAAAATGCTTAACCTGCAGCTGGGTTGACGCTAGAAATGGGCGATATTTTACCGTTCATGATTTACCGTCAAAAAAATTCCCTGCGGTAAGAATTTGTCATCTCGCGGTAAAAACAATAAATTCCCGTTGATGAAGTTTTGTGTAAAGCTGATTTATGGTTCTGTGTTAAATCCACGCACAACGTGAAGGAAGGAAGGAAGGAAGGAAGGAAGGAAGGAAGGAAGGAAGGAAGGAAGGAAGGAAGGAAGGAAGGAAGGAAGGAAGGAAGGAAGGAAGGAAGGAAGGAAGGAAGGAAGGAAGGAAGGAAGGAAGGAAGGAAGGAAGGAAGGAAGGAAGGAAGGAAGGAAGGAAGGAAGGAAGGAAGGAAGGAAGGAAGGAAGGAAGGAAGGAAGGAAGGAAGGAAGGAAGGAAGGAAGGAAGGAAGGGAGGGAGGGAGGGAGGGAGGGAGGGAGGGAGGGAGGGAGGGAGGGAGGGAGGGAGGGAGGGAGGGAGGGAGGGAGGGAGGGAGGGAGGGAGGGAGGGAGGAAGGAAGGAAGGAAGGAAGGAAGGAAGGAAGGAAGGAAGGAAGGAAGGAAGGAAGGAAGGAAGGAAGGAAGGAAGGAAGGAGGAAATGAGCAAGAAAGAAAGAAAGAAAGAAAGAAAGGATTGTTGATGAGGTTTTTTGTGTAACAAACATGGAGGATCTGAGTCATTCCAGTTTTGCAGTACAGGTGTAACTCATTTAATTGGTTTTCATTAATTCAATTTAATTGGTGTAGTTTAGTATCTTTTAGAGCAGTGTTTTGGGGGCTCCAAAGACTGAATGTGGTGATAGATTTATACTTACAAAGGTGGAGTTGAATTGATATTTTTTTTATCGTCGTTTTTATCGTTATCGGGATATATGCCTTAAATTATCGTGATAAAGTTTTTAGTCCATACCGCCCATCCCTAGTTGACGCGCAAATATCAGAATGGGTCAAATACTGAATGGAGTCTGAATGTGTTTTACATGGACGGACGTGTGTCTCTTTACTCCTCGGGCAGCGCCGGCTGAAGATCTGACCCGAGCTCACACCGAGGACGCTCTCTTCAGGACTCTGTTTAGAGGCTACAGCAAGTGGACTCGTCCAGCGCAGAACGCCACAGATGTGGTCATCGTCAAGTTCGGCCTCTCCATCGCACAGCTGATAGACGTGGTGGGATCACACACACAAGCCAATCCAGACATCATAAACAGAAATATATTGCAGATTTATGGTGAATTTTGTTTCCAAAACAGGATGAGAAGAATCAGATGATGACGACCAACGTGTGGCTGAAGCAGGTGGGTGAGATGTGAAGGCTAGCTGGTTTTAATGCTGTTTGGTGCCCAGAGAAGAGATGTGTTTGAGTGTTTGCAGAGTTAAATGCGATGCTTTACATCTGACTCAAAAATGTTGACAGGAATGGACGGATTACAAACTGCAGTGGAGTCCGGCGGACTTTGACAACGTAACGTCAATCAGAGTTCCCTCTCAGCTCATCTGGGTGCCGGACATCGTGCTGTACAACAAGTGAGAACTTACTTCCATTGAGTTACAAATGAAGTTTTAGCAGAACAGGATGAAAGTTCACAGAACCGCATCTACACAAACCCCTGATAGACGGATGAGACCAAAGTGAAGTGGTGTTGTTTTTTTACATAAAAGCAGCACAAGGTAACTTTCAGCTTTTGTTGAGTTTGGCGGCTCCTTTGGACAAAAGCGGTAGTGCTTTAGCAGAAAGAACACTACATTTCCCATGAGCACCAGCAAAGATACTCTATACAGAAGATAGCGCATTACCGTTACTGCCAATGGTATGGAATGGTATACACTTCCTGTCTCCTAAGTGGGCGTGGTCACCCCTCTCCCCACATCGTTTTGGAACATACAACACTAGATACAGTACAACTTTCTTCCAAAAAGACTTAAATAATAAAAATAACAGTATTATTAAGCAAAGAAGCAAGTTTTATTTTAGTTTTAAACTTAATTTTATCCGATGGGAAAACGATGAGAGCCAAATCTGGCGAGAGTGTGTTGCTCAGACAGAGATAGGTCTCAAACAAAGTTCATTTTCTCCTAATCTGTCGGTCTGAAAATTGCCAGTTTGGTGTCAGAATGTTCAGAAGGTTTGTGGCTTTTGAAAAATGTTACCCATATTTACTTAGGTTACGATGGGGCGAAGGAATTGGTAATAATCTGTGCTCACGTTCACTTTTCCCATAGGACTCAATAGACTCAGGACCTACTTCCTGTCTCCTAAAGGGGGCGTGGCATAACAATTCTGTCTCTCTTGTCGGACATCCCTCCTCATCTTTCAGCTCACGCCAGCGAGTGAACGCCGGGCCAATGTTTATTCTTGTCCGGGCAATTTTTTTATTTATTTTTTTTGTCCGGGCATTTAGCTTGTTACTCTCCCACTTTCTTTTTTTTGCCTCCTCCGATAAAACTTATTTTCTTGGGTTTTTCCGCTGCTTTGGCCATGATACCAGCTTCTGCTGAGCTCTGCGCTCCACGCCCCGCCCAGCTTTGGTCTGGACTACGAATCGGGAAGGAGGGGGAAGTGACGTATGCCGTAAAGCAGTCAAAGCCGTAAAAATGTGTAGTTTTTTAGTGTGGCAGGGTTCCTACCATGCTCCTCATAGTTACATAGTACCAGTGAAGGAGACACAGACCCCCCAGACCATGACAGAGGTTCATTAAACCTGTTGGAAGTTGATGTACCATCACAATGATGATGATGAAATATTAGATTAAGCTGGAAAAGTTACATAGTGCTGCTTTAAAGTCCCAAACCAGTTGTCTGACAACTAAAGCTTGTTAAAAATCAGGTCTTGCAACAGGACAACAATCACCTCCAGGTTTTGGGAGGAGCTGGTCAAAGTCCAGGCCTCAACCCAGTTCAGGTCATCTGTGAAGGACCTTAAATAAGGTGAGCATCAGTAAAAATGAAGCAAACATTAAAAAAAAAGGATCAAGATGCCTCCACAAAAATGTAAGACTGATAAAGATATCAAGGAAAAAGCTGCTTCACTTTACAACATAGCTGCTTATACGTTGATACAAAGACTTCAACCAATTGTGATCCTGTTTCTCTTTCTTTATTATTACATCTACTAAGTACTTCTGCATTTTTTCACCTATTTCAACTATTCAAATATTTAAATATTAACTCTTTCAGGACCTTTATGCATTGACATTTGGTCTATCAAATCCTTGTACGTTTTAAGATATTCCAGGATTAGGCCCAGACAAATATAATGGAATCTTCAAATCCTTGAAAAACGTCCACCACTTTGAGACCTTACTGCTTCAGCATACTTTCAGCTAGAGACACCATTCAAACTTTAAGCTATTCACAAGACGTTCAACTCTTACCAAATGATTCAGCTTTTTAAAATCATTTGTAGTTTTTGAAATGTAACCCTTTAAAGTTAAGGCAAATTCTTCACTCCAGCCGATGACTAGAAAGATTTAACTTCTCTGTTCTATAAATAGAGCTGGCAGTGCAGTTCCTGTGATTGACACTTGGAGCTCACATATACTTTTTAATGTACCGTAATAAATTAACTTGGGGATACTTCTAATAACAGACTTGCAACCTAATCCTCCTCACTTCAAATGATATTTTCCTTTCAAGCAAATCTTCTTCAGTTCAGCTCATCTTTCTGGCTTCAACTGATCTAACTTCTTTGATTTCATCTTGTTCTCATCAGCTCTTCTTGCTATCTTAGGCCCATCTTCTTCTCTTTGGCAAATATTCCTCTTTTAAGTGCCTCATCCTGTCTTCAACTCATCTCTTCTTCCATAATCCCAACAGTTTTCAAATGTTTGAGCTACGTTTTACCATTCTTTTTCACATTTCACTTGATTTCAGCAATTTCTTCTTTCTACATTTCTGCTTGTATTTCTCATCTTTTTACTTTTGTCAGTTTACCTGACTTCCTTCAAGAGTATTTTCTGTCTACGATCCCTTCCTCTTCTTACTCATCTTTGCTCCATTGTACTTTATCATCTCCTCCCCTTCATTCCCACTTCTGCGTCTTTCTCTTCATTTTTATTAGGATGAATTTCAAGTTATTTAGCAATTAAAAATTGTTCTCACCCTCTTCATACATTTCAACACTACTTCAGCTTTCAATGCTTCCATTTATGGATTTCAGTCACCTTCTAATTTTTCAACTCATCCTTTCTTCAGCCGATCCTCCTCATCTTATTTTCAACTGATCTTCCTGTCTTTAGCTTTTATTCTCCTCCTCAGCTGATGGTCTGTTTTAAAGTGGACTAGTTTTCTTTAGCTCATCTCCATGTTTCAGCTGCTCTTCACGTTCAGCTGATCCAACTTTTTTGATGTCATCTTCCTCTCCAACTTGTCTTCCTGTCTTAAGCCCAACTTCTTCTCCTTAGAAAATATCCATCTTTTAAGTGACTTCTCCTGTCTCCAACTCCTCTTCTTCCATCATCTCAGGTTTTCAAATATTTCAGCTATGTTTTGCCATTTTTCTTCAAATGTTCACCTGATTTTAGCCATTTTGCTTGATTTTCATTAGTTCACCTTTTTTCCAGCAATGTTTATCTCTCATTTAGCTTTCATTCAGCATCACAGCATTCAACCCTGTATTTTCACTGGAAATGCAGCCTTTTCTAGTTGCACCTCCTGTTCCTCGACTACGAATGTCTGTAGGTGGAGCAGGGAATTATCTGTAAGGATCAATTATCTGTTTGATCCGTAGCAACAGCCTCATCAGCTGAAGAGCACCTGAGGAGCGGAGGTCGCGTTGGGGGAGTGGAAGAGCTCGGCGACTCCACGGCATTTCTGGCTTTTCCTGCACATCAAGTGCTGCAAATTATCCTGCTGAAGGAATGACGAAAGAGATCTTGCATCATCCCGTAGTCGAGCTTCCACCCCCGCGGCTCCAAGAAGTATTAATTCTGAAATTTATCAGGATGGATGAGAAACTTTTGCCTCCTACAGCATGTGGATGACATGAGCTTGCATCATGAATACTGTGTCGTTAACATTCAATCGTCAATTATTAAGTGCTGCAGATGTTAATGAAGATGGCTCCGGCTTCGATGATTCACCGTCAGAGTATGAAGTTAATGAGACGCTGATTAAAAGCTCTGTTTTCATCATGTTTTCCTTCAGTTTTAGTTGATTTCTCACCTCTTCACCCCTCATGTCCCTCTTCCACCAGTGCTGATGGAGAGTTCACCGTTACCCACATGACCAAAGCCCAGCTCTTCCACACCGGCCGGGTCCGCTGGGTTCCCCCGGCCATCTACAAGTCCTCCTGCTCCATCGACGTCACCTTCTTCCCCTTCGACCACCAGAGCTGCAAGATGAAGTTCGGATCCTGGACGTACGATCGCGCCAAGATCGACCTGGAGCCCTTTGAGACCACGGTGGACCTGAAGGTGAGAACCCTCCTCTGCCTGCTTGTGATTTACACCGTAATTCCTGGTGTGTGTTTTACTCACTTATCAGGGTCTCACTGTGTGCTCTTTTGTATGGATGACAAATAAATACTCACCGTTTAATTAACACAATCAAGTTGCATTGGAGCGCCAGGTTCTGGAGGAAACATCATGTATGGGTTCGTCTTCTAAGATCAACAGAAGATTAACGTAGCTTCCTGTCCTTGTCAGAATAAAAGGCCAGAATGTTTATATATCCATAAATAAATGCAGATTAAGCTTCTTTTTTTTTTTGTTTAATCAGAATATTTTATTTGATTTATTTGATTTTTGTACATGTAAAAAAAAGAAACAACACTTCATGAGAGGTTTAAGAAAACAACAAAACAAAACAAGGAATTTCATTCTTTAAAACTTGCTATCTTGATTTACATGTGCCAAAAAAGGAGTAGGAAGAAGTGTAAACTTATTTAGTCCTACCCCCATTCACTGATCATTTAACCTGTATTTATAAATATTCACACACTGTACTCACACTACTAAATAACAGTATTATTATTATTATTATTATTATTAATATTATTATTATTATTATTATTATATACTGTAATTATACTCACACACATACTTATACATGCATACATACATACACATAGTTGAATATTTCTATATATTTGTACACATATGCCCATATAGATATTTATATAAATATACTTATTTACACTATGTATATATATATACATACACATATATAATTTGCTGCTATATTAAAACACACCAGAAGAAAAGAAATCTAAAAGTGCATCCAGCTGCATAAAAGATGATGTTTGAACATCTTCAACATTAAAGTCCTGACTAACAACCAAGTGGCAACATGTTGGCGTCCAGGTTTTATCCATTCAGGAAGTGCAAAAGAGATGGATGGATATATAGATCAATGTAAATGTAAGACCAACATAACTGATGCGCTCAGTGCACAAGCTCAACGACGTGTGCACTGATAATGTGCAAAGATAAGCAAAACAACCTCCAACAGATCAATACTTCAGTTTAACAAATGTTTTTTTCCCTGTTTTATCTTTCTTCCATTAGACCCATCTCATTCCACTCAAACTCAAGTATTTTAATAACCAACTTGACTTGGAAATGTCCATCTGAGCATGAATTTTTAACGACTAGGATTATGAATAACACCTACATCATCGTTCAAACAAGTTCACCAAGCACATTAATTAACGGCACCAAACATCCAATAATTAAACGCAAACACCAAAGTTTTTATATTCAGATCTACACCAAACACCTCATTATTAAAAGTGAAGTCAAATGCCGTTGCACCACCGGATGTGCCGTCGCACCGGGCTACCATCCGTACGGCCAGAGAAACACACACACCAGGGGAAAGTCCATAATTGAAGTCGGTGGGGCGTGAAACTCTCCGTCCCATCTTCAAGGTCCTTAGGGGTCCGGTTCTGCACGTAAATCCTTGGTTGCGATTAAAAGCTTTAAAGACTACAGTATCAATCTCTAGATGCGCTTTTGTTCATTCTCATGGTGGTGCGTCCGTTGAACAGCTCTGAGGTGGTTGGATGGAGGATCGTGAGTCCCAGGAGCAGGAGCGGCGACTAAGAGCTTCAAAATAGTCCATGTGTAAATGAGATTTAATGCCACTGATAACTTCATCCAGGAGTTCATGTAGGTTTTATTTAATCCCCATTTAAACACAACCATCAAACATTAACAATACTGATTGATTTAGCAAGTGAACTCGTACACTAGTTACTTGAACCGAAGCTGATTGAAGTCGGTGGTTTTGTACACCTGGAGTTTAACTAATAAAAAATGTTTTGGTCGATGTGTGTTAGTTTAATTTATAAAAGACACTCAAACACTTAAAATGTGTGTTTTTATATGAATCGTCTGCCTCGTGAAAGGGAGACCCCCAGAAGACAGAAAGATGGAGAGTTCTTGATCTACATGAGGTTACAAAGAGTGTTCTCAAACTATTTACACCTCCGTAAGGGGTGAAGTACGACGGAGTATTAGGGCCAAACTAAGACAAAAAAAAAAATGGAAATTACGAAAATAAAGTCGTAGAATTACCAGAATAAAGTCATGTTGTGAGAATAAAGTTGTAATATTACGAGAATAAAGTGGTAATATATAATATAATATATAAATATAACTTCACAAGATGCTCAATATTCTTCATTTTAACACAGGGAGAAGAAGCTCTTCCTGTTAGAGTTCTCATAAATTACGACTTTATTCTCATAATATTACGACTTTATTCTCGTAATATTACGACTTTATTCTCGTAATATTACGACTTTATTCTCGTAATAATACGACTTTATTCTCGTAATATTACGACTTTATTCACGTAATTTTACGACTTTATTCTCATTATATTATGACTTTATTCTCGTAATTTCAAAAGATTTTTTTGTCTTAGTTTGGCCCTAATACTCCATCGCAGTGAAGAACCCACAAGTAGCAGCTAAAAATAAAAATATTGTCCTGCACATGAAGTCAAAGAGCACTTTAACAATTGACGAGGATTCTGTGAAAATGTATTTTTGAATTAAATGCAGAGCAAGCTGTTGTGGGTACTTGGTGCTGCCCGCATGATTGTTTTCATTCTAATCCACTTGTAGGACTACTGGGAGAGCGGAGAGTGGGCAATTGTCAACGCCGTGGGCACCTACAACACCAAAAAATACGACTGCTGCCACGAGATCTACCCCGACATCACCTACTACTTCGTCATCCGGCGCCTGCCGCTGTTCTACACCATCAACCTCATCATCCCCTGCCTGCTCATCTCCTGCCTCACCGTGCTGGTCTTCTACCTGCCGTCGGACTGCGGAGAGAAGATCACGCTGTGCATCTCCGTGCTGCTGTCGCTCACCGTCTTCCTGCTGCTCATCACGGAGATCATCCCGTCCACGTCGCTGGTCATCCCGCTCATCGGCGAGTACCTGCTCTTCACCATGATCTTCGTCACGCTGTCCATCATCATCACGGTGTTTGTGCTGAACGTGCACCACCGGTCGCCGGAGACCCACAGCATGCCCCGCTGGGTCCGCAGGCTCTTCCTCTCCGCGGTGCCGCGCTGGCTGTGCATGAAGAGACCTCAACACGGACTCAGTCCTCCACGGTGAGAAAACCAGCAGGAGATTCTTCCTTTCCCTCTGACTTTCATTTGTGTAGACCAGGGGTCAGCAACCCAAAATGTTGAAAGAGCCATATTGGGCCAAAAACACAAAAAACAAATATGTCTGGAGCCGCAAAAAAAGAAAAGTCTTGTATCAGCCTTAGAATGAAGACAACACATGCTGCATGTTTCTATATTATTTATAACTGGGGGAAGATTGTTTTTTCATTATGCACTTCGAGAAAAAAGTAAAAATGTCAAGTTTAATGTTGAAGTACAATCTTGAGACAAAAGTCGAAATGTTGAGAAAAAAGTCAAAATGTCAAGAAAAAAGTCAAATGTCGAGAAAAAAGTCAAAATGTCTAGAAAGAAGTCAAAATGTCTAGAAAGAAGTCGAAATTTCGAGAAAAAAGTCGAAATGTCGAGAGAAAAGTCAAAATGTCGAGAAAGAAGTCGAAATGTCGAGAAAAAAGTCGAAATTTCGAGAAAAAAGTAGAAATGTCAAGATTAATGTTGAAGTACAATCTTGAGACAAAAGTCGAAATGTCGAGAAAAAAGTTGAAATGTTGAGAAAATAGTCAAAATGTCGAGAAAAAAGTCAAAATATTGAGAAAAAAGTCGAAATGTCGAGAAAAAAGTCGAAATATTGAGATTGAAAAGGAAAGGAAAAAGTAAGAAAAAAATAGAAAAAAAGGAAAAAAGAAGAAAAAAAGAGAAAAAACAAGAAAGAAAAGGAAAAAGAGAAAAAAAGAAAAAAAAAAGGGAAAAAAGGTCAAACATTTTTTAAAAAGCTCCAGGAGCCACTAGGGTGGCGCTAAAGAGCCGCATGCGGCTTGCCGACCCTTGGTGTAGACAAGACGAACCCAACAGGTTTAAGCGTATTTCCTGTTAATATCTGTCCATTTTTCTGCCTTTAGACCTGCAACCGATCCAAAATGAGTCGGGTCAGTAAAGCTTCAGCAGTTTGCAATGTTGCAGCGCTCGCATGTAATCGTGGCATTCAGCATATGAGACTGATGAAAGGTTTCCGTTGTTAAAATAAGTCTTGTAGTGACTATTTGTCCTCCAGGTGAATTATTAAAAAACTCAAAAGTATCAAACTATAATAAACTGAATCAAATCAAACGGCCACTGAGACACCTAGGGAGTGAATTTACGCAGGATAAACAGAGTCCATTGTCCAGGCAAAAAATAAAGTTTCTTCAGGTTTATTCCATTGGCAAACAAACAAACAAAGAACAATGGCCCTTTGCTGCCTCTCTTGTCCTGGTAAAAAACCATCTGCCCTCCCAGGTGCCTCACCTGTCTGCCAACCCCTAGAACTCACCTGGTGCTGCAGCTACCCAGTACCTTCAAAATAAAAGCATGGTTAAGAACCAAAATAAATGTAATCAATACTAAATATCGTAAACAAACTAAAGGTGTGTTCCCAAAACTAAACCACAAAAACTAAATAATAAATGATTAAAAAATTGTTAGGTTCGAACCCTAAACATTTGTAACACCGCACTTTATGGAGACAAAGAGACACAGTAAGTATCTTTTGACTTGCGCAAGGAGAGCAGCAAAAGTGACAAATACAGGACTGTCTCAGAAAATTTGAATATTGTGATAAAGTTCTTTATTTTCTGTAATGCAATTTAAAAAAAAAAAAAAAAAAAAAAAAAAATGTCATACATTCTGGATTCATTACAAATCAACTGAAATATTGCAAGCCTTTTATTATTTTAATATTGCTGATTATGGTTTACAGTTCAGATTCAGATTCAGAGAAACTTTATTCATCCCCGAGGGGCAATTCAGGACAACTAAGCAGCAATACAAGTACAGTAAATCCGCTCAGCTGCCGGCCGGTCGACCACAACGAGCAGCGACCCGAAACCGGAACAAAGCAGAGAAAGGGTGATGTTGAGGGTGGGGGGGAGGGAGGAGTGGATAAAAAAGGCATCTTCACACTGTGTATATACACAGTGAGAAAGTGCAAAAAAACACCTCAGCACAGAAAGCACATGACAAATTTACATCAACTTCACAAGACTTATAGCCAGGAAGGCGTTGAAAATAGGGAGGTGTGGTTATCAGCAAATGTATGTGTGGCGGTGAGTCCATGAACACGCTCAGAGCTGCCTCAGCCAATGGTCCTTGGTGTTATCAAACGGCTCGGTCAGTTCTGAAAACAGGTCCGCGGGTGATCTAGAGGGGGAAGGGTTATTCCGGGGCAGAGTCACCTTGTTTACAGTCCACCAGGGAGATTGTGACTACTGCGATCAGCCAAACCGCTCTGTCAAGGCCAGATTGTAGAATCAACAATTTTATTGAAAAGAACAGGCAGACTCAGTAATTTTCCGTCAGCCTTAAGTCTCTGGTTCATCAATGGCGACTCCAAACAGACAAATTTGTGATCAATTCCCGCCAAGCCGAGCTTCCAACTTCTCCATGTTCTTTTCCATCTTGCCAATGAGCTCGAAGACCGCCGCTAGCCTGCAGAAGCCTGCATCCAGCTTGCGGCCTTGCTCTCCCAGCGTTAAAGTTAGAGTGTTAGTCGCAGCGCTTATCCCTTCAGTCACGTCAGGCAGCTCGGAGAGGGCCAAAGCAGCTGTCATCGACTTACGCGTTTGTCGATAGACGAGGAATCCCCCCGCTCCAATAAGGAGAAATCCTGCTATCATAAATCCAATTATGAAGGCATCTTCCACGTCCTCGACAGACAGGATCGCCAGACACAATGGTCTCCAATGTTTAGAGGAGTCCATTGTGTATCCAGCAAAAAATGTCCCATCGGGGCAGGAGGGCTCCCTTACCCCCTGACTTCTCTTCGCAAAAATTTGGTCGATTGTGCTGAGAGACCAGTTAATCAATTCCATGATTGTAAAATTTTGGAGGAGTGAAAAGAAGAGACTCTGAAGACGAGACAGGACAAAAAGCAGTAGCAGATGGATAAGGGAGAAGAGCAGAGAAGCGGCCGCCTTCGCTGAGAGCCGGAAGAGAGTTTAAGATTAAGATTCCCAGAATATTCTTTTTTGAGATAGGATATCTGAGTTTTCTTAAGCTGTAAGCCATGATCAGCAATATTAAAATAATAAAAGGCTTGCAATATTTCAGTTGATTTGTAATGAATCCAGAATGTATGACATTTTTGTTTTTGTAATTGCATTACAGAAAATCACAATATTCAAATTTTCTGAGACAGTCCTGTAGCTCCAACAAGTCTTATTGCAAACCCGTCTTCAGATGCAAAGCTCTCCAAAAGGTAATCAATAGTTTTTTTTTTTTTTTTTTTTTTTTTTTTTTTTTTTTTTTTTTTCTTACCTTGTCTGCACACATATTATTGATTGATACCATGACGGTAGAAACCAAAAGTGTATATATGTGCATTATTACTATATGTAATATATACATATATATACGCACACATATGCGTACACATACATAAATATACACATACAAACCCAGTGTTTTTTTTTTTTTTTGGGGGGGGGGAGGGGGTGGGGGGGGGTGGTGACGACATCCACTGCCAATCCAGGAAGCAGGAACACACGGAGACACACGTCAAGCACTGGAAATCTGCAACAAAAAAAAACCACAAACAAAGCACGAAACCGGCACGGAGCCATCCAAAACACGAACAGCAATCGACCTAAATCTTGAGATCTGATCGCAGTCTGAGCTAAGCTATCGCTACCGCTACCTAAACCCAAAAACTAGAGAGCCAGCATGCAGGTGAACAAGCCAGTGTGTATGTCTATGTATATGATCATGCATGTGTGTGTGTGTGTGTGTGTGTGTGTGTGTGTGTGTATGCGTGTGACTAAATTACTATATGTGTGTGTGTGTGTGTGTGTGTGTGTGTGTGTGTGTGTGTGTGTGTGTGTGTGTGTGTGTGTGTGTGTGTGTGTGTGTGTGTGTGTGTGTGTGTGTGTGTGTGTGTGTGTAATAAACCAAACAAAGCTCCACCTGAAGTGTATCTATAGTGGGGGAGGGGGGGGAGCAACCCCGCCACCCGTGAGACCAGAGGCCGACAAGGAAGAGCCCGGAACCCAGGCCACCGGCAACCCCACAGAGGGGAGAAGTAGGAGGGAGGCAACCCACCGCCTGCGAGGCCCCCCCCCCCACCCGGCGGCGGCCGAGGGGGCCCGCGGGCGGGGCCCCCACGGCGCGGAAAGAAGCAGCCAGGGATCCCGCGGCGGCGGACCGCGACCCAGGCAATCCCCGGCCACCCGGTCCGGGCCGGACACGCGGCCAGGAGGCCCTCACCCTTCAGGCCAGCGACCCCCACCCGGAAGGGGGCCAGCCCGCCCGGAGAGACAGAGCCGCCCCGGCCGCCGACGCGGGCAGGCGCACCCGTCCCCCACGAAAGTGGCCCTCCAAGACCAGAGGGGCGCCCCGCCGTAGAGGCAGCGGGGGGGACCGGAGACGGGCCCGGAGAGAGGGAACCCCCCAACAAGGCGACACCCGCGCAGGCCCGACAACGGAGGGCCCCAGACCCAGGCATCCCATTCATTCATCCATTCACCTATCCGATACCTATACTAATAATAATATAATATACTATACATAATAATAATAATAATACTAATAATAATAATAATAATAATAACCATCTTTGTATAATATAATATTGATAAATTATTAAGTTTTTGATGTCCTGCCAATGGAGGCTCAAATCCTCCATGGCAGGACCCTTCCATACCGCATTCTCACCGACACAGACATACAATCACGCACCGTTTCCCCCTCCCCGGGGGGATCCAGCACCGCCAGAAGGCACCCCAGGCTGCACGGCGGGCCCCGCCAGGCCCGGGTAACCCGACCCACCCGTCCCAGGCCCAGGCCGGTGAGGGAACGCGGGTGATGTGGGACCCCCTCCCGCCCCTTGTGTTGAGTGCATGTGATTAATGCCATAAAAACAGGGAGGAGGGAGGGCCAAGTATCGATTGACACAGACCCCCCCCCCTCCCGAACTATGTGTCCTTGTCAAATGTATTTATTAAGTGTTGAATGTGCAGTGTCTATTTTGCTGTTAAAAACGTGAGGCGGGGAGTGCCAGGCCCCGCGGGACAGTGCCCCCCACGACCCGGACCCCCCGCCTTTCGCCTATGTGCGTATGAATCGTGTAGGGGGGGCAAGAGGGGGGGCAGAGGCCGAAGCCAGGAAGCAGGACCAGCAAAGCCGGCCCTGATAAGACACCCGCGTCCCCCCACCGGCCGTCCAGTAGACGGGGGCCGGCCCCCCGAGCCGGGCAAGGGCCCCACCGTACCTCCAAGGGCGCCCCCGGCGCCGCCGGAGCCCCCAGACGGAGGAGGAAACGGTCCAACATCCTCCCATTCATACTGACAACATAAGACATAGATACCTGGGAATGGTGCCACCCCGCCGTCGCGCCCGCCCGTGCACCCCCCGGTCAGGGGAAGCCCGCTCCCCGGACCCGGCCCCACCCCCCCCCGAGGCCACCCCGGCGGACACCCCAAGGGTCCCGGAGTCCCCACATCCGCAGGGGCACTTGGCCCCCGCCCAGCGACGGAGGACCAAGGCAGCAATGCCCCCCCAGCGCAGACAGCCACCCCCCACCCAGGCAGGGCCGGGCCCTCCGGGTGGGACCCCCACGTCCACGGCCCCGCCCCCCCCGGGAGGCCCGGAGACGCCCCAGCCACAGCCCCCCGCCCGAGCCCTCCCCAGCCACCCCCCCCCACCGCCATGAGGCAACCCCCCCCACAGGCCCCCAAGGCCCCCACCGGCTAGGGACAGGGCCCCGCGGCCCCCCCCACCGCCCCCCAGGGGCCACCAGAGGCCCGCGCCCCAGACCCCCCAAGCCGACCCCCAACCTCAAGGGCTACGAGATCACCACCCCCCCGCCCCCACTAGGTAACGAAGCCAATAAACGGGGACCACAGAGAGTGCAATTCAGCCGAATGTTGTTCAGTGGAGGCAGACATTATCTCACTACTAATATGATCTGATAAAAGATTCCTAAAATGGTTGATACATAAACTGGATTTTTGTTTCCAATTTACTAAAATGGTTTTCTTTGCGATACATAAGGCAGTGAGAACCCGGTGTGTCCAATTAGGATCTATTTGAGTGTCTCCCAGGTGACCTAATATACATACCGTGGGGCATACTGGGATTCTGTGGTTGATCCATGTGGATAAATCCTCACAAATCTCCTTCCAGAACCTCTGTACCGGTGTACAGAACCATAAAGCATGCATATAATTATCTGGGGTGTTCTCTGTGCACTGTGAACAGATATTAGAGGTGACAAAGCCCATCTGGAACATCCTTTGTCCAGTATAATGTATTCTATGAAGAACTTTGTACTGTATAAGTTGTAGGTTTGGGTTTTTAGTCATAGTAAACGTATTTAAGCATATTTGTGACCAAGAAAACTGGTCGGTATTAAGAGAGAGATCCGCCTCCCACTTAGAGATCGGGAGAGAGACTGAATCGTCCAGTTTAGACACTAACCTGTAGAGTTTTGATAACAACTTTAAAGTGCTTAGATTCAATAAATCTATTATCTTAGCGGGAAGTTGTAAATCTAATTGGCTAATTTTGTATGTTTTATTTATTATTGCCTTAAGTTGTTGATACTCTAAAAATTTATTCCTGCTAACTCCGTATTGAACAATAAGTGTATTGAAAGGTACAAACTGTCCTCCTACAATTACGTGCTGTAAGTACCGTATTCCTTGATCTCTCCATTGAACGAAGTTAACCATCTTTTTATCATTTTTCACGATGTCTGGGTTGTTCCATATGGGTGTACGGTCACATGGAAAAAGTGAAATTTTAGCTATTTTAAGAAATTCCCACCAAGCTGATAAAGTTGTGCTAATATTAATGCTTTTGAAACATTGATGACGTTTGATACTTTGACTAATAAATGGTAACTCTGAGATTTCTAGTTCATTACAAAACACTTGCTCTGAGTCCAGCCATTGACTATCTAAAGGATGATCTTTTGACCATTTTACAATATACTGTAACTTACTGGCTATGAAGTAATACTGAAAATTAGGTAATTCTAAACCTCCATATTCTTTGGATTTTTGCAATGTCTTTAAACTAATACGTGGAGTTTTATTTTTCCACAGAAATTTTGATACATATGAGTCCAACGATTTAAACCAGGAAAGAGGGGGTTTGCATGGTATCATTGAGAAAAAATAATTTACTTTTGGTAAAACCATCATTTTAATGGTGGCTATTCTACCCATGAGCGAAATGGGGAGAGAGCTCCATCTGGAAAGATCATCTTCTATTTTCTTTATAAGCTGAACATGATTTAATTTTATTAACTCTGACAGCCTAGGGGAGATGTTTATGCCTAAATATCTAATGTTCCCTAATTGTAATTGAGTATTGGTTATATTCCTAAAATTGCAGTTAACACACAGAACAGTGGATTTAGACCAATTAATAGAATAATCAGACAGAGATGAAAATCCCTCTATAAGTGCAATTGTCTGTGATAGTGAAGATCGTGAGTTCTGGAGGAAGAGGAGTACGTCATCCGCATAAAGACTAATTTTGTGCTCTAATATTTTACATTGTATACCTTTAATATTTTGATTTTGTCTAATAGCTGCTGCTAAAGGTTCAATAAATATTGCAAATAATGAGGGAGAGAGAGGGCAACCCTGTCTAGTGCCTCTTTGCAAGGTAAAACTTGTAGAGATTTGATCATTTGTCCTTACACGTGCCTTGGGAGAGCTGTATAATATTTTTATCCAGTCAATGAAAGATTCGCCAAATCCAAATTTATGCAAAGTTGCCAATAGAAACTTCCAATTTACCTTATCAAATGCTTTTTCCGCGTCTAAGGATATAATAGTAGTCTCCTGTTTATTGATACTCGAATAGTCTATAATATTTAATAATCTGCGAATATTAGTAGACGAATGTCTACCTTTAATGAAGCCTGTTTGATCCGGATGTATAATAGAAGGGGTGACTCTTTTCAGACGTTCAGTAATGGCCTTGCTAATTATTTTAAGGTCTACATTTATCAATGAAATTGGGCGGTAGCTCGATGGGAGCAAGGGATCCTTGTCCGGTTTTAATAAAAGACTAATATTAGCAGAGTTCATATTTAAGGGTAAGCTTTTATTTTCCCTAGCATTTAGAATCATTTTATAAAATGTTGGTGCTAATATACTCCAGAATTCCTTGTAAAATTCAGCTGGGAAACCATCTGGGCCCGGAGCTTTATTATTGGGCATATGTTGAAGAGCTTCATGGAGTTCTCCTATTGAGAGCGGTGAGTCTAAATTCATAACCTGTTCCTGATGTAACTTCGGCAGATTAATGTCTCCAAGAAACTCATTAATGGATTGATCAGATGGTTCAATTTGTGACGAGTATAATTTATAGTAAAAGTCTCTAAAGACTGAATTTATTAAACAGGGGTCATGTGTAACTCCCCCTGACTGGTCCTTAATGGATGTTATGGTTGTTTTTTCTTTGTTTATTTTTAATTGATTGGCTAAGTATTTTCCCGATCTGTTAGCATGTGCAAAGTTTTCCAGGCGAAGCCTTTGTACTAGAAACTGCGTTTTTGCGTCAATTATTTTATTTAATTCTATTTTAGTTTTCCTTATTCTGTTAAGGATACGTTCGTCTGCAGAGGTCTGGAAGGCCTCCTCTAGCGCCTTTATTTCACACTCTAATTCTTTTGTTTTTAAGTTGTCTTTTTTTTTCTTATTTGAAGAAAAGGAAATTATTTTGCCTCGCATTACTGCTTTTCCTGCTTCCCATAGAACGCTCGCTGATATTTCCGGCTGGTCGTTATTTTGTAAAAATATATCCCATTCTTTCTTAAAAAAATTAATAAAGTCGGGGTCTTTGAGCAATGATGTATTAAATCTCCAAACTTTGGAGGATGATACGCTCCCCCTCTTCCCCAGAGTGAAAGAAACAGGTGCGTGATCGCTAATAATGATTGGGTGAATTTGTGATTCTGAGATATCTCTCATCAGAGAGCTACTGACTAAAAAATAATCTAACCTAGAATATGAGTGATGAACGGCTGAGAAAAAAGTGTAGTTCCTAAGGGTTGGGTGTAGAGAGCGCCATGTATCGCAAAGACCCAGATCATTCATGTATTGCTTAACAATACTTGCTGACTGCCAACTCCTGTGTCCGCCTGCATTACTGAGCCTGTCCACTCCAGGGTCCAGAACCATGTTGAAGTCTCCTCCGATGATGACTGTGTTGTCTAGGTGAGCAGAAAGTGAGGTGAAAAAAGAGTGAAAAAACGAGGAGTCATCAACATTTGGACCATATACATTAGAAATACATAAATTCAAGCTTTGAATTTGCAAGACTAAAATTAAATATCTACCCTCTGAGTCAATGTGAGTGTCCTTTACGGTGAAATTTACTCTTTTATTAATGAGAATTGCTACCCCTCTTTGTCTGGAGTTGTAACAGGCGCAGAAAACATGCGGAAATTGTGCCGTGGCCAATGCATCTACCGAAGCTTTAACTAAATGAGTTTCTTGCAGTAGGACAATGTCTGCCTGCAGAGTTTGTATATGGTTAAGAAGTTTTAATCTCTTTGCCGTGTTCCCGGCTCCGTTTACGTTCCAGGTGACAAACTTTAATTTATCCATAATCCAATCATTGAAAGTAACATTATATGTAAGTGGTAATGTTGCATGAAAAGCTGTTGTATGTGTGTGTGCCATGTTATTCTAGATGTGTGAAATGTGTGTTTGTACCAATTTACCAAACCGAGAAAGAAAGTGCAGCAGAGTGGGACATAGAGGGAAAAAAGAAAAAAAAAGGGGAAAGGGAGTGAGGTGGGGGGGAGGGAGATAATTCTAAACATGATAGAAAAAGAAATAGAGAAAGTAAAAAAAAGAGAGAGAAAGGCAATCACCAGTGTGAGCCTATAACTTACCGAGACTAGCAGAGCAAGAATTATTAATACATTAATATATGCCGAGAATATTTTATGAAACTATATCTAATCTAATCACCAAGTGTTTATGTAACTATATCTAACCTAATCACCAGTTAGTAAGAAAGAAAGAGAGGAAAAGAAAGTAAATTTTGTACTCATCCTTTTTTAGAAGAGCCAGGGCGTGATGTTGGAGTCGCGGTACAGTTGTCCGTTCACGTACAGCTTGTCCACGGTGATGACAGCACGAGATCCCTCCGTCATGAACCTCCTCCGGACCGGGAAGAGGACTCGGCGACGGTCCAGGATCTCCCGGGGGAACTGGTCGTTCACGGAGAACGGCAATCCGCGTAGCTGTGGCCCCCTTCTTCTCACAAGCTCTTTGTCTTTATAGTGTTCGAATTTAGCAACAATGGGCCTGGGTCTCTGGGCTTCGGGTCTTCTTCCTCCTAGGCGATGGACGCGGTGAAACGTGATGGAGTTCGCCAGGTCTTCTGGAAGCTTCAGGTGGTTCCGGATGAAATCCTGGACGGATTGTTCAGGATCTTCATCAGGTTTTTCCGGGATCCCCGAGAACACCAAGTTGTCCCTCATGGAACGAGCTTGAAGGTCTAAAACGGCCTCCTTTAAAGATTTATTTTCATTTTGGAGTCGGCTAAAACCCTCTGACATGGATTTCATCGACTTCTTCATATTGGTGTTTTCAGCCATCAATTTTTCCACCTGCTGGTTACCGTATTCCACAGCTTCTCTTAATGACTGGAATTCCTTGTGCAGGACTTCCACCAGGGATAAACGGGAGTCATGGGAGGCCAAGCGGGTGTCAATGGACCTCAGAATGTCCTCGGTGGTATTTCCTGGAGGAGAAATTGCTCCAGGGGAATCCTCAGGACGGCAACGCTTCGGCGTGGAGGAAGCGCCGGAGGACGCGCCCCCAGACTTCTTCACCATGACAAATCTCTCAAAATACTCGTCTATAGATGCGTCTAAAGATTCCCTTTGCTCCAGGTTGGGTTCGGAATTATATAATCTAACTATAAACTACCCTTTCGTTATTTTAAACTGAGAATATAATCGTTTTTAAAGCATTTATTGAAAACGAAAGTATTACCTCGCCATGTTGGATTCTGCTACCTCGTTCTCGCGATACTACCACATCTCGTGGTGCGTTCGCTGCTGCTCTGTCTCTGCTGCTCTGTGCGAAAACACAAATCAATAGTTTGATATCAGTGTTTGTATCAATATTAGCATTTGTTTCTTCTCCCTGGCTGGCATGATCTTTTCATTTTTTTAGATTTTCGTATTATTCAGAAGGTTAAACATCATTTATTGATCCTTAAACACGCCTTGTTTCCTCAGGCGGTACCAGCTCACAGAGAAACACCTCCCTGAATCCACCTGGGTCACGCAGGTGGATTCCACCGCTTATCTCCATGGTTACCAGGATGAGGACGGTTGCCACTCCTTGAACATGGAGGGTGAAGTTGCCCACGGCGACGTTTACCCAGACTCTCACGGCCTGGTGAGTCTCGGGCTGCAGGTATCTGGCCGGCAGAGGAGCAGTTCCCCGTCTCCTCCCTCCCTCCGGCCCATCAGCCTGGACTGGGAATCCCCTGGTGTGAAGCGCCGCACCGTCCAGAGAGAGTCGGCCTCGTTTCTGTCCCCCGCCGTGGTGTCGGCGCTGCAGGGCGTGGCCTACATCGCGGAGCATCTGAGAGCGGAGGATGCAGACTTCTCAGTGAGCGTCCCCGTTTGTGATGTCATTAACTGTCGATGGGTGTGAAGATTTGAGTACATTTCTAGTCTTCTCTGGTTCCCTGTCTCTGCAGGTGAAGGAGGACTGGAAGTATGTGGCCATGGTCGTAGACCGGATCTTCCTGTGGATGTTCATTATCGTGTGTCTGCTGGGAACTGTCGGGCTCTTCCTGCCTCCATGGCTCTCCGGGATGATTTAGAAACAAGCTGGACATTTAAAATGCAAGACTTGAGTAATAGCTGCATGATTCAGACAAGGAGGACAAACCTGTTTCTTTTATTTTTAATGTCAATACATCTGCCTGTTACCTTTCGTGTTGTATTCCAAATATCTGTGAAGAAAAGGCATTAAAACTGAGAAATGCAGAAAATAATCACTTTTACAAGCTGCTACCAAGAAATCTAAACCAAGAATATTTAGTAAAATGCAACAAAAAAAGTCTGAAATGAACAAGTTCAAAGGAAATTACTTTCAGTGCCTTTGCTGACACTTTATCTTTTTTATTAAAACAAGAAAAGAGTGTGATGCAGCAACACACAAAACAAGTAGAGGGAGAGAAAGAAGAAGCAGACTTCACAGATCATGCTAACACTCACAGGTGAGGGCGCCACCATTCAGAATAAAAAACATCCACAGAAATCGTACATTTCTTTCCAGTTTTTATTCTAAGCCCATGTGGAGGAGTTCCTGGCGTGACCACAAGGGGCGCCAACACTGAACTGGACCTTTTTTGGTAAGTTACACGAGCTTGGAGTTCAGATACAGAGGGTGAAACATGGACCTGCGTTAATCAGTGTCGGACAAAATCTCCAGACTTTCAGGGCATCTTGGACTGAAACGTTGCTGCTCAGTGTCTGAAGCTTCAGTGGCAGGTCAGTGGGAAAGGCTTGAATCCAGCTGTTAATGAGTCAATCTCCACTGAAGACTGTGTTAAAACTTTGCAACAGAAATGAATATATTTACAGCCTGGTGCAACACACTCTCACCTCCATAGATGGATTTCATATCCATGCCAGCTGGTGAAGAAGTGAACGGGAGGTTGACCTCCTACCTGGACCTCCTGCAGCTGGTTGCCCTGACAACAGCTGGAACAACCTCTGGATCGCTGTGGACCCGTGAGTTACACTCACAAACTCCTCCGTATCTACGTTTTCTCAGGTGGATGAACAGCAGGGATGAGCGGTATGGACTAAAAAATGTATCACGATAATTTCTGGCATTTATCTCTAACGATAAAAATGACGATAAAAAAAAAATACCAGTTCAACTGCATCTAACTATAAATCTATCACCACATTCAGTCTTTTGAGCCCCCAAATCACTGCTCTAAAAGAATACTAAATGCTACTTAACTACACCAATTATTACACCACTCTGTTGGAGACCTCAGCAGCAGCTGTTATATATAATAATATCTTATATATGATAATATATAATGTAAAAATATATAATAAATTACTTGTATTGCCATCCTTTGCACTCACTTTTTTTTGCAGACTCAGCACATAATAGATGATGTTTGCTCCTCGTCTCTCTTTTTAAATCCAAACCAGTTCCAGATAACGGAGCTCTCAGATCCGCCTTCCGCCATGTTTGTTAAGGCTGATCTATGGTTCTGCGTTAAATCGACGCAGAGTTCTTCCCTTCTAAAGGGGAGTTTTTCTTGCCACTGTTTGGCTTAAGGCTTTTCTCCCACTATGGGAGTTTTTACCTGCCATTGTTTATATAATAATTGCTCGGGGGTTTATGTTTATGTTCTGGGTCTCTGGAAAGCATCTAGAGACAACATCTGTTGTATATTAGACGCTTTATAAATAAAATTGAATTGAATTAATACTTTATCATCTCTGAGGCAGAGGTGACCACAGAAAACTCATTAGACAACACCCTGGAGCCCAAATGAGCTCTTTTTAGTTGGTGTTGATGGACTTAACCCAGGTCCAACTTTAATATAGTTTTTTGAAGCACCTGCTCAACAACTTCTCCCTCTGGTTTAGACATTATTGTCTGTGATGTGGTGACATCTAGTGGCCAATTTAATCCCCCAGTTTGCATCTTGAGGCCTTCATACCTCATAAAGGACTGTCTGAGAAAATTTGAATATTGTGATTTTCTGTAATGCAATTACAAAAACAAAAATGTCATACATTCTGGATTCATTACAAATCAACTGAAATATTGCAAGCCTTTTATTATTTTAATATTGCTGATCATGGCTTACAGCTTAAGAAAACTCAAATATCCTATCTCAAAAAATTACAATATTCTGGGAATCTTTATCTTAAACTGTAAACCATAATCAGCAATATTAAAATAATAAAAGGCTTGCAATATTTCAGTTGATTTGTAATGAATCCAGAATGTATGACATTTTAGTTTTTTTAATTGCATTACAGAAAATAAAGAACTTTATCACAATATTCTAATTTTCTTAGACAGTCCTGTAAGTATTTATACATAAAACTGTACAAGAAATGAATAATATCTGTCTTTATTCAAAGAGACAGAACATATTCACCAGATAAAAAACAATAATAACACCAACAATACATAAAAAAGAGGAACTGTTAAAAGAAAACATATCTAATCCATTAAAAAGCTTTGTTTTTCTGTTTGATTTTTCTTTCAGTTCATATCCAAAAACACAAAATCCTCCAGGGACATTTTCTTACATCCAAACACAAAGTATCCCGTTTTATCCAGCTGTGAAAATGAAATATAACAGAACAGGCTGTATGTATGAATAACTGAAAAAACCCCAATGTAGTCCTAATTTAAATAGACAGAGAACAACATTTCTGCTGGTGGTCCTGTGTCGTGTGCGTCTCATTTAGCATAAAGCATGTTTCCTCTCCTGGCGTACATGGCGCTGAAGGAAAACACGGCGTCCGTGAGGACGGCGGGCAGGAAAGGGAAGAGCTTGAAGAAGAACTTGTCCAGCGCAGACACCAGCAGGTATCTGCTCTTGGGCTGAGTGGACGTGACGGAGTGCAGCAGGGCATCCACCACCAGGTCGGGGCTTCTGAATCCCGTCCTGCACATGGACAGGAAGTAGTCGTTGGCCAGCTCCACGTACCGCCGGTTGAACATCAGCTTCTTGTCGTCGTCCAGTTTCTCCCAGATGTCGGAACTGGTTTTTATCTTCTGGATGTTTGTGGCGCCGGCGAAGTTTCCCGGCTGGATGATGCTGACCTGAGGACGGAGTTACTGCTGAATTAGTTCAGTTTATAAGCCTTTCAACAGCTTAACACTTGTACTGTCTTCGGGTCAAAATGACCTAGTTCTCCTGTTCCTTCTTTCCTCCTGCTCTCCCCTTCCTTCTCCCTTCCTCTTTTCTCCTTCCTTCCTTCTTCCCTTCCTCTTTTCTCCCTTCCTTTCTTCCTTCTTTTTTCCCTTCCTTCTTTCCTCCTGCTCTCTCCTTTCTTCGTCCCTTCCTCTTTTCTCCCTTCCTTCCTTCTTTTCTTGTTTCCTTCCTTCCTTCCTTCTTTCTTTTTTCCCTTCCCTCCTTCTTTCCTCCTGCTCTCTGCTTCCTTCCTTCCTTCCTTCCTTCCTTCCTTCCTTCCTTCCTTCCTTCCTTCCTTCCTTCCTTCCTTTCTTCCTTCCTTCTTTCCTCCTGCTCTTTCCTTCCTTCTTCCCTTCCTCTTTTCTCCCTTCCTTCTTTCCTCCTGCTCTCTCCTTCCTTCCTTCCTTCCTTCCTTATTTTGTCCCTTCCTTCCTTCTTTCCTCCTGCTCTTCCCTTCTTTCATTGTTTACTTCCTTCCTTCCTTCCTTCCTTCTTCCCTTCCTCTTTTCTCCCTTCCTTCTTTCCTCCTTCCTTCCTTCCTTCCTTCCTTCCTTCCTTCCTTCCTTCCTTCCTTCCTTCCTTCCTTCCTTCCTTCCTTCCTTCCTCCTTCTTTCCTCCTGCTCTTCCCTTCCTTCTTCCCTTCCTCTTTTCTCCCTTCCTTCCTTCTTTTTTCCCCTTCCTTCCTTCTTTCCTTCCTTCCTTCCTTCCTTCCTTCTTTTTTTCCTTCCTTCCCTCCCCTTCCTTCCTTCTTCCTTCCTTCCTTCCTTCTTTTTTTCCTTCCCTCCTCCTTCCTTCCTTCCTTCCTTCCTTCCTTCCTTCCTTCCGTCCTTCTTTTTTTCCTTCCTTCCTTCCTTCCTTCCTTCCTTCCTTCCTTCCTTCCTTCCTTCTTTTTTTCCTTCCTTCCCTCCCCTTCCTTCCTTCCTTCCTTCCTTCCTTCCTTCCTTCCTTCCTTCCTTCCTTCCTTCCTTCCTTCCTTCCTTCCTTCCTTCCTTCCTTCCTTCCTTCCTTCCTTCCTTCTTCTCTTCCTCCTTCCTTGACCTGAAGACAGCACCAGGGTTAAACATGGGTTTGTATCTTCTGATGATGAGGAGTTTACCTTGACTCCAAAACTGGCCATTTCTACCCTCAGACAGTCAGCGAAGGCCTCCAGTCCTCTCTTGGACACGCTGTAGGCTCCCATGTTCAGGCAGTTGAAGAAGGCAAAGATGCTCGACACAAAGACCATCCGACCTGCATGAAACACGTGTTTATCTGCAGCTGTGGTGAGAGAGAGAGCAGCGCACCCGCTAGGGTTGCCACCTTTCAGAAATAGAAATAAGGGACGCCCTGATTTCAGCAGCGCAGGAGCCAAAAAAAAGCCTCAAAACTTCTAAACTGCATAAAAATGTGTTTATTTTATATGAAAAACTAAATGCTTTGATTTAAAGTTTAAAGTGCTTTAATAGCATTGAACTTGCATGACTGTACAGACAGACAACCATACTAGCAACTGAAATATCCTCCTATGCTACGTATGTTCACATCAGCTCAGATGTAGAATATAGCCTACAGGTGAAGAATATGGTGTAAAAGTTAATTTATTTCAATAATTCAACTAGAATATGGTGTAAAAGTTAATTTATTTCAATAATTCAACTAGAATATGGTGTAAAAGTTAATTTATTTCAATAATTCAACTAGAATATGGTGTAAAAGTTAATTTATTTCAATAATTCAACTAGAATATGGTGTAAAAATTAATTTATTTCAATAAATCAACTAGAATATGGTGTAAAAGTTAATTTATTTCAATAATTCAACCAGAATATGGTTTAAAAGTTAACTTATTTCAATAATTCAACCAGAATATGGTGTAAAAGTTAATTTATTTCAATAATTCAACCAGAATATGGTTTAAAAGTTAACTTATTTCAATAAATCAACTAGAATATGGTGTAAAAGTTAATTTATTTCAATAATTCAACCAGAATATGGTTTAAAAGTTAATTTATTTCAATAATTCAACTTAAAAGGTGAAACTAATATATTACCTAGTCTTATTACAGTACATGCAAAGCAAGATATGTTAAACCTTTATTTGTAATAATTTTGATGATGGAACTGTTTATTGATTTCATAAAATATTCTCTAATTTATTTTTTATTTGGGGTTTTCATAAACTGAGCCATAATCCCCAAAATCATAACAAATAAAGGCTTGATGCATCCATATTTTACGGGACGGGTGGCAACCCTAGCAGCCGGACGGGGATCTCACCTCTGCAGGCTCGGACCAGCGGCAGGAACGCCACGGCGGTCCTGATGCTGCCGAACAGGTTCACCTCGGCCATGTGGCGGAAATCTTCCGTCGTGCTCCACTCGATCTCGGCCCAGTCTGAGATCCCGGCGTTGTTCACAACCGCCCACAGACCTGAGGAGGTCCAGGGAACCGTCGTGAGCGTTTACTCTGAACATTAGTGCAACACAAGAACCTCCGGAAACAGACCTGTTTATTTGCTGCTGAAATGATTTTCTTTGGTTTTTCTCAACAAGAATTCAAAGAAGAAATACTTGGAGATCCATTTCTGACAGAGGAAAATAAATAGTTCATCTGTTGAACTCAGTTGTGAATTGAATCATGACTTTTTTTATTTTACTTTAAAAAGCGTGAGTGAAGTCAAATTCTGTTAAAGCTTTAACATCGTAATAAACTGACAGATTCAAGATTATACATTTTATTATACCTAATTTTAAATCGAGGATTGGTAATTGATTTACCATAATTTAAACGTAAACATAATTTTACCTTTACTCTGACGCATTCAATCATTTTATCTGAGATATTTATGTATTGAAGACAAAAACGAACCCAGTTTTATCTTTTAACAGTTTTTTAAATAATCATTTTGTATCATTATGAATACATTGGTCACTTTTTATTTATTTGTTTTTCAAACATATTTTTATATATTCAATTATTTTTATTATAAGGATGAAGCAGAGGTCTGATCACGGGATTATACGGTCGACTACCAAATCAAATGTTAAAGATATCCTCATTATTTGTTTTATAATGATTTCCAGGGGAGTTTTTCACCGTTCCATCGTGCTGGAATTTTATTTCTCTGGTGTGAATATAAATTCATAGATGTGGATTCATAATATTTTTGATTCATTGATTTTAAAAAGCTGAAGAAATTATAAATTATGCATTTTTTTCAAATTTTAACTTATTTTGGTTAAACTATGTTACTATGTAAACTGATCATTATTACAATATTTTAAATTGTGTTTTGGCGTGTGCGAGCGGATTAAAATTTTTATTTTGCTGGTGAAATTTGAAAATAAGAAATTAACCCGTAAAAAACTACATTCAGGATTTGTTCCAAATAAAAGAAACCCGCTATGACCTGAGGGGGAAACTCATGTTTGAGACGACGACAGCAAGAACTAATATTAAAAAGAGATGGACATCAATTAGAGAAATTTGGAATAGTTGTGATAACGACCTAAAAATGTGCAGTTCTATCTATATATAAGAAAATACTGTAAATAAATATAAAACACTATAATTATAAAGTATATTATCAAAAACATTCTAGAATGTGAAACGTCAATTTTATATTTTGTCTTACTTATTTTTGTCTTCTTTATGTATTGTTTGTTTCCACGGAATAATGCTAATGTCTCATATTTAAGCTGATCATAAGATAAAAAGGGTAGGCACTATAAGCTACGGCTTCAGCCTACACCTTTTGGGCAAAAGAAGTGTTTATTTTACCTTTTCATCTTGTTTTGTTAAAAAGTGTGTACAAGCCGAAATAAAAGATTCATTCATTCAAATGCATTTTCACTGAAGGCAAAATTCCCAGTGATTTGAACCAGATTTATCCTGCAACACAATTTTCTCATAAATAACGTTAACTAACATTTTAATTCTCCGGACTTCCTCACACCTTGTGGTGTGGGTGAACTCTCACCTTTCTCCGGGAGGTTCTTCCGGACCGTCTTCTGGGCCTGCTGCACGTCCTGGTCTTTGGTGACGTCCAGTTTGAGCAGCTTCATCCTGCTGGAGCCGTCTCTGGCCAGACTCTGGGCCCCGACTCCTTCTGGACTCAGACACCCGGCGAAGACCACGAACCCCCTCCGGTCCAGGCCGAGAGCCAGCCGGTGGCCGAAGCCGCTGTCGCAGCCCGTGACCAGCACGGCATAGCCGCGGCCGTCCACCTGGCCGCGCCGGCAGCTGGACACCAGCTTGACCAGGACGTACAGCAGCACGGCCGAGATGGGGACGAAGCTGGTGAAGTGACCGGCCAGGAGGATGAAGTTGATCATGCTGAGGCTGCTGGGCTGCTGCGTCGGAGGACTGTGTCTGCCCGTCTGCCGCTCTGGGCCTCTAAATACTCTCAGGATTTCACACAATTAGTCCAGGTCTTCATGTGACGTAAGAGAGGTCTGTACGGTCCGACACCGGCATGAACGGGGGTTATTCTCTGGCTGGGAAAAACAAGAGCTCCAAATTATACAATCCAGGAAACTTTGAATGCATGTTGATTATTCTCATATTTATGCACAGACATGGAGCAATTTCCTACATGGCAGACTAAAACAACGCGTCAGTCCTGAACTTTACTGGGATTTAAATAATTAAATAATTAAAACTCTGTGGCGAAAGTAGATTTATCTCCTGGACTCCCGGAGAGTTTGTTTGGGGCAATTGTGGATATTTATGGCTTTTTATGGTGGTGTAGAATTAAATAATTGTCTTTTGATATGTGTTTTGTAGTAAGATGGTAATGTGATGATGTAATGAATTTTAAACAGAATTTTAAACCTCCATCCATCCATCTATCCATCCATTTTCCGCCGCTTATCCGTTCCTGGGTTGCGGGGGCAGCAGTCTGAACAGAGATGCCCAGACTTCCTTCACCCCAGACACTTCCTCCAGCTCTTCCTCCATCTCTTCCTGCAGCTCTTTCTCCATCTCTTTCTCCATCTCTTCCTCCATCTCTTCCTCCATCTCTTCCTCCATCTCTTCCTCCATCTCTTCCTGCAGCTCTTCCTGCAGCTCTTCCTGCAGCTCTTCCTCCATCTCTTCCTGCAGCTCTTCCTGCAGCTCTTCCTCCATCTCATCCTCCATCTCTTCCTCCAGCTTTTCCTCCAGCTCTTCCTGCAGCTCTTCCTCCAGCTCTTCCTGCAGCTCTTCCTGCAGCTCTTCCTCCAGCTCTTCCTCCATCTCTTCCTCCATCTCTTCCTCCAGCTTTTCCTCCAGCTCTTCCTGCAGCTCTTCATCCAGCTCTTCCTCCAGCTCTTCCTCCAGCTCGTCCTCCAGCTCTTCCTGCAGCTCTTCCTGCAGCTCTTCCTCCAGCTTTTCCTCCAGCTCTTCCTCCAGCTCTTCCTCCAGCTCTTCCTCCAGCTCGTCCTCCAGACACTTCCACCAGCTCTTCCTCCAGCTCTTCCTCCAGCTCTTCCTCCAGCTCTTCCTCCATCTCTTCCTCCAGCTCGTCCTCCAGACACTTCCTCCAACTCTTCCTCCAGCTCTTCCTCCACTCGTCCTCCAGACACTTCCTCCACTCGTCCTCCAGACACTTCCTCCAGCTCTTCCGAGGGGAGTCCGAGACGTTCCCAGGGCGTGTCCTGGGTCTTCCCCGTGGTCTCCTCCCGGAGGGACATGCCTGGAACACCTCCCTAGGGAGGAGGGACATGCCTGGAACACCTCCCTAGGGAAGAGAGACATGCCTGGAACACCTCCCTAGGGAAGAGAGACATGCCTGGAACACCTCCCTAGGGAGGAGGGACATGCCTGGAACACCTCCCTAGGGAGGCGTCCAGGAGGCATCCGGTACAGATGCCCAAGCCACCTCAGCTGACTCCTCTCAATGTGAAGGAGCAGCGGCTCGACTCCGAGCTCCTCCCGGGTGACCGAACTCCTCACCCTATCTCTAAGGGAGCGTCCAGCCACCCTGCGGAGGAAACTCATCTCTAAGGGAGCGTTCAGCCACCCTGCGGAGGAAACTCATCTCTAAGGGAGCGTCCAGCCACCCTGCGGAGGAAACTCATCTCTAAGGGAGCATCCAGCCACCCTGCGGAGGAAACTCATCTCGGCCGCTTGTATCCGCGATCTTGTCCTTTCGGTCACTACCCAAAGTTCATGACCATAGGTGAGGGTAGGTGCGTAGATTGACCAGTAAGCTCCCTCTTCACCACGACGGTCCGGTACATCGACCGCATAACTGCAGACGCTGCACCGATCCGTCTGTCATTCTCCCGCTCCATCGTTCCCTCAGTCGTGAACAAGACCCCGAGATACTTGAACTGCTCCACCTGAGGCAGGACTTCTCCACCCACCCGGAGAAGGCACGCCACCCTTTCCCGGTGGAGAACCATGGCTCGGCTTGGGTGATGGATGAGCACGCCCCAGAGTCCCCACTCTCTGCTTCCTCAGTGGAAGGCATGTCAGTCGGGTTGAGGAGATCCTCGAAGTATTCCTTCCACCGTCCGACAATGTCCCCAGTCAACAGGTCAACAGGTCAACAGCTCACCACCCACACCATAAATGGTGCCGGCAGAGTACTGCTTCCCCCTTCTGAGGCGCCGAACGGTCCTCCAGAATTTCCTCGAGGCAAAAGTCTTCCCCGATGGCCTCCCCGAACTCCTCCCAGACCCGAGTTTTTTCCTCCAGGACTGCCCGAGCCGCGGCTCGCTTGGCCTGCCGGTACCCATCTACTGCGTCAGGAGTCCCACGGGAATATTCCCAAGGGAATAACAATTCCTCTCCCTTGATGCTTTTCTCCTTAAAGACACAACGTCCTCCTTTGACACCCATTTCTTGGTTTTACATTTTCACCGCTTCTTTATTTTCCACTTCATAGTTTTTCTACTCCGCTCATTTGTTTTTTGGGAGCTCTTTTAGTGGCTGAACTCCTCCGTAGTTTGATAACTTCGAGGAATCTCATCATTGGCGAGGGTGAAATTCTCAGAAAGCGCTAAGACTAACCCAAAAGAACATTTTTATTTAGTTTTATTGCCATGTCTGATGCATCCTGCTTTTTATGGGGAACAACAAATCATCCTCGGAGGAGCCATGTGAGCTCTGTTTTGGTCTGACAGTGAAATGAATTCCTCAATAATAGCAGCTCTTACGGCACCTTGACCCAAGCTGATCCGTCACGCCATCAGTCATAGCAGCTCTGCGTTTAGGAACAGTGATGCACTTCTTCTTAGCGGTCGCAGGCGGATCTGTTTCCACCTAGGTGGAACTGGGTCAAGATGACGTGACTACTAACTTGTTTTTCCCCAAAAATTGACAATAAACAAAGAAAGAGAAGGGGAATGTGCATGTATGCCCCTAACGGGAATGAATCTTGGAATCTTGGAGGGAGGAAGGGATGGATGGAGGGATGGGTTTCCAAGCATTTCAGTGAAATCAGCTTGCAAGGGCAGCATGGCGGCTTGTTCCCAGTACAGGTCACCTGGGGGATCGCTGCGTTTCAGCCGGTTTACTGTGTTGGGAGGGGTGATGTGGAGGGAGCCAAAAAAAAAATCACCGTCAGAATTGTCATCGGTGTGAAAACAAATGATAGAGTCCTGAGGGGTATTCCAGGAAGCGGGTTTTGTGAAAAACTCGGAGTTGTTTAAGCCTGAGATGAGGGAAATCCGGAGTTTTCAGTTCCAGAAAGCGATGTAACTCAAACTCTGAGTCAGTTACCATGGCAACTGAGCCTCTGAACCTAACCTGCTCGCTAGCAGGTTTACTTCAATAAAGCCTGAGTTTCTCTCCGTCTCCTGCCTCAGTGGCGTCAATTCAGCCAATGGGCCTTTAATACGCATCATTTTTCTGCACCACGGACAGCAAGCGGCAGAGTTAGAGAGCAGAAAAAGTATCTGACAAACGCAATTTAACTCATTCGGTTCACTTTATTCACTGTCAGTACAACAATATCACAGGGACATCCCAGTTTAACTTCAAACAGTTAAAGTCCAAATGCAAAAAGGAGAGGGAGGGGGCAGAAGACAGAAAGAGAGAGAGTAAAAAAAAAAAGTCAAATATTTCCCTTAAACAGATTCATAAGAGGGTAGGGTGATTTGATATCTTACCTTAAAATGAACTTCCATAATTAATCCATCAGTGGCTACAGCCTCGTTATCTTCTGCTGCTGCTGGGGCAACATTGGACCATCACTTGACTTACACTGCAGAACTAAAAACCAGATTGATAGCGACCACTGTCGTCAGGGACGCTGGGACATCACATTTCAAGATATGAGGGGGGTACAAGTGTTGGGAAAGATAATAACTAGTGAAATCCATCATGTTGTTCTGATATGCATTTGTAGTTATTTTATATGTATTAAGTAATAGAATAAATCAATACAAATAGACACA
The DNA here is from genome assembly GCF_033807715.1 of Cololabis saira. Taxonomy (NCBI): domain Eukaryota; kingdom Metazoa; phylum Chordata; class Actinopteri; order Beloniformes; family Belonidae; genus Cololabis; species Cololabis saira. The sequence continues at coordinate 3,553,490 of NC_084610.1, read as the reverse complement.
GAGTAATTCCATAAATGTATAAAATAAAAAAAACCTTTCCATTTTCCCCTGAAGCCGAGGTCTGGCGGCTGCCCCTGATCTAAATGACAATAACATTGCATTCAATATCATTCCACCACTGCTTTCATCTGTAATATTTTAAGACAGTGTGCTTAAATGTTAAATGAATGCTGCATTCAAACTTACACATTGACTGCAGCAACTTTCTCCCACGTCTCTCCTTTGCTGCTGCAGCTGTTTTTTTTTCTGAAATATGCTCTCATACTCGCCATACGCACGTATTAACACTTCTAACTCCAGTGGTGTGAAGTATGTGGATCTTCAGATGCAAACTAATGTTTCCTCAAAGGCATTTTGTAAATTGAAATGATAAATAAAGTTTAATAAAAAAAAGAAAAAGTATGTGGATCTTTTGTAGTCGCCGGTTGCCATGGTGACTCGTTGTGTCAGGGCTCCATTGATGATGGCTTTTTATTTTCTTCACGCACGCGCTTAGCTCGAGCTTATAAACTCAGAGTTGAGTAAATTAACTCATATCTGCTGTTCTGGAACCGAAAACTCTGAGTTTCCTATCTCAGGGTAAATCAACTCGGAGTTCAGGTTTAAACTCAGAGTTTGTTGAACCTGCTTCCTGGAATACCCCTCAGAAAGGTTATTTTGAACAGCTAAATATTTATTTCTGCTCTTTTAACATGGAAGTAATTGGAGATCGACTCATTTGTAGCCTCTAGTGGCCAGTCGAGGAACTGCAACAAATGTTTGTTCTACATGAGCCTCCACCTGACGTTAGATGGTTGGAGCCTGGTCAAAACTCCAGAAACCTGTGGTCGATATTAACCTGGCTGTCACTCCGGCTACATCACATAGTTTTTCTACCTCGTCTCTTCTGGCGTCTGATGCAGTTTCCTCACCAATCCAGAGGAACCAGACCAATCATTTGCATCAAACAGGAACACGGTGATGACGGCTGGTCAGACTTAATTCAGTCCAATTCCCTCATTTTTAAATCGGGTTAATTGAAAATTGATACGATGCCAGTTTGTAACCCAGAAGCAGCCTTGCTGAAGTGGCTCAGCCTCATGTGACCCTGATCGACCTGATCGGCCGTGATCGTCCCCGATCGGCCCTGATTTGACCCTAATTTGACCCTGATCGACCCCTGATCAGCCGTGGTTATCAGCTGGGTCGGGTTGCTTGCTCCAGATTCACTGGAGGGAAGGTTTCTAAGAAATGTAGTTATGTAACCACAATCACAAGGAGGTGGACGACTGTTCCCACGTCATCAGCTGTCCTTTCACACGAGGTTGACTCGAGCGTCATCTGCCCAGTTGGCTCCGAAAATGTTGAAAATTGTCTTTGGTTTCCCAAAAGAAATGAGACCACGACTAATCGACCTAATCAGGTATTTTTTCTGCTTCTCTCCACGGACCAGGGGCCTTATGTACTAAGAGTGCGGCGCACAAAAAACGTGCGTACGCCACTTTCAACGCTCACGGTCGGATGTACAAAGAATGACGTGAACGTAGAAAGCTGCGGTCCGTCACTCACACATTAAGGCTTTTGTACGCACTTTTCTGAGGTTTTGTCCGTTGGCGACACTCACTGGTGATGCAGTGAAGTGCAGAATATGAGGAAACTTAACGTCAACAATAAGTTCACGACCACGTGAAGGACACGACAGTCCCCACATCACCAGATAAATTACACAAGAGTGGAGCTGCAACAATCTCACAATCAACCACATGATCTGAACAAACAACTAGAGGAGCTCAACGATGGAACCTGCAAATCCTTGGCTCCGTTAGAGGACCCTGATGGCAGGATCGAGCGAGTCTTCAGGGACCACACTGATCTGCTGGTCCAGGACTAAGACTGGACCATCAGCTGGTTCAGGTACCAAGAGGATCCCTCTGGATCTCTGCCCTGAACTGGACCAGCTGCTCCGGTTCAGACCAACATGATGCTTCAGCTGGAGCTGCAGGTCGGACATCTCTCTGTCACCATGACGACCGTATGGGACGAGTACTGGAGATTAAAGCCAGATCCTAAAACATCCCATAACTGTGTCTGGACAGAAAAACATTAAAATACATTTTGCAGCAAAAACCGGTTCTGTAAAGATGCCTTAAATAAAAAAAAAGGTGTCACGGAAAGGTTGGTTGCGAACTGATGTGATTCAGCATGAAATACGTTTTTATTGAATGTTTAGGCAACTTTCAGAGTCTCATATTGAGTCGGCTGCAGGTTCTGCAGGATCCAGAAAGTGTTTCTCCGGTGATGGACCGGTGATTGCCTGCCAGAATCTGATTTCTTCTGATTTGTGGCCGCGGGAGCGCGCACAGCAGCCCGCTGAGCGACAGCGCTACAACGTCAGATTTTCAGATTTTCAGATTATGAAACTCCGGTGTCCTTCATGTTTTAGCTGTTTCCCTGCTTTAACACACCTGATTCTAATGAATCATCGTCAACAGCTTGTCATCAAAGTCTGGATAGTTCTGTTGATGACACAGTCACTTGTATCATGGTGCAATGAAGCAGAGAAACATCTAAAACCTGCAGGGACACCGGCCCTCGAGGACTGGAGTCCGACACCCAGCTCACAGCCGATGTTTTCTTTTTTTATTTGTTTTACCTTTTTTTGCACATTTCTTGTTAGGATGAGCGGTTTTTAATGGATAATTATCTTCATATCATATTCAAACATATATTTGAGGGAGGAGACGGGGCGGAGTGTTGTGCTCCCGCATGTGCGCTCAAATCCACGCCGATTGGGATGTACAGAGAAACCTGCGTGGATTTGGGCGAACGCACAGCTTTGTACATATGAATTTTTGCGGTTTTGTTAATTCCACGCACGGATTCACGTTGAAATCCACGCACTCTTAGTACATGAGGCCCCAGATCTCTTGAACAATCGAGCTGAAATTCCATGAAATTTTATTTCAACAGAAGTCATGGAAAAATATTGTACCGCACAACAACGTGGGGTTTTGGTTTGATGTCATTTGCATCACAGTTTGGTTGATTTGATCATATTTTCCTTCTGATAGGTCAAAGATTTTTGACTTAAGTCATCTTGTTGGGCTAATAAGGAGAAGTAAAACACTGTTTGGTTTGTTTACTGCTGGTGGAGCTCTGAACTGAACAATACTGGAAGGGAGATGCTATTCTGGGATTATTGGATTAGAAGTAATTGAATAGTTAATAAAATAAAAAAACAGCTAGAAAAAACAGAGGGATAGCTAATACATGAAAGCAAACAACATTTAAATGTCCAGGCTGCAAAGTTCCTTCACACGAACATCTCCAGGATGAGAACAGTAAACAGGTTTAACTGCTCTGATGTCTGTAGAGAACAGAACTGGTCCAAACTGAGTTCCTGCAGCGCCGACGGTCTGATGGAGCAGCTCGGGTCTTATTGTGTCTCTGTTTCACGTTGAGAATTTCTACTGAACCACTTTTTTTCTAACTCCAGAGTCTAACTGGACTGTAACAGTCAGTCCTGCAGATGATACCATGATGGTGAAGAATAAGGTGATAAAGTACATCAGCAGGTGCTTCAGTTCCTGTAACGCTGCTGTTATTTCATCAACAGAAAATTAAGGTGAAATACCACGTTATGTTCAGAGGTCCATCATGTCCTAACAGGAAAATGAAAACTGAATTTCATGAAGCTGGAGGAAGGATGGACCTCCCTCAGGTGAAGGTGGAGGGTTGCTAGTTTGAGCCACGGTCTGGATGTGAAAGACACTGAAACCCACGTTTGCTCTCACTTAGAGTCACCCGTTTGCTAAATTAATGTAAAATTAAAAAAAGAAAAACCTTTCACCTCAACTTTTTATTTTTCCCTTGTCTGCACATACATTAATGGTTAATACCATGCTGGTAAGAACCTAAAGTGTACAGGACTGTCTCAGAAAATTACAATATTGTGGTAAAGTCCTTTATTTTCTGTAATGCAAAAATGTCATACATTCTGGATTCATTACAAATCAACTGAAATATTGCAAGCCTTTTATTATTTTAATATTGCTGATCATGGTTTACAGTTTAAGAAAACTCAAATATCCTATCTAAAAAAATTAGAATATTCTGGGAATCTTAATCTTAAACTGTAAGCCATAATCAGCAATATTAAAATAATAAAAGGCTTGCAATATTTCAGTTGATTTGTAATGAATCCAGAATGTATGACATTTTAGTTTTTTTTAATTGCATTACAGAAAATAAAGAACTTTATCACAATATTCTAATTTTCTGAGACAATCCTGTATATATGTGCATTTTTGATATAAAATACATCTCTCACCTCTCAACCTTTTTCTCAGATGTAACTGTGGGAAGGAATAACGTGACACCAGTGTGAGTTTACACGTCTGTAAATCCCCACAGACCAACAAACCTCTGCTGGCGTCTCTCAGGTCTGCAGGAACTGACTCCATCCAACCCAGACGGATCAATAAATGAGCAAATAACAAACGAGCTCGGCATAACAACTGTCTCTCTCAAAACCTGATGTGATCCCAGAGGGTCATCTGGGTCTCAGCTTTGAGTCGGTCTCTACATGTGTGTTTTTGTTGGGAAATATGTCAAATATTCAATTAGAAGAAAAACAAAAAACTGGTTTCCATGCGTCATCGTCCAAGAAGATTCAACTCTGGAGTTTCCCGCTGAAGAGATGATAAAGTTAAAGGAGATTTCTGAGAACTCCAGTGATGTTGATGCTCGTCAGGCTGAGGACGGGACAGATACTTATTTATAAATAAGTCCACGTGTCTCCTCTTCACCTCAGTTGACTGCTTTTCTTTTGTAAGAATCAGCCTGCTCTTATTTTTCACTCAGATTTGACTCGTCCCTCCGTGCTGAACAAAGGTGTCTTCAGTATTCACATTCATTTCTCAGGTAGAAGTATAGATACTAGAGTTTAAAAATACTCCTGTAGAAGTTGAAGTAAAAGTAAAGTAAGTAAAAGTATAAAAGTACTGGTTTCAAAACTACTTAAAGTATAAAAGTAAAAGTAATGTAAGGGGGAAAAAAGCCATTAAGGACAAAAGCCATTGAAAATGAATGCATGTTAGTATAATGCAAATATATTAAAGAAGCATATATGTGTACTATTGAGCATTAACATGTGTTTCAGAGAGCAGACGCGTACAACCCAATAGGGTGTCGGAATGGTATTATGTTTATACTTCTCATCCAACCACAACCAAATTCACTCTATCCGGATGGAGCAATTTAACTGGATAGTTTTTATTAAAGGCCGAAATGAAATAGAGTAACGAGGCTGTTTTTAAAATGTAAGGAGTAAAAAGTACAGATAATTGCGTGAAAATGTAAGGAGTAAAAGTAAAAAGTCGTCTGAAAAATAATTACTCCAGTGAAGTAAAGATAACCAAAATTTCTACTTAAGTAAGGTAACAAAGTATTTGTACTTCGTTACTTGACACCTCTGGTGCTGAAGTGTTTGGGTGAACGACTGAAGTTCTGAGGATGTTGGATCCAACTGGATGACAGAACCAGCTACCGGCCGTGTGGATCAGGAGATTGGGAAGGTGTTTGTGGCGCCGAAGGACCGAGTTCAATCCCCAGTGTTTCCATGTATGACCCGCTGCTGCACCCTGCTCTTTAACATGTGCTCAGAGAAGAAGAGAGAAGAGATTCCTGCCAGCAGCCCAGCTCATCTCTGAGTTCAGGTGGTGGAGAGAAGCTGTCAGGTGCAGAGGTTGTGGGTTCAAACCTCATACAGAACCCACTTTTAAAGTGACACCCTTCTAATGAAGAGTAAAACCATCCAGGAAGCTGCAGAGCTGCAGGACCGTGTAGCTCAACAAGTTCAGCAACTGGATGAGAAGGTTGGAGGTTCAGTTCCTGCCGGGGCTCTGCTTCCTGCTGAACAACACAGTTTTACTTCCAACTACCAACATTTATTGTTTCAGGAGGGTCTTATACGGATAACGGCTCATCTCAGACGTAGCGGGATAAGACTTTTGTGGTTTTGACTCTAAATGTAGACTCAGATAGTCTGTCATATCCTTCCTAATGTGAGGTCACTGCGTCGTCAGATTGAGTCCCTGTTGGGGTTTGTTCCATTCATGGTTTTGGACCTAAAAATCTGTTACAACAGACATTGTTGACTGAACTATGAATACGCCTGGAAAACCATCCAGACCAGCCAGTAAAAAGCTCAGTGGACTGACATGATCACTGGTGTCCTGGAGATCCCAGGTTCAAATCCCTCACTGAGTTCCCTTTAGCAAAGCATTTTGACAAAAATTAACCACCAACATTGAAGTGCAAAACTTAAAAAAAAGCATTTCCATGTGTCTGACAAGTAGCTCAGAGGGTTAGATTACAGAACTGTAATCCAGAGGTTGGGAGTTTGAAACTTGGAGTTGAAAGACTTTTCTGGTTTTGACTCTAAATGTAGATAGAAAAGACTGAAAGAAATCCGGGGAACTACTCACAGCGTTTTTAAGTCCACCGCCTGAAACCAAAGGTTAAATGTGCTACGAGAAGCGTTCTCAGTGTGAAGGGGATCGGTGGTGTGGTGGGTTAGTTCACGGCTGTAAGACACCAGGAGGACGGTGCACGCCGGTTCAAACCCAACACCGGTACCTGGAGCCCTTAAAACTGGTGTCACTGTGGTGGAGGAGGGGAGGATAGAGGAAGATGGGGAGGGAAAGGGGAGGAGGTGAGGGTGTCTCCTCCCCGAAATACAAGGACACAAAGGTAGAGGGTTATGGAGGAGGAAACAGGAGCAGAGGGAGTTTTAGTGCGCAACATGAGATTCCTAGAAATACTGTGTAGTACTTTGTAACTAAAGTTTAAGTACGTAGTAACAGTAAGTTACTTAACAACTTACTATTAAGTGCTTTAACTCCTTACTTTAGTATCTAACTTACATAAGTTCTCCTCCCCTATCCTCCTCCTCTTCTCCACCACAGTGACACCAATTTTAAGGGCTCCAGGAACCAGCGTGCACCGACCTCCTGGTGCCTTAGAAAACTGCTTTGCCAAAAGAAACTCCACAGATCCAGAACTCAGTTATACTTTACCGGTCTTTCTTCAGATGTTAAAACATCAAGAGTTCTAACAAATCAGTGTGATTTATGCTTCTACGTAACACGTTTGGCCTTCATGCAGGACTCCAAACATCCCAACTTCCAGGTTGAACTGGGAAGAAGTGCAGTTCCTGGCTGCCCACCGGGGGCTGATCCAGCAGACTGAAGGAGTTGGTGTTGGTCCTCTGGTCTTCGTTGGGATGCAGAGACACGTGTCCGAGCAGCAGCGCTGAACGACGACTCCAAGCTGCTCAGGCTTCACAAAACATCTCAGCTGAAGACACAAACTGAAAACAACCTATTCCAGATTTATTTCTGCACCACACAACCATCGTTACAAGAGTTAAAGCACTTGTGTCTGGAGAACTAAACACCTACACACGTCTGAGGAGGAGCAGAAACCAGCCCCGGGAAGGCTCTGCTTCTACAGGTCAGTCAGTCAATGACAGATGTCAGGAAATTCACTAGTGAGCTCAGGAACAAACGGGTTCAACACAGTTTACGCTTCGGAATAATCTGATAATTTATGAACAGAAATCATGAAGAAGCGTCTTCATCAGTGGAAACAAACATCCTGCTCACCGGAGGGTCCATGGTCTGCTCAGTTTCACTGAGCTTCACCTCCTTGATTCTTGGACTTTTGGCTCAGTGGAAGTAAATAAAGTTTATTATCGTTGTTTTTAGTTCTCATGTGTATTTAGTTGGGCTTTCAACATTTAAACTACTTCCTGTGCGAGTATCTGCATCCATTTAAGGCAAAACCTGGTAAACAGAAGGTGCATGTCTGTCTGAATCTTTGGGATCATCCAGAACATTCAGGAGCGACAGGAAACGGTTCCAGCCAGCAAACGCTTGTCTGCAAGGCCTCGTCTGAGATATGAACGGACTGAAACCGGCTCCACGTGAGTTACCCGCCCGGTCCACATTCAGTTACATGACGCTGGTTTAAAAGAATTAGTGGTAGATTCTGAAACCCAGCTGCTTTCATTTTCATCCCTGGTTTGTACCCAAACGCTTTCTGCTGCTGCTGCTGAGTAATGACGCGTCTCCACCACCACTGTGGATGTTTTAGCTGCTGCGTTTGGCCTGACCAACCAGGTAAATTCACTCGTCCTCCCGCCAGCCGACATGAACGTGGGGAAAAGTTCTGCTGCTTGCTCATGGGCACTTCAGGCAGCATTTCTGCAGCAGCAGCTTCTTTATGCTACAGGTTACAGTAGGTGGTTGCTGGTTTCATTTACAGTCCATGTGTTTAGAAGCAAAACCTTTCTGGGGGGTCAGTTATGCTATTTGATATTATTATAGTTTACATTTATGTTGAGTTTTTAGCATGAGTCAGCAGGATTTTAACTGGAAGCCACAATATTACAGACTTATTGTGACTACTGTGTGAAGGAAATGCACGATTGTGTGTTTTTAAACTGTCTTTATGCAGCAATGCCACATCTGACCACATGGTGGCGCAAAGATCAGCTGTTAACAAGTTGGTCTGATACCACTTTATCCCACAGGAGCTTTGCAGTCTCTCTGCCCCGTGTGGTCAGAAGTGGTACTGCTATAAACAGAGGCTTTAATATTCCTGCCGTCACCCTCCATTTAAGTGTTTCTTTTGTTTTGTTGTCAGATAAAGATAAAGGACTTCCATGATGAGTTTTACTGATATCAGCGATTGATCGGGGTGAGGCCGTGAGGTATTCAGCGTGTTTTGACTAATATCACAGAAGCAACGTATGCAGTAGCTAGAAACAGTCATGGCACTAACATGGTCCAGATTCAGGAGTTCTTTCTTCTTTAGGTGGTGCTAGTGTTCACCAGCTGAACCACTCGTTCTGCCTCCAGAAGGAACTACTCTAAAACCTCCACTGAATCCCAGCATCACAGCTCGGGTGAGTCTCTGCTCTTTATTGCACCCGGTGTGACGTCGGTTTCCCTCCTGAAACCTCCTGCAGATCCGTCAGGTCTCCACCTTGCCGTAGGTGCCGTCCGGCGGCCGGTAGTGTTTGGGGAAGGCCTTGAGCTGCAGCGAGTTAAACGCGTACTTCCTGCATCCAACGTTCTTGACGGTGTTTTCTCGCCTGCAGCCCTCGCTGTGGAGACAGGAAGAGGAGGAGACAGAGGGAGGGGAGGAGCGTGCAGACAGAATGAGAGCGAGAGAAGAAGCAGGCGTGATGAATGATGCAGAGCTCAACGCGTTTGCTGTTTGAAACTGATGAAGAAGCGCAACGACTACGACAGATGGAGCAGAAAGCTTCCGACGTCTAATCCAAGCTGGAGGTTTTCACTTCCATCTTTTTATTAAAAGTAATTCGTCATGTGATCAGCAAGAAGTAGTAAAAAAAGAAAAACAATGTCAGAACAGTGAGGTCTGTTTATACGGAAGAGTATAAGGGCCAGGCAGGAGAAAAATACAAATAATATTTTAGAGGAAGATTTTTTTTTTCATTATGCACTTTGAGAAAAAAGTCGAAATGTCGAGATTAATGTTGAAGTTGAATTTGGAGTAAAAAGTTGAAATGTTGAGAAAAAAGTCAAAATGTCAAGAAAAAAGTTGAAATGTTGAGAAAAAAGTCGAAATGTCGAGATTAATGTTGAAGTACAAATTTCGAGAAAAAAGTCGAAATGTCGAGAAAAAAGTCAAAATTTCGTGAATAAAGTTGAAATGTTGAGAAAAAAGGCAAAATTTCGACTTTATTCACGAAATTTCGACATTTTTCTCAAAATTGTATTTCAACATTAATCACAACATTTCAACTTTTTTCTTGACATTACGACTTTTTTCTCGAGTGCACAATAAAAAAAAAATCTTCCACTCAAATGTTTTTTTCCCTTGCATGGCCCTAATACTCTTCCGTACGGTTCATGTTCTGCAGGTGGAGCCACCAAACTCTTATTTCAGCAGGACACGATGACGTTTCTGGGGGTTGTGGTACATTTATGTGAAACAAAACAGATAAAAGCAACGCTCATAAGTCGGGAAAAAAAGTCCTGTTGGGTTCCCGGGTTCAGTCAGTATTACTTAACACCAAAAAGTTACAAAACTCATATCAACCCCTTCTAGAGTCATAATGACTATGCTCTTACCTACATAGCTGTCTCACCTTCTGCATAAATAAGCATTTTAAAAACCATAAGAAACACATGATGTGATTATTTGGACACATTAACCCACGGCCGTCAGCAAACATGAGTCAAATACTGCCAGGTTTTATACATGTACCATCAAATCAAAGGTTCTCATACGGGTCCAAATACCTGCAAACTGCTAAGTAACTGAACACATGGATCTGTGCAACGAGCAAGAACAGACACATGTTCATACCAGACATGTTCAGCTGTGGTAGAAAGTGACAAAAGCAGGACGATTATGGCACAAACACAATAATCATCGGCATATTCATGGATATATTGTATATGGATTTATACATCTGTATTGTCCTTTGGAATAACTGTCAAAGCCAGCGATATAAATAATACATTTAAGCTTAACAAGCACTTAAATACAGTTTATGTACAGCGATACAAATATACTCTGATATATCTGGATTCCTAAAATAAAATAAAACAAGGAAAGAAAAAAAGTCTGAAAAAGCAGACTTCCCAGTTCCTATTTCCCTTTCAGGTCCATGATGATGATGACTGATGATAATAAGACGTAAACGACGTAACAGGAAGCACTCTAATCATCACTGGTAAATGCATTCGATATTGAGAAATGACCTTCCTGGCATTTATTGTTCAATAGCTGGTTATAGATTGTATTATAGCGCAAATATAATTACATCCCTGTTGCTCACTGACAACCTCATTATTTATATTATACTTAATTTAATATTTAAATAAATGTTTACTCGTACTGAAACTCACAGAGGTAGTTATACACAATAATCTTAAGATATTAAAATAAATAAATAAATAAATAAATAAATAAATAAATAAATAGCTGAAATGAATCGATTTTGTTATTCTGTTTTTTTACCAAAAGTATGTTAACAGCTACCAACGCCCATGAGCCATTTAGCATAGATTTTATTTCACAATTAATTATTTCTTAGGTATAGATTTTAGCTTGTATATCAGCAAAAAGTGTTTTATTTTGACTTTGAACAGAACCAAGTTTGACATTTCCTGCAGTTTTACACCATTAAGAAAATATAAAGCTAATAAACAAACAAGCTAATGAGTTAGCGTGACTAGACTAATGTGCTGAAAATGGCGGGAAACTGCAGGAAGCGGCTAGATTAACTTTTAGCATCCAGGGTGAGCGAAATGTCAAATCTATCAATTTAATTTCATGAGATCAGCCTTAATTCAAGAAGCTGGGGGTTAGTTTGAAATGTTTGTTGCTGATATACAGAAGGTAAAGGTGTGTCATGCTAGGACTAGCACACCCTTGTTAGCAACCGCTACCGCTAACAGAAACCATTTAGTGACATTTCACTTCTGTTAATCCCAGTTTACTGAAGAAAACCCTGAAATTCACCAAGAAGTTGCTCATTAGATCATCCTCAATGAACGTGAGTGACTGACGCAGCGGCTAAAATCATTAATTACACCTGGAAATGTAAAAAAAGGATCCCCGACCCGACGGTACCGACTCCGGTGGGGAGTGGGTTCTGAGTTTACGACCAACTGTCGTCACGAACATTTAATTTTCTTTCCAAAAGCGAAAAAACAGAAAATCAGAAGCGCCTGACTTGTTTCGACGTCTGTACAGTGGCAACACGCAAAAACTAAAAGGACATTTTTTTAAATCCCAGTAACCGATCAACATGTAAACTTTATCTGAAGAGCGCGGCTCCTCTGACCCAGTTCATCGTGGATCATCTTGTGAGCATCACCGACGCAACTATGAGAGATAAACACTTCGACTTTAACAGGGTTCGGCTTGATGTCTTTAAATTTTGATTTGATTGGCTAAAAAAAAATATTTGAACTATAAATCAGGTGAATAATGGGGAAAAGGGAGAAGGAGCAAATAGACTTTAACAAACTGAACTTTGCTCTTGGGTTGAAACTCATCCTCCATGCAAGTACACGCTACATCCTCTTAACTTTGGTAAATGTGAGTAAAAGTAAAGGCTGCATGAAGTATTTCCTGGAACAGTTTGAGAATTCGAATGTGTTTAATACTTTTCAGATGTGAAGGATGGATCTTTGTGCCGTAGTTTTTGAGTTTGGAAGGTCGTGAGAGTCACTAAACTCCCAAAAGGGGCTATTTCGGTCGGATTTATTACGTTATTGGCTGGATCTTAATGGCACCGAGCTTCTAGGCTTCAGGGAGGCGACTGACACTTCACAGGCCGGGATATTGATCTGTATATTTCAGATTTCCAGGTAAAGCAGCCTGAGTGCTTCTGTTTTAATTATAAAATCTGTCTCAACTGGATTTACCATATAAACTAAAATCTATGCAACACCTTTAGTGAAGTTTAGTCTCTGAATTCTTCAGCTGTACCTTCATTTTAACGGTTTAGGTTGTCAGGGTTTAACTTCCTCCGGCATCTCAGACGTCACAATGAACTTTAAACACTTAAAACTAGAACTTTCAAGACATCCCCTTTAAAAAGTTGTTCAGCATTTTATAGACAGAATAAAATCAGCAAATAAGTGATAAAAGTGGAAGAAAAGACAGATTTGGTTTCCAAGGTGAACAAATGACAGAAAAAGCTGACTGACTTCAAAATAGATGTCTCTTTTCGTCAGCAGATCTCTTTGACTCAATAAAAACCTGACTTTAGCGTTTGGCACAAGCATAAATACATCCATCATTTCTACACAAAGCTAACGGGTTACAGCAGCAGTTCCTTCTCTATCCATCTATCTATCTCTAAAGCTAATAGAAAAGTAAATGCTCTGGAGGTGATCACCTGCGGCGCGGCTCACCTGGATATCCTACAGTCGTACATTCCAACGTCAGCCAATTAGCAGCTGCGCTCTAGAAACCACTAAGAGACAACTTTGTCCATTGGCGAGACAGAGCTGAGCTCTTCTGCATCGCCACAAAGCTGAGCAGCAGATCTGGATCAATCACTGACCAGCCGTCTCTCATTTGGCACAAAGCAACTGAAGATTCCAGAAAATAAACGTAACCCGTCACAAGATTTGACCTCGTCGTGGCATTACCAGCGGGCCGTGATGGTGATCATGAGCGATGAGTATCTGCAGCTTGTTCAGAACTCTGGTGTTCGAAATAAACGGAAGGTTTCACCCGACGAGTTCAGAGGTCAGCAGAGACGGTCGTGGCCACAGGGGCTTTAACCACTCTTAGCACGAGGAGACAAATATCTGAGCAGTAATTTCGTTCATATTTAATCTTATTTTGCCTCGGCGGTCAGAAAATCTGTGAAATAGTAAAAAAAAATAATAATAATTTAGTTCGATCTAGACCAGGGGTCGGCAACCCAAAATGTTGAAAGAGCCATATTGGGCCGAAAACACAAAAAAACAAATATGTCTGGAGCCGCTAAAAATTAAGTCTTGTATAAGCCTAAGAATGAAGGCAACACATGCTGTATTTATCTATATTATTTATAACTGGGGGGAGATTTATTTTTTCATTATGCACTTCGAGAAAAATTTCGAAATTCTCGAGAAAGAAGTCAAAATGCCGAGAAAAATGTCGAAATTTTGAGAGAAAAGTCGAAATGTCAAGATTAATGTTGAAGTACAATCTTGAGAAAATAGTCGAAATGTCGAGATTAAAAAGGAAAGGAAAAATGAAAAAAGGAAAATAAATAAAAAAGGAAAAAATAAGAAAAAAAAGAAAAAGAACAAAAAAAGAAAAAAAGCGTAAAAAAAGAGAAAAAAATAACAAAAATAACAAAAAAAAAGAACAAAAAAAGGAAAAAAAAATTAAAAAAAAAAGGTCAAACATTTTTGAAAAAAGTTCCAGGAGCCACTAGGGCGGCGCTAAAGAGCTGCATGCGGCTCTAGAGCCGCGGGTTGCCGACCCCTGCTCTAGACCATGTTGAACCAAAATTGGAGGAAAAGTCACAACGTAGTTCAGGACATGATTTGAGGCAAATCAGCATTTAGTTCCATTAACATTATTTTAAATACATTAACTTCACATTACTCATGAAGAGTGTTGATGGTGGATGACGACACGGAGCTTACACCGTCATCTGCCGACCCTCACCTCCAACCTCATTACCAACTGTGTATTTTTAGATTTTGTATGAATCCATTCATAAAACATTTAAGTCCTACTTGAACGCTCTTCAATGAAAGTTGGTCCTTTTTTATTCTAGTTAACAGAAACTAAGATCAAAACTGAAACTTACAGTAAAAAATAACCCTGTGAACTGAAATGCAAATAGAAATTTAAGACTTTTATAAAGCTAAAATAAACAATGTAAAACTAAAAAACAGAATAGCTTTAAGTTAAAAATGAACTTTTTATTCATTAAATATTTGTTTCATGCCTTTTTTTTGTGGCTTAATTTTTCCCATAAATGTTTTTTCTACTTCTAACTATTCAAAATAAAGAATAAAAGATACAAGTTTTTTTCCCCAATATCTGTGTCAGTCAAGCGAAAATTAAAACCAAACCAAAACTAAACAGCTATTCCAAAGTGAACTACTGATACGCGTGTTAAACTAAAAGTAAACTGAAATAAATTGAACAAACTGAAAAATAAGGTAAAAATAAAAACTATTAAAAAACTCAAAGCTATTAGATATCTGGTTGGGACAACGTTCTCACAGTCGCCGCTGTAAAACAACGCTGATGGATTGTTGCCGTTAGCAACAGTAACCCAGGGGGGTGTTGGTGCGACGCTGGAATCACGTTCAGCTTGGAAAGCTAAAACTTAAAACATGTAATTTTAGCCGGAAATTAATTAAACCGCAACTAAGTACGGTAAGCAACAAGTTAATGAACAGTGCAAGTGTTTCCTTCTGTTAAACAGTTAACCGATCAAGTATCAATACCTGGAAACGCACTTAATTTTTCTTCACTGATCTCATCCGGTTGATGTTCATTTATTTCTGAGCTAAAATTTCTCTGTAAACTATGTTTTAATTCAGGCAACAACGTGTAAACGTGTCCAACAAGCTGCACGTGGACAGAGTCAGTGAACGACACCAGATCTGCTGCAAAGTGCATGAGCTAAAGTAGAAGAAAAAATAACCTACTTTCTGGAAAAAACAGGAAGACTGAGTAAAAATCAAATCAAGCTTGCAGAAATATACAGAGTAGCTGCTTGAGTTTGGCACAGAATAAAAGCTTCAGTGTAAGTTAAGTGCCAAAGCACGTGGAAGACGACGATAAAAACAAGTGCAAGCATGAAATAAGCCGTTTGCATGGAGCTTAAATCATAAGAGTTTCTTCTTTACGCCAGCTACTGTCAGTCTTTCCTGAAGCATTGCATGTAATTAGCTTATTCCTGTACATATTCACATGTTTCACAAATAAACTGCCACTTTCTGCTCTGGTGTCAGACTGAGGAATAAGGCGGAGCACAGCCCGGCCATCAGGGGGCGCTGCACACATTAATGACACTTCAGTGTTGAACGTTCACACTAAGCCAGCTGAAATCTAAATTATAAAACACCTTTTCTAGCCAGCATCCTCTCGTATTCACAAATATTCAAGGCTGAAAGCTCCACATCCGGATTCTGCCTGAAGTATGCTGAAAATTACTTCACTCTACACAGGTTTTTGTCAAACAGGACGTTGAAAAACAGCTAAATTTTACATCTCTGCAGCTTTTCCATCCGTCCTGACTGAACTGCATTTCCATATTTTGACCACTAGGGGGCTTAACTGGGATACCAGCTGGAGCCGCCAACCAAACTGGGGTCAGCGTGAGGTGAGGTAAGCGGGTCGGTGAGGTTTTTACTGATATCAGTGACAGAGGATCACGAGAGCTGGATGACGCATCCTGAAACTACCGTATTGGCCCGAATATAAGACGGTGTTTTTTGCATTGTTTTGCATTCGTCTTCCATTCGGGGTCTAGACGTTATACCCATTCACAACACTAGATGGCGCCACATATCTTTAAAGCAAATCCTGAACTCAACTCCCCAGGCCAAAGCCAACCCCTATCACGAAGAAGAAAAATAAAAAATAGTATAAGAAAGAAAAGAGAAGAAAATAAGAGAAGAGATAACAGAAAGTGGAGAAACGTAGCGACAATCTGGAGAAAAGTGGGTGGAAGATCGGCAGGTAAACCGGCAGCTGAGGAGAAGTTATGATGCAAACTTCAAGATAATGATTTCAAATAGTCAAATAACATGCTTTTTATCTCCAATATATTGTTAGAATCATTTGTTTCAGTTGTACTGTCATTATTTTCTGTATAAAAATTTAATTTGTTCAAAAAGTCTTTCTTCAAACTTGAGTCTTGAAAAAGAGGAGGTCGTCTTATAATCGGAGTCGTCTTATATTCAGGATAATACGGTAGTCAATGAAATTAAACTAAAACTGGTATTTTGATATCAAAACAATCACTTTGCTTTAAACATAAGGTGGGATCATTCAGCTGAGCGATGATAAAACCCATCTTTTCTGCTACCTGTGTCTCTAATTCATAGGTGTTCCATAAAAACACACAAGACTGTTTCCTGACTTCTTATTCAGCGGGCTTAGTGTAACCCCAGATTCTGCCTCATGCAGGACAATCAGGAAGGGACGAGTGTCCGTGGAGAAAACCCAGCCGGGACGATGCCGGTGCCTGGACCTTGTTAAACGGGGCGTCGGTCGTCCAAAGCCCTTTGGACAGCGTGTGCGTGGAAGACACACACTCCACCCCGCACACTCACAGGACAATGGCACAGTTTCAGAAACACCCAGGGAGTCGGGGGGGGGGGACATTCACACCCCTCCAACCCAAATGTCTCCGTGTTTTGCGGTGGGTCTCTCCGAGCTGAGGGCGGCGTGTCGCGGCTCAGCTGCAGCGGAGTTTGGCCAGGAAGTACGCCACGCTGAGGAAGAGCCACACCACCAGCAGGTTGGGGCTGAGGGCCAGCAGGGGCAGCGAGTACAGCAGGCTGGGGTCCAGCCGCAAGTCCCGCACCGGCAGCACGCCACTCAGGTTCTTCTGGATCACCCCTTCCCTCGTCCCAACGCTGCCGAGGAGCAGAGGTGGAGAGAGGAGAGGTGGAGAGGGGGAGGGGGGGAGGTGACGCAGCAAACCAGGGGGGAGCAGAGAGGAAAGGAGCCAAAGTAAAGATGGAGAAAAGTGATGGCCGGGGGAGTGCAGTGTTGGGAGGGTGAGAACAGGCGACATGTGGGGCAAAGTAAACGGACGGCCAGGTGAGCCAACACAGGTGGGATGGAAAATTAACAAGCGGCGTGTGCGACAGTTTCCACCAACGTCACAACAGTAATGTCGAGGTCACAACCAAGGAACAAATGGTGGCAGCACGATCCCGCACAAATGAACCAAATCATACCAACAAAACAAGAAAAAATGTCACGGGAAACAGAGGAGGAGGAGGAAGAGAAGAGAGAAATTAGAGAAATTAAGAAAGATGTTCTTTCAGAAAATGAAAGAAGAAAATACAGCAAAATGGTTCACCATGTTTGTAAACTCTTAAGACATGGGATGGAGACAGAGGAGGATGGAGAACATCGTGGGGAGGAGTTGCTTCACAAACATGACGGGAACAAACACTAATTCTTCTGCCCTCAAGATGCTCACACAAAAGCCACAAAGACTCGAACCGCAGTACCATCTTTCAGTGTTTCCTTCTGTTCAGCTGACTGTTCTTGGCTTTTCCCTCTCGTTTCCATCTCAGCCGTCACCAGCAGCACATCTACCACCGCATCTACAATCTCCTCTGTCCTTCCACCAGCCTTCATGTCCAGTATCCTACCAGAGCTTCATTATTCCTCCTCTGGGGACACAAACCTCTCAATCCAACCCCTTATTTCCTCTCCAACACGTCCAGCTCTGGCTGTCCCTGTGATGTGGTCGTGGTTGTTCCCAATCCCAAACATCTCAACATCTTCAACTCTGAGAACTACACCTGACCTGTCTGGACTATCAAGACCAGGGGTCGGCAACCCAAAATGTTGAAAGAGCCATATTGGACCAAAAACAAATATGTCTGGAGCCGCAAAAAATGAAAAGTCTTGTATCAGCCTTAGAATGAAGACAACACATGCTGCATGTATCTATATTATTTATAACTGGGGGAAGATTTTTTTTTTCATTATGCACTTCGTGAAAAAAGTCGAAATGTCGAGATTAATGTTGAAGTACAATCTTGAGACAAAAGTCGAAATGTCGAGAAAAAAGTCAAAATTTCAAGAAAAGTCGAAATTTCGAGACAAAAGTCGAAATGTCGAGAAAAAAGTCGAAATGTTGAGAAAAAAGTCGAAATGTCAAGATTAATGTTGAAGTACAATCTTGAGAAAAAAGTCGAAATGTCGAGAAAAGTCAAAATTTCGAGAAAAAAGTGGAAATATGGAGATTAAAAAGGAAAGGAAAAAGGAAGAAAAAAAAGGAAAAAAAAGAGAAAAAAGGAAAAAAAAGGTCAAACATCTTTAAAAAAGCTCCAGGAGCCACTAGGGCGGCGCTAAAGAGCTCTAGAGCCGTGGGTTGCCGACCCCAGATCAAGACCATTCCCTGCCTGACGGCCTGGGCTTATTTCATCCCCTCGGATCATCATGGCTTCTATGTCGGGCTTTACTGTCAAGTCACTGCTTGGGAATCAGAAGGGAAATGCTTCAGATCAACCAGCAGGATATAAATGATGCAGGTTTCTCATATTTTGGGCTGAAACACAAACCTGAAGAGTTAGTCCCACAATGCATAGTAGGATGGTTTGCATCCTTATTACCCCTGACTACAATCCCTGGCTAAAGGTCAAAGGTAAACCCGAGCTTGGGGGCTTGTACCACCTTCTACCCTCCTGCTGTCTCTGCTTCCTGTGTCCGGTCGGTGCTGCCGTCTCCCTGCAGTCTTTTAAATCTTTCTCCTTATTCTCACAGCTGCTCTTTATCACAGATAACTCCATAAACGCTTCATCATCTCCACCCCGATTGATGCAATTTTTCTCCTCTTTTCTAGCCTTTTCAATAGTTTATCACTAAATATTTCTGCATAACGAGGGGCGTGAACCTTTGATTGACAGCAACACAGCCAACATTAGCCATCATCATCATTTTGCTACTCGGCATGTATAAACTTTTAGCTCTAAATAAACACCTAACAGAGCATAATCGTACATATTTTGAATAGAACTTTTTTCTTGACGCTAACTTTACTAACAGAGCGCAGCGGCGGGTTCTGGCAACACTCGTTCATATGTTGAAATGAGGATGTTTGGACAGATTTGATAAGAAAAGATTGCAAAGTGCCGTTAATCAGCGTCATAGGTCGGCAGAAGCGAAGAGTCGGCTCCCCAGGCCCGTCGGTTCTGCCACACGGTGCTAAGCAGTACAAGGAACTCTTCATTAAACTGTCACGAGGGCTCGTCCAGCACTCATCCATCAGCCAATCCGTTGCCATGGCAACACGAGGCAGTCTCCGTTACTGCTCCCGCCCTGAGCTGCTTTACCAACCCATCATCCCTCCGCTCCCTGACCTGCACCTTCTCCACCGGGGTAACAAAAGAGAGGAGGTAAGAGGATGGAAACATCGCCAAGCTTTACTCAAACATGCATCTCAACTGAAACCCAAACCGACACAAACTCAAATCTCCCATCATGCTCGTCGGCTGAAGGGGCGGAGGAGAGGGGGGAAAAGAAAAAGGGGGATGTGAGGAGGAGAGGAAAGATGAAGAGACAACCTTGGGGTTTGAGTGTGCAGAGAGACAGAGCTGGTTGTGTCTTGAACAACAGAGATATTCACAACGGGAATCAGACGACTTACAAACATTTCTGGAAACAGTTTTTCACATAGACACTCTGACGTCTGACGAGGCTGGAAAAGCTGGAAATCACATTTACTCTGGATCAATACCAACACCGCTTTCTGTTGGGGTTTCAATTCACAGCACAGATCAATAACCGCCTTTCACCACGTTCGTCTCCTGCAGTTCATTACAAACAAACTCCAGAGGAAAGTCATCGTTCTTCTGTTCACTCCTCATCAGTTTCTCATTTTAGTTGCCGTTCTTTAAAAATGAGTCTGCTCTCGTGTGCAGGATCAATATTTCCTCTGTGAACCAACACGGAGTGAAAAACTACATCTCAAAACAGTAAAATGGTGCTGCTGGTTGGACAACAGAAGCATTTTAAGGTTCAGTGGAGACAGAAAAGTTGAGTAGACAGATGTTCGGCATCTCAGTCGTGTCAGAGACGGCTGAGCCAGCGCTTCCAAAACCTTCCACTTGTTTGTGATGCAGTTTCACACGTGAAAAACACATTTCCGCTCACTTTTTTCTGATTTTAGAGATACATCAGTCAAGTCTGCAGGTTGCCCGATGTAAAGGACGAGCTTCAGATTGTGGCCTTTTATTATTCTACTTCCTTTTTTTCTCTTAGCTGGGAGGGAATATGTCAAAAATCATAAAGATCGTGCTCTTGGTGACAAGTATTTGATATTTGACATGGTGCTAGTTATGGACATATGTTATTCAAAAACCACCGCAAACAAACTGTTACGCCCCCTAGTGGCCGGTTTGCAGAAAATTCAAAATGGCTCCCGCCAAAAAGACCAAAGGTGATATCTCAGCTTCTCTTAGTCCTAGATTGTTGTATATTGTCACTTTGTCTACTTTTTTGGTGCTAGGAATTCAATTCTGAGATAAATTTCCTATTTCAAGGTCATTTTGAAGGTCAAATTTAATTTTCAAGGTCATTTTTAGCCCCAAAAACTTAAGAATTAAGTCACATAAAAATATTGTATAGGGCTCAAGACCCATATTTTCACCCCCAAGGAATGCAGTTTTCTTTTTACTGGACAGGTCACTATCACTGTAGTATCTATAATCTCACTGGGTGAGAACAGTGACCTTCATTCAGGCTTAAGATGAACAGAACCTCAGAACTAAGTCAAAGAAAGAATAGGATTTTATTAAAATAACACACAAAAAACATCAGCTGTGTGTATTTAAACTCACTTAACACCTACAATGCCGCCTCTATCTCCTCGCTTATTGATTCATTTTGAATTTTCTGCAAACCGGCCACTAGGGGGCCGTCCCAATTTGTTTGCGGTGGTTTTTGAAAACCTTATGTCCATAACTAACACCATGCCAAATATCAAAAACTTGTCACCAAGTGCACGATTTTCATGAATTCCCTCCCTGTAATTATCTGTTAAACTAAAAAAAAGAGACGGTTCCATATTTCTCGTCAACCGTCTCTCCTCCAAGTGACCAGCACGGCCTTGCCGATTCCTCGTCTCTTTATTGTTTCATTGGCTGAAGGCGTTTTATTTGCTTGTGAGTGATGAGTGTGTTTTTGCTCGGGCGGTGAGGCGTCCTACCTGCGCATGCAGTCCAGGGCCTGCGTGAAGACCTGCGGCGCCATGCCGTGCTCGTGCTGCAGGATCAGGCACTGCTCCAGCGTCACCGACATGGCCGTGCGGTCCTTGGCGCTCTTACAGCTGGTGAAGCGGACGCCGTTGAGCCGGCGGCAGATCTGAGACGGAGAGGACGAGGGGCGGCGTTAAAACAACAGAACGATGCTGGTGTCTCGTACGGGAGAGCAGCGCTCACCTCGGCAGCCTGCCAGAGGATGTCCACGTTCTTGTTCTTCCTGGCGTTGACGTTCTGGCCCAGAAACCTCAGCAGCTCCGGGAGACAAGTCTGGGAACGAGACCTCGGGAGGCCTGAAAGTAGGTGAGGAAAAAACTGAGTAGGACTGCTGAAAAAGATTTAAAATCCAGTTTAGATGGGAAAAAAATGGGTGAAATGCTTATTTTAATTTCTAACAATATGACTGAATATACAGGACTGTCTCAGAAAATTAGAATATTGTGATAAAGTCCTTTATTTTCTGTAATGCAAAAAAGTCATACATTCTGGATTCATTACAAATCAAGTGAAATATTGCAAGACTTTTATTATTTTAATATTGCTGATCATGGTTTACAGTTTAAGAAAACTCAAATATCCTATCTAAAAAATTAGAATATTCTGGGAATCTTAATCTTAAACTGTAAACCATAATCAGCTATATTAAAATAATAAAAGGCTTGCAATATTTCAGTTGATTTGTGATGAATCCAGAATGTATGACTTTTTTTTTTTTTTTTTTTTTTTTTTTTTTTTTTTTTTTAAATTGCATTACAGAAAATAAAGAACTTTATCACAATATTCTAATTTTCTGAGACAGTCCTGTATCAGGTGCATCTTTATCTGTAAACACAGTAGAATAAACATTACTGATGTCTAGATTATAACCTATAAAGCAGTTAAAATAATGGATAATGTTGAGAAACAGAACGTGAATGTTTCTCCATCAGAGCGTCTCCATGATGCCTGTGGGC
Organism: Cololabis saira; assembly: GCF_033807715.1. NCBI lineage: Eukaryota > Metazoa > Chordata > Actinopteri > Beloniformes > Belonidae > Cololabis > Cololabis saira. The sequence goes on along the minus strand of NC_084610.1, from coordinate 3,531,034 downwards.
GGGTTAAGACCATAAAACCACATCAATCATCACAGACACAAGGTGGTGTCCTAAATCAAACATCAGGCACAAACTGGAGTACAAAACTGTGAAACAGGAAGCTGCAACAACTTCCACTGCAGATGAAACAGTTGGGCGGCGCTGCGAGTGCATCTTCTCTTGGGGCATGAAGGAGACGTTCTAATACCGATTTTTTATTTTAAACCTGTAGATTTCCAGCTCCGAGGACGTGGAAGACGTCGCTGTGATGATGAGCTCATTAACCTTCAAGTAGACTGGACCACTTTTTTGTGGTCTTGTTTCGGTCTCACCAGGTCTCGGACTCAGATAACTGAGATGCCGTTGCACCAAGGTGACAGAATCTGGTGATCAGCAGTTCTTCCTCTTGTTAATGTACAGTTTTGTAAACTATTTGTATTTTTCATTTGATTTAATGTTTTGGTGCATCTGCATGTGTAATTACAGGTTTGTGTTTATAACGGCCTTGTTTGAATAAATATATGGCATCATTGGCCTTTGAATAATATCTGCATATCGTTGTGATTGATTAAAGGGGACCTATTATGAAAACCAGGTTTCTGCAGTGTCTGTACAGCCGCCCGGATGATGTCCAGTGTGATGTGGATCTACGAGCTGTTCAGATTCTGCTCCCGTCGTTACGTAACGACGGGAGCAGAGGTTTGGCCTCCGATGCGTGAAACCACGCCCACAACTATAAAACCGTGTAACTGCATGCGAGCGTCCGACTATCGTAGCACTCCCTCCATTAAGTATTGAGGTTTTTGTAGTGAAATGAGGAGGAATCATAGAGATAACTTCAAATTTCAACTAACTGGATCAGCCGTTCTTCATCCATGACTGTTTCCTGCAGCGCTTTCAACCGGCTTTCAACGCGAACGAGAGGAAGAGAATAGAAGCAGGGCGTCCGACACAAAATGCTCAAAACGGCGCGTCCCGCTGCGGACAGTTAGGACAGTCCAATAGAAAATAAAGCAATGGAATTGATTTTGTCGCTGACGCTCACTCGCATCGCATGCATGACACGGTGTAAAGGCTGATTTATGGTTCCGCGTTACACCAACGCAGAGCCTACGGCGTAGGGTTCGCGTCAATTTAACACAGAACCGTAATTCAGGCTTAACTCTGCCGGCCGGAGCTTCCGCCATTTTTCCGTAGCGGTGTATCGCGTCATTGAGGCAGCCAATCAGCACACTGCCTCATTATCATAGCCCCGCCCACTCAGAATCCTGCATAGAGAATGAGGTTAGAGAATGGGAAGATAAAGACATGGATCAGAGGCTGAATTTCTAATTTATATAGAAAAAACAATTCAAGGCCTGTTTAAAATAGACATTAAATGCCAAAATAGGTCCCTTTTAAGCATCAGGTCCATTTCAGTGATGCTGATATACGGTGTAATCAGATTACTATAATGTTAAATAATGCAATTTCAAGTCTATAATCGTATTTTTAATAATTAAAATTCCCGTTAAATCTCCAAATTCAGTCCAATTTAAATCAGTAACATTTACTATTCCTTCCTTTTCTGAGGTGGAGGGGGGTGTTGGAGCTGGTTATTCTGCTAGAGGACTTTGGGACTAGTTAGTAGTCGTTTCAATCCTTAAAAGCTCTGGAGTCAAGGACTAGGTTTGTTTTTGGTCTCGGCCTTGATCTTCTCTGGTCTTTGTTGTGTCTTGGTCTCGGTTTAGGGGGTCTTGACTACAAGTCTACCTTCAAGTACTGAAGAAATATTTACAGGAAAACGATAAGTTGGGGTTTTTTAAAGAACATAATTGAATATAGTTGAATATAGGTGGACCAAGAAAACGTTTAGTTCAGGACCAAAGTTGAACTACGCTCCTATGACGACTGTGGAAAAAAAAGTATGTGAAACCTTTGGAACTAACTTTTTCTACTCAGTTTAACTGACAAAGTTTTACTCGTTACTCGAGTTTTCTTTTTGGCGTCATGGAGGCTGGACGTCCCCTTCACTGAGACATTGGTCTAACCCGGGACTGAGGTCTCCTAAACAGAGATGGTACTCACAGTCCTCGGGCAGGACTTCCTTGAACTGTTCGTAGTAGGAGTTGAGTCGGGAGAGACTCTCCATGTTGATGTTCTCCTGCAGCGACGTGTCTCCAAACCTGACAAACACACACACATGAGTGTTCCCGTGGGCCCGGGTGTCTCTGCTGCCCCGACGGCGGCGTCTCTTACTTCTCGGCCAGCGTCTGCTGCTCGTTGATGCCCACGTTGAAGTGCACGGGCTGGACCCGCAGCAGCATGCCGCTCTGGATCTCCCGCGGCAGCGCGTCAAACATGGTCCCCGGCAGAGGGATCCGCACGTTGAAGCCGTCACGGTTCCCCGTGATGATCGGCAGCATGTCGGGGGCCGAGCTGCTGCTGGCCTGGGTCACCTGGAAATACAATAATAATACATTAATAATACAACACACTTTAACCCTGGGTCACCTGGAGATAAAACACACTTTAACCGTTTAGGAAGGAAGGAAGGAAGGAGGGAGGGAGGGAGGAGAAAGGAAGGAAGGAAGGGAGGAAGGAAAGAGGAAGGGAAGGAAGGAAGGAAGGGAAGGAAAGAATGAAGAAAAGAGGAAGGAAGGAAGGAAAGAGGAAGGTAAGAAGGAAGGGAGAAAAGAGGAAGGAAGGAAGGAAGGAAGGAAGGAAGGAAGGAAGGAAGGAAGGAAGGAAGGAAGGAAGGAAGGAAGGAAGAAAAGAGGAAGGGAAGGAAGGAAGGAAAGAAAGAGGAAGGGAAGAAGGAAGGGAGAAAAGAGGAAGGAAGGAAGGAAGGAAGGAAAGAGGAAGGGAAGAAGGAAGGGAGAAAAGAGGAAGGAAGGAAGGAAAGAAGGAAAGAAGTAAAGTAAGTAAGTAAGTAAAGTTTATTTATATAGCACCTTTCACAGATATAAAATCACAAAGTGCTTTACATTTAAAAAAAAAAGGCACACAAATTAAAAGATATTAAAAAGAAAAGATACCAATAGTATACATATATATAAAAACCTAGATAAAATTAACAAGGTACAGAAAACAGCACTGGGCTGGCATGTTAAAAACATAGTCGCAACGCACAATTAAAAACATAGCAGCAACGCAGAGACACAATAAACGGTTAACCAAAAGCCTGTCTGAATAAAAACGTTTTCAGCTGCTTCAATAAGCCTTCACAAGAGTCCAGAGAACGCAGTTGTGAGGGGAGAGCATTCCATAATTTTGGCGCAACAGCTTGAAAAGCACGGTCACCTCTGGATTTGTAACGAGTTTGAGGGACAGACAGTAACGCTTGGTGTGCTGATCTAAGAGCCCGATTTGGCACATAAGGTAGGAGGAGGTCAGCGATGTATTGTGGTGTTTGGCCATGCAAAGCTCTGAAAGTTAGCACCAGTATTTTAAAATGGATGCGAAATTTGATGGGAAGCCAGTGAAGAAGGAAAGAGGAAGGGAAGAAGGAAGGGAGAAAAGAGGAAGGAAGGAAGGAAGAAAAGAGGAAGGGAAGGAAAGAATGAAGAAAAGAGGAAGGGAAGAAGGAAGGGAGAAAAGAGGAAGGAAGGAAGGAAGGAAGGAAGGAAGAAAAGAGGAAGGGAAGGAAGGAAGGAAGGAAGGAAGGAAGGAAGGAAGGAAGGAAGGAAGGAAGGAAGGAAGGAAGGAAGGAAGGAAGGAAGGAAGGAAGGAAGGAAGGAAGGAAGGAAGGAAGGAAGAAAAGAGGAAGGGAAGGAAGGAAGGGAGAAAAGAGGAAGGAAGGAAGAAAAGAGGAAGGGAAGAAGGAAGGGAGAAAAGAGGAAGGGAAGGAAGGAAAGAGGAAGGGAAGAAGGAAGGGAGAAAAGAGGAAGGAAGGAAGGAAGGGAGGAAGGAAGAAAAGAGGAAGGGAAGGAAGGAAGGAAGGAAAGAATGAAGAAAAGAGGAAGGAAGGAAGGAAGGAAGGAAGGAAAGAAGGAAAGAGGAAGGGAAGAAGGAAGGGAGAAAAGAGGAAGGAAGGAAGGAAGGAAGGAAAGAAGGAAAGAGGAAGGGAAGAAGGAAGGGAGAAAAGAGGAAGGAAGGAAGGAAGGAAGGAAGAAAAGAGGAAGGGAAGGAAGGAAGGAAGGAAGGAAGGAAGGAAGGAAGGAAGAAAAGAGGAAGGGAAGGAAGGAAGGAAGGAAGGAAGGAAGGAAGGAAGGAAGGAAGGAAGGAAGGAAGGAAGGAAGGAAGGAAGGAAGGAAGGAAAGAGGAAGGGAAGAAGGAAGGGAGAAAAGAGGAAGGGAAGGAAGGAAGGAAGGAAGGAGGAAGGAAGGAAAGAGGAAGGGAAGAAGGAAGGGAGAAAAGAGGAAGGAAGGAAGGAAGGAAGGAAGGAAGGAAGGAAGGAAGGAAGGAAGGAAGGAAGGAAGGAAAGAGGAAGGGAAGAAGGAAGGGAGAAAAGAGGAAGGAAGGAAGGAAGGAAGGAAGGAAGGACGGGAGGGAGAGAAGGAATGAAGATAGGGAGAAAAGAGGAAGGGAAGGAAGGAAGGAGGAAGGGAAGGAAGGGAGAAAAGAGGAAGGAAGGAAGGAAGGGAAGGAAGGAAGAAAGGGAGAAAAGAGGAAGGAAGGAAGGAAGGAAAGAGGAAGGAAGGAAGGAAGGAAGGAAGGAAGGAAGGAAGGAAGGAAGGAAGGAAGGAAGGAAGGAAAGAGGAAGGAAAGAGGAAGGAAGGAAGGAAGGAAAGAGGAAGGAAGGAAGGAAGGAAGGAAGGAAGGAAGGAAGGAAGGAAGGAAGGAAGGAAGGAAGGAAGGAAGGAAGGAAGGAAGGAAGGAAGGAAGGAAGGAAGGAAGGAAGGAAGGAAGGAAGGAAGGAAGGAGAGAGCAGGAGGAAAGAAGGAACAGGAGAATTAGGTCATTTTGACCCGAAGACAGTACAAGGGTTAAAAAGATGCTGGGAGTAAAGAGTGAATCCAGTTTAGAAGCTGCACCTTGAAGGTGACGTTCCTCAGGTCCATGATGCCGACACTCATGTCCTCCAGCATGGCCAGCTCCTCTCCTGCAGGCACAGAGAGAGAGATCAGAGGGGTCAGAGGGGTCAGGACTGAGGGAGAGGCCGGGCCGGGGTCAGGGGTCAGCCGTACCGTAGGTGCTGAGCAGGGACTCGGACTGAGCCAGGAGGCCGATGGTGTAGAGCTGCCGCAGAAACCCGTTGTCACGGAGACAGTTCCTCAGTTTGATGATGAAGCCGCAGATGAGAGCGGTGAGCTGCAATTAGAGCAGGGACGTCAGAGTCGGGCGGAAACTGCTGCAGGGTTCACTTTTTAGGCTCGTTACTTTTGAAAACCGTTATCGGGACGAGTAATGCCCGTTTTACCGGTTTGTATGCTCCATCTTCAAGTGGACTGAGTTCCTTAATTAAAGGAATAAATCAAAATTTTGGGAGTTATTTAATTTGCCGTCACCCTCAGAGTTGGAAAGTAGACACACCGCAGACTTCTGTGCCCTTGTGGTCATTTGAGGAACTGCATGCAGATCGATCCCTGTATAAATGCCTAACTAGAAAGCTAAAACCTCACCAGAGTTATGAACTTCCTAGTAACACGAATATATTCTTAAGTACTTGTTGTAAATTATAGCTTCACCTTCTGTATGAATAATAACATAAAATGAGACAATTTTGCAAACGGATACATGCAAGTTACTCCGTTTAGGCTACCTGATTGATCTTTTTGAAAGATTTAGCTCCAGATGCTTTGGCCTGAAATAATCCTCATCATCACGACTGATGTCTGGGTTTATAACGGGTTCGGGTGCTTCCTGCAGACGTGATTATTGGATGTACAGAGAAGAGAGCCATAAATATCTTCTTATCAAACTCTGGGGTTGGTGGTAAATAAGATAATTTCCAAAATGTTGTTATAAAAAACTTAAGATCCCATCTACATAAACTCAATTTAATGCTTTTCAAGACTTTTTTCTTGAAATGGTGCATAGACATTTGGAGGAACCGGGAGTCCGTTTCAGATCAACATACGGTGTTATTTTTAGACAGCAAAGCTGACTGCTTATCATATTCTGCAAGTGGGTGGAGGCTGCTGGTGTTGCTGCATCCTTGCGTGGAGGAAATCCTCTGCCGCTCAGTCTCTGCAAGAGTCTCCGTTTTTTCAGTTTTCAGACGGCCGTCAGGCTGATGGCGGAGTGAGACGAGAGTGATTTAAGATTTAAGCAAATGCACGACTGGTAACAGCCGCTTATTTGAAAATGGTTAGACATGTAGAATTGCATACCCTACCCTTAAAGTCAAGTGGATAAATCTAAAAATGTACTGTATGTGTCAAGACGTGTTTAACAGTTGTTAAATGTTCTGACTCTTTCGAGAGAAAAATATATCAACTTGAGGGGAAAATGATGCAGTGTGAGTTCGTTATCTCTGATTTTTAAAGGGACGACAGGAGAGGACACGTCAATAGCTTTCTAAAAAATAATGCCAACATGAAAAACATAAATGAGCAACACTTTGCAAGTCCTAAGTAGATAATACAGGACTGTCTCAGAAAATTAGAATATTGTGATTTTCTGTAATGCAATTACAAAAACAAAAATGTCATACATTCTGGATTCATTACAAAACAACTGAAATATTGCAAGCCTGTTATTATTTTAATATTGCTGATCATGGTTTACAGCTTAAGAAAACTCAAATATCCTATCTCAAAAAATTAGAATATTGTGGGAATCTTAATCTTAAACTGTAAGCCATAATCAGCAATATTAAAATAATAAAAGGCTTGCAATATTTCAGTTGATTTGTAATAAATCCAGAATGTATGGCATTTTTTTTTATTTTTTTAATTGCATTACAGAAAATAAAGAACTTTATCACAATATTCTAATTTTCAAAGACAGTCCTGTATATGCCAAAGTAAGATTACACTCATTTTTTCTTCTCTTTACTAATTTCTTGTAAAAGTTACATACTTCCTTGAAATTCTGTTTATTTACGGCACAAGGTCCAGAACCAGCACAGTTCCTGGATTCACTGATTCATTCATTTCTTATTTAACTACTTCAGGTTTTATTTTAAATCAGTTTTTATTGGATCAGCGAGAGTTCACGGAGAGGGTTTGAACATATGCGACAGAGAGATTATAAGTATCTGATAAGAGCACTTGGTGAAACTCTTGACGGTGAAAGGCTCTTAAAATAACCAACGACGACTAAATGTGACTGGAGTTGTCTCCCGCTGTTGCTCAGGATGTTAATAACTTGTTTACATGTTGAGCTGCCACAGAGGGTGGACCTCTGCACCGTGTTTATGGTGATTTACAGATTTATGACCTTCTCTGAGTCAGTGGCAGCAGCAGCAGCGGCGGCTAATGGCTGTGTTTATGTAAATGTGTGTGTGGGGGAGTGTGTGAGCCGGTCCGGTGTGTTCTGTGTGTGTGTGTGGGTGAGTGTGTGAGCCGGTCCGGTGTGTTCTGTGAGCTGACCGTCTGGCAGAAGACGACGTCGCGGCGGTACTGCAGCGACACGTCCATGGCTATGGTGGGCGCGCTGTCCTGCATCAGCAGGAACACCATGGACTTCTTGGCCTGGTCGCCCATCATGGCCACGCACTCGGTGAGCGTGGTGAGCAGCGGGTACAGCGCCTCGCTCCACTCACCTGGGGGAAACGGCAGCTCTGTTAAGGTCACACGTGTTAAAGTCACAAGGATCTGAGTTTAATTTGACTTTAGAGACAGAAACAGACAACAGACGGACTAGAGAGACGACAAGTGAAGCAGAAGCAAAGACAAAAACACTTCACATGTTGCAAAGTTTACTCATTAAAATCTTTAAAAGAATCCAAATCTGGCTTGTACTCGAGGAGAAATCAGCTGAATGCAAACTACAAACTTACTGCTCACGATATAAACCTCAGGTAATGAAAGGAAGCCAAAATCCTCTCAGTTTATAGGACTGTCTCAGAAAATTTGAATATTGTGATAAAGTTCTTTATTTTCTGTAATGCAATTCAAAAAACAAAGATGTCATACATTCTGGATTCATTACAAATCAACTGAAATATTGCAAGCCTTTTATTATTTTAATATTGATGATCATGGTTTACAGCTTAAGAAAACTCAAATATCATATCTCAAAAAATTAGAATATTCTGGGAATCTTAATCTTAAACTGTGCACCATGATCAGCAATATTAAAATAATAAAAGGCTTGCAATATTTCAGTTGATTTGTAATGAATCCAGAATGTATGACTTTTTTTTTTTTTTTTTTTTTTTTTTTTTTTTTTAAATTGCATTACAGAAAATAAAGAACTTTATCACAATATTCTAATTTTCTGAGACAGTCCTGTATACAGTCTACAAAAGGGATGCCATGTTAATGTTCATGAGATTCTAGTGCGTCTTGTTCTATTTCTAGTGTATTTGGTAAATAGAAGCTCAGATGAGCCGTCAGTCATTAAACATGAACGAAGCCAGATCCTCAATACTAAGTACGTTCTGTTTCCTCAGAGTTTAGGAGGGAAAGTTGGAGCCAGATGCTGCTGATCAACAGCCCTTAATGACTTTATCACCAGCAGGTGTGCACATCTCTTTAAAAGCAGATGTTTTTATGCAGATTGCTGCTCTGGTGAGCATTCAGGTGAAGGACATAAGCAGTGGTCTTAGAGATGCTGCAGATTAATTTTGGGAAAAGCTCTAAAACAAATTCCAAACAACTTGGAGTCCAACATTTCAGAGCGAGAAATGTTATTTATAGTAAAAGATAAACATTCAAGACGGTGGCCAATTTCCCAGGAGTGGATACATCCCATCAAAGTGACTTGAAAACCCTGACGAGCTGCATCTCAGAGCCGTCAGGCCCCACTGAGCACGTTCAGGTCCGTAACAGTACAGTTAGAAACAGACCAAACAAGTAAGGTTTGTTTGAAAAGGTTCCTCTGAGAAAACCTCCTTTGAAAATAACATGAAAGAACGACTGAGATTCAACAAAACTGCTTCTAAACAAACCAAAAGACCAAAGTGGAGGAGACACAGGAAGCAACTACTTCAGATGTTGCTGATAAAGGTGGATCTAAAACTACTTGGCATTAACAGTTGGATTTTTGTTTAATAAATGGCACAGTGAAGAAAAGCTGTAATCTGTTTGTCTGAAGATTGGAATTGCCTCCGACCAGATGATTTTTATATTATTTTATTCACAAAAAAACGTTTTACACATGCCTGCAGGTATTAGAAACGCCTGACACTGTTTGTAGGCAGCTTCATTACCCACCCCCTTATGAATGAAAGAAGCCTTTACCTGGGTACGCCTCCTCGGGACTGGGGCTTCCATCTGGAAGAGGGTTGGAGGTGCGACATGCAAGATTAGCCAGCGCTACAAGCCACAAGAGCAGCAGAGACACAGAAAACACTGCAGACCAGGGTCAAAAACCCATGCACAACCCGCTCTCAGCACTGCACCAACTAGGGCTGGGCGATATATCGAGATTTTAATATATATCGATATATTTTCAAACGCAATATGGTACGAGACAATATCGTTTATATCGATTTAAAAAAAAAAAAAAAAAAAACGATATATTTTTTTTATGATTTTGATATAGTTTATTTTGTGACAAATTGATTAGAATGTTTTATTTGAGGTTTGCACAAATGTTTTGTTATTTGCACAACTGTCAACATCAGTGGAAAAGTCTGCCTGTTACTGTCTACATTGTATTAATTGTACAGTGTATTTTAATTTAATTGTTATGCAGGAAAGGGATATTTGTTTTATTTTATTCAAGAAGCATTTTTATTCTATATATGCAGGCAGTTTATTTTTATTTCATTTGTTTTATACATTTTGATATTGTGCAGACCTCTGTTAATAAAGGAACCTGTGTGACATTTGGCACGAGGCTTTGTATTAAAACTGTTTTTTAAGGGTTTGCCTCAGAAAAAATGAAGCTAACAGAGATGCTATGCTATAATGCTTTGGGGGAAACCCCAATTATGGCACAGAAAAAATATCGAGATATATCGAGTATCGCCATTTAGCTAGAAAATATCGAGATATGACTTTTGGTCCATATCGCCCAGCCCTAGGGGAAAACCACCAATTACGCCGCGTAAAAAATATCGAGATATATATCGAATATCGCCATTCAGCTAGAAAATATCGAGATATGACTTTTGGTCCATATCGCCCAGCCCTAGCGCCAACACAGATTTCTTTATTGTGCTTGAGCTGAAACACTCCAGGTTCAAAAACAGAGGCTTCTTAAACCGCTAGAACAAGTTCTGCACAGATATTTGACCCCAGTTCAGAACATTTACATTTAAGATACGACTGCTGGCTGCAACACTGCATACAACACAGATAAAAGACACATGACTGAACATTTCTCTACTTCTGAGCCATCTGGAAACACCTGACATGAATATTGCAGAAAGGAAACTGAAAGATGAAGAAGGTGAGGAGAAGAAAGGTGTTTGACTCCTCTGTAACTAAACCAACGGGACAAAAGAAGGACTGGACGTACAGCTTTCCTGTTCATGGCTGGGATGAAGTGCAGAGGAGAGGGAGGATGTTGAGGATGATGATGGTGGTGGAGGTGGATCTGATGATGATGATGGTGGTGGTAATGATGAAGAAGCCTCACACTCACAACCTGGGTTGATCCAGAATGCCAGACTCTTCCCATCACCTTTTCACAGCCACACACATCAACGATAACGATCTCCGTTTAACTATTTACTGGATTTATTAGGGTCATTTATAGGATTACAAGATTTTTGGTCATTTATTAAGTGACTGTGAAAAATGATTTCATTTAAATTGATTTCATGTGTTTAAATAAATGAAATGGTACAAAACAACAAAGAGCAGAAGTGGATGTGGTTTATGTGTTACCTTTCTTGCTGCCGCCGCCCTGCAGGTCACTGTGGGAACTGTCCTGGCTGCCGACGCTGGGCCTCCTCTCTCTCTGCAGCAGCTTGTCCACCCGCTGGATGATGCACTCCAGAGACTTGTCCACATTTACCCACACCTTCTCCTGAGAGGACAGGGAGCTTTATTTGTCTCATTACTAGGCCTGTATTGAAAAAATCGATTTCCCAATTCTAAAACGATTCTCATATTAATTCCTAAAAATCGATTCATATGTCTAAAAGGTCGATATTTTTTCTTTTTTTTTTATATATATTTTTTTTCATCATTACATTACATCTTTTGGTTATTTTTTTGTTTATCCCCAAAAAAGGAATGTTTTGTTGGACACGAGAATAACTGGTGCCATGTTTTTGCCTTTAAATATGTTTAAAGGTATGAAAACATTCAAGTTTTCAGTTATAATTGCATAAATTGTCTATATTTCATTACTTTATATACTGTCTTGGGGTTACATTTGCAAAAAATGCTAAAAACCAAATGCTCAAAAATTTAAAAGCAAAATAGACCGAAAATGGAACAAATAAAAACGTAATGTGGGAAAAAATAAAACTGATTTCATCCGTCTCTGTTTCCTCCCTGGATCTGTTTGGTAATTCTGACCCACATGATGTTTCTGAAAGCAGTTCTATCAGCATTCTGGGAGCTGATTGGTCCTTACAGCATCATTATCTGCCAATACTTGCTGTTGAATCTCAATATAATACTAGTAGTAATATTTTGCATAACTACAGTCATATAATTCATGCAACAGCTCAAAAAACAGTTTTAATAACACTAACCCAAATCAATATCGGAATCGAATCGAATCAAATCTTGATAATGGATTCTAAATCTTAAGAATCGGAATGGAATCGATTCTTGACATTTGAATGGATCCCCAGCCCTACTCATTACACAGCCGGAGCCTGTGGTGTGGGCCTGACCGGGCCACGGAGGCAAAGCCCCGACGTTCTGGTGCACCAACTAATCAGAGGAACAACCGGCAGCACTTTCACCCTCGCTGGCTCAATTATGAAGGGTTTAGTAATATTTCTAGCTGAGTTGTGGCCTGGCTGCTCGCACCTCTTCCCGTCTTGTGGTGCAGTTACTTCCCGAAGCACAAATGAGCTTTTACAAGCTTTTAAACATTAACATAACTCTATATAATACAGCAGAGGCAAACTTGCTAGGCAGTTTTTATAAATTTATCTTGCTGGGGGAAAAAAGCCTTTGGATTCTGTTGCACTTACTGTCCTAGTGCCACATGAGGAACAGGATTTTATTTCACTTCACTGGAGCAACATACACCACACGCAACATCAAAAAGCCCCTCTATTGTGCAGGTTATCTCGTTACACCACCAACACAACTCGGACTAGTTGAAACATTAATGTTTCTACACTTTTGAAGAAGTCTTGTGGCCTCAAACACAGGAAGTTCATTTAAAGCCGGTGACAGGGCGCTGCAGAGTGGGAGGTTATGAAACCACACTGAGCTGCGCGGGCCTGATGAAGATGGGACAGCGTCAGGTTACCATGGAAACTCTCTAAAAACAGTGACGCTGGATCAGTATTTAGGAACCAGGAGCAAAGTCCTTCACATTGGTCATTCAAAGAGTATACACCAAGTCTTAGGCCCAGTCCCGACCCCCCCCTAGTACTACTTTTCAGTCCTACCCCTAAATTTTGCGCGTTCCCGTGAGGGTAGTGGTGTCCCAATTCCTCTTTGCATGTAGGGCTAGTGGACATAACGAGGGCTAGTGTGTATGAATCTAACCCTTCACAGTGAGGGATTTCAGATGCTGACTTCGCGACGGAGGGCTAGAGAAAATCTCCCAGAATACTTTATGTCATCATTTGCAGACTGAATCAAACAAAAAAACATGGCGGACATTTGTCATTTTTAGTGAATAAAATCAATATTTTGAGTTAGTTTCTGCAAAAAAATGCGTTTTGATTACATTTCTAAATTTTTTCAGATCTCGCCAGATTTATGGTTCTGCGTTACACCAACGCAGAGCCTACGGCGTAGGTTTACGCGGCGACGCGCGCCGTACGTCGTACCCTACGCCGTAGGCTCTGCGTCGATTTAACGCAGAACCATAAATCGCCGGCGGCTCTTCTCATCCCCCGAAAACATCGGATCAAATTTCTTAACAGGCGTTATTTGGATAAACTGAGCCCAGGTTGGGGATCTTAACGGTTACTTTTACGCCTGAAAAAATATTAAAACTTAATAAAGTGGCATATTAACAGCGCTACAGCTGAAATTACAACAGCTTTTATCTCTGGGCTTCCTGATATGGTGTGACGTATGTGCAAACGTAACTACGCAGTCGCTTACGTACCCGAACGTAAACCATGCAGTGACGTAGCAAGTGCTGTCTCAATTTTTAGGGCTAGTGGTAGAAAGTAGGGTGAACATTGGGATTGGCCCTTAGTTGCATGCTGGGAGCTCTGAGGAAACCCCAGATGTTCAACTGAGACCTGAGCAGTCTAGAGATCAAGTCTTTGCAACTGTGTGGGAGACGATGCCAACCGAGTGGGCACTACCATGAAGCTTTGAAGTACTGTGTACCTGACCGTCCTCCACCTGCATTAAAGGCATCATATTATGCAGTTTATCACTCCTCATCCATCAATAGTCATTTTACTGGATCAGGGACCCTGCTTCCCGCTCACTCTGCCGTTAATGGTTTCCTCCGACGTTACCGCCAGTCACGTACCAGTATGGAAGAGACCACTGGAGGATGTTTCTTTTTGAAATGATTTCCATCTACGGGCTCAGGTCCTGATCTGTGCTGGGAGTTCAGACTCTGTATGAACATATTCTTTTTTTTTTTTTTTTTTTTTTTTTTTTTTTATCATTCTTTTTTCCTTTTCCTTTTTTTTTTTTTTTATTGATCTTTTTAGAAAAGAGAACAACATACAATGACAACATGGACACAAATAATCAAAAATACGAATTATGCATTATACATTGTCCCTTTTTTTTTTTTTTTTTTTTAAACACACAGAACTAAGAACAGAGTCTCTGTAGAGTTAAATAAAAAATAAACAGATGAGCAACAAATGAACAATGGAGGAGAGTATGGATGAGCAAATGCGGCATACAAAAACAAATGCAGTGATAAATGCAAATGCCCATCACTAATATCCCATTAATTAGAAATAATAATAAAAAAAAAAGCAAGCAGCATAAAATGCAGCATAAATACCAATAATCAAAACAAATAAATAAATGAAAGAAATGAAAAGAAAATTAAGGTAAGGGGGAGGGATCAGTCGGTGGGTAGAGTCTTCAATGAGTTAAAATAATCTACGAAAGATTGCCATTTACGAACAAATTTAGATGAGTTGCCTTTTACTGAATATCTCACCTTTTCAGATTTTAGAAAAAACATATCATCACTAAGCCAAAGGGCAATAGACGGAGACTTGGGGGATTTCCATGTGAGTAGGATACGACGTCTAGCTAGAAGAGATGTGAAAGCCAATACTTCTGACTGTACGGGGCTGATATGTGAGGAGTCAACCGAAAGTCCGAATATTGCTATGAGGGGGGCCATAACAACATTTTTCACCAGAACTTTAGACATGATCACAGAATAGTCACTCCAAAATTTCTGTAATCTGGGACAGGAGAAAAACATGTGACTTAAATTGCAGGGAGAGCCCTGGCATCTGTCGCATAAGTCTGCAACATTGGGATATATTTCGGATAATCGGGATTTTGATAGGTGGGCTCTATGCAGCACCTTGAATTGAATAAGTTCAAGTCTAGCACAAGGCGTGCTAGATCGTATGCTACGGATAGCTTTATCCCACAGCTCCCCTGTGAAGTCCAGGCCAACTCCCGTCCCCAACCCTCCCGAGCTTTATCTACAGAATGACCATCAAATGTCATACACAGTGCATATATCCTAGATATGAGAGACTTTTGACTAAGTTTCATTGTTAGAAGATCATCCCACGGTTGGTTAGCAGGAAGGGAAGGGAAGCATGGAAACAGAGCAGAGGCGCAGTGCCGAAGCTGGAAGTAGCGAAACAGATGGGAGGCAGGCAAATTGAACTTTGACCTCAGATCTGAAAATGTGGAAAAGATCCCATCCTTATACAGATCCCTGAAGTGCTTAATGCCCCGGCTGTGCCAAATCATAAAAGTGGTGTCTATTAGTGATGGAGGGAACAGATGATTCTTAGTAACAGGTGTATAGGCGGATGGAGAAGTAAATTTAAAATGGCGCCTAAACTGTGACCAAATCTTAAGGGAGGAAAGCACCACAGGGCTATTTGTGAACTTAGAGGGATTCAATGGTAAAGAGGAGGAGAGTAGGGCCGTTACAGAGGATGAAGAGAGTGACTGAGCCTCCAATCTGCACCATAATAACTCAGGAGACTGAAGCCAGTAAATTAGTTTGTGAATATGCGCTGACCAATAGTAAAGCAAAAAGTTTGGTAGTGCTAGACCCCCATTAAATTTAAATTTTTGGAGAAGCGAATACCTCACTCTGGGTGTCTTACCGGCCCATAAAAAGTTGGAAACAATTTGGTCAAGTGATTTAAAAAAAGATTTTGGTAGAAATAAAGGAGTGCATTGGAACAAAAAAAGAAATTTAGGCAATACAGTCATCTTCACTGTGTTAATTCTTCCTATTAGCGACAATGGTAGGGAGTTCCACCTCTGTAAGTCCGCCTTCACTCGAGTTACCAGTGAGGAAAAATTAGCGGTGAAAAGAGAGGGCAGAGTGCGGGTCACATTAATCCCTAAGTATCTAAAGCCCGACGGGCTGAGTTTAAAGGGGATATCAGATTGTTTGAGTAGTAAAGCAGAAGTGTTTATGGGAAAGCATTCACACTTATGAAGATTGACCCTATAGCCGGAGAAGGATCCATAATTCTTCAACAGAGATAATATTGGTGCAATGCTGGTTAAAGGGTCAGATACATATAAAAGGAGGTCGTCTGCATAAAGTGACAATTTGAGTTCCACATTGGACCTAGAGATTCCGTGAAATAAAGGAAGAGTTCTTAAAGCAATTGAAAGTGGTTCGACGGATAGAGCGAAAAGCAAAGGGGAGAGAGGGCAGCCCTGTCTCGTGCCACGTGATAATGTAAAATAAGTGGAGTAGTTGTCATTGGTGTGAATGCTGGCCTGAGGGGAAGTGTAAAGAAGTCTAATCCAAGATATAAACCTGTGTCCAAATCCGAATTTATGAAGTGTTGCAAAAAGATAGTTAAATTCGACACGATCAAACGCTTTTTCAGCATCAATCGCGATAACAACTTCAGGAAGTGGGGAAGAATCTTTAGAGAAAATCACATTTAGGAGTGTACGAACATTATAAAAGAGCTGGCGTCCCTTGATGAAACCATTCTGCTCCTCAGATATGATGCTAGGAAGGATCTTATCAAGATGAATTGCTAGTGCTTTTGCTAAAATTTTGACATCCACATTCAGTAAAGACAAGGGCCTGTAAGAAGTGCATGATTCAGGGTCTTTGTCCTTCTTCAAAAGGAGAGCAATGGACGCCTGCATTAAAGAAGGAGGCAATGAGCCATGATCAAGGGACTCATTGTACATTGAGAGTAGAAGGGGGGCTAATTTGTCTTTGAATTTTTTGAAAAACTCAGCGCCGAACCCATCGGGACCAGGGGCCTTGTTGCTTTGCGTAGCTTCAATGGCGGCAGCAATTTCTTGCAAGCTAAAAGGAGCATCGAGGCCATTAGCCACATCCAAATTGATAGTAGGAACAGTGATACTTTCAAGAAAGGAGGTCATTTCTGCTGTGTCAAGTGGAGATTCTGATTCATATAGAGAGGAGTAGTATGACTTAAAAATTGTGTTGATGACGACTGGATCGGTGGTAAGTGTGCCAGTAGAATCTCTAATGCTGGGAATCAGTCTCGACGTTGCTTGCCTTTTTAATTGATGAGCCAATAACCTGCTTGGTTTATCGCCGTGTTCATAATAGTTGGCATGAGCGCGTAATAGGAGCCGTTCAGAATCGGCTGTCGCTATAAGATCGAATTTTGACTGCAAATCAAGCCGTTGTTTCAGTAAATTCGGACTTGGGTTAACTGAATTAAGTCTGTCTATGTCCTGAATTTTAGATATGAGCTCCTGTAATTTAGCCCTGCGGATTTTACTGGCATATGCTGAATAAGAGATAATCTGTCCTCCCAAATATGCTTTGAGTGATTCCCATACTAGCGAAAAACTGGTAGAATCTGTTTTGTTTAATGCAATGAAATCATCTATTGAAGCAGATATAGAAACATTAAATGCATCGTCGGATAAAAGCAATGGATTAAACCTCCAGGGAGAAGAAAAACGGGGGCGCTCAGACAATGTTATATTCAAAGTTAGAGGGGCGTGATCTGAAATAACAATTGGGTGGTATATGACAGAAGTAACTTTGGAAAGAAGAGAGCCATCAACAAAAAAATAGTCAATACGTGAATATGACTGATGTACTTGCGAAAAAAAAGAAAATTCCTTATCTCCAGGATGTGAGACCCTCCACGGATCAACAAGCCCGTTCTTGACTGTAAAATCGGTAATAGATTTTGACATAGAGGATTGAGTCAAAGTACGAGGATTCGAGCGGTCCAAAGAAGGATTAATAACACAATTCAGATCACCGCCCAGAATTGTAATATGCGTATTTAAGAAAGGGAGGTTGCCAAACAGCCTATCTGTAAAATTGGGGTCATCAAAATTTGGGGCATATATATTCACCAACAATACAGGGTTACAGTATAGAGTGCCCGCCACAATAAGATATCTACCATTCTTATCGGATATTGTCCTGGAGACGGAGAAATTAACTCTTCTGTTGATCAAAATTGCTACTCCTCTAGACTTAGAATCAAAATTTGAATGAAAAATATCACCCACCCAAGCACGTTTGAGTCTAAAATGATCTTTATTTCGCAAATGAGTTTCCTGAAGGAAAGCTATGTCAGTGTCCAAGCGTTTCAAATGTGAAAAAATCTTTGATCGCTTAATTGGATTATTCACACCTCTAACATTCCAGCTAGTGAATCTGATGATTGATCCAGTATCAGGCTTGTGCAGATTACGATCGTTCATATGGGCATTCTTTGAGAGAAAATAAGACAGACTCACCCACCACAAGAAGAAATATAAGAAAAAGGGGTAAAAAGGAAAACCAAAACAAACAAAACTCGGGAGTATATACATACCTACAGAGACATAATCCGAAAGCCAACAACCCATAACTCCCGCCCACCCACCCGTCGCACATTTGATGATCCCATCCCCAAACGATGGAAACAGCCGTGCAGGCTTCAACGGAAGCCATTCTCAAAAAAGAAATGCTTTCGACTATAAAGCTAAATACAAAAACAAAAACAAAGTCAGCTCCTGCAGAGTTAAAACCTTAAAAAAATAAAAATAAAATATGAGGCATATAAGACCAACAGTCTGAGCCATTCCGACAATCGCTGTCTTGTCAGGGTAACAACAAACATTAATTAAATTAAGTAGATCTTTGGCCTGTAGAACAATGATATATACATATATGCACTCGCACACCCACACAGACACGCACACACATACACACAAATCAAACAATAGACAGGGGTGTGTGCATATTTCTAATCAAGGCATCTTACCAGAGAAATGATTAGGCCTTCAATTTTAAACAGTGCTGTTCCCATTGATAGATAGAAAGAGAAAAAATAAATAAATAAATAAATAAAAAAAATAAATAAAATAAAAAAAAATTAAGACATAAAGTCCCGTTTTATGAATTGACTCACTCACTCACCCACCCAGGGCCAGAGTCCCGCATGGACAGTATGCTGGATAAATCCAAAAAAATAAATAAAATAAAAAATTAATTAAGACATAAAGTCCCGTTTTATGAATTGACTCACTCACTCACCCAGGGCCAGAGTCCCGCATGGACAGCAAGCTGGATAAATCGTCCCAGAAATCTAGCTGGTAGTCACTTTTTTTATTTTCTTGATGAATGCCAAGGCTTCATCTGGCGCCGTGAAGTCACGTTGCTGGCCGTTATGAGTTACACGCAGCCGGGCGGGGTACAGCAATCCATACCGGACTCCTTCAATCTCCCGCAGCTGACGGCGCGCCTCATTAAAGGCAGCGCGCGCCCGCGCTGTCTTGGCGGTGTGGTCCGGGAAGACGGAGATGGTCATATTCCGAACCGTTATCCGCTGCCGCTCTCTCGCCTTTCTGAGGATATCAGCGCAGTCCGTGTAATAATGGAGCTTGGCCACTATTGCGCGGGGCCGCTCCCCGGTCTTCGGTCTCGGCATGAGGGTGCGGTGGGCTCTGTCCACCACCGGCTCCGCGTCGAGGGCGAAGGCTTCCGATAACAGCCTGGAAACACCGGCCGCAGATGAAGAGTCAGGATCCTCCTCCGGGACACCAATAATCCGTATGTTCTGCCTACGAGACCTTGACTCCAAATCCTCGCATCTGTCCTCCAGCCTCACACATTCTTTCGACAAGTGATCAACTTTTTTCTGGAGAGCAACTATGTCGTCTGAGCAGCTTGAGAGAGAGTGCTCCATCCCAGCAACCGTGGCTGTAAGACCCGCGACGTCCGCCTTCATGGAGGAAATACTGCCGGAGAGATCAGCTTTAAGTGAAAGCAGCTCGGACTTAATGGAAGTTAAATTGTCACTCAGTGCTGCTTGAAGCTCTGTCTTAAATATAGCTGCAACATCGTTGCGAAGCGCGGAGAGCAGTTCCTTTTTGAGCTGGCTGAACTCCGCAGCGGGAGCCAGCGCGGCGCAGGTGCTTTCCGGAGGAGGAGAATCACCGCGGGGCGAGGAGACAGCGTGAGCCGCAGGCCGCGGGTTAGCTGGAGGGTTATTCCCCGCTTTGATGGACTTTGGAGGCATTTTTCTGGTGAGTTCACGATGTAACCGCGTTGAAAAAAAAAAAATTAATTCAAACCCAAGCCGTGGGAGTATTCAAATAGTGCCAAAAAATGGAGAATTACATTAACTCTGCAGGAGCTCCGCTAAGCACGTCTCACCCCATGTATAGCTAAGCCGGAAGCCCTGTATGAACATATTCTGCTCGCCTGAGCGGAAAGCTGAACCTCCCGGTATCCCTGCTCATTCAAATCCTCCAGTTACTGCTTAACCAATCACAAACCTCCTAAAATAACACATAGAAACCTGGACACGTGGGTGTGTTACTGTTTAGTGTATTTTAAACCTTTAGAAGTCAGGAAGAGCATAGTACGGGACCTTTGAGCCTTTTCAGAAGTGTGTGCTGCTTTAGTTGTTTCCTGAGAGGAACCACAGCTCGCCCTCTTAAGAGGAAGTGATTAAACAGCAGGAAACTGGTTACAACTTGGAGGTGAAATATCAATAGCTAGTTACAGAGGAGTCATTTTTTATGGCTTGCTCACCAGGAGCAGCAGCTCCAAACGTCTGGTGTAAACAACTTAGAGCTGTGCATCTTCAGTCCATTCTTTTTAGGGTTTTAAATAAACTGTTTGGAGAGAGAAAAATAAACCTCCATTTCTAAAAATGAAAAACTACACATTTGATGTATGAATTAATTGAATGGGAGAAACATGTCTGGTGTGCAGAAACACAGACACAGTCATTGAGCTTCCAAAGCTTTTAAATGGGTCAGAACGTTTTTCCTCGTTTCTGCATTTGATTGAAACGTCAGGTCCTGCCAGTGTTTTAGGTCAGAGGCGATGAAAGAAAATGTGTAAATAACGTACCCACTCCTCTTCGTGCCAGTCAACATGCAGTGAGGACCGGCTGTTGCGTCCGCTCCACTTGGCCAGCAGCGTGTCCTGGTCGTTGCGGAGGCAGACTTGTTCCGAGTCGGCGGAGGGAGACGCTTTAGAGGCGATGTACTCCGGCCGCGCTGCGTTCAGGGCCTGGATGGCCGACGCCAGCAGCTTGCAGTCACACACCGTCACCAGCTGTCGGGTCTGAGGGAGAAGTTTTATTACTCACGATGACAACATGAAGATAAAATCATTTCTTAACTGGTTTAGATACCTTATCAGCCAGGATAGCGAGCGTCCTCTCCAGCCCGCTGGCTGAGCGGTCTTTGGCGGCTCTGGAAAGCCTCTCGGCGTAATAGTTGACCTGAGTTTTGAGCGTGTTGATGTGGGCGACGATCTCTTTGGCTCGGACTATGTCCTGGGGGATGTAAACGATGGACTGAGAGCTGGAGAGGGCGCTGCTGCAGGAAGCAAACAAACCTGGTTTGAATAAGAGCATACGCCGACGACTCCCTCTACTATATCTATTAGCTTAAGAGTCAACTTGTGTGAGAAACAAATAAAATAGGGAAAAATGGTATATTATACTTGCTTAAGATATGTTTAGATATTTATGTGGATATTTATGTAGTGTATTTTATATGTTGAGAGGGATAGTTCAAATTATGTAATATATGTTATATATTTATTGGGTATGTAGCACATATATATTTATAGGGATATTTATGTAGTTTATATAGTGTATATTTATATAGATGTATATAATAGTTGCATTTTCTAGATATTGATATAATATTTATGTAATATTTATATTGTCTATATCAGGGGTCGGCAACCCGCGGCTCCAGAGCCGCATGCGGCTCTGGAGCCGCATGCGGCTCTTTAGCGCTGCCCTAGTGGCTCCTGGAGCTTTTTCAAAAATGTTTGAAATTTTTTTTCTTTTTTTTCTTCTTTTTTTCTCTTTTTCCTTTCCTTTTTAATCTCGACATTTCGACTTTTTTCTCGACATTTCGACTTTTTTCTCGAGATTTCACATTTTTTCTCGAGATTTCAAATTTTTTCTCGACATTTCGACTTTTTTCTCAACATTTTGACTTTTTTCTCGACATTTCGACTTTTTTCTAGAGATTTCGACTTTTTTATCGAAATTTTGACTTTTTTCCTCGACATTTCGACTGTTACCTCAACATTTAGACTTTTTTCTCGACATTTCGCCTTTCCCATTTGCCTTCATTCTAAGGCTTATACAAGACTTTTCATTTTTTGCGGCTCCAGACATATTTTTTTTTCGTGTTTTTGGTCCAATATGGCTCTTTCAACATTTTGGGTTGCCGACCCCTGGTCTATATACTTATGTGGATAATTATGTAATAATAGGCATGTTTACAGAGTATTTATATAGACTACGGTATATGTATATGGATATTGTGTAGATATAATAATAGCAATAATGTGAATCCATAGAGCTATAAAGGGGTAGGAACTAGGAAAAAGTGTAGAAAATAAAATTGTAAAAAATTGTAAAAAAATTCATTCATTCATTCAAAATTTCTTTGTCTGAGGAGACCTGTTTTAAAAATGAAGGACCAATGTTACCTGCCTTGTCAGATACGACTTAGTTAAAGACATTTACAAACAGATATAGTGATTTCATGCACATGCCTGATCTTGACAGTGGGTCTAAATCAGTCCTGAGACAAAACCATGACGCCAGTAAAGACTGAGCGGAGGCAAACTGTTCACTTTACAAGTTCAGAAACATCTTTTTAAAACTTACAATCTGCAAACAAAGATTTGTCTTTTTGGGAGAGTGAATTTACAAAGTGAAGAGTATTACAAACAAAGTGCTTGTGTTATAAAATGTCTGCATTTGTTCAACGACTCAAAGAAGCAGTAACACTTGTTTTGTGGCCCAAAGCAGAGATGCAAACATTCAAATGAAAACAAGCAAAAGCAACAACTCACCATCCCTCCTCATATACGCTGATCAAAAAAGTAACAAAAACAAAATTAAGTGGAAGCCACAGAACTGAATTGCAGAATTAAGGCAGCAATTTAAGAATTTCACGTACAATCAAAGCAGATCAATGTTCCATCTGTTCAAAGTCAAATATAAATGAAGCCAAAATAAATTCAACTGAAGGCAAAAATCATGCAATTTCTCCTTTTATTTCCTTCCTTGGTAGGGAACTTACTGTTTCTTCGCCTCCTCAAACTTCTGGATGAGCTTTCTTAGTCCATTGTTTTTAAAACCCTGGCAGTGAGCCGCCGGAGCGCCGATCGTTACCACATCGTACGTGTGCTCTGGAGAGGCGAGCAGCCGTCAGTCGTGGGATGTAAATCACAGAAAATCACTTTTTTTGTATCCGTGCCTCACCGAAGCCCAGCTCATCCTGCACCCTCATCCTCTGCACGTGCAGGTTGGTTGGCATGAACTCCAGCTTCCTCTCTGCCTTCAGGTTACTGGCTTTGAACGACGGTCCTGGGGTTGTGAGAACAAAAGGAGCTCACTCTGGATTCTCTTCAAACATGGCTCTATATCTTTTACCAACTTTTAGAAAGCCGAACAGAGACCAAACCTCGATAATTGTTGAGGTCAGACAGTGTTTCCTGGTACGTGAGTATTATCGTCTGGTACTGAGAGACGATCTGTCTCCGCAGGTTCTCCCAGCAGGGGGATAATTCTCCCAGCTCCTCCAGCTCACAGACCCTGAACCAACATAGACACAATAAAAAGAATACAAACGGATCCGGAGGGAAAGCTACGCAAGAGTATTAGGGCCAGGCAGGAGAAAAAAATAATTATATTTTAGAGGAGGAAGATTTTTTTTTCATTATGCACTTCGAGAAAAAAGTTGAAATGTCGATATTAATGTTGAAGTAGAATTTCGAGAAAAAAGTCGAAATGTTGAGAAATAAGTCAAAATGTCGAGAAAAAAGTCGAAATGTTGAGAAAAAAAGTCGAAATGTTGAGAAAAAAAGTCGAAATGTTGAGAAAAAAAGTCGAAATGTTGAGAAAAAAAGTCGAAATGTTGAGAAAAAAGTCAAAATGTCGAGATTAATGTTGAAGTAGAATTTCGAGAATAAAGTCGAAATGTTGAGAAAAGAGTCAAAATGTCGAGAAAAAAGTCGAAATGTTGAGAAAAAAAAGTCAAAATGTCGAGAAAAAAAGTCGAAATGTTGAGAAAAAACTCAAAATGTTGAGAAAAAAGTCAAAATGTTGAGAAAAAAGTCAAAATGTTGAGCAAAAAGTCGAAATGTTGAGAAAAAACTCAAAATGTTGAGAAAAAAGTCGAAATGTTGAGAAAAAAGTCGAAATTTAAAAAAAAGGTCAAAATGTCGAGATTAATGTTGAAGTGCAATTTCGAGAAAAAAGTCGAAATCTCGACAATATTGTTGAAGTATAATTTCGAGAAAAAAGTCAAAATGTTGAGAAAAAGGCGAAATTTCGACTTTATTCACAAAATTTCGACTTTTTTCTCGAAATTGTATTTCAACATTAATCTTGACATTTCGACTTTTTTCTCGACATTTCGTCTTTTTTCTCGAAGTGCACAACAAAAAAAAATCTTCCACTCTCAAATTTGTTTTTCTCTTGCCTGGCCCTAATACTCTTCCGTAGAAAGCTGAGCATGTGTGCACAGAGCTCATATCAAACCATACCATAAAGAAATGCATCAAAGCTTTGAAACTAGAACACATTTGCAGGCAGATAAGACATCATAAAAAGGGGCTCTTGCACTTGATCATTAGGAGTCTTGTCACAGTGTTTTAATCTAAAAGGTGATTCAGGTTTTTCTTCTTTTCCTTTATAAAAGCATGAATAATTGTCTTTGGCCCTGGACAACAAACTCCTTCAAGTTAAAGGCCATTGATCGGTGGATTTTACAGGCTTGACTGGACACATGGGGTCTGCGGATTTTATTTTCCCTTTTGATACAAATAAGTCGTCTGGTTTCTTTGGATTTGATTTGCAGAAGAAACGGCCTCTGGACCCCATTGGACAGGTGAAAAAACAGAGAAAGAAAACATGACACATAAGCTACGGAAGAGTATTAGGGCCAGGCAGGAGAAAAATAAAAATAATATTTTAGAGGAGGAAGATTTTTTTTTCATTATACACTTCGAGAAAAAAGTTGAAATGTTGAGAAAAAAAGCTAAATTTCGAGATTAATGTTGAAATATAATTTCGAGTAAAAAGTCAAAAATTCGGGAAAAAAGTCGAAATGTCGAGATTAATGTTGAAGTACAATTTCAAGGAAAAAGTCAAAATTTTGAGAAAAAGTCGCAATGTTGAGAAAAAAGGCGAAATTTCAAGATTAATGTTGAAATACAATTTCAAGGAAAAAGTCAAAATTTCGAGAAAAAAGTCGAAATGTTGAGAAAAAAGGCGAAATTTCGACTTTATTCACGAAATTTCGACTTTATTCTTGAAATTGTATTTAAACAATAATCTCAACATTTCGACTTTTCTCTTGAATTGCACAATAAAAAAAAATCTTCCCTCTCAAATATTTTTTCCCTTGCATGGCCCTTATACTCTTCCGTACATAAGCACAGCAACAACCAGACTAGTTTCAAAATGCTGTTCCGTGAAGGAGAGACACTGTTGAATGACTTTGTTGGTTTTGCAATAAAAAAAAAATTCTGATCCAAGGTTTTAACGACTACTCGAAATGGAAGTGAATCAGAATGTTCATGTGGTGAATCAATATGGTGAGGCAGGACTGGGCAGATGAGCAGACTTTCTATCTTATCAGAGTATAGCTGAACGTAGTTATCTGCCAACCATTTATTGTACCATTTATTGTTTAGTGTTTGTGAAATGCAGACTTGTTAAAAAAAACAAAACTGCTTAGCGGTGATAGAGGTGATATGAGACGTTGCTGAAAGAACTACCGGTAATATGTTCTGGAGGGAGAAATAAAAAAAAGTTAAAGTGAAAACAGATGAGGGTCTAAGACAGAACCCTGAGGGACTCCACGACAGACAGGCGTCCTCTGATTAGAAGGGATTCATGCAAACATCTAAAACTAGTATAAGAGAAACGACAAGATGGCATTTTTTATGTTAGTTTGTTTAAATTGTGGGAAATACCAAAAAATAATTACGAGAACACAAGCTATGTTGAATAACAGCAATGATTCACACGTTTTAACTTAAAGTGACAAACTATACAACTTTTGAACATCAAAATATCCGCATACCAAACACACATGATGCAGAGCACATACCTACAACACTGCAACGCTTTAATCTTGCTTCGTATTCCAGGCCTGAGCCTGCGAGGGGTGTAACAATATATCGTGCCACGAAATTTCGCGATACAAAAACGTCATGATACGTGTCGTGGAGGTGACAAAGTGTATCGCGATATTGGATTATTAATATTAATCTATTGTGTTGACTAGTAACGACCGTGCCTCGACCCGCAGACCAAAATCTTCCTACACTCAGAAGAAACTAGTACCGTTTTGGTCCCGATCACGGGAAAATATTTGTACTTGTATGAAACTGAAGATCATAATGCAAACCTGACATTTACTTTTAGTTCAGTTTGTGGAAAATGGTTGGCCTGGCTTTCTCTTTAAAACTTAAACAGTTATAAAGCATTACAAACTGTAACAATAGGGCAAACGCACAGCATTGTTGTGTATTTTGTGTCTTTCAAATAAAAGACAATTTTTTCCAGTCATATGTTCCTCATTCAAGGTTGTTAAAAAATACTGCTATAATATCGTATCGTTATCGTGACCTCAATATCGTGTATCGTACCGTATCGTGAGATTAGTGTATCGTTACACCCCTAGCCATCACAGACCCTGTCAGCTTCTCTAAATCTTGGCCTTACACGTTTTCATTCCTACCTAGCAGCGTCCTCCTCCAGCAGCAGTTTGACGAACTGTCTGGGAATGTTGAGTGACAGGACGCTCTCTGCCATCTGCTCCAGCACTCTCAGGTGGTTCCCGTCGGTGGTGGGGAAGCGGTACATCCTGGACATGGTGCCTCCAAACACTGGGCAGAACAGAGATTGGATTGAGGTTCTCCAGGGATTTAATAAATATGTTGGTTGCTGATTTTACAATGCAAACATTGTTACTCTTGTTTCAGAGTTGAGTGTTATTTTTACATGGATAAATAGATGAAGATAAAATCAGGTATCTCACTTGTAGCCATCCTATTACCTGTCTGATGAACACAGTTCCTTCAAACCGACTCCAACATTCGTGCCAGCAGATACAACCATAGTAAATTCTTCACTTGTCTCAGGAACATTTCCATCTGCCTTTCAACAAGCCATGATCATCACGCTGTTAAACTAAATTCCTCACTGAACTCCACTCCACTCTAGCTGAGAACTATCAGCCGATGTTCCTGTTTCCCCTCTTTTCCAACGTTATGGAATGAGCAGTTTCTGAACAGGTCATGGACTTCCTCACCCAAAATAACTTTCTTGGTATGAATCAATCTGGTTTCAAAAAGGACCATTCCACTGGTCATATACAGCACCACCTGTACATAAACACCACCTCTCTGGGCCAGATTATACATTCACATGGCTTCTCATATCACTGCTGTGCAGACGATACACAACTCTACCTGTCATTCCCACCGGACGACCCCACAATCTCTGCACGAATCTCATTTTACCTCTGACCTGTCTGCTTAGATGAAGGATCACCGCCTTCAACTTAACTCGTCTAAGCCTGAAATCATGGTTACTCCAGTCCATCACTCATTCAGCCTCAAAATGGATACAAATATTGCCTCTACTACCATCACTTCCACAAAGGTCACCTGGGTGCCATGTTTGATGACCGGTTATCCTTCTCTGACCACGTTGTCCCGATTGTAAAACTGTCCTCTCAGGCCATGGTTATATATCACCTCCTAGACTTTCAGCTTGAGTGATCAAACCACTGCAAAAGGTATGGGCAGAAATATGTGCCACTAGAAACTGAATTTGAATCATTTATATTTGAATTGCTCAACTTGAATAACTGCATTAAAAAATTGAATCTGAATCACATAATTTGAATTTGTATTGTTTAAATTGAATCATTGCATTGAAAACCTGAATCTACATTCAGTTCTCACAATTCAAATTCAGTTCTTGCAATTTTACTGTGCCAGACATCCGGGTCTTCCGCAGAAGAGCAATCGAGTGCAGATACAAAGAACTCCTTTTCACGTAGTCTACTATAACCTCTATTTTCTTTCAACGATATAAACGACCAATGGGAGCTAAATATTTCGAAACCTATTGTGTTTTCTCCATTCTGTGTAAAAAGTGTAGATTTATATCTTGCCGTTTTGTAGAATAATGTCTGCTTTTTAATGCAATTATTCAAGTTGAGCAATTCAAATTCAAATATAAATTATTCAAATTCAGTTTAGTGGCACATATTTCTGCCCATAAAAAGGTCCAGAATGTGGCGGAATGTCTGGTGTTTAATCAACCCAGACGGGGCACACCCTTCTGCTCAGTGAGCTACTATACCTGTACTGTACTGTTCCCTGCCACTGGCCTACGAGCTTCCACTGCTCTCTTCTCAAGAGCAGAGACGGGCCTCACCGTCTCCTCTCACGAGGAGATCTCCGTCTGGAGCTCTCACGTCAGGTCCAAGGTGTTACTACATTTGTGAATGAGATTTCTTTGTCTGTTAAACACTGCTCTGTTAACGTCGTGTTTTCTTAACCCAGATACCTGGTTTCCTGAGAGGTTTTCATCCTCACGACCTACTTTTTTGTGTTTTCCTCTGATGGGATAATCTGTTTAACATTTCGGTGCAAAAATGGAACCCAAATGAATATCATTATGTCGTAAATACTTAATTAAATCAATATGAAATAAACCACCAGTACCAATGAAAACTCTTTGAGCCCTGATTTAGGACGGACCAAAATTGTGGGCTCCAGACTCAATAATCATTTTAAAAGGAAAATGTTCAAGAATGAAAAAAACACATGATCAACCTTAATATTCAACAATTCCTAAAAAAGAAGAGCAGTTGGGAACTGAAACAGACTCAAAGCAGTCACGTAGAGTATGTCATGTTTCATTTCCAGGTAAGGCTTCGTCCACACTAGTACTGTTTCATTTTAAAAGGGGACCTATTATGGCATCTAATCCCTATTTTAAACAGGCCTTGAATGTCTTAAAAACAAGCTTTTGATTGTTTTTGATAAATAAATTAGAAATTCAGCCTCTGAGCCATGTCTTTATCTTCCCATTCTCTAACCTCATTATCTATGCAGGATTCTGAGTGGGCGGGGCTATGATAATGAGGCTCTGTGCTGATTGGCTGCCTGAATGACGTGATACACCGCTACGAAAAAAATGGCGGAAGCTCCGGCCAGCGGAGTTAGTTGTGGGTGTGGTTTCACGCATCGGAGGACGACCTATGGAAATCGCTCCCGTCGTTACGTAACGACGGGAGCAGAATCTGAACGGCTCGTAGATCCACATTAGGCCTGTGTTAAAAAAAATTGATTTTCCGATTCTAAATCGATTCTCATATTTATTCCTAAAAATCGATTCTTATGTCGTTTTTTGTTTTTTTTTTCCATAATTTTCGCCAGGTGAACTTTAATCCCAGTAGTCGGACACACAGTTTATCATGACACTTCTGAAAAATGCAGGAGCTTCATGGTAATATATGTGCGTGGTGACAGAATCAATTAGATAAGATAAAATGATTTGTTTACTGCATGAACTGTTGCAATTTCTTTCTTTTTTGCACTTTAAATGGATATTGAAAGGCCTGTTTGAGTTATTTATTTCTTAGTTATTTCACAATAATTATTGTGAAATTATTATTTCACTAGTTCTTTTACAGTCATATAATTCAGGCAACAGCTCAAAAAACATTTTAAATAACACTAAGCCAAATCAATATTGAATCGGATCGAATCGAATCATGATAATCGATTCTGAATATTAAGAATCGGAATCGAATCTTGACATTTGAATCGCTACCCAGCCCTAGGAGACCACTTTATATATGTTAAAGCAAGAAAAAACCTGTTTTTCATAATAGGTCCCCTTTAAAGTGCAACATGCAACCTTTTCTAGATCACTGAATATTATTCCCTGGCTCACAAAGTTGTAATGGCGACATAAACAACGAGACGTGGACATTTTTCATTTGAAACTCTCACCTGAGCGCAGCAGCGTGTCTTTGCATAGCGAGGCGTACTTGATCCGGGCTCCCATCGACTCCGTGAGGCTCTCGTCCACCGGCAGCATCGTCTGCATCACACACACACTTCATAAAACACAGCTGTCTCTTCTCTCCTGCAGCAGCTTCTCACTAGCTCACACATGAACGGAGACAAACACCACGGTGCAGCAGTGCATGAATAAAACTGGAGCTGAGGTAAATATTTGGTGAAATCAAAGTTATGTTAGGTAATGAAGCGTTCTCAGTCCCTCACCCGGCCGTTGATGCTGTCGGGCAGGCGGCTCAGCGACATCCTGTGGTCTGCTCTGTCCTCCATCTGCCACGCTGCCACAGCGATGTTCCCCACACGCTCGTTCTCCGCTGATCTGTCCACCCAAAAAACAACAACGGGATAAAGTTTTGCATTTCTTTCAGTCATCAGACGTTCCTGCAGAGCTGCATAGTTACGTATTAGTTCTACCACCTTTGACCTTTATACTTACCGTCTGATGGCCGCACCTGCAGCCCCGCAGCTATAAATGGCGGTAACATCAAGCACCGACACTTTGGTTTATTTTACCTTTATTTATAGTATGTTGAAATGCAAGTTCCATTTGTAACGCACACATTTGATTTACTTATATATTCAACTATTGATTCTTTATGGTTTATTGGTGCGGTGAGCCACGGCTGAGGGGGGGGCGGAGACTCCGGGATGCATGGGGGAAATCATGGGTTGTTTGTTTAAATATTCACTATTTTAAATTCACTAATTTAAAGGGGACCTATTATGAAAAACATGTTTTCTCTTGCTTTAACATATATAAAGTGGTCTCCCCTCAGCCTGCCAACTCAGAGAAGGAGGAAAGCAACCAAATTCTGCAGTGTCTGTACAGCCGCCCGGATGAGCCGTCCAGTGTCATGTGGCTTCTACGAGCCAATAAGATTCTGCTCCCGTCGTTACGTAAATACGGGCGTGATTTACATCGGTTGGCCTCCGATGCGTGAAACCACTAACAACTAACTCCATCGGCCGGAGTTTCCACCATTTTTTCGTAGCGGTGTATCGTCATTCAGGCAGCCAATCAGCATAGAGCCTCATTATCATAGCCCCGCCCACTCAGAATCCTGCATAGATAATGAGGTTAGAGAATGGGAAGATAAAGACATGGTTTAGAGGCTGAATTTCTAAAAAAAACAATCAAAACATTGTTTTTAAGACATTCAAGTCCTGTTTAAAATAGATATTAGATGCCATAATAGGTCCCCTTTAAATTCATTAGTCTAATTTTGTTTTTAGAATCAAGTTAGAGCAACTGTCATCCTCACTGTTTGTGTAGGTTATTTGTTAAGAGTGTTTAGTGTTTTACCCCGGTGTGTCACTGGTCTGATCAGCCAGTCAGTAGTGGAGCCAGAGGGGGGTGAGGGGGGCGGCCCCCCCGGGGCCCACAAGCTCAAAGGGCCCAATGATAGGGCCCCGTTTTGTGTGATACGTTCATCTATAATCGTAAATTGTAGGCTATAATTACGATAAAATGTGCATTGTGCGGCCAGTGTAGGCTAATTCTTACTTTACAACTGTCCTGAACGCATCAGGGCCGTGAGCCAACGCTGATTGGCTGGAACAGTTACAGCCAATTTGCCGACTCAGCAAGTTTGCTGCCATGAAGGAGACGAGCGCTAAACTTTGAAAGAGGACTAAGTATGTACAAAGTTTTGAATTTACCCCGTTTTCCACGTTACCTGGATTATTTTGGGTTATGGAAGAGTCAACTACCATTGGTGAGTCAGTGTAACTTTCATAAATAATGTCTTTATCAGAATGTTGAGTATTCTTGACCACCTGCCTATTTGAATGAGCTTTGTGTTGTTGTCAACTACACTAGAGTCTATTCTCTGTTCTAGAGCTCAGAAATTATGTTATAGACCGCTGTGTCTATTTCTATCTAAATAAATTGTGTAATTTTAGACCAGTTATGTTGATTTGTATTTAAGCTGTATCAAAGATGGAACTGAGTCAGTCCGTGACTATCTGAGTTTTTAGGGGGTTTTTTTTAGTGTGTGTGTGTGTGTGTGTGTGTGTGTGTGTGTGTGTGTGTGTGTGTGTGTGTGTGTGTGTGTGTGTGTGTGTGTGTGTGTGTGTGTGTGTGTGTGTGTGTGTGTGTGTGTGTGTGTGTGTGTGTGACTTTACTCTGCTTTCTGCAGCATAGGCCTATAGGCTTGGCTCAATAAAAGTGAGAGTAAATGTTGTTTGATGGGTAGGGTGATGTTGTTGAACGTTAAACTGACTATCATAAGGGCCCATGGAGAATGCTCTGCTGAGACCCGGGCTCCGCCACTGCAGCCAGTATTTAAGTTCCTTGTGTGTTTGTTCAGGTGAGGTCAGTTTGGTTTTGTTTCAGCGTGGTGGCTTTTATTGTCTACTTTCTTCATTTTTACCTCTTTTAAAGGACCCATCTTGTAAGAAGTTATTTTGGTAATAAAACCCCCTTTTTCTTTAAAATCTTCGTGTCCTTGTGCTTAACTGGCTTGGTCCCTTACACCGTGTAAAAAGAGTTTTTTTCATTTTATTTTCCCAGAATTGTAGATGGTGTTTGTAGCTTGTAAACAATTTTCTTCCATGACATGAGGAGCCTTAGCTTAGGCCAGGGGTCGGCAACCCGCGGCTCTAGAGCCGCATGCAGCTCTTCAGCGCCGCCCTAGTGGCTCCTGGAACTTTTTCAAAAATGTTTCACCTTTTTTCTTCTTTTTTTTCTTTTTTTCCTTTTCTCTCTTTTTTTTTTTACTTTTTTCTCTTTTTTTCTTCCTTTGTCCTTTCGACTTTTTTCTCGACATTTCGACTTTTTTCTCAACATTTCGACTTTTTTCTCAAAATTGTACTTTAACATTAATCTCGACATTTCGACTTTTTTCTCAACATTTTTACCTTTTTCTCGACATTTTGACTTTTTTCTCGACATTTTGACTTTTTTCCTCAACATTTCAACTTTTTTCTCAACATTTTTACCCTTTTCTTGACATTTCGACTTTTTTCTCAACATTTTGACTTTTTTCTCGTCATTTCAACTTTTTTCTCGACATTTCAACTTTTTTCTCAACATTTCAACTTTTTTCTCAAAATTTTACTTTAACATTAATCTCGACATTTCGACTTTTTTCTCAACATTTTTACCTTTTTCTCGACATTTCGACTTTTTTCTCAACATTTCGACTTTTTTCTCGACATTTTGACTTTTTTCTCGACATTTTGACTTTTTTCTCGACATTTTAACTTTTTTCTCGACATTTTAACTTTTTTCTCGACATTTTGACTTTCTCGACATTTTGACTTTTTTCTCAACATTTCAACTTTTTTCTCAACATTTTTACCTTTTTCTTGACATTTCGACTTTTTTCTCAACATTTCGACTTTTTTCTCGACATTTTGACTTTTTTCTCGACATTTTGACTTTTTTCTCGACATTTTAACTTTTTTCTCGACATTTTAACTTTTTTCTCGACATTTTGACTTTTTTCTCGACATTTTGACTTTTTTCTCAAAATTGTACTTTAACATTAATCTCGACATTTCGACTTTTTTCTCAACATTTTTACCTTTTTCTCGACATTTCAACGTTTTTCTCGACATTTTGACTTTCTCGACATTTTGACTTTTTTCTCAACATTTCAACTTTTTTCTCAACATTTCTATCTTTTTCTTGACATTTCGACTTTTTTCTCGACATTTTGACTTTTTTCTCAACATT
The DNA here is from genome assembly GCF_033807715.1 of Cololabis saira. NCBI lineage: Eukaryota > Metazoa > Chordata > Actinopteri > Beloniformes > Belonidae > Cololabis > Cololabis saira. Next base: position 3,497,508 of record NC_084610.1, on the reverse strand, counting down.
TCAACTTTTTTCTCAACATTTTTACCTTTTTCTTGACATTTCGACTTTTTTCTCAACATTTCGACTTTTTTCTCGACAATTTTGACTTTTTTCTCAACATTTTTCCTTTTTTCTCGACATTTTGACTTTTTTCTCAACATTTTGACTTTTTTCTAAAAATTGTACTTCAACATTAATCTCGACATTTCAACTTTTTTCACGAAATGCATAATGAAAAAAAAAAATCTTCCCCCAGTTATAACTAATATAGAAACAGGCAGCATGTGTTGTCTTCATTCTAAGGCTTATACAAGACTTTTTTGCGGCTCCAGACATATTTATTTTTTGTGTTTTTGGTCCAACACGGCCCTTTCAACATTTTGGGTTGCCGACCCCTTAGGGCATCAGTGTGTGTGTGTGTGTGTGTGTGTGTGTGTGTGTGTGTGTGTGTGTGTGTGTGTGTGTGTGTGTGTGTGTGTGTGTGTGTGTGTGTGTGTGTGCGTGTGTGTGTGTGTGTGAGTGTGTGCGTGTGCGTGCGTTACCTCAGCTCCAGCTGTAACCTGTGGCTCTTCTCCTGCAGCAGCTCCTTGACGGGGAACAGGGCAGAGCCCAGCATGTACATCTGCAGAGACGGGGAACAGCAGAGTTCACATGTCGGGGTCAAACAGAGACAGCGTGGTCTGAAGGAGAAGCAAAAGGCTGGTAGTACCATGCCCTGCGATCGGTCCTTGACGTCGTACACTGCCAGCTTCACCTGCGTCTGCTGGTTGATGTTGGAGTCCTGGAAGAAGGCGATGCTGCTGAGGAAGATGGGATTACTGGTGCCCTGCAGAGACACAGGCGGCCCAGTTTTACGTCTCCGTCCAGGCCTTTCAGGCTGAACACACTCTTATCCTGAGGACTGTTCCACTTTAATACAGGACTGTCTCAGAAAATTAGAATATTGTGAAAGTCCTTTATTTTCTGTAATGCAAAAATGTCATACATTCTGGATTCATTACAAATCAACTGAAATATTGCAAGCCTTTTATTATTTTAATATTGATGATCATGGCTTACAGCTTAAGAAAACTCAAATATCCTATCTCAAAAAATTAGAATATTCTAGGAATCTTAATCTTAAACTGTAAGCCATAATCAGCAATATTAAAATAATAAAAGGCTTGCAATATTTCAGTTGATTTGTAATGAATCCAGAATGTATGATATTTTTTTTTTTTTTTTTTTTTTTTTTTTTTTTTTTAAATTGCATTACAGAAAATAAAGAACTTTATCACAATATTCTAATTTTCTGAGACAGTCCTGTATTACCACATCAATATTTCAAAGAAAAACAGAGCAAACTTCCTATATTTTTTTGCAGTTTTTATTAAATTTGGCATTTTAAAACACAGGTCCAATGAATTATGAAATCTAAAACTTAAAAAACTAAAAAAAATGTTCATTATTTGTCCAACTAACTTTACATTTCTGGTCCACGTGAGGATTTAAACATAAATGTGTGTCACTGAATGCGATTAACTGATTCCAGGCCAGAAGAGTAATTTAACTGTCAAAGATTGTGGGGCTGAATTAAAACCTATTTATCTGAATTCATTTCCCTGGTCTTCATCCTCTGACTCCTGATCAAACATGTTTTCTTTGTCACTGACCTCGATGACCTCGGTCTGGGCGTGTTTGGTCCAGAAGGCCTGCGGCGGCGTCGTGCAGCTCACTGCTACAAAGCTGTTGGGTTTGCGATCCAAAGCGGGCGTCATCAGGTCTGTGCAGACTGGGAGAGAAAACAACAAGAATCCAAACAAAGCTTCTGGTCTGAGGCCGTAATGATGAACGGACGCGTGGACGCTCAGTAGCTGCAGATTAACTCACCCACGCTGAACTCCAGCACCGGTTCGTCTGGGTCCTGACTGTTTCCTGCAAACGATCAGCGCATTAGGAGAGTATTGGGAGGCGAGCGGAGCTGCCAGGTCCCGGTTCTGGCGTGTACTCACCTGCCAGGGCTAAGCCGATCATCTCGCTGGACAGCTCGAAGGTGTTGGCCCGGTACACCGACCACGGCCTCTGCGGCCGGGAGCCGCGCTCTCGGCCCCCCGCCATGCCGGTCCAGGGAAAGCGGGCGACGGCAGGACGCCTGAACGCACACCGTCACACACTCGGACACACACTCCCATGTGACGTGGTCCCCTTGTTCCTCCTGCTCAGACTCCCGGCTGGATCTCCAAGCACGTCGCCTCTCTGACGGACGGAGAAAAAAAGAGAAGTCTTTATTTTATTTAAATGTATATAACACTTTGTAGAGCCTTTTGTATTCTTTGACTTTTTAAAACTTTTTAAGATCATGTGGACGTCCTGACCTAAAGTGGAGACGCAACAGAAATTAAAGTTGCAAGCAAGGATGAACGGGCCCTCGCACTCATGGCCACCGCCCCCATAAGCATATCAGAAATGACACCACCCACGACTTCAAAAGTTATAACAGAAAATAGGGACAACCAATCAGAAGAAGGGGTGGGGCTAATTCAGGCCAATGAAGGTCAAGGACTCAATACTGAGTCCGATGACACCACCCACATGTCTTTATCACAACCCGTTCAAAAGTTATGGCAGAGAAAAATTATTCTAGGGGGCGCTGTTGAGCCGTAAGGCCACGCCCATTAATACAAACCATACCACACAATACAAACCATTGGTAATACCAACCAATACAACCAAATATCAAATTTATCACCAGGCCTGGCTTGCATACAAAATTTGGTGACTTTTGGGGAACTATCAAATATGGACCAATCAGATGAAGGAGGGGCGCACTTTTTGGCGTCTAGCGTCGCCACGGTAACGCTTATGAAAGAGAAAAGTAATGCGTGTAGTCGCAGGATGGAGACGAACGTTTTGATGTATAACACACCTGGGTGCACGTTACGGTTCGGGCCATATTAACCGTCGAAGGAATGGCATAAATTGCGCCAAAATTACGCGATTAATTCAAAATGTTCAAAATGGCCGACTTCCTGTTCGGTTTCGGCCATGGTGCCAGGAGACTTTTCTTTAAGTTGCGCCATGATACAGGTGTGTACCGATTTTCATGCCTGTACGTCAAACCGTATTGTGGGGCTTGAGGCACAAAGTTTTTTCTGTCTGAATCAATCATATGAAGGGTGGGCGCGCTTTTTGGCGTCTAGCGTCGCCACGGTAACGCTTTTGAAAGAGAAAAGTAATGCCTGTTGTCGCAGGATGGAGACGCACATTTTGATGTATAACACACCTGGGTGCACGTTACGGTTCGGGCCGTATTAACTGCCAAAGAAATGGCATAAATTGCGGCAAAGTGACACGATTAATTCAAAATGGCCGACTTCTTGTTTGGTTTCTGCCATGGCGCCAAGAGACTTTTCTTTAAGTTGCCTCATGATACAGGTGTGTACCGATTTTCCTGCATGTACGTCAAACCGTATTGTGGGGCTTGAGGCGCAAAGTTTTCTAGGGGGCGCTGTTGAGCCATTTTGCCACGCCCAATAATGCAAACCATGAAATATCAAATTTATCGCCAGGCCTGGCTTGCGTGCAAAATTTGGTGACTTTTGGGGAACGTTTAGGGGGGCAAAAAGGCCCTCATTTCGTCAGAAGAAAGAAAGAAGAATTCCTACAGATACAATAGGGCCTTCGCACTGTCAGTGCTCGGGCCCTGATAACAAAAAAAAAAGAGAAGGAACAGAAACGCTGGCGGCGTTTTGAGCAGCCTGCACCGCTGGCAGTTTTGCTGCGTTTTGTTGCTCACAAAGAAAATTCTTCAAGAGAAATAAAAGCCACCACCCTCACCTGGAGCGGTTTCAAAACACACACGAGCGCTTGTTGACGGGCTCCGAGAGCACGAGCAGAACAGAAACTAAGAACCAACAGCAGGAAGCAACCGGAAACAAAAGCTGGTGCACAAGACGCCGCGCTGGATTCACCGCCAACCGAAGACCGGATCAACCTGGGGCACAACATTTATGTGATGGAGAAATTTACATTTACTTTACTGACAAGGATGCGTTTGGGAATTCCTGCAAACCCTGGACTGCATTTGAGTCATCTCTCAGATCTGATCTCACAACATCACCATATATGAGTTTATAAACCCTCCATAAACCTCAGAGCTACTCGCGGGTCAGCTTGTTAACCAGTTTCTTTTTTCCCCCTTAAATTATTCATTCATTTTCCCTTTTTTATTGTCTTCTTCTGTATTTATTCACACGTTGAATAACAAAAAGTCTGAATCCCTGTGCATTCGGCCACGGCAGTAAAGTTTTGGTAGACTAAAAACTTAAAAAGAAAAAAGACAACACGGTGAAACGGGCAGGTTCAGCTGCTTGCATGAACTTCACGGGGATCCATGAGCCTCCTTCACGCCACCAGGTGGTTCCACCCCTGTAGCTCCTTAGCTCAACGCCGTTACCCCTCTCCTCAGTCTGGGGGCAGTAAAGCTGGGCATACACCGTGCGATATTTTAAATCGTTTCATTCAGCCCCATCTCACACTGCACGACTAGATCGCTGAGTTCAAAAGTTCTCAGCCCACGATTTATGGTCTCACACTGTACGACCCGATGCTCTGATGCTCCGTCTGCTCACACTATACGATCATAATACTCACGTCGGACTTCTGTTACTGGAACTGCAACGTCAAAAAGAAGTGGAAGAGGAGGAACCCCGAAGTGGGAGACACCAAAGATGCTCAGCAAAAACAAACACGCTGCCTTAAGCCTGAATTATGGTTCCGCATTAAATGGAGGGCATAACTGTACGGTGCGGGTTGCCGTGTACCCTACGCCATAGAATCTGCGTTGGTGTAACGCGGAACCATAAATCAACCTTTAGCAATTTGTGCCATTCTGTGTAGCGATAAATGAAAAAAGTCGTGATTGGACAAGGAATTGGCTGGGCAGACGTGGGAAATGCGGCCTTTTTCTTCTGCTATTAAAACATGATTTGTAATGTGAATTTGCAACACTTTAAACTACAAATAGTTTTTGACGTGACATCAGAGATTGCGCATGCTCTCTGTGAAAGGATGAGGCAAATTGGGTCGTAGCTGCTTCAACTGTGATTCCTTCACGAGGAATGACCGGGATTTCAAACACATTTGATTTTCTTGCGAGCACACGATTTGTGATTGGTAGCTCGTCGTGAGGTGTTACTCTCTTGTCGTTACCACACGTTTACTGCACAAGGCACGACCAACGATTGGGTCGAAATCTGGCCCGATCCAAAAAATAGTCGCATGACTGGAAAATCGGTCAAAACGAGCCGACAATCGCACAGTGTCTGCCCGGCTTAAGGGAGGTGAGGTGACTGCTGTGTGAACTTCAAGGTGTAACAGAGCCACAAGGACGGCTGCAAACCCCTCGCAGAGCAGGAAATCAGGTTGAAGATGGCTCTGGGAAACAACTGCAGAGAAACTTCACCTGGCGTCTCCGTCCCACAGTCGTGGAGACACTGTTCATGCCAGCGAGACGGCAGGACTGTCGCCAGCACTGACGTGTGTCCCACGGGTAGAAGCCTCTCTTTTTTCAGCGTTTATTGAGCCAAAGGGACCGTCTTTGAACTGATGAAGCATCAAAGATGAACATTATTCCACAGATGTTTGCAAACCGAGGCGGGTGAAGCGATGTGAGGAGAGCCAGGTGTCGACCAAAGGAGAAGGGGAATATATATGAATGTCTTTAGAGACAAGGCAGGTGTTTGGACGCGTCCACCTGAGAGTGCAGATGCTTTCAGCGCAGCTGTATTTCACCTATCAGTACTATCAGTAATCAGCCAGTAACAAGTCAATACAAATACAAAAGTTCATAAATTGTGAATGAAAAGGGAGCAGAAAGAAGAAGAATCTTATCTAATCTGCCCCTTTTTCCAAGAAATAAATTCACAATTAACATAAATTAAAAATTAAAAAAAACAACAACTAAGTAAATAAAAAACTAAAATAAAATTACTGCCATCTATGGGTATGTCAATCAAACTTAACTAACATATTTCATTATATTTCCTTAACATACAGGCTTTAATTGTTCTTTTGAATGTAATGTTTGATTTGGATTCTTTGTTTTCTTTATTCAGATTGTTCCATAAATTGATTCCTTTCACGGAAACACAACTTCCATCAATTTAGTCCTGAATCTTGGTTTTTTTAAAATCTCTCTTCCTTTATTAGTTATACTGGCTTTCTCTTTTTTCAAATCTTTTCTGAATGTTGATTGGTAAAGTTTTTTTATGAGCTTTAAACATCATTTGCAGAATACTAGTCTACTAATTCATGAAATTTCAACAATTTTAACTGAAGGAATAATGGATTTGTTGGATCTCTATATGGTTTTCTACTGATTCTACTGACACCTCCTTCTCTCCTCCTGGTTACTCTATCGTCCCCAGACTGTGGACGAGGCACCGTCCCGATTGTACCGTCTCTCCTGCCTTCCTTCTCTCTGTCCCATTTTGGTAACGAGCAATTAGCCTATTTGCCACAAAGCCGCGTGCGAGGGCCGGTAGCCGCTCACACGGAGAGACCCAGGGGTCCGGTTTAACAACACCCATGTAGATTTCTGCCGTCTATTTGGGCTGAAGTCAAACATTTGGTTCAAACACTGAGGTTTCATTTCTACGTTTTTCTGGCTTAAATCAGGTAAAAGCAGTACTGGAGTTGAGGGGGGATGAAGGGGGATGGCATCCCCCCTGAAATAAAAACGGTCCAAATCATCCCCCCTGTAAAACTGCCATCCCCCCTTTCCATCCCTTATGTCATTTCATCAATGAATGTGGTTTTACTGATATTTCAACATTTAGAGTCATCACCAGAAAAATAACTTATTTGACAATTTTCACCTGTTTCAAGTAAATTTTCACTTGAAATAAGTAGGAAAATCTGCCAGTGGGACAAGATTTATCTTCTTATTACAAGCAAAAACCTCTTGTTCCACTGGCAGATTTTTCTACTTATTTCAAGTGAAAATCTACTTGAAACAGGTGAAAATTGTTTTTTCCAGTGATGAGTCTTGTTTTAAGTGTAATTAGACTTTTTTACTAAAATGAGACATTTTAACTAGAAATAAGCAAATAAACAAATATTCTTGTTAAGATTGTGAGTTTTTGCAGTGATCCATGTTACTTATCCTGTGAAGGACAGAGTCATATTGATAAGTTCAGAAAAGTGTTTTTTATTGTTGTGTTTTGATGTATTTGATGTAAGCCCAGTGGATATTTAAAGCTTACAGAAGGCTGCATTTAACTGCTGCTATGTCATTCCTGCAGTATTTCTGCAGGTGTTTTGGTCACTGCTATTATTTGTAATATATTATATTATTTGTAATCAGCACAAATTATCTGTCCCCATATGATAAAATCCACCATCCCCCCCTGATTTTTTTTTACAACTCAAGTACTGGGTAAAAGTCCTGAGTTCAGATGAAAAAAAACTATGTCAGACATGTTTCTTCACTTTAACCAGTTCAGCACTGGTTACTCCCGATTAGGTGTGTTTTCCTGTCAAGGCTCACGGAGTGATTTCATCAGAAATGTGGGTCTAGGTTAATAGTTGCTGACCTATTTCTGGATGTACATATTCCAGCACCGAGTGTCCCAGTTTACTCGTGTCCTACATGTGCGAACCATCTGAAGCTCCTGCAGTCCTCAGTGGACGGGTGAGAATCCACCTCATTTGTATTTGGATTTAGTGAGTTTGCATGAGACTGAGCTGGTTTTAAATGTCCCAACATGTACTGGAGCTTTAGAAAACAACTGGGGGTTTTCAAACAAAATACAAGAGCTTAAGGTTTGAGGCTTCACATGAGGAGTGTGATTTAAAGCCCGGGGGAGATCTGTTTATCCAATAATGTCAGTTTTATTCTGTAATTTGGGAAGGATAAAGCCTTCAGAATAAAAGCACAGGGGGGTTGGCAAGTTTCAAAGAACCTGCACAGTGTCACGGGTGTTTTTAGTCGGGATTTAAAGAGCTAATCCTCAACTATTGAGATTAATCAAGGTTTCTGAGATGAAGTAGTGTTCCTGACAAACATGGATACACAAAAGGCTCTTATCGGGCCTGATGCCTCTCTGCAGTCTGTTTCCAACTCTGAAGGAACTTTCCGACCTCTTGGCCAACTGGAGTCACTTTTTCCACTCCCAACGCCAACATCATAACAGTCTGAGGGTGAAGACGTGGGCTCGCCTCCAAGGTTTCTTATCAAACATGTCCTCGTGGTCTTTTAGGGCAGTGGTTCCCAACCTTTTTTCCTTGTTTCCCCCTACTTGTGTCTAAGACCAGCCAGGCCTCCCGACTCGTACGTACTGGCACCAAAAGAGTAAAGTGATTCGTTACAAATCTTTAATTGAAAAAATGAACATTAATTATGTTTTTTTGATACATTTCTCTTTTGTTTACCCTGTAAACCAGGGGTCGGCAACCCAAAATGTTGAAAGAGCTATATTGGACCAAAAACACAAAAAACAAATATGTCTGGAGCCGCAAAAAATAAAGTCTTTTATAAGCCTTAGAACTAAAACAACACATGCTGCATGTTTCTATATTAGTTAGATTTTTTTTTTTTATTATGCACTTCGAGAAAAAAGTAGAAATGTCGAGAAAAAAGTAGAAATGTCAAGATTAAAGTTGAAGTACAATCTTGAGAAAAAAGTCTAAATGTTGAGAAAAAAGTCTAAATGTTGAGAAAAAAATCGAAATGTCAAGATTAATGTTGAAGTACAATCTTGAGAAAAAAGTCGAAATGTCGAGAAAAAAGTCGAAATGTTGAGAAAAAAGTCAAAATTTCGAGAAAAAAGTCGAAATGTTGAGAAAAAAGACGAAATGTTGAGAAAAAAGTAGAAATGTCAAGATTAATGTTGAAGTACAATCTTGAGAAAAAAGTCAAAATTTCAACAAAAAAAAAACATTGAAATGTGAGAAAAAAGTCTAAATGTCAAGATTAAACAGGAAAGGAAAAAGGAAGAAAGAAGAAAAAAGGAAAAAAAGAAGAAAAAAGAAAAAAAGGAAAAAAGAAAAAAGAAAAAAAGGAAAAAAGAAGAAAAAAAAGAAAAAAGAAAAAAAGAGAAAAACAAGAAAAAAAAAGGGAAAAAGAAAAAAAAAAAAGAAGGAAAAAAAAAAAAAAGGTCAAACATTTTTGAAAAAGCTCCAGGAGCCACTAGGGCGGCGCTAAAGAGCTGCATGCGGCTCTAGAGCCGCGGGTTGCCGACCCCTGCTGTAAACACTTTGTTTTTCTCACCTTCATTTTGTGTCACCAATATAAAAAATACGCACAAAAAAATAATTGCAAGGACATAAAATCATTTCTGAAAAATGTCTCTTTTTTTCCATTAACAACCTGTTGGAGTAGTATGATTAAATGTTGAATAATGATATAATAATGCGTTTTTAAGTTTTTATCCTGCTAAATAATTTAGAAATATATTTTGGTCATTTTAAAATACTACGGTAAATGGGTTTATACAGACTTGGATTACAGTATTCCATTAGGTGTGTTATTATGATTTTTTATTTATTTAACATGCGCAAATATAATTTTTACAACTGCATATCCTCAAAGCAGACAAAGTTTCGCACCCCCCCAGAGATCTCTGGCGCCCCCCCAGGGGGGCCGCGGACCCCAGGTTGGGAGACACTGTTTTAGGGGAGTTAAATAAGACCGACCAGAGATGTAATGGAAAACATTGTTTTTTTTTCGGCTGCTTTCCTCCTATGGTTTCGGCCCATCCCGACGAGGGTTTCAGATTTATCTCCTTCAATCAATAACAGCGATGCTGCACGGCCGGGAATTCTCCGGACCAGCGCTGAAGTGGGCTCAGCGGGGAAAAGCAGCACCAAATTTAGTCTGCACTGGTTAGAAGTGTGTGTCTGTGGGTTTGTGAGTCACGTCAACGAGGGCACACACACACACACACACACACACACAAACGTGCTATATAAACCTCACTGAAGCCCTGCCAGAGCTCCCCACACAGAAAACCCAAATCCAGCATTCAGTAAGTGGATTTCAGATTATTAGATCTATGAAGAATCCTAAATATCCTTAAAAAGCCACAAATATACAAAACCTTTAAGCACAGTGGAAATGTTTTAATCTAATCCATCACAACAAATTGTTTAATCACATCTTGAATCTAAATAAAGACACAAGTGTAATTCCTCTGACTTGGACATAACAGGTCCTGTTTGGATCCATCCAGCCAGGCAAAGTTTTCTTCTTCCTAACGAGCTCCACACATGCAGGACCCCAAACAACTGGGCGAAAGCTCCGTTTCCATCCTAAAAGAGACCATTTCCACCTAAACAAAACACAATTTCAACACCAGGCAGCGAAGGGGAGAAACTGTAATGGGACAAGAATGCTGCTTCACGTAATCCATCGTCTCTGGGACAAATCTAACTCGTTTATGGCTCTGGGGTTTTCTGTTCGAAGAACGAGCGTACAAAAGCCAGGAAAACATACAATCTTTGTTTTCTCTCATCAGATGATACAGTATGTGACATGTATGTATGAACTATCGGTCAAGTACGGTGGCCGAGACCCGCCATTGCTGAAAATTAAAGAAACGCTGCAAATAAAAATAAATGCTGCTGCAAATAAAATAAACGCTTTGCAAATGAAATAAACGCTGAATCAAAACAAAGGCCGCTTCAAATAAAAGAAATGCTGCAAATTAAAAAAAACGACGCAAATAAAAAAAGCCACAAGGGAAGTGAATTACCGGGGACTATTTTTGCTGATGCACCGGTGTGTTTTACGTGAGAGGAGAAGACGAAGAGGACGTAAGTGAAAAGGAAGAAATAAGAAGAGCGAGGAATAAGAAGAACAACGAACGAGAAAATAAGTGAAAAGGTTAGTGTTCAACGTCGCTACGTGTAATTTTTAATGTGCAACACCAGTGCATCAGCAAAAATAGTCCCCGGTAATTCACTTGCGTTGTGGCTTTTTTATTTCCATAGTTTTTTTATTTTATTTGCAGCGTGGTTTCTTTATATTTGCAGCTTTTCTTTTATTTGCAGAGGTGTTTCTTTTTGTTTGCCTCGTTTATTTTATTTGCTAAGCGTTTATTTTATTTGCAGCAGCGTTTGTTTCTGTTTGCAGCGTTACTTTTATTTTCAGCAATGGCGGGTCTCGGCCACCGTAGTCAAGCAGTCAATCAACCTAATTGAAAAAAAAAATGGCCTCAAACCCCCACAGTTAAGCAACAGGGCGAACAGAACACATACAGAAAAGGTTAAGTGATTAAAATAAAAATTGTACATATTCAGGAGCATCTTTGTGTTCAGAGCTTCTATCTTTCTGAGTTTGTCCTCGGGGAGTAAAACCACATTCTGAGAGCAGACAGAGGAGAGTGAGAGCCCCGTTGACCATACTTGGTGAAACCGCTGTTCCAACGGTGCCAGGAGGCTTTTCACACACCGAGGCCCAAACATCCACCAGATGAGTGAACGTCACGTCTCATCCGTCACATAGAGGACACTTGGTCCTTGACACTCGGAAAACCCAGCAGAAATTATACAAAGCTTAAATTTTCTCTCAACCCAAATATTTACTGGACCCGTCTGTTGGGTCGAGCTTCTTCTTGGTTTGACCCTTTACATGAAACAGTTTGATGGTGTTGCTGCTTCTTGCATCATTCCCTTCTGCAAACGTACGGACATACTCAAGGAATAATCCACTTTGAAGAGAAATCTTTACCTATTTGACATTAAAATAAAAAACAGAAGTGAAGATCTTTCATGTCAGAGTCTGGTCTGATCAATAAAGAGGAAACTGGTTTCCATCTTCATCAACTCTGCTGGTTGGTCTTTAATATTTAAGAAGGTTGGGTGATGGAAACATAAAACTGTTTTAGTCCTTTTATATGTGACTGACTGCTGCTTTGATTCAGTCAAACGTTTATTCTTTTGTCCCATCTTGAAACAGTTTGAGGGCCTTAAGCCTCCAGCTGCTTCAAATCTTATTTAAATAACAGTTCAACCGACAGTTTCTCCGTACACATTGGCGGGTTTCCGTCTTGGTAGATTGGTGTACAGGACTGTCTCAGAAAATTTGAATATTGTGATAAAGTTCTTTATTTTCCGTAATGCAATTAAAAAAAACAAAAATGTCATACATTCTGGATTCATTACAAACAAACTGAAATATTGCAAGCCTTTTATTATTTTAATATTGCTGATTATGGTTTACAGTTTAAGATTAAGATTCCCAGAATATTCAAATTTTTTGAGATAGGATATTTTCTTAAGCTGTAAGCCATGATCAGCAATATTAAAATAATAAAAGGCTTGCAATATTTCAGTTGATTTGTAATGAATCCAGAATGTATGACATTTTTGTTTTTATAATTTATAATTATATTTTTGTTGTCCAATGGAGGCCCCAATGGAGGTCCATGGCAGGACCCTTCCATACCGCATTCTCACCGACACGGACGCACAATAACGCACCGTTACCATGAGGTAACCCCCCCATAGGCCCCCAGGGCCCCCACCGGCTAAGGACAGGGCCCCACGGCGCCACCCCCCCCCCCCTCCAGGGGCCACCAGCGGCCCGCGCCCCAGACCCCCCAAGCCGACCACCAACTCCAAGGGATCACCAGCCCCCCGCCCCCACTAGGTAATGAAGCCTATAATCAGGGACCAGAGAGAATGCAATTCAGCCGAATGTTGTTCAGTGGAGGCAGACATTATCTCACTACTAAAATGGTCTAATAAAAGATTCCTAAAGTGGTTAATACATAAATTGGACTTTTGTTTCCAGTTAGATTCCATTTGAATATCTCCCAAGTGACCTAATATACATATCGTGGGGCACACTGGGATTCTGTAGTTGATCCATGTGGATAAATCCTCACAAATCGCCGTCCAGAACCTCCGTACCGGTGTACAGAACCATAGAGCATGCATATAATTATCAGGAGTGTTCTCTGTGCACTGTGAGCAGATATTCAAGGTGACAAAGCCCATCTGGAACATCCTTTGTCCTGTATAGTGAGTAAAAATATCATAGTTTAGACAACAGTTGCCAGACAAAGTCTTCTGAAAGTACTGAAGGCTGATTAGAGCCGAGGAAGCAGTGACCCCCAGAATAACGAGGTATCAGTGCAGACATCAGTATGGAGACGGTGTTGTGGATACAAAGCTCCTGTGTTCGTACGAACAAATCCTTCCTCTGCCGACCTCCTGCTGGCCGGAGGACGTGACGAGGCTGCACAGCAGCCGGCCGCCCTTCATCTCGGTCTCACCGCTGGTTCATGACCCGACTACCAACCTGCTCATTGGCTTACGGGGCATTATATGCTGCAATATGAGGCATGACTCAGCAAAACAAGCTGGATTGGATTACACCAACGATTACTCATGAAAAAACATGGAAGACACCTGAAATGTTTCTCAAAGAGGAAAGAAAGGTCCAACACACAGCGGTGATTAAAATATATTCACACCAGCGTCTTTAACGAGAACTATTGCTTCACCACCAACGAGGAAGGCTGGTTTGCTTTAACTGGAGCAGGTCTGAGCGTTTTCTGGCTGTTTTATGTCTACTCACAGTTGACTGATGGCATGAAGGATGAGACAGAGAAATCTGACCCAGGGTGAGAGGATGATCCTGCAGACGAGGTGGCAGGAGTTAATCGGCTTGAAAAAGGTAGAAAAAAGCCAAAGGAATGTATTTATTGGATGTTACGGAGTTAATGCAGACGCTGATGGTTAATTACGAGCTTGTTTCTGTTCGTTTGTCCTCAAAATAGAATAAGTGGGGAAAGAACCGAACAATTAATAATGGCATGTTTAGATGACGCAAAAGAAGGGGATAAAACAAAATAAATAAAAAGAAAATCAATCCCTTTCCCATATTAATACTTGTATGGGAAAGGGAGTGATTTCCTTATTCTTTAATTTGTTTTATCCACTTCTTTTTCACTTTTTTTTTTACAATGCACTTTAATGCATTTTCTTGTTTTAAGGCCTCTGTTACTATTTTTCAGTTATAGGCGTAATGTAAGCTCAAAGATGGCCAAAAAAAATATTTTGCCAATTTATTTATTTTAAGTTATTGTGCTTTGTTGATATAATTTCTGCTGGAATATTTAAAAAATGCTGAGAAATGTTCAGTTGTTCATGTTCAATACATTTTTCTACTTTGTAATTTTGTAAAAGATTTTTTTCTTTGAAAAGTGCGGTGGCCAAGACCCGCCATTGCTGAAAATAAATGTAACGCTGCAAACAGAAACAAACGCTGCTGCAAATAAAAGAAACGCTGCAAATAAAAATGAACGCTGCTGCAAATAAAATAAAACGCTGCAAATAAAATAAACGCTGCAAATAAAAATAAACACTGCTGCAAATAAAAAAGCCACAACGGAAGTGAATTACCGGGGACTATTTTTGCTGATGCACTGGTGTTTTTTACGTGAGAGGAGAAGAAGAAGACGAAGAGGACGTAAGTGAAAAGGAAGAAATAAGAGCGAGGAATAAAAAGAACAACGAACGAGAAAATAAGTGAAAAGGTTAGTGTTCAATGTCGCTGCGTGTAATGTTTTTCGTCTTCTTCTTCTCCTCCTCTCACGTAAAAAACACCGGTGCATCAGCAAAAATAATCCCCGGTAATTCACTTCCGTTGTGGCTTTTTTATTTGTGTCATTTTTTTATTTTATTTGCAGCGGCGTTTCTTTTTGTTTGCACCGTTTATTTTATTTGCTAAGCGTTTATTTTATTTGCAGCGGTGTTTGTTTCTGTTTGCAGTGTTACTTTTATTTTCAGCAATGGCGAGTCTCGGCCACCGTAGAAAAGCCATGCCTAAAGCACATTTATTTGATATATGCAATGGTGAAAAAATTGGCAAAATAAATGGAAAAACTGCAAAGACCCATGTTCGGTATGTTATTCGGTATTCGGCCAAGTGTTTATTATTATTTTCAGTTTCAGCCACAAATTTTCATTTCGGTGCATCACTAAAAACTGGGAAAACAAAAACGGCGAGTCCAGTCGGAGCAGCCCCCCCCTCACATGCATGTACGTGTGTGTGTGTGTGTGTGTGCGTGTGTGTGTGTGTGTGTTTGTCCCCTCGGGGATCAACATTAGGATAAAGCATGAATAATTTCTAAGGGACGAGCAGCTGTGGCCCTTTCACATGTAAATACGGCTCGCCCTCGCCCTCAAACACACGTGTTCACACAGCCAACCCTTTCAGGACACCACACTGACCCCGGCCCAGAACATCACTACTCTAACCTCCTCGTCATAGCAACAGTGTTGCTGAAGTTCTGGGTTTACGCTGCCCAACCACGGCCCGGTACGCCTGTGAATTTAAAGCAAAACTGAAGCTTGTGAGTCTCAACCACAGGAGCTGTGAAGACGTATGTTTTTATGCAAACATCACCAGTACAGTGACCACAGTTGGAGAGTATCGGACTCCAATGTGCTGTGAAAGCACAGCGCAAATGCACTGTAAAAGGAGAATATGATACAGTCGTCCTCAGAGAAGCATGTGAAACTTTCACATAAGCATAACTTCCTTCTGTGGCCTCGAAACGACACAAAAATACTGCTGATACCAGTAATTTAGACAAACTTTAAGCTGCACTTATTCCTGTTTTCTGTGAAATATGTGCAGCTATTTGCTTTTAAAAGATGAGCGTTAAAATATGGTGTCCTGAGATAAGAAAACCTTAAAACAAAAAGGTTAAACCTCAAAGTCAAGAGGACTGATTAAAAAAATCTTCTCAAAGATGGAAGTAAAACAACCAACTCGGTTCCCCTTCCAAACACGACTGCAAGCTTCCACAGAAGAAATCACTTTCAAAGTGGATTCAATAAGTTGCTGACCCTCGTCTGGAAAGTCCCGTGAGGTTACACTCATGAGAGATCAGGCAGACAGAAAAACCAAGGGTGATTAAAGAGGAAATGGCAGGAAACTGTTTCTGAGTTTCCAGAGCGTTGGTGGATTTCCTGTCCTCCACCGTCTCTGCACTTAAAGCTCAATACTCCTGAAGACGGTGTGATTAAATGTCTTGTTTGTGGTCAAACATGAGGAGCGAGCAGAGACTTCTACAGCGAGGTCCTGACGAGGCTCACTGAAAGCAGAAGTGAGCCGCCGGGTCCACACGCGAGTCTGAATAAAACAAGCAGCACTTCCTCCAGCTGGAAGGAGGAGATCGATGAGGACTAGTCTAAGACAGATCTTTTCACTTCTTCAAGGTCTTTCTAAGGAAGTCTATTTTGGAGATTCCTGCTGGAAAGTGACATAACTTTAAATTAGTTCATCTCAGCAACTATAAAGCTGTATTTCAACACATTTAGTATCAAAATAAAAGCAAAATGTTACACTAAAGGAAAAGTCTAACACTGAAAGTTCACATTATAAAACTAAATGAAAAAGGAATACGAATACAATAATAATAAATAACCTGCCAAAATGTTCTACGTATATAACTATATTACTTTGGATTAATGCATAAAAAACAAAACAATCACTCTAAAAATCAATTCTATGACATCCCAATGTTTAATTTACTACATCTAATTTTTTTAAGAGGATTGTTTAGTTTAGTTTATTTATTCGCACAAAATTGTACATTTGCACTCTATTTTACATATTTTTTTTAATATTTTTATATTTTATATATTCTTTGTACATACGAGACATGCCTTATTTATCTGCTTTTATTTTATTCTATTATTCTATTCGGTACTTTCAACGTCTTGCTGCTTAGTTGTCCTTGTAATTGCCCCTCGGGGATAAATAAAGTTTTTCTGAATCTGAATCTGAATTAAAAAAAAATATACAACCGCCAAAAATTCAGATAAACAGTATGTAGGGAAAAAAAAGGAAACAAAAAAAAAAATACAATGTAACAGAAAAAATGTGCAGGAGGAACCAAAAAAAACCCATAAGGGCTTGTCGAGTGGTTCCTCCTATAATGAAACAAACAATATCTACAGAGATATGTAAAACATAGGACAACTAAGGAGAATAAGCTAAATTACTAGAAAAACAGGAATCTGATGAGGATGTGCAGAGAAGTTCTGGAAATTAGTTGTTAAGCTTTGCTAAGCTGGGTTAGCAAAAAAGTTGTGATTTGTTTTTTGAAATTATTTGTGCTCGAGCATTCTCTAATATTGAGTGGTAAGGTGTTCCAATAAAGAAGAACTCTGAACCTAATTTAAAATTGGGTAAAAGTAGTCCTGAAAAAGGTGGGATGGAGATTGTTTGCACAGACTTTCCAGATAAGTTGAAGTTTCCAGGAACTAAACTATAAAACTAATTTTATTTGATATACGTGTCACTAAATACGTGAATGCCTTTCATGTAGAACCTTTTTTGGCTCTGTTTGTATCAGCTGACCCCAGTGGTTCATCGGTGGCCGTATCTCAGGAATGACTTGATGGATCCGGATGATTGACACTTGACAGCTCTGTGGATTCATCTCAGTCAATGTGGAGTTCAAACATACACATCAAGTTGTTCCTGAGCGTTTCCTGAGATGCCGGCTGGGTATAAACCATTCTTCCCTTCTTCTCTTTCAGAAACGGTCTGAGATGATGAACATGATTGAGATTTGTCAAAGAGACTTGACATTAAATAAATCTGGTGGATCTATGATCTCGGGCTGCAGGAAGTTCTGATTGATTGTTAGGAGGAAGATAAAACTGCGATTGCCCAATATGGTGAACAACAAATCTGCTGTGAACGATGAATCACTTTGCATTCAAGGCAACACTGCTGTATAATCAAGAATCAAGATTACTTCATTGGTTTCAGTTTGAATTCCCCAGAAGGAAATTAGGAGGATGAATACTGACTGACACTCCATGACAGTTGTGAGTTACTTCCAAACGTCCGTCTAGGATCTGATAAATGATCCGACTGTTCAGATTTGGATCAGACTTTGTAACGGTCACATCAAGCTTTCTGGTGGTGGTCTCGCTGGAAGACACTTCCAGATTCTGTTCTTCAGGGGAAACACAATGTTCCTTTGTTTTCCTGCATTTTTAATGAACAAGACCAACAAACGTTTGTTTTGTGGATCAAAAAGACATGGAGAGCCATTAAATCTGTGTAGATGTCCAAGAACCAGCCCTGCTGAGAGTCAAGAACATGTAAAAGGTTCAAGGAAATGTCAGACAGGAAGAACATCCTCGTACTGCAGACGTGAAAGTGACTGAACGAAACAAAAGGCATCACTGAGGTACTGAAGAGCAAAACTAGTCACACCTGTTTACTGTTGCTAGTTGTGATCATCAGATTTGCCGTTGTGGGTTGTGTTTTTGTGCAGAAAGGAAATGAGCAAACATCCTCGTCATCGTGACTTCGTCTGGTGTTAAGGAGGACAAACCCAATCAAGTCAAGCATCAAGTTCACATTAGGGATGGGCGATATTTTACCATTCACAATGTACCGTCAAAAAAATTCCCCATAGTAAGAATTTGTCATCTCGTGGTAAAAACAATAAATTCCCGTTGATGACGTTTTTGTGTGAAGCTGATTTATGGTTCTGCGTTAAATCGACGCAGAGCCTACGGCGTAGGGTACGCTGCGATTTAACGCAGAACCATAATTCAGGCTTAACAAAGATGGCGGAAGGCGGATCTGAGAGCGAGAAGCTCGTTGTTAAACGAGGCTCCAGCTCCGTTATCTGGAACTGGTTTGGATTTAAAAAGAGACGAGGAGGAAACATCATCTATTATATGCAGAGTCTGCAAAAAAACACTGAGTGCAAAGGATGGCAATACTGTTTCTTTATTTATCAGGTTGTATTTTTTTCTACTTTGTGATTTTATAAGCTGAGAAAACTTGAAGGACAATGATACTTTTGCTGTTTGCACTGTTATCCCACTGTTTAAGCCATACAGTTTGAATAAATGTTGAATCTGTTCTTACATTTCAAACTTGTTTCATTACAGTTTTGCAGTACAGGTGTATTAATTTAATTGTTTTTTATTAATTCAATTTAATTGATGTAGTTTAGTAGCACTTAGTATTCTTTTAGAGCAGTGATTTGGGGGCTCCAAAGACTGAATGTGGTGATTTATAGTTACAGGTGGAGTTGAATTGGTATTTTTTCTATCGTCATTTTTATCGTTATCAGGATAAATGCCAGAATTTATCGTGATACATTTTTTAGTCCATACCGCCCATCCCTAGCTCACATGTTTTCAAATGCTACAAGTGACAGATTTCTTCTGTGGTTCTGGCATCACCAGACCCGAACCTGAGCCGCTGAGATCTCTCTCAGGTCCGGCCGGGTTCCCAGGCCTGCTCGCTCCATCTACCGGATTTTCTGGACTATAAGCCGCTACTTTTTTAATAGGTTTTCAACCATGCAGCTTATACAAAGGTGCAGCTATTCTGTGGATTCTTCTTCCGCCGCTCGGGGGCGCTTTAACCGGAATTAGAATCAAAACTAAGACAAAATAAATACAAAGAAGAATACACTACTTCTTCTTTAGCAGATAGAAGTAGGTAGAAGCAGATTTCAAACAGATAAATAGATAAATAAATAGCGGTTATTTTCTCTTGGTTCTGTCCCGTTTTAATCAGCAAAGTTGCTGCCGTGTTAAAAGACACTGTAAGGAAAGATCTATTTAGGTACAAACATGTACATCATTTACAGTTCTAAATCCTTCTGTACATGTAGTAAATATCTAATCTAACAACAGAAATATCTGCGGCTTGCATGTCTTTTTTTTTTTAAATAGAGCTGATGCGGCTTGTATGCAGGCGGCTTATAGTCCAGAAAATATGGTACTTATAACACGGCCGTGTACGAGGAAAAAGAGGCCTCAGAACTACTCGAGGAGGTGACACATCCAGGAAACAACCGACACATTAGTCAACTACCAAAACAAGCGTTAGCTGCAGCTAACAACTTCCACCTGCTTCTCCGGGAATCATTAGTGTTCATATTAGCGGGCGCTGAGTGAGCTGATCGGACCAAAACTGCCCAACTCTGATCACCGGCGGATCAAGCGGTGCATCTCCAGTCGTGACCTGATGCTGCAGCCAGGTGAATAATCTCCAGGCTCCCAGCAGCGTTACGGAAACACCACCTCATGTACGACAGGAAAACTCTCCATCAGGGAAAGAAGAAAACACACGGCACATCTAGGGGTCTGAATCTGGACTGAGAGTCGACTGAATCCATCACAAATAGCTGCGTTTCCCCCTGGAGTAACTGAAGTCAACAGCTGTGCTTTTGGTCGGACATTTCTGCTTATAAAAGGGTTTATAAATACTTTCTTTCCTATCATAAAACATCTGTTCCCTCTTCAAGCATAAATCTTACTCACGTTCCCCTTGATTACGTCCTCCGTCTCCATCTACGCTGCATCACCAGCTCCAATCCCCTCCAGCTACTCGTGCTACAGAAGTGACTGCAGGCGCCTCTCACGCCTCGCTACAACACTGTTTGGGATTTTCCTCATGTGGATGTCGCAGCAGAAATCCAGAGGGGTGTGAAAGACATCCTATCAGCACACAGAATGATGCTGCATTTCCTCCCAGACGGCCCAAACGCAACCCGAGACGTCTCTCTGAAGACGTTAAAAAACCGGCGTCGCAGCACAAATCTGCAGCCGAGTGGGTCTACATGACACCGCTGTTTCAGGGTGAACATAAGGCAGGCTGCGTTCAAGCACACACACTCACTCACACACACACACAGCCGACGGCAGGATGTAAACAAACCAACGCTGCAGATGCCGGCATGAGGCAGAGACGCCGCACTGCCCTCTCCTCTTCGGCTCGCTGCCTCCCAAACAATGATCCCTTTAACTCTTCCTCTGCCTGGTCTGCAGCAAAAACAGCCGCGTCACCCCACGTTTCTCCCGTTTAATCTGCCTTCAAAAAGGTGGGAAGATTAATAAATCAAACCACTTTAAAGTCACTCTAGGTAGTAATGCCACGCATGACCATATGGGGTGTATAGATTTCTAGTGAGTGGGCCGTGTTTCCTTCATGTGTAGCAACAGCAAAACGGCTCTGAAAGGGGAGAAAAGGTCATTTTGAATTTGATAGCTGCAATATGTCGCAAAAATCGGAAATAAAAAAAATTAAAATCGGAGGAATGAACTGGTTCTTCAAAGAAACACCCAACTATTTAGGCTGCAGGTGCATCAGTTGTAACAACAATATAACGACACCTGAGTTGCAGTAACAGTCCATGTCAAGGCTGCAGCTGCATCTCAAACACTTGAAAAGTGTTTTTCTCTCCTCCTTTTTCTGCCCAACTTCTTTAAAGACAACTCAGCTGCAGCTGATTACCAGTAAAACCCTGGAGGAGATCAAAAAGATGCACAAGTGCTGTTATTTATCCGTCAGATTTAGAGTAGCTGATTATGTTTATGATATGTTTGTCTGTCCGTTAATGTGACTGCTGTTATAATAGACGGAGTACATGTTTTAACCCTTGTGCTGTCTTCAGGTCAAGGAAGGAGGAAGAGAAGAAGGGAAGAAAGAAGGAAGGAAGAATGAAAAGAAGGAAGGAAGGAAGGAAGGGAGAAAGGAAGGAAGGAAAGAAGGAAGGAAGGAAGAATGAAAAGAAGGAAGGAAGGGAGAAAGGAAGGAAGGAAGGAAGGAAGGAAGGAAGGAAGGAAGGAAGGAAGGAAGGAAGGAAGGAAGGAAGGAAGGAAGGAAGGAAGGGAGAAAACAAGGAAAGAAGGAAGGAAAGAAGGGAGAAAACAGCAAGGAAGGAAGGAGAGAGCAGGAGGGGGGAAGGAAAGAAGGAAGGGAGGAAGGAAGGAAGGAAGGAAGGAAGAAAAGAGGAAGGGAAGAAGGAAGGAGAGAGCAGGAGGAAAGAAGGAAGGAAGGAAGGGAAAAAGGAAGGAAGGGAAAAGGAAGCAAGGAAGGAAGGAAGGAAGGAATGAAGGAAGGGAGAAAACAAGGAAAGAAGGAAGGAAGGGAGAAAAGAGGAAGGGGGGAAGGAAGGAGAGAGCAGAAGGAAAGAAGGAAGGAAGGGAAAAAGGAAGGAAGGGAAAAGGAAGGGAGGGGGAAAGGAAGGAAGAAAGGAAGGAAGTAAGGAAGGAAAGAAGGAAGAAAACAAGGAAAGAAGGAAGAAAACAAGGAAAGAAGGAAGGAAGGAAGGAAGGAAGGAAGGAAACAAGGAAGGAAGGAAGGAAGGAAGGAAGGAAGGAAGGAAGGAAGGAAGGAAACAAGGAAGGAAGGAAGGAAGGAAGGAAACAAGGAAGAAAACAAGGAAACAAGGAAGAAAACAAGGAAGGAAGGAAGAAAACAAGGAAGGAAGGAAGGAAGGAAGGAAGGAAGGAAGGAAGGAAGGAAGGAAGGAAGGAAGGAAGGAAGGAAGGAAGGAAGGAAGGAAGGAAGGAAGGAAGAAGGAACAGGAGAATGAGGTGATTTTGACCTGAAGACACTACAAGGGTTAAAGGGGTTTACATGCGACTGCTGACTTTTACATGAAGGTTTGATCACCTCTCTTTTACATCACTACAGGTTTTAGTGGATGAAACAGCAGAAATGAAGCTGCGGCAGCGTTGCTTCCTGCAGAGCAGCGTGGTGGCGGTTCATACGTGCAGGACCCCTGAGGAAGCATCACATTTCCTGCGATGCTGCATGTGCCTCAGTGTGTCGCACTCCCGTCTTTGACGCTTCTCTACTTTCCCATGAGCTCATCAATATTCAGAGAGGCTGTTTGATGAGAGCAGCCGGCGTCGGAGGGCCGCGGCGTCTCCGTGCAGCCTCGGCTGACGCCGCTCAGCCCGGTATAAGAGTCTGTGCACTGAAAAGGACGCACAACTTCCCTCTGAGAGTTTGGTCACATGCGAGCTCAAAAATGATGACGAGTGACGACATCCACAGAGCTCGAATGTTGAGCTAAACGACTGCAAATTTAAATGTAGATTAGCAGGAAAATACAATAAACAGCCGACTGATTTGTTTGGTTCAAGATTCTTAGGCCACGTTTACACATAGCCGGGTATTTACAAAAACGGATATTTTCCCCTGTACGTTTTGAAAAATTCCATCGTTTACACAAGATCGTTTTCAAAATCTCTTCGTTTACACGAATCCGCATAAATACGCTGTTAACGTCATGCCAGCCAATCAGAATCCTGGAAAAAACATCAACAAATGACACGTGTAACTTCCAGTTAAGGCTGATTTATGGTTCCGCGTTACACCAACGCAGAGCTTACGGCGTAGGGTACGCGGCGACGTACACCGTACGGCGCGCATCGCTGCGTACCCTACGCCGTAGGCTCTGCGTCGATTTAACGCGGGACCATAATTCAGGCTTTACTTCCAAGATGAACGAGAGTGTTTCGTTTGGAGTGACAGAGAAGTGGAGTTACTTTTAAGTGTGACTTTAGAATATAAAACAGGTAAAATACAAGAAAATATTGACGGTGGCCAAACAAATTGTAAACACAGGTTGCACACATCATGCTGGTGACGTTTCTGTTGCATAATGTGACGTTCTGAAGCCTAAATCTCCGTTTTCCTCTGTTTAGACGCAAACGTCAAAACTGAGTTTTTGAAAATCTCCACTTTGGCCGGAGTTTTCAGAAATTATCGTTTTTGGTGACTTTGACCTCCGTTTTCGTGTAAACGAACAGCCAAAACGCATGAAAACGCCTCCGTTTTTGCTCCGTGTAAACGAGGCCTTAACGTAAATATGACCTAATTTACTTACTACCGGCAGTAACTGATCATTAACTTTTCCTGCTTATCTGCACAAAAAAACATCCCTAATAACTTGGATTTCTTCTAAATACGTAAATAAAAATCAAGGTTTGTTAAATAATCTGAATGTAAACATAATATTCAAACCCAAAGGTAGTGTCTAAATTCAGCTGTCACTTCACATTAATGATAAAGTATCAGGATTTTAATAAATTAAGGGAAAACATTAAGCATTTAGCTTATGGGTCAATGACGTGACGCCTATATTTTCTGGAAAACAGATTTTTTTTCAATTCAAAAAAGGTTTAAATGGATAAAAATACCATATATATGACCGACCTGTCCCACATATGGACTCACTTGAATTTTACAAAAAATACTAGTTATTTGGGATTTTGTTGTCGTTTTAAGCGTCAAAATGTCATGTGGTGCGACCGTCCGACCATGACTCTTGTTTTGAAAACTTTTTTTGAAATCACTCTAAATGTTTTTAAATCAATCTTCTGCCCTATCTGGCATGATTTCTTAAGTGTCTTGTAGTGTGTAAGATTTATACACATTTATATTTATATTTCCATCATAATATACAAACAAAGTTTGAGTGATGATGTCCATTTTATGAAATATAATGTGGCGTGACCATTAAAAAAACAACTATTTTTGTATAATACTGAAAACTTGTCAAGATGTTAAGGAAATTAATTTATTTTAATATGAATCATGGTTGCACCACATGACCTTTTTTAAGGCTAGTGCCAATTCATCTTGACAATTTAAAATTTTTATATGAATTTATGTGTACACAACATTCTTAATGTTTGAACTACTGTAATAGATATTCTTTTTTTTATTATTTTAAAATTGACCTGTTGAAAATCCTTATTGGTCATTGACCCTTATATCTGTGCTTGTAGCTGCTCTGGTCCAGCCGGCGTCATCGATCGGGGATCTTTAGACCGTCGCTGCAGCGGTTCAAGCGCTAGGGATGAGGATCAGAACCTCAGAACCCGAGACCATGGTTCTCAGTCGGAAAAGGGTTGAATTCCCTGTCTGGGTTAGGAGCGAGCTGCTGCCTCAAGACGAGGAGTTCAAGTATCTCAGCGTCGTGGGAAATCAATAAGTCGATCGACGTGGCATTTGAAGTGAGTAGAGCAAAAAATGTGAGGCTCTCCGTTTACGGACCATCTTCGTTCCTACCTGTGGTAGAGACGGAAAGAGACGCGGATACAAGCAGATAAACGAGTTTCCTTCAGGGACGCGGGACAACGCAGAGAGAGACGCCGCACACTCTGGAGCGACGACATCCTCTGGCTGGCCGACGGAGAGACAGGGCGTCTCGCTTTGGCAACAGAGACCCCATAAGTTGAAGTTAAAGGATAGATGGATGAGTGAATGGAAAGAAAATCAGACAAACATGTTACCAAAGAAAAAAAATTGAAAAAAGATCAGCACCGGTGAACTTCTGAACTAAACTGGTTCAGATTTATTTATATTGCACTGAATCATCACAAACGTCATCTCAACGCACTTAACAATAGGGTTCAAGTCGTTCCAAAGCAGTCCCATTGATACAAAACTAATTAAATAACAATAATATTCACTGCTTCACTATGGAACCCACCACACAATCCCCCGTCCTGAGCAAGCACCAGGCGACTGTGGGAAGGAAAAACGCCTCTTCAACAGGACCAAACCTCTGGCAGAAGAGGTTTGCTGGCAGAACCAGACTCACAGACTAAAGCCAAACGTTTTATTATAATTAAGAGAACGACTGCATAGCACCCAGAAATGTAATATACTCCCGTTTGCTGCAGTCAAGCCGGTATTTTCTAACTTGATACTGTGAGGATCATTGTCAATATATTATGAACCCCTACTCAACTAACTCAGTCTTCGCTGATAGTTCGGATCTCCCAGTGGTGGAGTGTGGGTCTCAGTACAGAGGGGGCGGAGCATTCTCCATGGGTCCTTATGATAGTCATTTTAACGTTTGACAACACCTCATCCTACCATCAAACAACATTTATTCTCACTTTTATTGAGCCAAGCCTATAGGACTATGCTGCAGAAAGCAGAGTAAAGTCACAGCTGTCAATCACACGGCGCTGAAAACTCAGATAGTCAGGACTGACTCAGTGCCATCTTTGATACAGCTTAAATACAAAAAAAAACTTACATAACTGGTCTAAAATTAGACAATTATTTAGATAGATACAGACACAGCGGTCTATAACATCATTTCTGAGCTCTAGAACAGAGAATAGACTCTAGTCTAGTTGACAACAACACAAACATTCAAATAGGCAGGTGGTCAAGGCTACACAACATTCTGATAAAGACATTATTTAAAAAGGTTCCACTGACTCACCAATGGTAGTTGACTCTTCCATAAAACTTTGTACATGCTTAGTCCTCTTTTAAAGTTTAGCGCTCATCTCCTTCATGGCAGCAAATTTGCCGAGTCGGCAAACTGGCTATAACTGTAAAGCCTGATTTTTGGTTCCGCGTTACACCACGCAGAGTCTACGGCGTAGGGCACGCGCCGATGCGCACGTCTTGTGCGCGTCGCCGCCTACCCTACGGCGTAGGCTTCGCCGTACCCTACGGTGGAGGCTCTGCGTCGATTTAACGCTGAACCATAAATCAGGCTTTACAGCCAATCAGCGTTGGCTCACAGCCCTGATGCGTTCAGGACAGTTGTAAAGTAACAATTAGCCTACAAAATGCACATTTTATCGTAATTATAGCCTACAATTTACGGTTATATATGAACGTATCACACAAAACGGGGCCCTATCATTGGGGCCTATGAGCTTGTGGGCCCGGGCCGCCCGCCCCCTCGCCCCCCCTCTGGCTCCGCTACAGGGATCTCCTATTTGGCGTCAAAAGCACTGCTCGTCTACCTGATTACGAGAGTGATGTAGAACAGATATATCTCAGTGAAGAGGCTGTGACCGCCCATCAGCCGCCGCCTCCTCACAACGGGAGCCCCTGAACCATCAAACACGCAGACGGCGGAGGAGATCTGATGGTGGCCCTGCACACGCCCGCTGCATACGTGACATGAGAAGACGAGCAGATGAGGATGAATCAACAGGCTCATCCCTCGGCTCCCAGCTGAGGGGGAGAGTTTGATGAGTCAACACACACACAAACACCTCGTGGCTTCACATCACTAAACATCCAAACATACCAGACAGCAGCCTCCACCTCTACATACACTCCTTCCTCATGTGAAGAGTCTTCACTCGCAGCCTCAACCATCAGCGGATCAACAGGAAACGACAGGCCTCGAAAATGGGAATATTGTTCATGTTTTTATGTCATAATCTGAATTCTTGGGAAGTCAGATTTCTGGAAGGACAAAAGTCGTGACTGGAGACGTTGTCCGAGGCTGTGTGAAAGCATCTAAAGTATTTATTACTAATCGTATGACGTTTTATTGACGACCTGCTTCAGTGACGACAATAATGAACACTCAAGAATGATGTTCGACCAGGCTGAAGACGGTTCTGGAGTCACTGATTCATCTGCTGCTATTTTTTCTAAACAACTGAAAAAGGTGAAAAATGAAAGCACACACGAGAAAATGGAAAATCCGCTTTAAAAAGCAGAGACAATATGTTTTTATGTTTAATGAAAAGTAAAACGGTGGTGGAAATTAGTGGCGTGCAAAAGCTTGCAACCATCTTAATTAGTTTTATAGTGTAAAAAGATAATAAACCACATCATCATAGTGGGTTTAAGCATTAGGCGAATATAACTTCAGATGGGCAACAAATGTATAACTTTTTTTCACTGAAGTGAAAAACAAACAAGCAAACGTGGGCAGACTGAGTATCTCCATGATTTAGCAGCTTCTGGGCTCAGCGTTTTGGTCCACAGATTGGTCAAAAGCACATTTCCTCAATAATAAAGAGGAATTAAAGCTGCAAGCAGCGATGAACGGGCCCTCGCACTCACGGCCACCGCCTCCCAAAAGCATATCAGAAATGACACCACCCACGACTTCCTATGTCAAACCATTCAAAAGTTATAGCAGAAAAAAGGGACGACCAACCAGAAGAAGGGGCGGGGCTAATGTTCACCAATTATGGTCAAGGACTCAATACCGAGTCCGATGACACCACCCACGACTCTCTAAGTCAAACCATTCAAAAGTTATGGCAGGCAAAAGTTTTCAAGGGGGCGCTGTTGAGCCATCTTGCCACGCCCATTAATGCAAACCATTAAATATCAAATTTTTCGCCAGGCCTGGCTTGCGTGCAAAATTTGGTGACTTTTGGGGCATGTTTAGGGGGAAAAAAGACCCTCCTTTCGTCAGAAGAAAAAGAATAATAATAATAAAAATTCCTACAGATACAATAGGGCCTTCGCACTGTAAAGGCTGAATTAAGGTTCTGCGTCAAACCAACACAGAGCACACGCCGCAGCTGTGACGCCGTCCTGAACCCTTTCGGACTTCTCCGTCACTCCATTTGGTCGCGGTGCAGTACCCCCCGCGGCCGCTAGTTAGCGATCTTTTTCTGAATGGTTTATCCGACTTTTTCCGGTCACAGTAAATCAAAGAAATAAGGACAACTATTGTGAAAAAAAACTAAACCAAAAAAAAAAAAAAAATCACATATAAACGAAGAAAAGAGCCCTGAAAGTTCGCTACTGCTTCAAACCGGAAACCAGAAATGCGTTGCTTCCAAGCGAACCAATCACAGCCCTCTCTGTCTGCGTGTGGTCTGCGTTGCCTCGACGCGTAGTTACAATTTTCGGAAGGTGCAGGTCAGTGACGCCGCAGGTGACGGCGTGTGGTCTGCGTGGACGAAAACTACACGCCGTAGGCACGGCGTCGTTTTGACGCAGAACCATACCTCAGCCTTTAAGTGCTCGGGTCCTAATTAACGGTGAACTCATGGACTGCACGGCGACAACTCGTATTATCACTCCTCCACCACCGTGCTTGACAGTGGGTGTGAGCTGAATTGAGGTGTTTGATTTGCACTAAACATGCAACAAGCAACTCCTCTGTGGTCTGGTAGGACATTGCTCCAGAAGTCTTCAGTTTTATGAACCTCAGCCGTGGTTCCTCTTTCATTTTTGCATGCTTTCCACTTCTAAATAATCTCTCTGTCTGATGATAAATAACAAATTGTTTGAATTTGTATAACCTTTCCTTTCCCCAGTTGATGTCTTTCCCTCTTGGCATCGTGTTAAGACACAACTGAATGCTTCACAGCAAAGTGCTAAAATGACAGCCCATATGATTTTAAAAATGGTTTGTTAAATTAGTAAAAGCACATGACTATTATTATTAATCCTGATGTAAACATGAGACTGGTGAATTACATCTCCCCCTGGGATGAATTGATAAATAACTCTCATAAAAAAGGAAACCCTCCTTGAAAAACATCTGCAGCATATTTTTATCCTCTCGTAAATGTGAAGTTCGTCCATTAAGCTGTGGAAAAGCTTCAGAATTTTCCCCACTGAAAAGACTGGCTGGTGCATGGGCTTTGCTCCAGGCCAGGACAGGGCGATGTTTGGGTTGGTGAGACGCGGAGTGTGACCAGCCGTGATTTATGTGGAAATACAGGAGGAAATGGAATGAGGGGTGCAGGAGGAAACAGGATGCACGGAGTCGGAGATGGGTGCCATCAATATGCCAAACTGAAGACGTCTAAGGACAGACTCCTATTTCAGGCAGAGATGTTCACACTCTTTCACGTAATAACTAAAAACCAGCTTACCCCACGATCAGAAACGAGATGCATGTGTCTTCCTAGTTCAGGGAAGTGGATCCTCTCCTTCTGAATGCTGTCAAACCATCCAAGACCCACTAAGGCCCTGTCCTAATACTCCCACTACTCCTAGTTTTCATCCCTACCCCTAAATTTTGCGCGTTCCCGTGAGGGTAGTGGTGTCCCAATTCCTCTTTCCACCTAGGGTAGTGAAGAAAAGTAGTGTAGTGTGTATGAATCTGTCCCTACGGATCGAGTGTTTTCGGATGCTCACTAGCTGATCTAGGGACAGAAACATTTCCCAGAATGCTTTTCGTCATCATTTGCGGACTGAATCCAAAAAAAAAAACATGGTGGACATTTCTTATTTTTTAGTGAATAAAATCAATATTTTGAGTTAGTTTCTGCATAAAAATGCGTTTTGATTAAATTTCTAGCGAGAAATATATATTTTACTTTCATAATATTCACTCAGTAAATGTATATAATCACTAGTTTGCCCGTTTGGCGAAGATCACGCCAGAATAAAGGCTGATTTAGGTTCCGCGTTACACCAACGCAGAGCCTACGGCGTAGGGTACGGCGCGCGTCGCCGCGTACCCTACGCCGTAGACTCTGCGTCGATTTAACGCAGACCCATAAATCAGCTCCCGAGCCGGCAGGCAGAAATCTCGAAATTTTCGGAGCAAATTTATTAACAGGCGTAGCTACAACTGTTAGATTTCATCTATTAAACCAACATTTATTTTCCTAAATGATTTATTTCAGCCAGTGGTAATTCTCCACAGAGCTGCAGGTTTCTCCCCGGGACGACGGCGCAGGTTGACCTGGCGATCACGTCTGTACTCCGGCTGCTGCTGCTCCGGGCCGGCGGCTCTTCTCATCGCCGAAAACATCGGATCAAATTTCTTAACAGGCGTTATTTGGATAAACTGAGCCCAGGTTGGGGATCTTAACGGTTACTTTTACGCCTGAAAAAATATTAAAACTTAATAAAGTGGCATATTAACAGCGCTACAGCTGAATCTCACTTTTTCACTCTTGGCTGCTGTCTTAAATCTCTAGTTTTCACTTGTATCCCTCTGAATGAAGAAGAGGCCTGATGGTCCAAAACAACCCCCCCTCCTCCAGTCCAGTCACACTGAAGGTCTCTGTCCTCCTGCAGAGCATCACCAGCTCTTCCAGATCGATGTCCAGCTGACCTTGATTCCTGCACACCCTGAAACCCCAGACCTGCAGAGAGCGGTCCAGACCTGCAGGGCTGCAGAGAGCGGTCCAGACCTGCAGGGCTGCAGAGAGCGGTCCAGACCTGCAGGTCTGCAGAGAGCGTTCCAGACCTGTAGTGAGCGGTCCAGACCCGTGTGTGCATCCTCCCCATCCACAACTGTACCCACGTCTAGGAATTAAACTACATGTTTACATGGTGATACGCAGGTTTGCATGAAAATGCAGTTTCCATACAAAGTTACATAACACTGGCAGCAGTTTCCCAGTGTGAGTCCAGCCTGCCACTGTCAAGGAACCACTTATACGGTTCACTACTTCCTTCCAAGATGGTTAATGATGTCTTACTTGAACTAAAATAAAAACCTCTTATACAATGACTCCTCCAGCACGATTCACGTTAGTTTGCTGTGCTCCCCTGCTTTCCGTTGCCTTATGTATGTAGGTTTTGTACCAGAAATACGACTTTAACTCTGTTCTGTGAAGAAAAACGGCGACAAACAAAACTAAACCTTCCCTGCAATAACTCAAGCCTGATTTATGGTTCTGCGTTAAAACGACGCAGAGCCTACGTCGTAGCCTACGTAGAGTCTGCGTTGGTGTAACGCGGAACCATAAATCAGCCTTTATCGACAGATATACAAACACCGGCGGAGCAGCCGTAACCGTCGGCTCTTCGGAGCCAACAAAACCAACAGTTTGCAGCGTTCACTCGAATTAAAGTCTACCGCGAACCGCACCGACTTACCAGTTTCTGTTCTTGTTGAAGTAAAATATCCGTTCAAATGACAAAAGCAGAAATGTTTGGTAGGAGTTGAGCCTCGAGCCGCTGCGGCTTTTCTCCGCCTCTTCCAGAGTGTCCCTGAACGCAGCAGCTGACAGGCTGGCCACGCCCCCTTACCACGCCCCCGCAGCGACGTCCCTGATGATGTCATCACGTCGGCGCATCACGATGCCTGTTGGAAAAAAATGTTTGGGATGGGGTTTTTAAAAGACATTATAGACCAAGTAAACACAATCAACAGACATTTTTAAAATATATATATTTATTTGTTCTTGTAAATGTTGCTATATGATAGTAGAAATTAATAAAAAGAGTAACATTACATTTATAATTGTAAACAATTATGATGATCTAATTATGGACTTGGGCATGGGGGGACTGTGTGCGTGTGGGTCGGTATTTCTGTGGGTGTATTTTTTTGTATTTTTTTTGTTCATTTTCTAGTGTGGGATATTTTATTTTATTTTTTTTATTTTAATTGTATTTATTATTATTATTTATTGCTGCTTATTATCATTAATATTATTTGTAGCTGGAAGTAGGTGGTTCACACACCGGAAAGTTATATTTTGATGTAATTAATGTGTCTGTGTAATCCCATGAGGGATGCGTCATTTAAATGTCCGGACACGAAAATAGAATAATTCATTCATTCATTCATTCATTCATTCATTCATTCATTCATTCATTCATTCATTCATTCATTCACTCATTCATTCATTCATTCTCTAAACACTTAATTTAACAACTCAGGTTATAAGCTAAACGGTCCTAAGTAGCGTTTACAGTTAACAATACAACTCATCTGAAAGTTAAAAACAATTCAAAAGATATTTTCACCCATAATGAACTGTAACCTCCCTTTCACCCTTACCAAGATACCAGCTCCCTGCTGGCGCAAATCAGATGAACTATGATTGATTGGAGCATCCTCCTTCCTCCTCGACCTTTCTGCTGCCTTTGATACTGTTTCCCATGCTATCCCCCTCAAACGGCTCTCTGACCTCCTTGGCATCACCGGCTCAGCACTGTCATGGTTCCACTCTTACCTCTCTAACAGAACCCAGTTCGTCACCTTTCATGGCTCCTCCTCCCCCAGGGAGTCCCTCAAGGCTCTGTGCTTGGCCCCACCCTCTTTACCACCTACCTGCTCCCCCTCGGCCAGATCATTCGCCACCATGGTCTCAACTTCCACTGCTATGCTGATGATACGCAGCTGTGAAGTCACGACACGAAATTTAAGATACGATAAAATAAGATAATCCTTTAATAGTCCCACAGAGGGGAAATTTGCAGTTTACAGCAGCAAAGGGGATAGTGCAAAACAAGACGCATCAATAGAAATAGTAATAAAACAGTAATAATATCAGAGTATGACACACTATAAACAGTAAACTGGTATATACAATAATAATAATACTAAGAAAAATAAATAAGAAGAAATACGTGTATATAAAAAATAACCGACGGATATTTACAGATGGATATTTACATAATTGCACGTTGCAGTGAATGATATTGCACATAGCCGACCCGTTCGATGATTTTGTGCAGCCTCCTTCTGTCTGCAGCTGTGATGTTGCTGCCCCAGCAGACCACTCCATAAAAAATGGCTGATGCCACCGCAGTGTCATAAAATGTTTTCAGGAGTTTCTCCTGCACACCAAAGGCCCTCAGTCTCCTGAGCAGAGTCTCCTCTGGCTTTTTTGTGGAGTGCAGAGGAATTAGTAGTCCAGTCCAGTTTATTGTTGAGGTGAACACCCAGGTACTTATAAGATGTCACCATCTCAATGTCCGTTCCCTGGATGTTCACCGGTGTCGGGGGGGATTTATTACACCTGCGGAAATCCACCACCAGTTCTTTGGTTTTCCCCGCGTTGATCTGGAGGTGGTTCTGCAGGCACCAGTCCACAAAGTCCTGGGACAGTTCTCTGTACTCGCTATCATCTTCATCAGTGATGAGGCCGACGATAGCAGAGTCATCAGAGAACTTTTGTAGGTGACAGGTTGGTGAGTTGTAGGAGAAGTCAGCAGTGTAGAGAGTGAAGAGGAACGGCGCCAGGACCGTTCCCTTTCACCCTATTTGATACACACTGATACACAATCGGTACACACCTGTATCATATCGCAACTTAAAGAAAAGTCTCTTGGCGCCATGGCCGAAACCGAACAGGAAGTTGGCCATTTTGAATTAATCGTGTAATTTTGGCGCAATTTATGCCATTTTCACGTGTCGTACTTTAACGAACTCCTCCTAGCAGGATCGTCCGTTCGACATAAAACTCGGTCAGGAGACACAAAAAACGTTAACCATGTTAAAAAAAAGTTATCAAAATCGTGAGTTTTCGTGAAATGGCGTGGCCGTGGCCACTTCAACGTTAAACAGGAAGTGATACTAGTAGCTGATTGGTGCAATTGGTGCAAATTAGCCCCGCCCCTTCTTCTGATTGGTCGATATTTGATAGTCCCTACTCTCTGCCATAACTTTTGAATGGCTTGACAGAGAGTCGTGGGTGGTGTCATCGGACTCGGTTTTGAGTACTTGAACATAATTGGTGCAAATTGCACGCGCAAGGGCCCGTTCATCGCTGAAAAAAAATTAATGCATTGGTCTGTCTTTTAATTAATTATTTGAATTTTATTTTCATTAAGCTAAAGGATAGTGATCAAACAAAGCAACTTTTTATACATGGCTATTACTAAAAAAAAAAGACAATTTCATCCCCCATATTTGAACTAAATGGAAAATGATGGCAAATGCAAAGAAATTTGCATATATATATTCTACTTATATTCTACTTAAGTAAAAAAAAAATCATTTTATAAGACACTATATCTTCACTGTTCATACTTTTATTTTGATATATAATGACCGTAATTTTACTATGCAACTACAACCAAAATCTCATTATGCTGGAACGTTATGTAAAGTGTGTATTTTATTGAAAGCAGCACATACAAAACATGTTAAATGTTTAAAATAAATAAAAAAGGATGACTGTAAGAAGAAAACAAGGCCAATTTTGAATTTGACGGCAGTAGAACAGTTGAGGATGATGTTTTAGCAATTGTCCACAAACATCTGCACGGAGGAGACCAGTTTTGGGAGAGAAATGTTCCCCTATTCTTGTAAAATTATAATAATCAAGCGTCCCATGTCTTCTTGTTACATCTCTCATTTCCTAAAATGTCAAATGCTTTCATCTGAAAGATCTGTCAGCAGGGTGGTTCAGCACCCAATATATTTTCCCACTTTGCCTCAGTCCATGACGAAGAGATTGGCAGAATTTCTGGATCACAAAAGGTTTCTTCTTTGCATGACAGAACTTGAACCTGGATCTGTGATTTCAGGTCCATCCAGTGACTAAAAACACAGAATCTGAAAGCTCATTTTTCAGTTTTGT
The DNA here is from genome assembly GCF_033807715.1 of Cololabis saira. Classification (NCBI taxonomy): domain Eukaryota; kingdom Metazoa; phylum Chordata; class Actinopteri; order Beloniformes; family Belonidae; genus Cololabis; species Cololabis saira. The sequence goes on along the minus strand of NC_084610.1, from coordinate 3,462,729 downwards.
CCCCTGCTCACAAAAATGTCTCCAGAATCATTGATATTATGTTTTCTTACACTGAGTGACAGCATTCAGATTTAGTTTGATTTATTTTTCTTCTGAGAAGTTTACACATAACCTTTACAGAATTAATAAATCAATCAATATTTTTATTATTCAACTTCCCTTATCAGTTAGTTAAAATGAAAGCAGATAATAATATAATATCATGACAATCAGACGACTAAATGTAGAGAATGAATGTATGTATTTAAGCTATTACTATAAACACTGCAAGAGTACATCAGGGACTAAAAAAGGTTAATCTAACACGTAAAATGTACGTTACATAAGTTCAGTTCAGTTCATATTTATTTCAAGCAATACAACATAACATAAGTGACCTGCGTGCAACAGAAAATTAAACAAATACCTTTAACAGTAGATGTGCAGGTTCAAAATACAAATGAATTTGTTAACACTCGAAAGGGGGTGGGAAGAAGAAATGTATTTAATCCCACCCCTGTTTCTCATCCACAATTTGACCGATTTTTTTAAGGCTTCCTCCTGTCTAACATTTAAACCAAAACAATGAACAAAATACCTATATCAAATTATAAGTTCTCTCCTGAACTGTGAAAAAATCTTGTATGTTACTTGGTAGTAATTTGTTTGTTTGTGGATTTTTAATAGTTTTGACTGAATGAACAAAATATGAGTGTTCTAGAAATCCAACCTTGTTGTAATTAATAATAATTTGCACTGCTCGTTTCTGTAATGTGACTAATGGATTAATTGTGCATTGGTAACTGTTTCCCCAAACTTCAACACAATACGTGAAGTATGGGAGTGCCAAGGACAGTACAAAGTACAGAGTGCATTTAAATCAAAAAGTGGTTTCACTTTGTTTATAATTGAAAGGCTTTTGGAGATTTTTGTTTTTATGTGTCTGATGTGGGCTTTCCATGATAATTTACGGTCTATTATAACTCCTAAAAATGTATTGTCATCTACATTTTCAATATGGACATCTTCAATCATTATCTGTAGTTGTGAGTTGGTTATCAAGCTTATTTAAGGTTAATGATAATTTATTACTGTCCATCCACTTCTTCAAATAACCTAAGTTAATTTAACTAACTACACAGGGGGAAGACTTTTCCTCTGAATCCAAGTATTGTGCTGCCATCGTGTGGATTCTATCTGGTACTGCAGCTTTAAACTCAAGCCTGCAGATCTGCTTTACACAAGTCCTGGTACCGGGTCAGAACCACTCAGCCGAGTCCATGTCTGTCACAGTTTCACCTCCACTGCTGACAACGTCCAAACAGCATGCTGGCTGCTTTTGTCTCATGTCGTTTTCAGCATGCAGCTCCACCCAGCAGCCAAGCTGAGTGGATTAGGAGCAGGTTCAACAACTTTTGAAACCAGGCGTGCACCCTAGACCTGACCCCGCTCCCTGTGAGGAGGGAGGAGTGAAACCTCTGACAGTCTATCACACTCACCATGGACCGGCGGTTTACACACAACTCTGCAGTTTCTAGGGCTTCAAGGATTTTATAGTCAAGTTTTTACAGATTCTTTTGAACGTTTCTGGAGTGTTTTGTTTCTCAGTTTGGAGGTTTTTTCAGTGCACAGTCAGGATGTCTTCTTTGTCAGGAATCAGGGCTATGAGTGGAGCTTTTTGGATGTTTTTTCTTCTCCTCCTCCTCCTCCTCTGCACTTTTGGGAGATGCGAGCCTCAAGAATCCAAACCTCCGCCACCTACCGACGTCCAAACTGCCAAACCCTTTGACAGTGATTTCAGTGAGCCGCAGGCCTTCCCTGAGGGGGAGAAGGCCAGTCTCCCCGTGTTCACCATGGACTACGCTCGGATCCAGGTCCCCTTTGAGTTCACGCTCTGGGTACTGCTGGCCTCCTTCTCCAAGATCGGTAGGTTTCAAGAGTTTTCCAGAGTCTTGAGTTGCAGCAGGTTGGAGGTGTAATCTCCCGCTGGCTCGTGTCACTTGTCCAGGGGCCGGATTCACAAAACATTCTCAAGAAAAAAAATTAAGTTCAGTCTTAAGAAGAAAAAAAAGAAGAAGTCATATTCTCCAAAAACGTTCTTAAGTATTTTCTCAACTTTCTTCTTAAAGGAGCATGAGGCAGGATTGAGGCAGGATTTATGAAAAAAAAAAAAGTGTATACGTTTTAAGTTTTCTAGTAATAATGTCAGATGAAGCGTTCCAAACCAAAAAGAATGTTTCCTCTAGTGTATCTCTCCGTTGCCTTGAACAGGCTGTGTGCTGCAAAATGTGCTGCAATTCTGGCCCAAATTTCCCGCGCTGGGCTGCGGATGTGACATCACATGACGCTGCATATACGTTCTCCCCGTTCTCCCGTGCCGGCTTCACTGTTGGATGCAGTACCCCCAACGGCCGTCGTGGTGAAGGGTGGCGCTAGAGAGTCTCATTTCTTAAAAGGACGCTCATGCTCCTTTAAGACATTTTTTTTTCTTAAGTGTCATTTTTTTCTTAAGTTCAGTCTTAAGAAGAAAAAAGAGAAGAAGTCATATTCTCCAAAAAAAGTTCTAAGTATTTTCTCAACTTTCTTCTTAAGTTTCTTCTTAAGAAAAAACTTAAGAATAAATGGTATTCTTGAAATAAAAGTTCTCAAATTTGTTCTTGACTTTTTTCTTAAGACAACTTTGACCTGTCTAAAAAATTCTTCAGTGAAAAGGTAAGACTCTAATAAATCGACTGAATATAATGAAATGAATAATACCGGTAATAATAATAATAATAATAATAATAATAATAATAATAATAATAATAATAATAATAATAATAATAATAATAATAATAAAAATAATAATCTAATTCTGGGATACTTGGCTGCTACTGCTGTTAAGTTTTCTAGTAATAATGTCAGATGAAGCGTTCCAAACCCAAAAGAATGTTTCCTCTAGTGTATCTCTCCATTGCCTTGAACAGGCTGTGTGCTGCAAAATGTGCTGCAATTCGGAGTCCGAATTTCCCGCGCTGGGCTGCGGATGTGACGTCACATGACGCTGCATGCACGTTCTCCCCGTTCTCCCGTGCCGGCTTCACTGTTGGCTGCAGTACCCCCAACGGCCGTCGTGGTGAAGGGTGGCGCTAGAGAGTCTCATTTCTTAAAAGTAGGAAAAATAAGAAATGCGTAAGAAATGACAGTTCTTAAGACGGTTCTTAAGAAAATATTGAGGAATTGCACTTAAGAACTTTCTTATGAACTTCTTAATTTTAGATCTTAAGACATTTCTTAAGATCGTTCTCAAGAACATATTGGTGAATCCGACCCCAGGTTTCCACGTTTACAATAAGATAACCATCTGGATCCCGGAGTCCTGCCTCCTGATCGCCGTGGGCCTCATCGTCGGGGCCATCATGCACTCGGTGAAGGAGGAGCCCCCCGCCGTGCTCGACTCCAACGTCTTCTTCCTCTACATGCTCCCGCCCATCATCCTGGAGAACGGCTACTTCATGCCCACCAGGCCGTTCTTCGAGAACATCGGCACGGTGGTGTGGTACGCCGTGGTGGGAACGCTGTGGAACAGCATCGGCATCGGCATCTCCCTCTTCACCATCTGCCAGTTTGAAGTGTTTGGACTCCAGGACGTCAACCTGCAGGTCAGAGGTCGTCACGGTGGCATACGTACCGGGCAGTGCTCGAGTTGTAAAAAGAAATCAGGGGGGATGGTGGATTTGATCATATGGGGACAGATAATTTGTGCTGATTACAAATAATATAATATATTACAAATAATAGCAGTGACCAAAACACCTGCAGAAATACTGCAGGAATGACATAGCATCAGTTAAATGGAGCCTTCTGTAAGCTTGAAATATCCACTGGACTTACATCAAATACATCAAAACACAACAATAAAAAACAGTAAAACAACACTGCAAAATCTCAAAATCTTAACAAGAATATTTGTCTTATTTCTAGTTAAAATGTCTAATTTTAGTAAAGAAATCTTATTACACTTAAAACAAGACTCATCACTGGAAAAAACAACAATTTTCACCTGTTTCAAGTAGATTTTCACTTGAAATAAGTAGAAAAATCTGCCAGTGGAACAAGATTTTATTGCTTGAGAAGATAAATCTTGTCCCATTGGCAGATTTTTCTACTTATTTCAAGTGAAAATGTACTTGAAACAGGTGAAAATGGCCAAATAAGTTATTTTTCTGGTGTTATTTTTCTGGTGATGACTCTAAATGTTGAAATAGCAGTAAAACCACATTCATTGATGAAATGACATAAGGGATGGAAAGGAGGGATGGCAGTTTTACAGGGGGGATGATTTGAACTGTTTTTATTTCAGGGGGGGATGCCATCCCCCCTCATCTCCAGTACTGGTACCGGGACAAAGCTTTGATAGGGAGACAGCAGAGGGGTTTCCCCTGACAGGAAGGACTAACGGCTTTCCCAGACTCCTTCTCTAGAGCAGCGGAGACATTCCCAAGTCCATCTCTCCAGCAGGATCTTGATCAGCCCTCATCCTGACCTTTGTACGTCCATGTTCCTGCAGGAAAACCTGCTCTTCGCCTCCATCATCTCTGCCGTGGACCCCGTCGCTGCTCTCAACGTGTTCGACGACATCGGGGCCAACGAGCAGATGCACATCGTGATATTTGGGGAGGGACTGTTCAACGATGCCGTGACGGTGGTGAGTGCCCTGCACGGAGGCTTTGATTTGAGCGTCTTTGGTTACACGCTGGTAATTTGCTGCTAAGCGGAAACGCCTGAGGGGTTGGTTTCTCTCTCGTTGGAAACCAGGTGCAATTTAAGCAGATTAGGTTTTATTTTGGCAGGTGATACGAATGCAACTGAAGAAGATCAGTTACAAATGGCTGCAGGTCAACACAGCTTTAAATACATCACACAACAGAGTGAAACGTCATCATTTTAGCCTTCGAGCACTTTTCATATCAGAAAAGATATCATTTTAACTTCCTCGCACTCTGAACCATTAGCAGCTTTAAAAGTGTGGTAGAGTAGCTGTTACAGCTCTTGGCTGCAGTCTGTCTATTGAGATGACTATCAACTAATTGCTCTGATAGTCAAGAAAACCTTTTTACTCTGGACTTATGAGAGGGTTCTCCTTTCAAATGAAATCTGAGCAGCAGATTTAAGGACTTCCACATGCAATGCATGGCCAAAATACTAAAAATAGCTTCAAGCATGACTGGAACGAACATCTCGTCACTTTTTATTTATGTGTTTTTGAGGAGGAGAAGAGGAGATGCTTTTTTGTCCAGTCCAGCATCAGTAAAGCTGCAAAAATACTGGCAGGAACCTGACAGTGTTTGGCACTTTGTTCAGAATCGCTACAGTAAATTAAACACTTCTCCCCATTTTTGCACGTTTCTCAGGGAGGCTGCTTAGTCCGACAGGACGACAAGCTGAATCCCTGTTCTTGTAGGGAAATCTCAGCCTTCAACGACGGCGGTTTTGGGCGGGTTTCACTCACGAGACCAGTTTCACTCAGGTCTTGCTGATGCATTGTTTCAAGCATGCAGGTCAGCACACAAGCTTCACTTTGAGACGGTTTGAAACGGCAGCAGAGTAGTTCAACCTGCCTGACAACACTTACGCAACATCCCGTCCTACCGTCTGCACCCGCGTTTGTTTGGGTTATTTAGGGTTAGACGTGCACTCTGATAGCATTTTTCAATCTCTCGTGAATTCCTTCACCTCACATCTTTACTCCACCTCCCACATCTGAAACTACTTGACAAGATTAGATGCACAAAAACCTGATCTATTAAAGCCAATAGCAAGAACGTTCATGTATCAGCCCCGGGCATGAACTGATGAACTGGACCTTCAGTGGACCTAAACTGGGACAAAGTGGCATTACAGGCAGCGCCGGACCGTCCCCATTGATTAGAACCGTAATGACTGTCTCTTTTGATAACAGCTGATCTATTTGCCCCCTTGTGGTCATAAGTGGTTTTGATACACAGAGTTGCTTTAAAATAGTATTTTTACTGTCATGTGTCTCCAACATTACTCATTATTCATTCCCATCCCAAAAAAAATAGGTTTTATGGTTCCAGCTTTGCAAACACAAAGTTAGGAGCATATGTTCGTGCTACATCTTTTTATACCTTTGAAAACATCATAAAAATAATTTAATCACAGCGGCTCGTGGGTCAATGTCGACCTTAATGTTCCCACTGTGTCATTATATATTTAAAAAAAATTAAAGGTATAGTCTGTAATCGTATTCAAAAACATTTATTGTTATACTGGGTGAAATGGTCCTTCCATCCTGAGAGTAGCCAGTGAATAATGTGTTCAGAAAAAGGAAAGAAAAAAATCCGACCTCTTTGACAGCTTTAATCCTGTAAAAACTCTGACCAATCTGTTTTTTGTGCACCGAATGAAACGGATTGGTCAGAGGACCAGGGGATTGGCAGGGGGGAAAGAACCAATCAGATGCCTTCATGCCGCCCACGCCCCCCTCTGTCCCATGCGCGGACTCATCACGTCGAAAATCTTGCCGGAAAACTTCACACACTCGAGTCACGTTTGCTGAAGAATGGCGCAGAAAACGAGAAAACGCAGCCAGAGTGCCGGTGCAGGTGGCGGTGCGCTGCGGTGCGGTGCAGGCTCTGTTGCCACGGCTACGCCGTAGGGTACGGCATAGCCTACGGCGTAGGGTACGCGGCGATGCGCACCATTCTGCGTTGGTGTAACGCGGAACCATAAATCAGCCTTCAGTGTGTGCTCTGTCTGCTGTTCTGAACACTTCTCTTCTCTGTTGTGCTGATTTTGCTGGGACGTCGGGTCCGTCCGCTGAGACACAACTTTTGCCCCATTACACCCAATCAGAAACGGTACAGATATTCTGTGATATTTTTTTAGATTTATAAAAAAATGTAATTATAAAAAAATAAAGGATCCCCATAACTTTGATTGGGTGGACACAGCCCACCCCTGCCCCCCCCTAAAACCGGCCTTGCGCTTACAGGTGAATGAGACATGGGGTAGTTTTGTTGAAAATGTCCTGGAAAACTGGACTCCTGCAAATGCGTTCCCCAAAATTTGTGGGGGCGGGACTTTGGACGGAGCGCTGACGGGAGGGGGAGGAGGGGGCGGGGCTTAGAGGAGGTGCCACTTTCAAATCTTGCTAGCTCTCCAACATTACAGACTATCCACCTTATTCCTACGGCCCATGAGGCTTTGCGCGAATTGTGGGAGCTCCTTCCGGTGCTGCCCCAACCGGCGTTTGTTTACATGCTGAGTGAACGCGTTAACCCTCTTTCTCCGAGCGTTGGGGATATAAAACATGTGGAAACACCACCTGTCACAGCTCAAACGGGACAATATCATCTTACCTCTGCCTCCTGCTGTTGAGGGATGGGAGGACGACCTGAAGAAGTGAAGAAATGCTTAGAAGATGAGAAGTATCTCATTCTTCCCAATGGGCAAAGTGGATACTCCTCCAGGTGGGTAAATATTGTTACTTATCAGTACTCGAGATGAGAAATAAAAACGGTCCAAATCATCCCCCCTTTCCATCCCTTATGTCATTTCATTAATGAATGTGGTTTTACTGCTATTTCAACATTTAGAGTCATCACCAGAAAAATAACTTATTTGACAATTTTCACCTGAAATAAGTAGGAAAATCTGCCAGTGGGACAAGATTTATCTTCTCATTACAAACAAAAAAATCTTGTTCCACTTGCAGATTTTTCTACTTATTTTAAGTGAAAATCTACTTGAAACAGGTGAAAATTGTTGTTTTTTCCAGTGATGAGTCTTGTTTTAAGTGTAATGAGATTGTTTTACTAAAATGAGACATTTTAACTAGAAATAGGACAAATATTCTTGTTAAGATTTTGAGTTTTTGCAGTGATCAATTTTACTTATCCTGTGAAGGACAGAGTCATATTGATAAATTCAGAAAAGTGTTTTTTATTGTTGTGTTTTGATGTATTTGATGTAAGCCCAGTGGATATTTAAAGCTTACAGAAGGCTGCATTTAACTGCTGCTATGTCATTCCTGCAGTATTTCTGCAGCTGTTTTGGTCACTGCTATTATTTGTAATATATTATATTATTTGTAATCAGCACAAATTATCTGTCCCCATATGATCAAATCCACCATCCCCCCTGATTTATTATTTTACAACTCGACTACTGCTTATAATCTATGAACTAATGTGACAGGTAGGCTACTTGTGAACCTTCATTAAGACAAACTGTAAGCCAGCTTTTATATTTATTCTTTCAGGTCCAGCTGGCAGTGATGTTCCTGGGGCTGCAGAGCTGCAAGCTGCTTATCTGGACACCAACTGAGCACCTGGAGTTCCAAATTTCATTTGACAAAGACTTCAGATACACACATGAAACACCTCCAGAACTTTTCACACATACTTCACACAAACATTTGTAGATGAATTTGGTACAAAGAAGATTCAGCTCTGCCCCTCTGTATAAAGCTAGGGGGAAAACAATACAACAGACTTCATTTTTGTTTTCAGTTTTATTAAAAACAGAACCTGAAAGATCCCCTCCTGACATATTAGGACATACAATATTGGGACATGAATCAAAACATTTTAACACAAAAATATTGTTTAACAAAAGCACATTACATTTGTGTCTTAAGTGAGAGAAATTCAGTTTACTGTCGGAGGACTTAAGAAACCAGAAAATATTCACACCTGACAAGCTGAAATCACAATATTTAGACTTTTATCTCCTCAAAAAAACAACAATTGCAGCTGGACCTCAGTTGTTTTCAGAAAATGTTAAATGAATGAAATATGTAAGTGCAGCTCTACAAACTACATACAGCACTTACCTGTTGAGAGTTATGTGTTAAAGATACTGTAAGTGTTTTCAGAAAATGTTAAATGAATGAAATATGTAAGTGCAGCTCTACAAACTACATACAGCACTTAACCTGTTGAGAGTTATGTGTTAAAGATACTGTAAGTGTAACTGTACCTCAATTGTTTTCAGAAAATGTTAAATGAATGAAATATGTAAGTATGTTTAAGTGCAATATTAAATGTCTTCTCACTTTTCTCTTGAAATAAACTCAGCTCGTAAATTCACTAAACCAGCACAAATCTTGAGCATTTTGTCAATTTTGGGCACAAAGTTAATTTGGTCCTGTTTGAGAAATAATCTTGTACACCTCCAGGTGCCTTATTCAACGTGAATGCGGGCATGAGCAATGCGGCGTGTGTGAGGGACCTCCTCACTGGTCAGCTGGCATCCTTTGCGTGTGAATGCTGGAATGATTAGCTTCACCCTACACTCCTCCAGCAAGTCTCTAACTGTGAAACCACGGTCACCCATCACCTCATCTCCAGCACGTAAATAATAGAATAGGTGTGGTCCTCCATCCCTGGATCTGACCACTGTGTTTGGGCATCACAGGAAGCTTTGGTGTTGATCACAGCTCCTCCTTCTGATCCATCTGGTCAGGCTCATCTGAGGGAGCAATACAGTACACAATTATTAAGATAAGATATGATACATTAGGGTTTTCTCTACCACTATAACACCCCCAGCCCCCTCATCAAATGTACCTGGGGGAAGACCCACAACCCCCCACCTGCAACCACATCACCTAAGCCCTCCAGAAGTTTAGGAAAATACCGGTACATTATCACAGCCAGTACTGGAGTTGAGGGGGGATGAGGGGGATGGCACCCCCCCCCTGAAATAAAAACGGTCCAATCATCCCCCCTGTAAAACTGCCACCCCCCCTTTCCATCCCTTATGTCATTTCATCAATGAATGTGGTTTTACTGCTATTTCAACATTAACATTTAACATTCTGGTTAGAGTCAACACCAGAAAAATGTGACAATTTTCACCTGTTTCAGGTAAATTTTCACTTGAAATAAGTAGGAAAATCTGCCAGTGGGACAAGATTTATCTTCTTATTACAAGAAAAAAAATCTTGTTCCACTGGCAGATTTTTCTACTTATTTTAAGTGAAAATCTACTTGAAACAGGTGAAAATTGTTGTTTTTCCAGTGATGAGTCTTGTTTTAAGTGTAAGGAGATTTCTTTTTACTAAAATGAGACATTTTAACTAGAAATAAGACAAATATTCTTGTTAAGATTTTGAGTTTTTGCAGTGATCCATGTTACTTATCCTGTGAAGGACAGAGTCATATTGATAAGTTCAGAAAAGTGTTTTTTACTGTTGTGTTTTGATGTATTTGATGTAAGCCCAGTGGATATTTAAAGCTTACAGAAGGCTGCATTTAACTGCTGCTATGTCATTCCTGCAGTATTTCTGCAGGTGTTTTGGTCACTGCTATTATTTGTAATATATTATATTATTTGTAATCAGCACAAATTATCTGTCCCCATATGATCAAATCCACCATCCCCCCTGATTTATTTTTACAACTCGAGTACTGATCACAGCTAAGATTTAAAATTTAATTAACAAAAAACTTTTTTCTTATCAACATGTCTGTAGTGAAACTATTGTATTTTTATTCTAATGCTGCCCTGCAGTCCGTGCCATAAACACACTTTGTATTTTAACTGCACAGAAAATAATAATAAATAATACTAAAGGTTGTCATTACCGGACAAATACTACAATGCTGTGTCCTCCATACACCTGAAATCATAACTGATATTCTAATGACATTAACCTGAAATCACACCTGATATTTCATGACATTAACCTGAAATCATACCTGATATTCTCATGACATTAACCTGAAATCATACCTGATATTCTCATGATATTCCTGTCAATCCTCTGAGGATTCCCGTCTCTCCTCCGGCAGTCTGTCGGATCCGAGCCACAAAGTATGATGCAGGTTTTCCTCCACAAAACGACGTACCCGAGCTCCGCAAGGACATTTTAGTAAATGCTACGGTTGATAAACATGTTAAACATTAAATGTCAGAAAAAAAAACCGTAACTTCTCTGCTAGATTGAAAGCAAATTGCTTTAAAATAAACCGCTGTTCATGCTCAGCTGCCATGGTTAGTCAACGGCGTTACGGAACTTCCGGCGGCTAACAGGAAGTTCCTCCCACAGCAGTTTCTACAGTAGAGGCTCCAGGAATAAGGTGGATACCTTTAAAGTTATTCTATGCAACTTCCTAGAGCTAGCAAGATTTGAAAGTGGCGCTTCCTCTAAGCCCCGCCCCCACCCACGAGCGCTCCGTCCAAAGCCACGCCCCCACAAACACGAACGCGCATACGATTATTAAACATTTTGGACAGCACATTTACAGCAAAACTATCCCATGTCTCATTCACCTGTAAGCGAGGCCGGTTTTAGGGGGGGCAGGGGGGGGCTGTGCCCACCCAAACGTGCCCACCCAAACGTGCATCCTGCCCACCGGCGTCTCCATCCCGGAGAGCGCCGGTGCACGGCACGGCAGCGCTGCGGTGCCGTGCAGGCTCTAAAGCCACGGCTACGCCGTAGCCTACGGCGTACCCTACGGCGTAGCTGTGGCTACGTGTGTGTGTGCTCCCGCCGCGTCCCCGGCTGGCGCAGCGCTCCGCCAGCCGCTGCGCTGCCGTGCCGTGCACCGGCGCTCTCCGCTCTCGCCGTGATGGAGACGCCTACATCCCCACGGACCCCCATACAACTTCCGAGCCGGAGCTGCGGCGGCTCTTCGTGTCCCGGCGGGCTGCTGCAGCAGCAGCCCGGACCGACACTCTGCTCCCCGGTCACACACAGCGGGACCGAGCCGCTCTGGAAATAACTACTGGGCTCCGTGGCCCCTCCGAGGGAGGGGGGTTAGTTACATTGGGACACTGTGAGTCCAGGAGGACCCGTGGGAAGTGGACATGGGGGGCTGGAAGCGAGTGCGCGCATGGGACAGGGCGGGGGGGGCGTGGTTTAAAATGAAGGCATCTGATTGGTTCTTTCCCTTCCTGGACCTGGACCAATCCGTATCATTCGGACCAAATGGGCGGGGCTTAGAGGTGCCTCTTTCAAAATTCTTGCTAGCTCTAGGAAGTTGCATAGAAAAACTTTAAGTAAAAAAAAATTAACATGTAAGAAAACCACTGCTTACTGGATTGCAGCTTGCGTTAGATGTGCGTCTTCATCCTCCTCAGGTCCTCTACAGCATGTTTGCCTTCGTGGCCGACATGCCGAAGGTGGAATCCACCGACGTGTTCCTGGGAGTGGCCCGGTTCTTCGTGGTGGGGGTCGGCGGCGTCTTGTACGGCCTCCTGTTCGGATTCGTGGCGGCGTTCACCTCGCACTTCACCAACAAGGTCCGGGAGATCGAGCCCCTCTTCATCTTCATGTACAGCTACCTGGCATACCTGGTGGCCGAGCTGTTCGCCATCTCCAGCGTCATGGCGTAAGAGAAGTTACAAACACAACATGTTGAGAGTGCAGAGATTACTTTGTTGTTGTCGGCTCGGGAGCTGATTTATGGTTCAGCGTTAAATCGACGCAGAGCCTATGGCGTAGGGTACGGCGCGCGTCGCCGCGTAACCTACGGCGTAGGCTCTGCGTTGGTGTAACGCGGAACCATAAATCAGCCTTTATTCTGGCGAGGTTTGAAAAAGACTTGGCAACAACGGGCAAACGAGTGATTATGTACATTCACTGAGTGAATATTATGAAAGTAAAATATATATTTCTCTCTAGAAATGTAATCAAAACGCATTTTTATGCAGAAACTAACTCAAAATATTGATTTTATTCACTAAAAAATAAGAAATGTCCGCCATGTTTTTTTTTCTGATTCAGTCTGCAAATGACGACAAAAAGCATTCTGGGAAATTTCTCTGGCCCTCGGTCGGCGAGTCAGAATCTGAAATCCCTAACTCTGAAGGGCTAGATTTATACTCACTAGCCCTAAATAAGCAAACTGAGGAATTGGGACACCACTACCCTCACAGGAACGCGTAAAATTTAGGGGTAGGACTGAAAAGTAGGACTAGAGGGGGGATTAGGACTGGGCCTAAATCTGCATCATCTTCATCTGGCCTGATCTTTGTGTACTAAAACTTGCTTGGTCCACATTTCTGACATCTGACAACATGATACACTTTCATGACCCGGTAAAAATCAAGGCTGCAGGTGCAAAACTGGGAGACATGAGATGACCAAAGCAGCTGTTTCTGGGAAACCAGAGGCTGAAATCACGCGTGACACCCCGGACTAACGATCCAGCCAAGCGAGAGGCGTAAACACCGTCCTGACAACAGTCACAACCAGAACAAATTACACCTATTTGGCCTGTCAACGTTGATCCTAACGTCTTTATCAGCTGGTACCGAAAGAAGTGCTGATATCAGTGAGCTATCGGTGAAGCGTGAAAAGAGGCTTTAATTTCACCTTTTACCACATTAAAAAGGTACGAACAGCTTATTCACTCCACTCACTTCACATAATAGCAGCTCCTGCACTAAAATAGTAAAATAGGGGAAATTAGTCGGAAATTAATAGTAGAAAAAAATCTAATTGATGAGAATAATGAAGCCAGATACAACCAGAATGTCTAAAAGACGAAGTTGAAACGACAAAATGAAATCTGCGAGCGAAGCAGAGGTGGAGTTTTGGCCGACACCTCTTTTTTTTTTTTTTATTTAACATTTGCAAAAAGTACAATGATAACAAAATCTTCACATTATGCAATTTCTCGTTGAATTATAACATATAAAGAGTCTAACTCAAATAAAAAACAAAACAAAAAGCACAACACATTATAACCAGCCTGGGGGGATGAAATTATAACAGAAAGCCAAAACATTTACATACATTTATGGTTTTGATTGCTTTTGAATTAGTAGAAAACGTAATAGAGTCCAGATACTGATTTAATTCACAATGAAAAGTAAAAAAATAGGGTTTTTTGTTTAAAAATTTGGATTTGTGGATGTGGAATTTTGCGAGGATAATCAACAAATTAATAATAAATGTTTCTTTTGGCTTTGTTCTAATTGTAACATGGTCAAAAACACCAAACACATCCTTCCAAAATAATTTGAAATCAGTTTCAATTCTTTCAGACACAAAATTACACATATCACTCCAAAAAGTTTGAACAATGGGGCACAGTTTGGCCGACACCTCCTAAGGCTGTGATGATGAGTTGATGACATCACAGATTTCATTGTCCTGTCACAGATGAGCCTTCAGTATCTGGGGTGCAGAGGCGCTCCCTCAAAGGAACATGTCCTGGTTATCCGTTGTCAAGCACGGAAGTCCATCCTCCTGCCCTCGTACAAGTCTAATCCCCGCCTCCGATTGTCCCACGTGTCTTTTCTTCTGTCCTCCATCCAGGATCATAATATGTGCCATAACCATGAAGTACTACGTGGAGGAGAACGTATCCCAGCGGTCCTGCACCACTATCCGTCATGTGGTCAAGATGCTGGCCACCGTCTCCGAAACCCTCATCTTCTTCTTTCTGGGCGTGGTTACCATAACGACGGAACACGAGTGGAACTGGGCGTACGTCCTGTTCACGCTGCTGTTTGCCTTCTTCTGGAGAGTGATGGGTAAGAGGCTCCACTCTGTCCGAACAACCAGGCCAGCTGACAAAATAATCTAAGATGGGCCCCCCTGCGCCCGGATCTCTCATTCTCCCTCTTCCTCTCCTCTCCCTCTGCTCTTCAGTTTTTTATACAAGCTAATGGACGTTAACATTAGAGCTAGCCCAGGGGTCGGCAACCCAAAATGTTTTAGAGCCATATTGGACCAAAAACACAAAAAACAAATATGTCTGGAGCCGCAAAAAAGGAAAAGTCTTGTATAAGCCTTAGAATGAAGACAACACATGCTGCATGTTTCTATATTGAACTGGGGGAAGATTTTTTTTTTCATTATGCACTAAGTCGAAATGTCAAGAAAAGAGTCGAAATTTCGAGAAAAAAGTCGAAATGTCAAGATTAATGTTGAAGTACAATCTTGAGAAAAAAGTCGAAATGTCAAGGAAATAATCAAAATTTCGAGAAAAAGTCAAAATTTCGAGAAAAAAGTCGAGATTAATGTTGAAGTACAATCTCGGGAAAAAAGTCGAAATGTCGAGAAAAAAGTCGAAATGTCAAGAAAAAAGTCAAAATTTCGAGAAAAAAGTAGAAATGTCGAGATTAAAAAGGAAAGGAAAAAGGAAGAAAAAAAGAGCAAAAAAGGAAAAAAAGAAGAAAGAAGAGAAAAAGGAAAAAGAAAAGAAGAAAAAAAGAAAAAAAGAAGAAAAAAAGAGAAAAGAAGAGAAAAAAAAGGAAAAAAGAAGAAAAAATTAAAAAAAAGGTCAAACATTTTTGAAAAAGGTCCAGGAGCCACTAGGGCGGCGCTAAAGAGCCGCATGCGGCTCTAGAGCCGCGGGTTGCCGACCCCCGAGCTAGCCAGTTAGGTTAAGTTACAAGGTTGGTAAACGTTGTAACTGTTTCTTACCTTGCTCTACGCTGACTTTATTAATTCCAGCTTCACCGTCACCACCTTTTAAAAATATTTGTGTAGAGAATCTCTGAGGCCTCTATTTTCTTCTTCTCTTCTTCTCTTTTCACTTCTTTTCTGAGCACCGGACTTGTGCTGACCGGACATTTTGAGCGCACTGAACTTCAAATTAAATGATAACATCTAATTTTGATCAGCGGCCAAACCATTTTTGTGTTGGGGGTGGGGGGGTTCTTACGGTGGCCGAGACCCGCCATTGCTGAAAATAAAAGTAACGCTGCAAACAGAAACAAAACGCTGCTGCAAATTAAAGAAACGCTGCAAATAAAATAAAAAAACAACGCAAATAAAAAAGCCATAATGGAAGTGAATTACCGGGGACTATTTTTGCCGATGCACCGGTGTTTTTATCTGAGAGGAGAAGAAGAAGACGAAAAAAATTACACGTAGCGACGTTGAACACTAACCTTATCACTTATTTTCTCGTTCGTTGTTCTTCTTATTCCTCGCTCTTCTTATTTCTTCCTTTTCACTTACGTCCTCTTCGTCTTCTTCTTCTCCTCTCACTTAAAAAACACCGGTGTATCAGCAAAAATAGTCCCCGGTAATTCACTTCCTTTGTGGCTTTTTTATTTGCGTAGTTTTTTTTTTATTTGCAGCGTTTCTTTAATTTGCAGGAGCGTTTGTTTCTGTTTGCAGCGTTACTTTTATTTTCAGCAATGGCGGGTCTCGGCCACCGTATGTTCTTGACCACTATTTCAAGGACAATTAGGAAGAAAACAAATAGCAAGCTTTTATGTAACTCAAATACTACATATTTTTTCCACAAATAGACATATTTTGAAACATTTTTGAAAAATGATTCCATAATTTAATGACAAAAAAAAAAATAGAGTAGAATAGAAGACTTTATTGATATCCCAGAGGAAAATTCAGTCGTGCAGCAGCCAAAAAACACACACGCTCAACAGTTTATACAAAAAAAATTAAAATAGAAATAACCAATAAATAGTTAAATAATAAAAAAGAGCAATATAAAAAGTAGAAAAAGAGTATGTCCAAGAGAAAAAAAAAATAAAATAGTAAACACCAAAAAAACGGATAATATTTACAAAATATTTACAAATATTTTCAAAAATACGTGAGGTATTTAGCGGTAAATGAATGAGGGCCCAGTTCTGGGCCCCCCCCTATCGCTAACAATCACCAGCTAACCGCTACGACTGGCGTCCACACCTCTGCTGCTCGCCCCCCCCAGGAATCCTGGTGCTGACCCAGATCATCAACCCCTTCCGGACCATCCAGTTCAGTTTCAAGGACCAGTTCAGTCTGGCCTACGGAGGCCTGCGAGGGGCGGTCTGCTTCGCCCTGGTCTTCACGCTCCCGGACAACATCAACAGGAAGAACCTGTTTGTCACGGCTTCCATCGCCATCATCATCTTCACCGTGTTCATCCAGGTGGGCGGGAACCGTTTTCCTTCTGCTGCTCCTTCTGTTTCTCCAGCAGTCGCTCTGATCTGTCTCCTCCGCAGGGCATCAGCATCCGGCCCATCGTGGATTATATCAACATCAGGAAGACCAACAAAGATCTCAAGAGCATCAACGTGGCCATTCACAGCAGGGTAGGGGTCAAAGTTCATCTTCTACTTCCTCTGCTGTGACAGAAGCAGTACTGGAGTTGAGGGGGGATGAGGGGGGATGGCATCCCCCCCTGAAATAAAAACGGTCCAAATCATCCCCCCTGTAAAACTGCCATCCCTCCTTTACATCCCTTATGTCATTTCATCAATGAATGTGGTTTTACTGCTATTTCAACATTTAGAGTCATCACCAGAAAAATAACACCAGAAAAATAACTTATTTGACAATTTTCACCTGTTTCAAGTAAATTTTCACTTTAAATAAGTAGGAAAATTTGCCAGTGGGACAAGATTTATCTTCTCATTACAAGCAAAAAAATCTTGTTCCACTTTCAGATTTTTCTACTTATTTTAAGTGAAAATCTACTTGAAACAGGTGAAAATTGTTGTTTTTTCCAGTGATGAGTCTTGTTTTAAGTGTAATAAGATTTTTTTTACTAAAATGAGACATTTTAACTAGAAATAAGACAAATATTCTTGTTAAGATTGTGAGTTTTTGCAGTGATCCATGTTACTTATCCTGTGAAGGACAGAGTCATATTGATAAGTTCAGAAAAGTGTTTTTTATTTTTGTGTTTTGATGTATTTGATGTAAGCCCAGTGGATATTTAAAGCTTACAGAAGGCTGCATTTAACTGCTGCTATGTCATTCCTGCAGTATTTCTGCAGGTGTTTTGGTCAGTGCTATTATATGTAATACATTATATTATTTGTAATCAGCACAAATTATCTGTCCCCATATGATCAAATCCACCATCCCCCCTGATTGTTTTTTACAACTCGAGTACTGGACCGTAGTTGGTGAAACCTGCAGCCTGTGTTGTCTGCAGGTGATGGAGCACACCATCAGTGGGGTTGAGGACCTGTGTGGACAGTGGAGTCACTACTACTGGAAAGACAAGTACGTCTGACCAGCGTTTCCAGCAATAAGCTGCACAAACTTCAAGTCTTTGTCACAATGTTGTTGTTTTTTCTCTGTTAAAGATTCAAAAAGTTCAACGACCGCTTTCTGAGGCGAATCCTGCTCAGAGACAACCGAGCAGAGTCCAGCATCGTGTCTCTGTACAAGAAGCTGGAGCTGCAGAGTGCATTCGACTTGCTGGACACGCGGATCGGAGACCTCAGCGCAGCGCCGTCTATCGTTTCTCTGCAGTACGTCCCCACATCCCACCTGTCCAGTACTCCAGTTGTAAAAAACTAATCAGGGGGGATGGTGTATTTTATCATATGGGGACAGATAATTTGTGCTGATTCCAAATAATATAATATATTACAAATAATAGCAGTGACCAAAACACCTGCAGAAATACTGCAGGAATGACATAGCAGCAGTTAAATGCAGCCTTCTGTAAGCTTGAAATATCCACTGGACTTACATCTAATACATCAAAACACAACAATAAAAAACACTTTTCTGAACTTATCAATATGGCTCTGTCCTTCACAGGATAAGTAAAATGGATCACTGCAAAAACTCACAATCTTAACAAGAATATTTGTCTTATTTCTAGTTAAAATGTCTCATTTTAGTAAAAAAAATCTCATTACACTTAAAACAAGACTCATCACTGGAAAAAACAACAATTTTCACCTGTTTCAAGTACCGTATTTTCCGCATTATAAGGCGCACTAAATATCTGGTAAAATACCGTCCTATAGTGGCTGGGGTTGAGTTACGTATCTACCTGATGGAGCTGCGCTACAGGAAATGCTACAAAATCCTACAGCAAATGCAAAAAAAAACCAAGAAGAAAAGTACCGTATGTCAAACTTTATTAACAAAATAAAAACCAGCTTTGCTCCGTCTCGTCAAAGTCTCCATTATGCGAGTCAGCGTCGCTGCTGTTGTCTTGAACGTCTGTGACGTTCCTGACGTTTTTAGCGCCGTTACTTCGGCGACACCAACTACATTACCCACAATCCCCCTGACTACAGTAACAGAAATTACCGTAATGATCATATATAAGGTGCACTGCCGGTTCTTGAGAAAATTAAAGGCTTTTAAGTGCACCTTATAGTGCGGAAAATACGGTAGATTTTCACTTGAAATAAGTAGAAAAATCTGCCAGTGGAACAAGATTTTTTTGCTTGTAATGAGAAGATAAATCTTGAAAATTGTCAAATAAGTTATTTTTCTGGTGTTATTTTTCTGGTGATGAATCTAAATGTTATGTAGCAATGTAGCAATGTGAAATAGCAGTAAAACCACATTCATTGATGAAATGACATAAGGGATGGAAAGGGGGGATGGCAGTTTTACAAGGGGGGTGATTTTGACTGTTTTTATTTCAGGGGGGGATGCCATCGCCCCTCATCCCCCCTCATCCCCCCTCAACTCCAGTACTGGTCGTTAGTGTCTCTGCCAAATGCAGCAAACGTCCAGACTTAATCTAATCTTGCCGCGGCTGATGAAGCCGTTTCCCTTCCGACTGAAAGTGCGGCGGTTGCTCAGCGCCCGTCTTAATGCCAGCGGTAATGACGGAGTATCACATTCTCCTCTACTCATTTTCTCTTCTTTGCCAGTGATGAGAAACTGGAGGCGTCTCGACCGAAGAAGAAGTTTCTGTCTGCCGACGTGAGAAAGATGCACAACATCCTGTCCAACAACATGTACAAGATCCGACACAGGGTGAGAGACACCTGCGACTCCAGCAAATGGACAAAAAAAAGTTAATTTATGGGAAACATCTCTGCACTTGGACCTGAAAGTCCATTCGTGTGCAACTGAATGACTTCCAGCTCCAGTTTCCAGACACTAATTAAGTTGTGATACATTAAAGACGCCATATTAGAGTAAACCCAGCTTCTTCAGGGGTTAATGAGCGTTCACTCGCTCTATAATATTGGTATTCTTCCATGTTTTTCCAGGCGATGGCGTCCACCAGCAAACACAAGCTGCCTGACAACAGCCAGGCCAGAGAGATTCTGATTCGCCGCCACGCGAGCATCAGGAGAAGCCTTCGTCCTGAAAGTTTCCGCGATCAAGTGAGCTTCTTTCTTCTTTCTTTTTAACCCTGCGTTCACACTGAAAGCGTCACGGGCGTCATAGGCAGCCGGCTGCCATTCATTGTCTGAACTTTATGCAAATGAGCAGCGGCGACGCCGAGGCAGCGTCCAATCACAGACCGGGATTCCCGGAGCGAGAAGCCTCAATGCAGATTGTACTTTCATGTACACACAAACGTATCCTCATTCAAATGCGTACATGAGCAGAGCTGTGCACTAACACACTTATTTTATCAGGAATTAATATATTTCTGTTGGGTCTCAAATCAACATAACATAAACAAGGAAAGACACAGAGGCTGTCAGAATGATTTTTAAGGCCTTCTGCAGAAGGGAAGCAAAGTCGGAGCTTGCAGAGCAACATGGCCCTCTCGGATGCTCTCGACAAATGCTTGCTGGCTCCTCCTTTGCATCAGCTTTCATTGAGAAACTTTGACAGGAACATTACCATATTAGGAACAGTGAATGGACAATGGGCAGTTGGAAAAAAACAGGAAACAGACAGAGGTAACAGACATCGAGATTTAAAAAGTCACACATGTGACATGTGACATTTCAGTTAAAGAGGTCAAAGATTGTGAAACAGACATCTTTAGCTTAAAGTCTTTAAAAGAACACAAAGGTCAAGGGGTCAAATGCCTTCCTGGACAAAAACAGGAACTTCATGGGGGTCTTTAACAGATAATCCAGGCTAACAATGAGAGTTGTGGGACAGTCGACCCCCCTGACAGAACTCAGGAAGGGCTGCCCTGTCATCTGTTAACATGTGATAGTTTCATGAGGACTAACTAGTTCAGAAGTTTGATTAACTTCACAATTTCATCCAGCAAACTGACATTTTTGCTGATTTGACTGTCGTTTTTACCTGAACTGCTCATATGAAACACTAACTGATGGTTGAGGAGCTGGATGGTCCCAACGATTTTATTTGCTACATTGATCCAACGCAAAAAATTTAAAAACCGTGCTTATTAATCACAAAACACAGTTTAAACATCATGACCAAATCCGCTTCGACCCAGTGTCAGTGATCAGCGCAGACAGACTGCAGCTTCACCTGAATTATGGTTCCACGTTAAATCGACGGCGTGGCCAACGGCGTAGGGTCGCGGTACGGTGCGCGTCGCCTACGCCGTCGGCTCTGCGTTGGTGTGACGCGGAACCATAAATCAGCCTTCACCGGTAGCAAGGGCTCGCCGATGGTTGATGTTGTTCGGCGGACCAAACTTGTTAAGGAGCATCAAACTCACTCTTATCTACGCGGAAATAACGCTAAAATATAAAGCAGGCGTCCCAAAGTGTGATCTATGGTGAAATAGGAAACTGAAGATGTGCAGCTATATGTGTAGGCTGTTCCCACTGTTCCCTCCAGTTCTGCAGCGCAGCTTGAAAGCCCCGCCCACGGCAGCTTTAGCCCCGCCCACTGCAGCTTTAGCCCCCGCCCACTGCAGCCGTCGACAGTACATTTCAGTGTGAACGCAGGGTTAGTCATTTTTCTCCTCTCACTCTCCCTCCTCTTCCAGCCGGAGCAGAACATCTCCAGATCTCAGAAGTACTTCTCCCTCCAACCCGGAGGAAATCTGGCTGCTGCTCTTCCCCTCAGACGACGGAGTCATGGTGACTTTCATCCCATTTTTATCTTCATCTTCCTTTCAGTCCTGCTGTTTTAACCCCCACCCATTTCTTTGGTATCAGCTGGTCCGGAAATGGATCGGTTCCAGTCCTCCGGTGTGTCTCCACGTTCCTCCTCCCGCTCCATCGCCTCCACCAGCCGGCTGAACACCATCAAGGAAGCGAGGAGTCCAGAGGGGCCGCCTGCTCTTGGACATCCATCCTCTGCACTCTGGAGACGGAGCTGGCATCGGACACGTGAGGAGCAGGACAGCAGCGGAGATGCTGTGGGACGGGAGGAACTGGTGGATCCTCCGCTGCAACCACCTCCTCCAGGCTGGGCCCCGGAAAACAGGGAGCAGGAGGCGGGAGACCTGCTGCTCCGACCGTCTTCCCAGCGGTCTGGAGACTCGGCCAGGTTGTGACTGGTGGAAACAGCAACTTCGTGTTTCAGCAGAAAGGAAGATCCTCCGGTTTGCAGGATCTGGACTTTAAAAGTTGCAGAAGAAAGGAATATTTGGAGTTGGAGAAGACGACGAGCTGGAGACTCGTTCCTCTTTCCCGGAGGACTTTCAGCCGCCAAGTCGTGTGCAGGACTGTCATTTCTTGTTCGGTCAATCCAGAGCTTTTATGTCAAAGAACCTTTCAGAAAAAGGTGTACATGTTCTTGCCTCAGGGCATCGTCCACTATAGTCAGAAGGGAGTGAACTTCCTCCGACCACCGTGTTAAAAAGTTCAGACTTTACAGCAGAAAAAAGGCAGAAAAAAACATATTTACAGCTTTGTCCAAAAAGCAAACAAACAAAAGAAAGGTTTTGGTCTCCTACTTTAGATTTCACACCAACAATAACCGTATGGGAGGAGAATTTTCATGTTCCACATCAGGTAATATATGAGGCTACACAATGGTTTGGGGCATGTCTTCATGAGTGGCAGCTATATTGTAGTGTGGTTACTAGGGTTGCCACCCGTACCGTAAAATACGGAATTATCCTTTATTTGAGGAAAAAAATGTTGTGTCCCGTATTGAAATAATACGGGATGCGATTTGTCCTGTATTTTCATTAATGGCCCATACACACGTCTGTCACACACACATCTACACTACATTTATCAATAATGAACAAAATAAAACACAGGAAACATTAAGGCCAGCAAAATCTTTGTGGCGGGACAACAGGACCTGCTGCGTCTGTGCCCAGATCTAATATATATCTTATATATATCTTATATATATTATTAGTGCCACGGCTGCCACTCCTCGTCCATAGCTATGCAATGGAGGAGTGCCTCGTGCGTATAAACTTCGGCGCGTAACTAGTCCCGCAGCTTTGAGAAAACGCAAAAAGTAAAAACGTTGAAACGTGCGCCTTCAGCGGGAATTACTTTTATTAGCGATTGGTGCGAACGTTTTCGCGCAACGTGCAAAAACGTGCGCTTTTGGCGCCATCCGGAACGCATTGGGGAACTTTGGGGCCTCACCACTCGCACACCGTTACTCGAAAAATTCTGAACCGATTTAGAAAGTTGTAGGCGCTGAATTTAACTACAGTCCTGTCAATTTTCAGAGCGATCGCACAAATAGTTTTCGCACGAAGTGCAAAAATATTTCCAAATTTCCAAACTAATGGGAGATTTTCCCACGTATGTGTGTGGCGCAGAATGTCACACTGTGGATGGGAGAAGGTAAAAAAAAGCCAAAATCCACCTTTTTTCTGAGTCACCTAACTTTCTCATACTTGCACGTAGAAATGTCATTCAAACTTCAAAACGGAGGAAAACTTCTCTTCTCTCTTCAAACCGCAACAGTTTTTTCCTAAGATGTACACTTTTCAAGATATTCCTCAAGCGAGGACTGGAAATCACTTTTTTGTCAAATCTAGAGTGCGGAATTCAGGTGGTAGAGTGTGAGAAAACAGCAAAAAATAACCCAAATTTTTATTTGTAACTCGAGCTCACGGCCAAACCGTAAAAAGGAGACCAATAATTTTTGGTCAGAATGCAAGATATAGGTGTTGGGATTCAATTCAATTTTATTTATATAGCGTCTAATACAACAAAAGTTGTCTCTAGACCCTTTCCAGAGACCCAGAACATAAACCCCCAAGCAATTATTACATAAACAATGGCGGGTAAAAACTCCCCTAGTGTGAGAAAAACCTTAAGCCAAACAGTGGCAAGAAAAACTCCCCTTTAGGAGGGAAGAAACCTGGACCAGGACCTGGATCATAAGGGGGGACCCTCCTGCAGAGGGCCAGACTGGGGGTCAGGGACAGCAGCAGCACAGCAGGCAGTTGGAAGCAGCAACGGGATGACCAGGGGTGGGGACCGCAGGCCAGCACGCAGCTCCCGAAGCTCCGGCCCAATTAGCAAGCCCCAGGTTAGGTTCAGGGTCGGGGAAAGGTTGAGAAGGGGCAAGGCCAGGGAGAGGAGTCTTGAGGGACGAACCTTCTCCCCCGCCCGTAAAGGGGCCGTTACCCTGCCCCCCTCACTCCCACACTGCAGGATCCAGTGTTTTGCATTCAGAGATGCTCTTCGCCACCGACAGAGGATGCTGCAACATGTACAAAAAAGAAAAAAGAGAAGAGAAGGGGGGGCCAGCACAAGAAACTACAGGAGCGACACACTAGAGTTTACACTACTTAGAGATTTACCAACACCAGCTAGAGGTTTACTTAACACTAACTATAGGCTTTACTAAACAGAAAGGTTTTAAGTTTAGTTTTAAAGGTGGAGGTGGTGTCAGCCTCCTTAACCCAAATTGGAAGTTGGTTCCATAGTAATGGTGCCTGATAGCAGAACGCCCCGCCTCCAAATCTACATTTGGATACTCGAGTAAACCTGCACTCTGAGAACGGAGAGCTCTGCCAGGAACATAAGGCACTATCAGGTCTTTCAAATAATGCGGAGCTAAGCCGTTTTGGGCTTTATACGCAAGTAATAACATTTTAAATTGGATTCTGAATTTTACAGGTAACCAATGGAGCGAGGCTAACACTGGAGAGACGTGGTCTCTCGTGCTGATTCCTGTCAGCACTCGGGCTGCTGCATTTTGGATCAGCTGGAGCCTATTCAGCAAATTACTTGGACATCCTGCTAATAACACATTACAGTAATCCAGTCTAGAAGATACAAACGCATTAACTAGTTTTTCTGCATCACTCTGTGGGAGGATTTTCCTAATCTTTGCAATATTACAGAGATGGAAAAATGATATTTTACAAACCTGATTAACATATGGTTTAAACGGCAAATCCTGATCGAAAACAACACCAAGGTTTCTCACAGTTGCACTGGAAACCATCTAATCCCTTCCTAAGATGCTCTGGACCAAGAATGATAACCTCTGTTTTATCTGAATTTAGAAGCAAGACATTTCTGGACATCCACTGGACTTTTACACCATATTCTAGTTGAATTATTGAAATAAATTACGGTAACCTTTACACCATATTCTAGTTGAATTATTGAAATAAATTAACTTTTACACCATATTCTAGTTGAATTATTGAAATTAATTAACTTTTACACCATATTCTAGTTGAATTATTGAAATAAATTAACCTTTACACCATATTCTAGTTGAATTATTGAAATTTCCCCACTACATTCAAAGTGAAATATTTAAAGCGTTTATTTGTTATCATTTTGATGATTATGGCTCACAGTTTATGAAAACCCCAAATAAAAAATAAATTAGAAAATATTTTATGAAATCAATAAACAATTCAATCATCAAAATTATAACAAATAAAGGTATAACATATCTTGCTTTGCATGTAATAAGACTAGGTAATATATTAGTTTCACCTTTTAAGTTGAATTATTGAAATAAATTAACTTTTATACCCTATTCTAGTTGAATTATTGAAATAAATTAACTTTTACACCATATTCTAGTTGAATTATTGAAATAAATTAACTTTTACTCCATATTCTAGTTGAATTATTGAAATAAATTAACCTTTACACCATATTCTAGTTGAATTATTGAAATAAATTAACTTTTACACCATATTCTAGTTGAATTTTTGAAATAAATTAACTTTCACACCATATTCTAGTTGAATTATTGAAATAAATTAACCTTTACACCATATTCTATTTGAATTATTGAAATAAATTAACCTTTACACCATATTCTAGTTGAATTATTGAAATAAATGAACTTTTACACCATATTCTAGTTGAATTATTGAAATAAATTTACTTTTACACCATATTCTAATTGAATTATTGAAATAAATTAACTTTTACACCATATTCTAGTTGAATTATTGAAATAAATTAACTTTCACACCATATTCTAGTTGAATTATTGAAATAAATTAACCTTTACACCATATTCTATTTGAATTATTGAAATAAATTAACTTTTACACCATATTGTTCACCTGTAGGCTATATTATACATCTGGGCTGATGTGGAGGATGTGTGAGGAGGATATTTCAGTTGCACTTTAAACTTTAAATCAAAGCATTTTGTTTTTTCATATAAAATAAACACATTTTTATTCAGTTTAGAAGTTTTGGGGCTTTTTTTTTTGGCTCCTGCGCTGCAGAAATCAGGGCGTCCCTTATTTCTATTTCTGAAAGGTGGCAACCCTAGCGGTTACCTGTCATCACCTGAGAGTCCCTGTGAGGCTCCGATGCAGCGCTGGCGCTCTTTGTTGGTTGTATTGGTCGACATCTGAAACAACTTTGACAACTCCATCCATTAACACATTTTTGGGATCAACTAGGGTTGAGCAGAGTCACCTCTGGCCAACGTGGCATCCAGAGTCCCAGAAAATGGGCTTTAAAGGCCTTTTTTTTTAGAACTCGTCACCATGGCCTTGTCCAGCTCTTCTTATACAGGCTATGGTTCTTGATGTATTTTTATATTCAAGTAACCATCATATGGTCAAAAATCATCCCCCTGAAGAGTCTGTTTATTGTTCACTGAAAGTTATCAAAGAGAATAATTTATATTACGATGGACTATATGAAGTCAGCTTTAAACACCGTTTGTGTTTCCTTTGTGTAATAAAAGCCTTTTTCAGGTTCTTAAAACAGCCCCGGATGTCTTCAGATACAGCAAACAGAAATAAAAAGTAGTGTTGAGCGCTCCCAAAGGATTATCGGGTGATTATGTCAACTCTCTGACACCATGTCTCAAAACAGCAGCAGTTATTTTAACCTGACACAATTATCTGTGAGTGAAGACGCTGTTTATTATGGATCAGCTTTCTGCAGCGTCTGAGCAAGAGATTAAAGTATTGATGCTCCAAGTTTTACCGCTAAGCAGCTGAACAGACGGCAGACGTGTGTTTGAGAAAAATTGGCTAAAACTTGAAGGTGATGGAGCAAAAAAAGAGAAATATTATGCAACAAAAATAGATTTGCTAAATCTGTTTTCTTAGGAAAAAAAGGCAAATAAATGTGACATCTACATCAAACATGCAGATCATTGGCATGTTCATGGTGCAGGCTCGTACACCAGCTACAAATCCGTTGCTCAAAGGGAATAAAAAATAAACACATAATGTTCATATTGACTTTCAGCTTCCAGTCATGAGATGCTTTTTTTTGCAGCATCACACCAGCGACTGCAACAAAACTCAAAGCCAAGACACGACGTTGCTCAGCAGAGACGTGAGTGGAGCCGTGTGAAGTATTTTTGGTGTCGGCAGCCACAGCAGCCTCCGCCTGAGGAGTGACGGAGGAACGTGGATGGAGATCTCGGTGGAGGACGAGGGCCACAGAGCAGCAAGATTTTAACAGTGGAAACAACCAAAATTTTCAGACTTTCACAATGTAAGATACTTGTGTGCCAAACCTGACCATCCAGCATCTTCAGCGCCCTGTGGGCTGCTACAGACTGAGTTCAGGTCACTGCATTAGCCATTCACTGCGTTTCCATGCATCAATAACCCTTTTAAAACCCAAATATTGGCAATAACCCGTTTTTGCACGGCCATGTAAACACCAATAACCCCTTTGAATAACCCAAATTTGCTCATATTCGGGTTTTTAAAAACCCCAATAAGACCCCTGGGTTACTCCTTTTAAAACCTGAATATTGGGTCATGTAAACACCAAACAGAATATCCCCATCAAACGGAACAGGAATTTGTTTTTTGCGCATACTCTGTTCACAAGGAATCCTGGTCTTTTGAGTCCAGGAAGTTCTTATAAACACGGAGAAACCAAGACCAGGAGGAGACTAATCACTTCATAAATGTAATGAAGGATATGAACATTTCTGCATTTGTAGACGGTAGAAAGTACCGGGATAGAAGATTTACAAAAAGGTGAGAGAAAAGTTACGCGAAGCAGCATTTGTTTTGAATTTGGATACAGGAAGAAGAAGCAGAAATGACGGGAATTGCTTCACGATGTTCTCCACGTGTCGCTGGTTTGATCCAGATATCCCAAATGATTAATTGCCATGTGTAGCAAGGCTAGTGCTACGGAGGTCACCCAACAGGACAGAGGACACAGGGTTTAGTGCAGGAAACGGTTTATTTACTCCTCTTTCACCCAGACACACGTGCCAGCACCTTCAGCAGCTTCCTCCCAGCAGACCTCTTGCTGGTGTGCAGCTGCTCTTTATGAAGGGTGGAGAGGCTGATTGGGCACACCTGTGCCCAATCTGCTGAGTGGCTGCTCCTCCACCCTGCCACACCATGTAAACGGAATATTCCGAATGTTTCAGTAACCGGAATATGAGCAAAAACACGAATTTTGACTGCATGTAAACGTAGTCACTCTGAGGCTCCTTCTTCCCTCGCTCAAGAACTCGCTCATACCAAAACTCCGCCACGAGATGTGTACAAAGACTGAGTTATTTCACCTGATGCATTTGCTCGTTGGTGTAACACAACAATGCTGCGTCCCACCTTTTAAACAGAGCACTTGGATCCATGCAGGAGGGCCCACGGGTGCTATTAAACCAAGGAGGAATGGAGTTAGAGCAGCAAATGTCTTCATGCTCTCTTTTATTACTCCACTCAAGTCTTTAATGGCCTGCTACACCCACATCGGCAGCCATCGGCCCTCTACATGCCGATACATGCTTTACTCTAAAATAACCACGTTTCTTCAAGGTGCATCAGACAAGCACATCAAGGTGCTAAACTTCAGTTTGGTAACTTTTCTGCTGACACACAGGAAGCGCTCCAGAATGAAGTTGTGCCCTATGGTTGAAGTGTTTCAGTGGAGGCATTAGTGACACTTTAAAAGTGTTTTACAACACTACAGCGCGACATCTGAGGCTTCCTGCAATGATTAGTTGATGAGTGTGTGCAGAGGCAGATTTACATCAACATCGATGCGAAGAGGAGACGGCCTGGATCTGCTTTGAACAGGAGACAGACGGCGTCTCCTCATCTCCACAGGGAACCAAATACATAAATTAAGCGGCTATGAGCCAGCAGCACTTCGCAGATAGATGCACAAAATGACTTCAAAGAGTCGTAAAGAGACTGAGAACAACCACAAAAGCATTATGGGATAATGACATGACACAAGTAGCAATACACAGAAACAACAGGCGTGCAACATGAAGACAAACCTCAAAACAAGGAGACAAATTGTCCCAAAATCACTGCAAACATCAATAAGAGGCCAAAACACGCACTAATATATGAAGAATAACAATAAATAATCACACAGAACAGAGACAGGCAACCACAACCCGTCAAAAAGGCTACAACACCAAAAAGAACAAAGCAGAAGCATCAAAGTAAAGCAAAACGACCACAAGGAGACAAAATTACCACAGAAAAACGCAAATACAGCTCTAAGTAATCTCAAAGCTGCAAGCTGCAAGACTTCCAGCGATACTTGTAAGGCTGCTTCATCTAATGGGAGGAGACGCAGATGTTTGAAAAGCTGCTTCAAGGTCGGTGTTTTCCAACATATGGATCAGAACCACTGAAAAGCTACACATGGATGATGTTTGGGGGGTTTCTCCGGTTCTCCCGACACCGTTTACGAGGCTGACGCATTCACTCGCTGGTGCTACTGCCCTCATTTGGCCCGGAGTGGTCATTATTACAGACAGTGCCTTTAAAAAAACAAGACTTACGACTCGGAGCATATAGAGAGAAAAAAAGAGACTTAATCTTAAATACAATGAAACATGAAAAACAATGAAAAAACAGGAGCCATGACCAAAGGACAACAATCGAACATAAAACGTAAATTAAAGCAGCGATGAACGGGCCCTCGCACCCTTTTGCACGTTCAGGCTGCAGTGGAAGCGCTTGTGTGACTTGCATGTAGATTCATCAGGACTGGACATTTAGCGGATGACACCACCCAAGACTCTCTATATCAAACCATTCAAAAGTTATGGCAGTAGTAGGAAGTAGGAACTATCAGATATGGACCAATCAGAAGAAGGATGGGCGCCCTTTTTGGCGTCTTTCGTCGCCACAGTAACGCTTTTGACTGAGAAAAGTAATGCGCGGCGTCGCAGGATGGAGATGCACATTTTGATGTATAACACACCTGGGTGCACGTTACGGTTCGGGCCGTATTAATGGCCGAAGAAATGGCATAAATTGCTCCAAAATTACACGATTAATTCAAAATGGCCGACTACCTGTTTGGTTTGGGCCATGGCGCCAAGAGACTTTTCTCTAAGTTGCGACATGATACAGGTGTGTAGCGATTTTCGTGCATGTACGTCAAATCGTATTGTGGGGCTTGAGGCACAAAGTTTTCTAGGGGGCGCTGTTGAGCCATTTTGCCACGCCCATTAAAGCAAACCATGAAATATCAAATTTTTCGCCAGGCCTGGCTCGGTGCAAAATTTGGTGACTTTTGGGGCACGTTTAGTGGGAAAAAAGGCCCTCATTTCGTCGGAAACAATAGGATACAGATACAATAGGGCCTTCGCACTGTAAGTGCTCGGGCCCTAAAAAATGAAATCAGTTAAAAAGAAAAAATACCAACAACAAATACACACAAAATAACCACAAAAGGTCAGAAATCAACCAAAAACACACAAAACCAAGTAAAATTGTTTCAAAAAGATGATTATTGACTTACACGGAAAACAGCCACAAAAAAGATGTAAAACAAGCTGAAAGGAGCAAATTAAACCTTAAAGAAACCACAAAGCTCAACTAAAACAACAGTGACCACAAGAAATCCGGCTTGTTTCCACAAACTTGTGCACATTAATGTCGGGAACAAAGTACAAAAGCAATTCCTCATGTCGGGACAGTAAATGCGGCTCATTACGCACCGCTCAGCTTTGGAAAAGTGTGATTTTTATATTGTTATTATTACTCCCGCCTCCTGCACAGCTGCTCTAATTACACATGTTTCACTGTGATTGCTCCCATTTCTGTCTCCTTTGATCCAATTTTTAGTAAAAAAAACAACTCAAAATGAACTAAAGCTACTTGTACTAAATGCAGAAATGATGAAGATAAATGCGGGAGTTGGATCTGCGGGATCGATGTTGGATTGAAGCTCAGACGGCGTCTGCCTGCAGGGAGAATATTTACATTCCAGTCTGCATCCACACATCATCAACGCCGTCAGCTTCGTGAGGAAGACAACATCTTACAGGAACTTCTGCTGGTTTAATGATCCTTCCAACTTGCAAACCTTTAATTACATTTTCTCAAGTAATTACGGCAGCAGAGCAGCTTTTTCCCACAATGCTGTGTTGTAAACGATTAAATGATGATTGATGGTGCTGGCTCAAAGGAAACTGCGGTTTGTGACCACGATCGCAGTTGCGCGTGGCGTGGGCTGTGAGCGCTCTTTAAAATATGAGGTATAATAACAGATCATAACACATTTATCATACAAAATAAAAAAAATAAAAAAAACAATCCTGTGAGTTTGTTGTTTTATGCATAACTGATCTCTTGCAAAACTCGATACAGAATCACAGTTAATGGCTCGGTCTGAAGAACAGACTTCTAAATATTCAGACTTATAGTAAATAAGCAACTGAACTCCAACAGTAAGCCAGATTACATTTAATAAGGGCGGTAAATAACTAATTTGCTTGATGTCTAATTCCAGAAACCCTCATGAATCCCATGTTTTAAATATCAGCAGCCCTTTTACTTTACAAGTAGCTGAATTCCTCATGATATAGATTCAACGGGGCGTCAGAATCACTGCCGGGAAATGTTACTGACGCACAGAGCCGGTTCAAGCCATTCTGGGGCCCTGGGTGAGGTGGGGCCCGTCACCTACCCACACACACACACACACACACACACACACACACACACACACACACACACACACACACACACACACACACACACACACACACACACACACACACACACACACACACACACACACACACACCTCCTTCCCTGTTAAATCCTACAGTGAAACGTCTGTGGGCCTCTGTCTTCCTTTTTAATGCACAGCTTAAGTCTAAACATTGAATTAAATAAATTGTTTTAATGGTACAATCACAGATAAACATGTGCAAATCTGTGTGTAGGCCTGGCTAAATTAATGTCTTCATTCAGAAATTAGAATATAAATAATTTTGTGAAAAAATGAGTTCATATGGGTATAAACATGATATATACATATGAATAAAAGATACATGAAAGACAGTTAAAATGCTTAAATATGGGTAAAATGTATTCAAATGTAAGACTCATATTCTTACAGTTCAAATATGACAAATTAAGTGCAATTAAATGATTATAGTTTGCTTGATGTGTACATGAGCCAGACTCAGCCTAACTCTATTACCAACATCATGTGTCAAACACTGTTGCCTTTGCTTTCATTAGATGTATATTTAATTGATTAATATTCAGTTAAAAATATTGTTATACATTTATAAGCATAAATTAAAATTGCTCTAATTAACTAGATTAACTTTGTAAAACCTTTCTATAACTCTCAGTAAAATCATTCAATTGCCTTGTCAAAAGTGTCAACGAATGAATATAGAATTTATAGATAAATAATTAATAGATAAATTGTTTAAAAGTGTTCATTCCATTTCTATTTATACCTCTCAGCACCAAATAGCAGCACAGGATTACATAATGGCTGTTTTGGGATAATGTGGGTGAAATACCAAAAAATGACAACAGGGGGACTAGAGAGCAAAAAGTGTGTGAAATCGCCGGGTGGTTTTCAGGGGCCCAAACTCATATTTGTCCAAAAGTGAGAACTTCTGAGAAAAACAGAGTATAGCATCTAGAAAACCTCAGGAGGTGACTGCAAAGAAAACAAAGTGAGGACCGGGCAAAACGTCCTCACTTCCCAAAAAAGACTTCACTCTGGTTGGTTAAAAACTTGCATCGGTCCTCACTAAGTGGTAAGTACAAACTCACACACACACACACACACACACACACACACACACACACACACACACACACACACACACACACACACACACACACACACACACACGGCGCTGAAAACTATAGTCTAACTCAGTCCCATCTTTGATACAGCTTAAAAAACACACACACACACACACACACAACCTCAAACATTAATGGACAACAGCTAAAATCATCAAATGAAATAACATAAATGAGTTCAGATGAGTATTTAAAGGTCCTAACAGCTCCCACTACCTCAAACAAACAATCTGCAGAACGTGACAAAACATAAAAATAACAACAAATGGTTTATAATTCTAAATAAAAATGTTTTTGAATGTACTTACAGTATACAACTTTGCAATCTGTATCAGATACTGTATCTTACAACTACACTCCTGGCCACATGGTCACATGACCAGATTACGGTGCTGCCGTAGCGTAATCGTGTTTACAGTGGGACACTACATACTAATGAGGAAATGCAGTATGCAGATATCAAACTACTCGTGCCTACCAAGCGCAAACATTACAACTTTCAAGTAACACGATCTTGCAGTTCCTCGTCTGACCACTAGGGGCTCCAAAAGTGATCCCGTTGTTCTTATAGTCTCTGATGTCGACGCGCTTAAATGTACAGTGGCCGACAAGGGCCAAACGCACTGCAACGGCCTAATGCGTCTCAGTTAAGGAAAACGGCTTCAAGTACAGAAACGATTCAAATTCCCAAACTCAAAAAGAGGAACGTGGTGCAAATGAAAAAACGTGCTGCAAAAAACAAAGACAAATGCAGCATCATCAAACGTGTTGCAAATAGAGAAACGATGCAAAGAACAAAACGATATAAAACAAGAAACCATCTTGAAAAGAAAAACGCTTCATAACCGGTCACTACAACCGGAAGTGCTCCAAACCTGCAGGGGGCGCTGCTGACTGAACCACAGTGTTTACATCCATGGTTTAAATATACAGAATCACATTACCGGAACGGTAATGTGATATAATGTGGTTTATATCACTGTACAACGCTGTACATTATGAGACGTTTCTTTATTATATTTTAACGTTAGAGTCAGCTGTTCGGTCTCTCTCTACATCTGTGTGTCTGTCCATTGAGCTGTTACACTGAGAGCGCCCCCTGCAGGTTTGGTAACCGGTTATGAAGCGTTTTTCTTTTGAAGATGGTTTCTTGTTTAATATCATTTTGTGCTTTGCATCGTTTCTCTATTTGCAGCGTTTGATGATGCTGCATTTGTCTTTGTTTTTTGCAGCACGTTTTTTCATTTGCACCACGTTCCTCTTTTTGAGTTTGTGAATTTGAATCGTTTCTGTACTTGAAGCCGTTTTCCTTAACTGAGACGCATTAGGCCGTTGCAGTGCGTTTTGCGCTTGTCGGCCACCGTATAAATGCGCTGAGCTGCTGCCATCCCACTGGTCGATAAGATGTTTCCATCAATGAGCAAACAAACAAACAAACAAACCAAAAACAAACCCCCCGGTCCCAGGCATGTTCCAGGAACCACAGCCTGTGCTGGGAACCGGGCTCCTGCAGGGAACCGGGCTCCTGCAGGGAAGCAGCACTTCATAACCTTTCACTTTTTATGTCCTGTGAATGGGAATCCAATAACAAATGGGGCAGGTGAGTATTTCTAATGAGACCGACTGCAGGAGAGCGATTACAGTCCACAATAAATATGATTCGTGGCGCGGACAAATGGGCGGATCATCCAATATGAAGCAGGGCTGTACATTTTTAATGTCAACGGCAGTTGAAATGAATTACAACAAATCTGGAGTGGGAAGAGTGGAGATAAAACAGGTATGGATATGAGGCTCGGCCCTGGTGAGATTCATCAATGTTTTACGTCCCACCAGGAACTGGATTATGATCCCCACTTGAACTTCATCACACGGGTGGATAGATGTCTAATATTTAAATAAAAATCATGCAATTACACCAGACAGATGTCCAGTGTTAATTACATTTTAAAAGACTTATTCAGAAAGCGATGCAGCGATGTGGGTTTTGGGCCTGATTACAGCGAGAGGACTGGCGGCTCTTTGCCGTCATGCGGCAGCACGAAAGCAACCTTGACACGTTTACTGAAACACAAGTGGGTGTATTGTGCGTGAGGCTGTTTTCACTCAGCGCACGAGAACGTGAGAAAAAGAAAAATCAGCCAAAGGATGAATCCAAATGCCAAATTAATTTTCCGCTGAGAGAACTTTTTAACCCTTGTACTGTCTTTGGGTCAAAATGACCTAATTCTCCTTCCTTCTTCCCTTCTTCCCTTCCTTCCTTCCTTCCTTCCTTCCTTCCTTCCTTCCTTCCTTCCTTCCTTCCTTCCTTCCTTCCTTCCTTCCTTCCTTCCTTCCTTCCTTCCTTCCTTCCTTCCTTCCTTCCTTCTTTTCTCCCTTTCTTCCTTCCTTCCTTCCTTCCTTCCTTCCTTCCTTCCTTCCTTCCTTCCTTCCTTCCTTCCTTCCTTCCTTCCTCCCTTCTTTTCTCCCTTCCTTCCTTCCTTCCTTCTTTCCTCCTGCTCTCTCCTTCCTTCTTCCCTTCCTCTTTTCTCGCTTCCTTCCTTTCTTCCTTCCTTCTTCCTTCCTCCCTTCCTTCTTTTCTCCCTTCCTTCCTTCCTTCCTTCCTTCCTTCCTTCCTTCCTTCCTTCCTTCCTTCCTTCCTTCCTTCCTTCCTTCCTTCCTTCCTTCCTCCCTTCCTTCCTTCTTTCCTCCCTTCCTTCTTTTCTCCCTTTCTTTTTCTCCCATCCTCCCTTCCTTCTTTTCTCCGTCCGTCCGTCCGTCCGTCCTTCCGTCCTTCCTTCCTTCCTTCCTTCCTTCCTTCCTTCCTTCCTTCCTTCCTTCCTTCCTTCCTTCCTTCCTTCCTTCCTTCCTTCCTTCCTTCCTTCCTTCCTTCCTTCCTTCCTTCCTTTCTTTCTTTCTTTCTTTCTTTCTTTCTTTCTTTCTTTCTTTCTTTCTTTCTTTCCATTCTTCTTTCCTTCCTTCCTTCCTTCCTTCCTTCCTTCCTTCCTTCCTTCCTTCCTTCCTTCTTTCCTCCCTTCTTCTCTTCCTCCTTCCTTGACCTGAAGACAGCACAAGGGTTAAAATGCGTCTCGGTGCAGCTTTCGGGGCCACCTGAGCGACAAACATCAGGCAGCTCCTGAAGGGTCAAAGGTTTCACCTCGATACGAATCGGTTCATCGGCGCGAGTCCAGAACCTTTTTGAACGCCGAACTCGCCTGCAAAACCTTTGCCTGGAGCAACATTTGCATTCTGATCAACAAGCTTCTTGGTATGTGGGAGGCATTGGCAAACCTCCTGGTTTATGAACTGTCTGTCAGCAGCGTGTGAAGCAGGAGATGTAGTTGCTACTGAGGGAAAGGAAAGCAGAGAAGGCAGAGAGGAAACAGAGGTGGGGGGTGGGGAGGAGTGTAAATGTGTAGAGATCATTAGGAGCCGGAGAGAGAAAAACAAAGGAGGGGAAAACAGATTATGTATCTAAATGTGTTGCATCTTGCGAGGCTCCGGTAGCGGCGAGGAGGAGCTGCATTCCCAGCGCAGGAGCTCTGCAGCCTTCACATCTCAGCATTATCAGCAGCAGCAGGGACTGCTGCGCTGAGGGAAGTCGGAGGAAACTTGTCCGGATCGCCTCGGATCTCGGTGGTTCTGTGGTGGAGGAGCTCTCCCCGAAGCCGAGCAGCAAACATGAACCAAACTGCATCCGTCTCGCATCAGATCGAGTACCAGTCCAGCAAAGACACCAAGGTAAGACCCATCCGGACGCGGATGCTCCATTCTCCATCTTCTCTCAGTCTTGGTTCTCCTCCTCAGAGTTTTCACACTTTTTTTTTTCCTCTTCTTTTTGAGCATCACAGAATCACACGACACAGAAGATCTGTTTATTACGGCTGCCAGGCTGTAAACTGGCTGCTTTATTTTTTGATTTTACATTCAGTCTGGAGGCAGCGCGGCGCCGCGCCACAGACCGCCTTCAGAAGATGAATGCTGAGCTTTTTCTTTCTAAAAACCATCTTTCATGTGCATCTGTAAAATGGAGAGAATAAAACTTAACCCACGCTCTAACCGCATCTCCATTTCTCTCCTGAAGAACCTATTGCTCACATCGCTGTTTTCATTTTGAATTACCTGCCAGAAATTCCCTTTCAATCCCGTCGCTCCGTTTCATCCTTCCTGTTTAGCCCTGAAGTCTGGTTCATTCATCTCAGCTTTCATTTTAAAGCAGAAAGGCTGAAAACTTTCTGTACAGTCCACTTTCTCCATCAGGGCTAATTACACAAGTCAATGTTGCAGTTTGGCTTTGTTACAAAATGATATTGATCTATGCTAAAACCACAAGTGTGTTTTAGCTGTAAAGAGTTGCTGTGATGACATTAGTCGCTCTGAAAACCTGTCGCTGAACATTTTAATGCCATTTGTCTCTGCTAAAATCAGCATCCTGTTTTCAACGCTGACGTCAAGACAAAAGTAGGCGATGCTGCAGTTCCTCGATTGACCAATAGGGTCTCCACATCATGGATCCATGACAACTGCATGGGGGTCACATTTAAAGCACTGCATCAAGTAAAACTATATGAAGCAATACATTATCTTTTAAGTGGAGCGTGATCTTTTGACTGGCTAAGTTAAGCTGGTAACTAGCTGGCGCCACCGCTGCTACCAGCGCTTACGGCTGTGAATAAAGACCTAAGTGAATTCATATTTTAAAGAGTTATATGATTTATTGTGCTTTTGATTTAACCAACAGACCGCCGCGTCTTGTTCTGGGTCGACCTGAAGGGGTATGAAGCTTAGCCGTTAGCAGATAGCTTCCCTGCTGGGAGACGGCTGATTAACGTCACCCAGAACTCCACGTCACCCACTGGTGCTCGGTCAGAACCGCCCCAGTCCTGGGGTCAAACGTTGTTTAGGTTGAGACGTCCATAATGAGGGTGGAAGACCCAAATCTAATCAGAACCACGTAAGGTAACATGAGTTAGCAACAATTCAATTCAATTCAATTTTATTTATATAGCGTCTAATACAACAGATGTTGTCTCTAGACGCTTTCCAGAGATCCAGAACATGAACATAAACCCCCGAGCAATTATTACATAAACAATGGCAAGTAAAAACTCCCCTAGTGGGAGAAAAGCCTTAAGCCAAACAGGGGCAAGAAAAACTCCCCTTTAGGAGGAAGAAACCTGGACCAGGACCTGGATCCCAAGGGGGGACCCTCCTGCCGAGGGCCAGACTGGGGTGGACAGGGACGTCAGCAGCACACAACAGGCAGGTGGAAGCAGCAGCAGGATGAGCGGGGGTGGGGGCCGCAGGTCAGCATGCAGCTCCCGAGGCTCCGGCCTGCAAACATGCACAAAAGAGAAAAAAGGGGAGCCAGCACAAGAAACTACAGGAACGATGGACAAAAATGATAGCTATGAAATACTTATAATAAATAAAAATGGAAATGGAGAAGAGAGGAAGGGAAGAGGAGAGGAGAAGAAAGTTGAGAGGCACCACCCAGTGGATCATGTCGGTGCCCCCCTGCAGCATAGGCCGATAGCAGCATATCTACCACCAAGCCTATATTTGAGACTAACTATTATAGTCTTGTTCTATAGCTGCAACTATGACTACTGACTCTAACACACTAGAGTTTACACTACCTAGAGATTTACCAACACCAGCTAGAGGTTTACTAAACACTAACTATAGGCTTTACTAAACAGAAAGGTTTTAAGTTTAGTTTTAAAGGTGGAGGTGGTGTCAGCCTCCTTAACCCAGATTGGAAGTTGGTTCCATAGTAATGGTGCCTGATAGCAGAACGCCCGCCCTCCAAATCTACATTTAGATACTCTAGGAACTACGAGTAAACCTGCAACTCTGAGAACGGAGAGCTCTGCCAGGAACATAAGGCACTATCAGGTCTTGCAAATAATGCAGAGCTAAGCCGTTTTGGGCTTTATACGCAAGTAATAAAATTTTAAATTGGATTCTGAATTTTACAGGTAGCCAATGGAGCGACGCTAACACTGGAGAGACGTGGTCTCTCCTGCTGATTCCTGTCAGCACATCACTGGTTTATGTGATCCAAGCTAACTACGCCAACTGTTGGTAATGGCGGTAACGGGACCAAAGTAGGAGTGGCTTAGCTGACTTCCACGTTCCCTTGTTCCTCCCATTTTGGGATGAAATATGATGTTTAGCTTTTAATCTTTTGTGTTTGTTGTTTTTTAATCTCCTAAGAGATCCACATGTGTGGACATCACATGTTGAAGCGTCTAAACAATAATACTGAATTACGCTTAAGAGGGGCCGAAGTGATAAGAAATAAAACTACCAAACAAGGTCAGGCCTTCGGGGGTTAAGGGGGCACGACTAAGGTGGCTGTAGCGAACGCACACATAAGCATTGTTTTCTGTGTGAATTGATTTATTTTACTTTTAACGGTATGGACAATTGAGTGAAATATTCTTGTTTGTACGTGTATAATTTTTATTTTGAGAGCATTAATATTTTGTGTAATAAGTTTCAGTTAAGCAATTCATATATGGGAACATGACGGTTTCGGTGATGAATATTTGCCACTGTGTATTTTGTTTCAGTGTTCACGGTGGTCTTGGGCGTTTGCAAGACAGAATATCCTGTAATAAAACGTTTACAACCATCAGTCGGAGCGTTGCACTTTCATCAACCAGTTAGAAAAAGTTGGGAGCAGCTATAGTGGCCATAGGCCACATCTGACCCTGGTGCCCTGATTACTCCAACATTTCAATTTCTACGTAGAGGCTAAACCCGGGTGCAGGAAAAGTCGTAGTTCATAGATTGGCCGCGAGGGGCTGGCTCCCAAAAAAAAAGTCAAATCTCTGTTGATTTGGTTTTAGACACAGGCCATAATCCTTCATATGTTAAAGAGAACTAATTTTGTTGTGCTGTTAATTTTACCGAAGTTGTGGGTTGGCTGGAAGCGCCAGGGGCCTGAAGTTTAGCTAAGAGCCGGAGGTTTGTGCTGACGGAGCGTCAGCTGAATGCAGCAGTAGTTTCTAATATTACCTTAGAGAGGGGATGCCCATTTGCATCATGGTCCTGTTCAGTGCCAGGGGAGATGCTTCTCAAGCACTCATCACAAAGCCTGAGTGGCGTCTGCAGACTGATGCAGTCTGGGAGGTTTGTGGGCTCGGTGATATCAGACAGGTAACCAACCACTTTTTATATTTTATTCATCATATTAAAAGCCAAATTAACGACAAATGAAATTCACTTATATCAATTATTCAGCATAGAAAAGGGAATTCAACCTGCCGCCTGATTAATTAATTTTTTCCCGGATCAACATCGATACTCCATGATCAAAGTGCTGCTGTGACTTCAGCGACCTCCCCGTGTTTTAGTCATTGATATTCTAAGCCAGAAAAACAGTGACAGCAACAAGCTCCAACATTAAAGCGCTTCATTATCGCCTGCAGTTTATGCAAAGCGGTTCTTAGCTGTGAGCAGATCCCTCAGACAGGGAGGCCGACAGCCAGGCGAAGCCTAATCCTGCCCATCCCGTGCTGCTGCCGCCCCGGCAGCCGGACGGCAGTAATCTGCCAGGAGGGAGCTTTGAGACGGAACAGACACAATTTATGCGAAGAAATCATGTTTTTTTTCCTCCAGGTATTTTTTCATATGCATGCCTGGCCCATGCTTGTCTACGGAAGAGTATTAGGGCCAGGCAGGAGAAAAATACAAATAATATTTTAGAGGAGGAAGATTTTTTTTTCATTATGCACTTCGAGAAAAAAGTCGAAATGTCGAGAAAAAAGTCGAAAAGTCGAGATTAATGTTGAAGTACAATTTTGAGAGAAAAGTCGAAATGTTGAGAAAAAAGTCAAAATGTTAGAAAAAAATCTAAATTTCGTGAATAAAGTTGAAATGTGGAGAAAAAAGTCGAAAAGTCGAGATTAACGTTGAAGTAGAATTTCAAGAAAAAAGTCGAAATGTTGAGAAAAAAGTCGAAAAGTCGAGATTAATGTTGAAGTACAATTTCGAGAAAAAAGTCGAAATGTCGAGAAAAAAGTTGAAATGTTAGAAAAAAATCCAAATTTCGTGAATAAAGTTGAAATGTGGAGAAAAAGTCGAAAAGTCGAGATTAACGTTGAAGTAGAATTTCAAGAAAAAAGTCGAAATGTTGAGAAAAAAGTCGAAATGTTGAGAAAAAAGTTGAAATGTCGAGAATATTGTTGAAGTATAATTTCGAGAGAAAAGTCGAAATGTCGAGAAAAAAGTCGAATTGTTAGAAAAAAATCTAAATTTCGTGAATAAAGTTGAAATGTGGAGAAAAAAGGTGAAATTTCGACTTTATTCACGAAATTTCGACTTTTTTCTCGAAATTGTATTTCAACATTAACTTTGACATTTCAACTTTTTTCTCGAAGTGCACAATAAAAAAAAATCTTCCACTCTCAATTTTTTTTCCTCTTGCATGGCCCTAATACTCTTCTGTACTTGTCTCATCCTGCCGCTTCACAAAAAGTTTCAGAACATTTCTCACTTTTAAATGTCTGTCTCCAGACCATCTGAAATTTCTCTTGGAACAGGATAACAGGTGGAGAGGTGAGCAGAGCTGCTTCTCCTGGCAGGTGAGCACTAGCACACTTCTGAGCAAAGAAAATGTTGGGCGTTTTTGCACAAACGCTCAGACAAGGTTTTGTAAAAGAACGGGAAGGAATCTAAAAGGTGGATTCAAGGAAGCTCTTGATAAAAGTGTAGTAACAAACCCCCACAGATAAAAGCACAAGCGGTAAAATTAGCGTGTTTTCTGCGTTGACGCTTGCAGCCTCTAGAGTTGAAATCCCAGCGTCGGAGCATTTAGGCTGAAAGTAACCATGAAGTGGGAAAGTCTCACTTGTAGGTACAAACGAATCCACTGCAGGAAACTGCCTGGTTGCTAGGTTACAGCTAGTTTGTTTGAGGCGGACTTGGATGCTGATGAGAAAAACAAATCTATGAATAAAGAAAAATGGATGTCTTTTGATAAATAATCTGAAGTAAACAGAGC
Organism: Cololabis saira; assembly: GCF_033807715.1. Lineage (NCBI taxonomy): Eukaryota > Metazoa > Chordata > Actinopteri > Beloniformes > Belonidae > Cololabis > Cololabis saira. The sequence goes on along the minus strand of NC_084610.1, from coordinate 3,420,747 downwards.
AATTTTACAGTTTCAGAAAATGTATTTTGAAATTACAAACAATCAATTTGTCTATAACAGTTTGTAAATTATAATTTTAGCATAATTATAAATACATTGGGTCATTTTATGTACTTCTCATTCATTGGCTTCATTTTTAAAAATGTTGTTTCTTTTAAAAACCTTTTTTTTCATTTGTTTTGATTATGGGATGTTACAGAAGTCTCAGGAATTCACCAAATATGATACATCAGGCATTACAGGGTTATCTTACCTTACTTATCTTACTTTCCCCCTCTTTTTATTCCCCATCCAGACTAGTAGGAAAACTAGTTTTAGGAGAAAGTCTTTGATTGTCGCGAGCTAGGAGCCGTTTACTTTAAGGACCGTGAGCAGGATCACCTTCACCAACTCAAACTACTGCAAAGAATTGAGATAACTTCAATAAAACAGATCTTGAATCAAACTACTGCAACGTGCTGCATAATGCTAACGTCTGTCTTTTCCTTGAGTTCAAGTACACGCCCTCTGTGATGTCACCGAAGGTTCCTGAGGAGCTTGTGTGCAGGTCTGGAAAGTTGGTTTGGACACACACACCTTATGTCAATCATAGTTAGCCATTTTGGCTGACTCAGCTAATGCTAACATATGATGCTGATATATATTACTTTACAGTCATTCTGATTAACATCTGTCCAAAAATCCTCATTTCAAGAAACAACAAATGAAACGTGGACTAGCAGAGCTCCCCTGGGACCCCCGGGGACCCCTGGTGACCCGGTGTTCTGCCAATTTCTGCGGCTTTGCCAAAAAATGCTACCTAATTGGTTTTCTACCTTTGTAGAGGTACAATTTTACTGTGTTTTACTCCCTAAACCACTTCCTTTCCCCCCAAGTGGTCCGTGTCGCTTGCCAGGCCGTCATTGTAAATAAGAATGTTCTTAATGACCTGCCTGGTTAAATAAAGGCCAATGACTGAATGAATATCAAATAAAGCGATAGAATAGTTTTTTTCCTTTTTATCGTATAATGTTCACAAAGTGTAATGCAATTCATGTCATGGGTCGTGTATTTTGAAGGATCAATACTCAACATCAACATCCCATATTATCAATTTAGCGTGGCAATCAAACTTTGAAAATCGACTGTGCGCATGCGCAGAACCACAAAGTAGCATTTCTCGGCAGGTAGCAGGGATTGGCAGAACACCGGCTTTGCAGCCTGGTGCACTCTGAATGATACGCCAACATGATGGGTGTAAATCCGGCTGCAGGCCAGAGGAGCTGCAGCTGAACATTTGAAACCGGACCGGTTGAGCCTGAACACAGTGGTCAGCTGAGGAGCTACACTTTTTCCTACTTCCCTTCTGGCATAAACCTGATTAGATCATTGGTACAATCGGGATTCGAACCCCACAATACGCCGGAAGTTGTTCAAGCTTCCCTGGATTTACAATCACTGACTGTGTTTCCATGCATCAATAACCCTTTTAAAACCCGAATATTAGCAATAATCCGAATTTGCACGGCCATGTAAACACCAATAACCCCTTTGAGTAACCCCAATTTGCTCATATTCTGGTTTTTAAAAGCCCGAATATGAGCCCTGGGTTACTCCTTTTAAAACCTGAATATTGGGTCATGTAAACACCAAACGGAATATCCCCATCAAACGGAACAGGAAGTTGTTTTCTGCACATGCTCTGTTTGCAAGGAATCCTGGTCTTTTGAGTCCAGGAAGTTCTTATAAACACGGAGAAACCAAGACCAGGAGGAGACTAATCACTTCCTAAATGTAATGAAGGATATGAACATTTCTGCATTGACGGTAGAAAGTACCGAGATAGAAGATTTACAAGAAGGTGAGAGAAAAGTTGCGCAAAGCAGCATTTGTTTTGAATTTGGATACAGGAAGAAGAAGCAGAAATGACGGTAATTGTGTCATGATGTTCTCCGTGCGTCGCTGGTTTGATCCAGATATCCTGAATGATTAATTACCATGTAAACGGAATATTCTGAATGTTTCAGTAACCGGAATATTAGCAATAACCAGAATTTTGACTGCATGTAAACGTAGTCATTTAGTTTAAAGTTTGGGAAGTTGAAGGTTGAAGTTGAAATGGTTTTTCTCATCCTTGAGGAGATAAATAGCTGTCTGAGTAAGTAGCGTTAAAAAAATAGCGTCCTGAGGGTAAACCTACAAAACCCCTCCATCTTTTCACTAACTTTGGTTTAAAGGGGCACTTGTTTCTGGTCTTTGTTGTGTCACTCGGAGCAGCGAGCGGCTTCGTCCCCTCACGTACATACTGGTCCGTCCAAAGTATTGCTGGAGTTCACGGTCGCGATATTTAAAAAGTTCTGCCCTGGCTTGTTTTTCCATTCAAGGCTTCACATGGTGAGAAATGGCACCACTCGGCACTTTAATTTCACTTGGCACCAAACTACTTTGTGGTGACAAGTAAAGTGAGAGCTTCATCAATTTAGTTGACAGTTTGTGGCTATCCTTAATTACTTTGTCAGCACTTTTAATACTGCATAGATAGATACTTTATTGATCCTGGAGGGGATTTATTTTATTTATTTATTCATTTTAAAGATTTTAAATCACTTTTTACTTTAGTGACCTCCACTTTTGAGGTGAAGTGATAAAATGTTGACTTTGTAGGATAAAGCATTGCTTTTTGTTAATTATACCGCGACTTAATGAGAAGAAAATTCAAATGACTGTAAATTTACTCAAAATTAGTGAATGTACAGTTTCCCCACCGCCTCCATCGCCTCCCATCTTTCATAAAAGCGAGCGTTTTTCACCTGAAACCGCTCAAAATGATAGGGCCGAGGTGAATTTCGTGACCAGGAAATTTCACTTTGTAGCCATTTCAAGGGAACTTGGGAGGATCTAGGTCTTGAAAAGACATTTAGGACTGATTTAAAGGTAAAATATAGCTTGTATGTTCCTGTCACGGTTGGTCAGACAAGTAGCGTTCAAACTAGGCATCAAAGTCAGACCTTTGAACAATCAGAGTAGGACTTTATCCTCCAGGAAATCCAACTTATCTCATTGTTGACTTCATGAACATCACACCAAAATAAATCATAATTTTAAGCCTCTGACAAGACTCAATAATGTCAGTCCACTTAAATCAAGGTTTACCTTGCAGATAAACCAAGGTCATTTTGACTATGCAAGTGTAAAGAAAGTGCATAAAAATGAGTTTATGGCCTGGGCTTTCATAAATATCTAAGTACAAATTGATTTCTATGGAAGCAGAGATCATAAACGCTCCTCCTTTTGCATCGCTGTTTTTTTCCAGGTGGCATTTTTCTGCAAGCGCATATCCCATTCTCACACACTTTACTGATTAATGTCGCTTCGGTTCATGATGAAAGATGATTTACACGCTTTACCATCCAATAATAGACCTCAGGTTGCTCTAACTAACAATAAATTGAGCAACTTCCAGATCAATTCAGCTCAGATTTCCTGGATATTTTTATTTCTTGCACCATTTTCCAACCTCTAAAGAAGTGCAGCGTTCCCTCCAGTCAGAACTGTCGTCATCATAAAGATACGAAGACGTACGAATAAGTATATTTGAAGATAAATGGTGGTTAAAGTTCTCCAGTTATTCCCGAGGATAAACTTTGTAAACTGTAACTGGTGTAACTTCAACACAGTAACACCATCTCCTGATTTATTTTCTGAGAAATGACTTCATGATGAGTTTTATGGTCTTTTGAAACCAACAGATTAAGAGTTTAAAAGTAAAACAGCTTCTTTTTGCTTCGGTGTTTGGGATTTTCATTGATTAGTGATAGGAAAACACAGATTCACTGAAGCTAAAACTGTAACATCCACAACATGTTGCGGTTGATTTTTATGACGCGCCCAACAAACATTTGAACTTCTGGGTTGACGCCAACAGGGATGTAAGAAAAACTGCAGTTCCTCCACTGACCACTAGGTGGCTCCAAAAGCGAGTCCATATCCTCAAGCCTCCATGTTCAAATGACCATCTTTGTAGCAGAGATAAAATATTTACTTTTATCCTGCATCAGTTAAACTATGCAAAGCAATACATTTATGTATTACTGGGGGCGTGGTCTTTATATTTTAACCATGCTATCAACTGTTTTCCATTGGCATCACTTTAGCTACTTGCTGCTTTGCCCGGTCTTGACTTGTGGTAGAAAACAATTCACGATGCATTAGGTCACGTGACCCACGGATTGATGCAGAGCGGTTCTGAAGCCCATTTTTCTCCGTATGCAGACATGTTTCTCCGGAAGCTAACAGGGACACGCCCACTATATGTCAATCAAAGTTACGTTCGGCTACCAGCTCCTTCATCCAAACCCTGCAGAATATCTCCAGAGCTGCTGGCAGACATTTACAGCGGGATAAACCGCTTAACATGTTCTCCAAGGTAAAATGAAAAATTCATTCAAATTTGCCGACACTTCTGTTGACAAGTGCGCTAGCATGATAACAAGAGATGAGGAAGTGATAACGACTAGCCATTGGCTGAGGCAACTATCAATCAATCATATTAGAAATTAATTCAATGCTTTATATAAATTCTTCTGACAAGGTACAAAAAAGAATTCACCCCTGAGAGTTTTCATGGATTTGAAACCAAAACATTGAGAACCAAACGTTTTTTTTTTTAACCAGCCTGTAAATATAGAATAGAATACAATACAATACAATACAATACAATACAATACAATACAATAGAATACAATAGACTTTATTGATCTCCCAGAGGAGAAATTCAATTGGCAGCAAAACACACACGCTCAACGGTTTATACAAATACACATGAAAGTATGACAAGGTATAAAAAAGTGTATCCTTAAAAAATTTTAATAAAAATAACCAATAAATAGCTCAATAATTAAAAAAAGAGCAATATAAAATGTAGAAAAATGAGCAATGTACAAGAGAAAATAGTAAACCCAAAAAACGCATAATATTTACATGTGCAAAAATATGTGAGGTATTTAGCGGGCGAAGGTTATTGCACTTTTAGATTAGAGTTTATTTCTGACTCACCGTGGATCATCAGCATCAGGTCCAACAGGTCACAACTCTGCTCTGCTCGTCCTCGTCCCAGTTGAATGTTGTTGCAGTTGAGACATCTGAAATGAGGATGTTCACACAGATTTGAACGTATGTTAATATTTGTCACAGGAAGCTTGTCCAGTTCCTCTAATACACCCTGAAAAGACAGAAATGTTGTTTTGGGCCAGAGAGAAACCGTCCTCTCTAGGGATGGGCGGTATGGACCAAAAAATGTATCACGATAATTTCTGGCATTTATCCCGATAACAATAAAAATGACGATTAAAAATATACCAATTCAACTCCAACTTTGTAACTATAAATCTATCACCACATTCAGTCTTTGGAGCCCCAAAATCACTGCTCTAAAAGATACTAAATACTACTAAACTACACCAATTACATTGAATTAATAAAAAACAATTATGCCATGTTTGTTACACAAAAACGTAATCAACAGGAATTTATCCTTTTTTTCTTTCTTTCTTTCAGGCTCATTTCTTTCTTTCTTTGTTTCTTTGTTTCTTTGTTTCTTTGTTTCTTTGTTTCTTTGTTTCTTTCTTTCTTTCTTTCTTTCTTTCTTTCTTTCTGGCTCATATCTTCCTTCCTTCCTTCCTTCCTTCCTTCCTTCCTTCCTTCCTTCCTTCCTTCCTTCCTTCCTTCCTTCCTTCCTTCCTTCCTTCCTTCCTTCCTTCCTTCCTTCCTTCCTTCCTTCCTTCCTTCCTTCCTTCCTTCACGTACGTTGTGCGTCGATTTAACTCAGAACGATATATCAGCTTTACACAAAAACGTCATCAACAGGAATTTATCGTTTTTACCGCGAGATGATAAATTCTTACCGTGGGGAATTTTTTTGACGGTTTATCGTGAACGGAAAGCTGTGCTGATGTCATGAAAAGCCGCACAGACGGATATTTTAAATCAGATGCATAAAAATTATTTCTATTTTGAGTTTTTGTTCTGGTTTTACTGAGTCTGCATGTTGGTTGTTAATTTTAAAGCATTTTACGACAATCAATATTCAGCTCCCTTTCAAACCAGACAAAACTGGCATTTAAAAATGTCTCTCCTCCGGCTGTTTTTTCTAATATTGATTAAACCATCAATTTGGGGGGAAATCCAGCCTCATGAGGCTCTTGTCTCATTTTATTTCACAGTTTAACAGATGAGAAGAGAAAATACTCCTGATTTAGAAGTTGAACTGAGATGGATTTTTAATTTTTCCTGTATAAAAGGATTTCATTAGCAGTTTATCTTAATTCAGTCTCTTTTCACGTCCAGAGGTTTTGAATCAGAACAATTAATTGAGCCTATTGTGTGAAAGCAAGATAACTCAGGCTCATCGAGTGTAAATATGAAATGATTCCTGTCTGATATTTGATTTTATTTGAAAAATGAGGCCATACCCACGCAAAAGGTTCAGATATTTAATTTAAAACCTACTTCGTTTCTGAGTGAAATCTACAAAGCTGCATATTTTCTTTTTATTGCAGCGACTCTACGATCCACAGCTGATGCAAAGAGTCGGCGTTAGTGACAAATGAAGAAAATGTGGAGAGTGTTATCTCGTCATTATCGCTCCCTCTCCGCCTTATAATTTTCACTTGCTGCTGTGATTGTGCTGGTTGTTGCTAAGTAACTTGTTATTCTGGGACATTTTTATTATATACATCTCAGTTAAATCCCATTTGCTCAGGGTCAGATGAGTGGGAGTGTTTGTACGCTGGAATTTGCAGTGAGTCAGTTGTAGAAGCAACAAGCCTTCGCTTTACAATGAAAACACATTGAAACATGACAATATGTTCATTTGCAAAGCTGCGGTTGATGATGATGATGATGGGCTGTTTGTATCTCTGTTATTATGCTTGCACTTATTTCTAAGCATATAAAACTGTTTATTTTAGCAGCCAGACCAGAGGTCACAGCCACTTACAGGGATTAATGTCATGTCTCCAACCAAGAGGTGACACCTTTTTTTAGGAGACAATAACAGTTTTGTGAATAAAGTCAAAACATATCACAATTTAAAGAAAGATACAAAGAAACATTATATTCACAATACAGATGCGAATAAACATGTAGATATGTACATTTATTAATATATGTAGATATATAGATGTATATTATGGATATAGATATGTTATATGTAGGTATGTACATAGATATATTGAGTTATATTATACGTACAGTATTTGTGTATCTATATCTCTATTAATATATACTGATTTATAGTTATATGTAGATATGTCGATATATAGATTTATAGTAATTTTTATGTATATAATTGGAGGTAAATATATAAACCAGTCTATATATAGCATATCTACTCTTATATAGTTATTCAAGTATATTGTTATACCATTACTGTCTATTGTTCTCTATTATGTAGTATTATAGTAAAGTAATGATAATGTAATACCATGCATTATAATTACTTGCTGAGCGTTTTGTTTTGTTTTCTTTTGTTTGCCTTGATTTGCTTTGATTTTGACTATATTTATATATACATATAATTGAGTATTATATCACTGTATTGAACAGTTATTGAAACTCGTCTTATTATATGTAAGAATGTACTGGATGTAAGATTCAGGGTCGCCCCCGTTGCTAGGTCTCCCCCGTTGCTAGGTTACCCCCGTTGCTAGGTTACCCCCGTTGCTAGGTCGCCCCCGTTGCTAGGGTCGCCCCCGTTGCTAGGTCGCCCCCGTTGCTAGGTCGCCCCCGTTGCTAGGTCTCCCCCATTGCTAGGTCGCCCCCGTTGCTAGGTCGCCTCCGTTGCTAGGTCGCCCCCGTTGCTAGGTCGCCTCCGTTGCTAGGTCGCCCCCGTTGCTAAGACGCCCCCCTTGCTAGGTCGCCCCCGTTGCTAGGTCGCCCACGTTGCTAGGTCGCCTCCGTAGCTAGGGTACCCCCGTTGCTAGGTTACCCCCGTTGCTAGGTCGCCCACATTGCTAGGTCGCCTCTGTTGCCTGGTCGCCCCTGTTGCCTGGTCGCCCCCGTTGCTAGGTCGCCCCCGTTGCTAGGTGACCCCCGTTGCTAGGTCGCCCCCGTTGCTAGGGTCGCCCCCGTTGCTAGGTCTCCCCCGTTGCTAGGTCGCCCCCGTTGCTAGGTCTCCCCCGTTGCTAGGTCGCCCCCGTTGCTAGGTCGCCCCCGTTGCTAGGTCGCCTCCGTTGCCTGGTCGCCCCCGTTGCTAAGACGCCCCCGTTGCTAGGTCGCCCCCGTTGCTAGGTCGCCCACGTTGCTAGGTCGCCTCCGTAGCTAGGTTACCCCCGTTGCTAGGTTACCCCCGTTGCTAGGTCGCCCACATTGCTAGGTCACCCCGTTGCTAGGGTCGCCCCCGTTGCTAAGACGCCCCCGTTGCTAGGTCGCCCCCGTTGCTAGGTCGGCCCCGTTGCTAGGTTACCCCCGTTGCTAGGTCGCCCCCGTTGCTAGGTCGCCCCCGTTGCTAGGTCGGCCCCGTTGCTAGGTCTCCCCCGTTGCTAGGTCGCCCCCGTCGCTAGGTCGCCCCCGTCGCTGGGTTGGACAAAACTCTCATCTCTCCCGTCCACTTTCATTGTAAAAACCAGGTTTTACATCACTTTATTTCTAATCAATGTACCAAAGAAAATCAAAAGCAACTAGATATAAATAAAAAAAGAACACTTCAGGTTCTATGTAGTGAGTTTTTTGTTGAGTTTAGCTGATGGAAGGTGGAAGGTGTGGCCGTCCACATAGCTTTATCCAAAGCAGACATCTTTAGTAATCTACCATTGGTTTTGGGATGAAATGTGATTGTGATCCTGTGATTCTCTCTGGGTAACGGGTGTCACTTTTACAAGTGCCCCAAACACACCACTTTACCATTTTAAGAAGAATAAATAAATAAAACGCTTTCGCGGTTGTAGGTGTGGGTTGTAGCTGCTGCCGAGCCAACTTTGTTTTGGCAGTACGGATTGTTTTTCTGCCAGTTTGGGGATAAAAATACGCTGCACCCTCACTACACTGTGTGCAGTGTGCTCCGAAGTGTTTCTTTTACTAATACAAAGTTTAAAAAATAATCCAGTGATTTAAATTTTGATGCAAGTCGAGTAAAAACTAGGCTTTTTCCATTGATGTGAACGAGAGAGTTTTGTCCAACCGGATATTCTGAGCCGGATGTAGCAGTGGAGAATCATTTTTTTGTGATTGGTCAGTCAGGGACCAATCAGAAGGCTGGCAAACGCTCAATTCTGATCAAATTTGTCCGTTCATCCCGGTTTCAAGTGTCACTACTGAAACAGCCTGAGACAAGTGCTGAAAGGAGGACGACGGTGACGCATCAGAAGTGGAGATCTCTTATGTACGGTTAGCACAGCAGTCAGCAACCCAAAATGTTTAAAGAGCCATATTAGACCAAAAACACAAAAAACAAATATGTCTGGAGCCGCAAAAAATGAAAAGTCTTGTATCAGCCTTAGAATGAAGGCAAATGGCGAAAGTCGAAATTTCAAGAAAAAAGTCGAAATGTCGATAAAAAAGTTGAAATTTCGAAAAAAAAAGTTGAAATGACAAGATTAATGTTGAAGTACAATCTTGAGAAAAAAGTTGAAATGTCGATAAAAAAGTCAAAATGTCGAGAAAAAAGTCAAAATGTCTAGAACAAAGTCGAAGTGTCGTGTTTAAAAAGGAAAGGAAAAAGGAAGAAAAAAAGAGAAAAAAGGAAAACAAAGAAAAAAGAAAAAAAGGAAAAAAGAGGAAAAAAAGGGAAAAAAAATAGAAAAAAAGGAAAAAAAACATCAAACATTTCTGAAAGCTCCAGGAGCCACTAGGGCGGTGCTAAAGAGCCGCATGCAGCTCTAGAGCCGCGGGTTGCCGACCGCTGGGTTAGCACTAGCGGCCTGCTGCTCAGCTTAGCTTTGCCCTTTGACCCCTCCAGGTGTTCCAAACATATTCTCCATTAAATATGGTTAGATCTTTATTCAGAGTTTCGCTCTCGCTCCTCGTTCTGGTTTGTTAAAACACCTGAAAAAACATAAATCAAACCAACAATTATGGAGATAAAACCAACAGACGTTTCCTGATGATCGCTTCTGACGAAGCAACAACTGCTGCCGACTCCAAACCCTCGGACCCGTGAAAGGGAACAGCCTGCCATCCTACCGGCGCGCTCGCAACCACAACCGCTGAATATTAACATTAGCCCCCCGCTGTCACAGCCATCTGTCACCGTAGAGATGGACGTGGACTTTAAAAAAGAAAAAAGCCCATTAGGACGCGAGCGTTGGAGCAGTAGATGCAGTACTGGAGTTGTAAAAATAAAATCAGGGGGGATGGTGGATTTTATCATATGGGGACAGATAATTTGTGCTGATTACAAATAATATAATATATTACAAATAATAGCAGTGACCAAAACACCTGCAGAAATACTGCAGGAATGACATAGCAGCAGTTAAATGCAGCCTTCTGTAAGCTTTAAATATCCACTGGGCTTACATCAAATACATCAAAACACAACAATAAAAAACACTTTTCTGAACTTATCAATATGACTCTGTCCTTCACAGGATAAGTAACATGGATCACTGCAAAAACTCACAATCTTAACAAGAATATTTGTCTTATTTCTAGTTAAAATGTCTCATTTTAGTAAAAAAAATCTCATAACACTTAAAACAAGACTCATCACTGGAAAAAACAACAATTTTCACCTGTTTTAAGTAGATTTTCACTTGAAATAAGTAGAAAAATCTGCCAGTGGAACAAGATCTTTTTTACTTGTAATGAGAAGATAAATCTTGTTCCACTGGCAGATTTTATTTCAATTGAAAATTTACTTGAAACAGGTGAAAATTGTCAAATAAGTTATTTTTCTGGTGATGACTCTAAATGTTGAAATAGCAGTAAAACCACATTCATTGATGAAATGACATAAGGGATGGAAAGGGGGGATGATTTTGACTGTTTTTATTTCATCCCCCTCAACTCCAGTACTGGTAGATGAGTAATACTATCTTAACCATCCTCACTCTCCCGGAGATGTTCATCAGCCTAATTAGCAACTTAGCCTTTGGTGAGCTTTCGCCTCGCCCACTCAGTCGGAACAAGACCTGGAGACCATTAAAGTCCTCACATTTAATGTTAAGTGCAGACGAGGAGCGGCTGCTTGACTCTCAGCTCCAGATCTGAGCTCTAAGAGCGACGTGAAGCCGTTATTTGCACAGCCCACACTCCTCACAAGCGAGAGATGACAAGTCGCACCGAGTTCTCCACGAAGTTCCCCCGCTGTGTGATGGATGGTGTGAAATTAACAGCACAGAGCGGAGCTCGGTGGTGGAAAGTTGCTCCGCCAACAGCTCACTGATGTTCATAAAACATGTTTTCTGGTTTATACTCACTACTGGTTGATTTAAGATCTGTATCCAGTACAAAGGTTGAAGCATCAAACACAGATTTTCTGCCTTATACGAGGAGATTTCTCCAGGTACTCTGCATCTTTTAATAATACCGTTAATTAGGAATGGGCGATATTTTACCGTTCACGATTTACCGTCAAAAAAATTCCCCACGGTAAGAATTTGTCATTTCACGGTAAAAACCATAAATTCCTGTTGATGACGTTTTTGTGTAAAGATGATTTATGGTTCTGTGTTAAATCCACGCACAACGTACGTAAAGGAAGGAAGGAAGGAAGGAAGGAAGGAAGGAAGGAAGGAAGGAAGGAAGGAAGGAAGGAAGGAAGAAGGAAGATATGAGCCAGAAAGAAAGAAAGAAAGAAAGAAAAAAATGAGCAAGAAGAAAGAAAGAAAGGAAGGAATGGAGGAAGGAAGGAAGGAAGGAAGGAAGGAAGGAAGGAAGGAAGGAAGGAAGGAAGGAAGGAAGGAAGGAAGGAAGGAAGGAAGGAAGGAAGGAAGGAAGGAAAGAAAGAAAGAAAGAAAGAAAGAAAGAAAGAAAGAAAGAAAGAAAGAAAGAAAGAAAGACAAATTCCCGTTGATGACGATTTTTGTGTAACAAACATGGCATAATTGGTTTTTATTAATTCCATTTAATTGGTGAAGTTTAGTAGCATTTAGTATCTTTTAGAGCAGTGTTTTGGGGCTCCACAGACTGAATGTGGTGATAGATTTATAGTTAAAAAGGTGGAGTTGAATTGGTATTTTTTTATCGTTATTTTTATCGTTATCGGGATAAATGCCAGAAATTATCGTGATACATTTTTTAGTCCATACCACCCATCCCTAGTGTGAATGCACGGGTCGACCTCAGGCCATCTTTACTTCTCAGACACTGTTATTGTAGCCAAACATGTCACAGACGTGGCGTCAGGAAACCTCACTGGCTGCAAGATGCTCCTGCAGGAGATGTTGCAACTCTTTTAAGACACTATCCACCTGAGATTTTTGAAAAACATAAAAAAGGTCTTTAAAACCAGGATCCCACATGTGATCGTACAATATATAAGCCAGTGAGACAGAGATTTTGAAACTATCATTATACGGTAAATAAAAATGGTACTGCTACAAAATAATTGAAGGACATCAGACGGATTACCTTCACATTACCTCTTTATATTTGTTTAATCACATATTCATGATGGTATATTAAGTATTTATGACCTTCATCAAGTAAAATTGAGCCTTACTGTAGGTCAGATTGGCACAGAAACAAATAAAATAAATAAATAAACATAAATTACACAAATCGTTGTCCTTCCAGGCCTGAAAAGGCCTGATGAAAGTAAAGCCACTACATGTATTTGATAAACAAAGAAATGCACATCTATGTCTCGCCATTAGAGGGCAGCCTTGCATAGTTATTTTCAGACTGTCAGTAGTTTCTTTGATGGATTTCTGTGGGGCATCAGACACGCAGGGGTATCCGAGCCACCTCAAAACCAGATATGAGGGAAACCATAGAGAAAGACTACTTTTAAAATAGATTAATAAAGAATAAGTTTTGTCTTTTAACCCATGCCACTCTTCTCCATCACCTCTCTGTGTGATGAATGCTTCCACAGAGCCATCGTCTTTGTTGCACAGGCTGTCATTTGCTGGGATGTGTTTTATTTTTGGGTCAGTGAGTCACGGCGAGGCGACCGACTCAAGAACCGTCTCAGGTTAGACGGCTCTGAAATATAATTGCTCAGACGAAGGTCACTGCTGCAAAGCCTGCAGCCCGGAGGCTGCGCCGTGCTCACACATCCCTGCACAATGATGGATTTTCCTTTACACAAAGAGCATAACAAAACACCAATCTGTGGAGACCGGGCCGTGTATTTTACAGATAATTCAAGGGTAGACTCAGGCAGTCGAGTCGACTGCTTTTTGTCTGCAGACTGGAGTCGGAGCGTAGTGCATACATATCTAAGTAAATAAATGAGTGTGTAAGACAGCAGCAATCCTCGTGATGTGAGAGCGCCGCAGCTGCTCAGCTCATTAACAACCGGATCCAAATGAAGAATGAATGATTTAAAATGCAGATTATAAAATGAAAACAAACCCAAAAAACAATCTTCAGCCTCTCAGAAGGTTTTCATCCATCTAACCGGGGTATGCAACTACATTTCAGGAGGGTCCAGTTCCTCAGCTCCCTCCCTCTGTGGGGTCCGTAACCACACACGTTCTTTAAAATACCAAATATTTGAAATAGTAAGTCTTCGACCGTTAAAGCTATCGACATGATGCCAACGGGTTCTGAAAGCTGAGCAGCTTTGATAAACACAGAGGCGGCTCCAGAGTCTCTCGGGGCCCTCGGCAAACATCCAGACGGGGCTCTGACTCCCTTTGACTAATTAATCAACCTTATTTCATCAATAATCTGACACTAATGAAAAATGTGAAGGAAACATATTTTTCATAGTGCACATTTGTATTGTTTAATACGATATAAACACCACTTTAGCTGGACACAGCTCCGATTTGATAGCTGAAGAGTTTTGTCCACGATAGCTATTTAATGTCCAGCCTGCTGCTCTGAGCTGAATTCGTTTATGTGTTATCTGCACTACTAACCACTTTCTTGATGCCTTTATTGTTTGTCTTTGCCAGATGGATAGCTAGGCTGGGGCCCTTTAGGGAGTTCTCTGCTGGCTGGCCACTGTCATTGCAAATTGTCATTGTCACTGCTCTGTTGTGATTCAGAGTTGGTTGGTCCTCGGGGGCCGCCCTTCTGGCGAGCCCCAATCATTATCCTGGTGGTGGTGGCAGTGGTCCCCCTGCACACACCTGACCATGTTTATAAGCGTAAAGCTGCGCAGCTTAACTTGTAATTACGTCATTTTCTGTTGCTGGCGACAGCATGTAAGTGAAACTACTATGAATTAATAATTCCACAAAAAATTACCAGCGGCCCGATCAAAACCTTCTCAGAGGCCGCGGCGGGGCGCCCCTCTGGTCCTGAGGGGGCGCTTTCGTGGGGGCGGGTGCTCCTGCCCGCGTCGGCGGCTGGGGCGGCTCTGTCTCTCCGGGCAGGCTGGCCCCTCGCCGGGTGGGGGTCATTGGCCTGGAGGGTGAGGGCCTCCTGGCCACGTGTCCGGCCCGGACCGGGTGGCCGGGGATTGCCTGGGTCGCGGTCCGCCGCCGCGGGATCTCTGGCTGCTTCTTCCCGTGTCATGGGGGCCCCGCCCGCGGGGGTGGGTTGCCTCCCTCCTACTTCTCCCCTCTGTGGGGTTGCTGGTGGCCTGGGTTCCGGGTTCTTCCTTGTCGGCCTCTGGTCTCGCGGGTGGCGGGGTTGCCCCCCCCTCCCCCACTATAGATACACTTCAGGTGAAGCTTTGTTTGGATTATTACACACACACACACACACACACACACACACACACACACACACACACACACACACACACACACACACACACACACACACACACAGATACACTGGCTCGTTCACCTGCATGCTTGCTCTGTAGTTTTTGGGGTTAGTTAATCGCGGTAGTTTAGCTCAGATTGTGATTGGATGTATTCTCATGTCCTGGATTAGCAGCAGATGTCGATTTAACGTGGAACCATAAATCACCGGCGGCTCTTCTCATCCCCGAAAACATCGGATCAAATTTCTTAACAGGCGTTATTTGGATAAACTGAGCGCAGGTTGGGGATCTTAACGGTTACTTTTACACCTGAAAAAATATTAAAACTTAATAAAGTGGCATATTAACAGCGCTACAGCTGAAATTAAAACAGCTTTTAGCTCTCGGCTTCCTGGTATGGTGTGACGTATGTGCAAACGTAATTACGCAGTCACTTACGTACCCGAACGTAAACCACGCAGTGACGTAGCAAGTGGTGTCCCAATCCCTAGGGAAGATTACAAGGGCCCTAAGGTTTGTGGCTTCATTTTTAGGGCTAGTGGTAGAAAGTAGGGGGTGTATTGGGATTGGCCCTTAGTCCAACTTTCATCACAGGTGGTAACAGAGCCCGGATCAGCTTGTTAGCTTTGGGCTTTTTCCCAGTTTACTGGATTACGCAACGTGCCAAAACAAGAGATAAATCTCTAGTTTGAATATTTATGTGCAGGAGTTTGCATTATCCGAGTTCAGTTTAGTTCCGTTTCAGTCAAACTAAAGTGTTTATGTGCACTTTAAAACTAAAAATTCAGTCAGCGTATTAAAATAATATTAACCTTTCTAACGTCAGATGTTTAAACAGTTTTAGACATAAAAAACAACATCAAAATTGGATCTTTTTCCCACTTAAAGGAGGCTCTGCCCCTGGCCACACCCCTCCTCCTTAACCAGGTAATCAAAAAATCTTTTAGAGGTTAAACTTTCTTCAAATTTGAGAATTTTATGACCAACAGAACCATGTTTAAAAGATGAGCCATTTTCCAACATAAACAAAGCATCATTTAAAAAATGCAAAGACTGAAACGAAAATGAAAAAGAAAAAGAAAGAATAGAAAGCAGAGTGAGGGTTTGACATCATTATTCAGCTCATGCTCTCGAGGTGTTTGATGTTTTAATTTCTGCGGTCTACGCCTGTAAAGAAGTGGAGGATGTTGGGTGATGAAATGATGGCTGATGGGAGCACAGAGCACTAACGGAGAATATTATAACCCACCAGCTTCCCAGCTCCCTCCCCTCCGTTACAATCCTCACTCTTGTCTCCCACTAATTTTCTAGTATTTTATTTGAAGCTGCAGCTTTTAATCACTTTCTGATCTTAAAACCCAAATCCGTCTCTAAAAGGTTTGAAAGCCAAACTTCCAATCGGCTCTAGAGACTAAAGAAAAACAGATCACTGCATTTTCAAAACAATCTTTCTAAGGACCATGTTTTTCTGCTGGATCTCTAAAACGGAGATGTAAGAACTAAAGAGTCAGTAGATAAAAACCTCCACAGTCGATCATTTCTGCCCCTAAAGCCGCTGCCTTCCTTCCTTCCTTCCTTCCTTCCTTCCTTCCTTCCTTCCTTCCTTCCTTCCTTCCTTCCTTCCTTCCTTCCTTCCTTCCTTCCTTCCTTCCTTCCTTCCTTCCTTCCTTCCTTCCTTCCTTCCTTCCTTCCTTCCTTCCTTCTTCCCTTCCTCTTTTCTCCCTTCCTTCCATCTTTCTTTTCGCCCTTCCTTCCTTCCTTCCATCTTTCCTTCCTTCCTTCCTTCCTTCCTTCCTTCCTTCCTTCCTTCCTTCCTTCCTTCCTTCCTTCTTTTCTCCCTTCCTTCCTTCCTTCCTTCCTTCCTTCCTTCCTTCCTTCCTTCCTTCCTTCCTTCCTTCCTTCTTTCCTTCCTTCCTTCCATCTTTCTTTACTTCCATCCTTCCTTCCATCTTTCCTTCCTTCCTTCCTTCCTTCCTTCCTTCCTTCCTTCCTTCCTTCCTTCCTTCCTTCCTTCCTTCCTTCCTTCCTTCCTTCCTTCCTTCCTTCCTTCCTTCCTTCCTTCCTTCCTTCCTTCTTTTCCTCCCTTCCTTCCTTCTTCCCTTCCTCTTTTCTCCCTTCCTTTCATCTTTCTTTTCGCCCTTCCTTCCTTCCTTCCTTCCTTCCTTCCTTCCTTCCTTCCTTCCTTCCTTCCTTCCTTCCTTCCTTCCTTCCTTCCTTCCTTCCTTCTCTAAAACGGAGATGTAAGAACTAAAGAGTCAGTAGATAAAAACCTCCACAGTCGATCATTTCTGCCCCTAAAGCCGACGCCGCTGCCTTCCTTCCTTCCTTCCTTCCCTTCCTTCCTTCCTTCCTTCCTTCCTTCCTTCCTTCCTTCCTTCCTTCCTTCCTTCCTTCCTTCCTTCCTTCCTTCCTTCCTTCCTTCCTTCCTCTTTTCTCCCTTCCTTCCATCTTTCTTTTCGCCCTTCCTTCCTTCCTTCCATCTTTCCTTCCTTCCTTCCTTCCTTCCTTCCTTCCTTCCTTCCTTCCTTCCTTCCTTCCTTCCTTCCTTCCTTCCTTCCTTCCTTCCTTCTTTCCTCCCTTCCTTCTTTCCTTCCTTCCTTCCTTCCTTCCTTCCTTCCCTTCTTTCCTTCCTTCCTTCCATCTTTCTTTACTTCCATCCTTCCTTCCATCTTTCCTTCCTTCCTTCCTTCCTTCCTTCCTTCCTTCCTTCCTTCCTTCCTTCTTTTCTCCCTTCCTTCCTTCTTCCCTTCCTCTTTTCTCCCTTCCTTTCATCTTTCTTTTCGCCCTTCCTTCCTTCCTTCCTTCCTTCCTTCCTTCCTTCCTTCCTTCCTTCCTTCCTTCCTTCCTTCCTTCCTTCCTTCCTTCCTTCCTTCCTTCCTTCTTTTCTCCCTTCCTTCCTTCTTCCCTTCCTCTTTTCTCCCTTCCTTTCATCTTTCTTTTCGCCCTTCCTTCCTTCCTTCCTTCCTTCCTTCCTTCCTTCCTTCCTTCCTTCCTTCCTTCCTTCCTTCCTTCCTTCCTTCCTTCCTTCCTTCCTTCCTTCCTTCCTTCCTTCCTTCCTTCCTTCCCTCCCTCCCTCCCTCCCTCCCTCCTTCCTTCCTTCCTTCCTTCCTTCCTTCCTTCCTTCCTTCCTTCCTTCCTTCCTTCCTTCCTTCCTTCCTTCCTTCCTTCCTTCCTTCCTTCCTTCTCTAAAACGGAGATGTAAGAACTAAAGAGTCAGTAGATAAAAACCTCCACAGTGGATAATTTCTGCCCCTAAAGCCGACGACGCCGCTGCTGCGTTTTTAAGGTCTTAGGTGAAGTTGGAGCCTCATTGTCTCTGTAAAGAAAAACATCCAGAAACAACATTTATCATTATTGGAGAAGCGGCGCAGACGTGCTTAAAAAGCAAGACTCACCTATTAAAAATAGACTAAAGATAAATTCCAGGCTGGAGTCTGGAAGCACATGATTTCATCTTAATAGCCGTGATAAAGTAAAATAAAATAAAAGCAACGGATGCAGAACGACAGTGTGTTGTAAAGTGAATACTGCCCTGTGGATTCAAGGTTATTATGTTTGCTCCTTTGAAGCAATTAACAGCTAATAACCGTCATTAGCATCAGAGCAAACAGCAGGTACAGACGAGCTGGGAACATATGCCACCTGTCTCCGTCAACACAAACTCAACGTCTCAATGCCTTCATTTCCTCACGCTGCTCACAACAACCACGCTGTTTAAGAAATTACAGCCACATTATTGCAGCAACTCTGTCGTCTCAGCCGATCTCCAGCTCCCAAATGATTCATTGATAAAATCCACCCGTCTACTTCATTTCCTCGTCCTGTTTTTTTTCTGGATTCAAGCTCAAAATTAAAGATAAGTGCAAAAAAAAAACAGAAATAACCTGCAAGTGGTTGATTCTCACGTTCAGACGCAGCTGGGTGAGCCTGGATGTGAATAAAAAGCACAGGAGAGATAAGGAAGGCCCGAGAGCCTCTCTAATGCGTCTGACTAATGTAAGCTTCTTTCCTCCCTTCCTTCTTTTCTCCCTTCCTTCCATCTTTCTTTTCTCCCTTCCTTCCTTCCTTCCATCTTTCCTTCCGTCCTTCCTTCCTTCCTTCCTTCCTTCCTTCCTTCCTTCCTTCCTTCCTTCCTTCCTTCTCCCTACCTTCCTTCCTTCCATCTTTCCTTCCTTCCTTCCTTCCTTCCTTCCTTCCTTCCTTCCTTCCTTCCTTCCTTCCTTTCCTTCCTTCCTTCCTTCCTTGCTTCCTTGCTTCCTTCCTTCCTTCCTTCCTTCCTTCCTTCCTTCCTTCCTTCCTTCCTTCCTTCCTTCCTTCCTCCCTTCCTTCCTTCCTTCCTTCTTTCCTTCATTCCTTCCATCTTTCTTTACTTCCATCCTTCCTTCCTTCCTTCCTTCCTTCCTTCCTTCCTTCCTTCCTTCCTTCCTTCCTTCCATCTTTCTTTACTTCCATCCTTCCTTCCATCCTTCCTTCCATCTTTCCTTCCTTCCTTCCTTCCTTCCTTCCTTCCTTCCTTCCTTCCTTCCTTCCTTCCTTCCTTCCTTCCTTCCTTCCTTCCTTCCTTCCTTCCTTCCTTCCTTCCTTCCTTCCTTCCTTCTCCCTTCCTTCCTTCCTTCCTTCCTTCCATCTTTCCACCCATCTCAGGGATGCTAGTTCATTTCCTCGTCCTGTTTTTTTTTTCTGGATTCAAGCTCAAAATTAAAGATAAGTGCAAAAAAAACAAACAGAAATAACCTGCAAGTGGTTGATTCTCACGTTCAGACGCAGCTGGGTGAGCCTGGATGAGAATAAAAAGCACAGGAGAGATAAGGAAGGCCCGAGAGCCTCTCTAATGCGTCTGACTAATGTAAGCTTTTCTCTTAATCAGTAATAACCTCCGTGACCCGTGGCTGCACTGCAGGTGGTAATACAGGAGGACAGAGACAGTCAGAGATAAATGAGCGGGCGTTGGGGGACTCTTGCGGTCAAAAACTCTTTAAAGACATGTTTAAAATCTTAATTTAGGGCTGATAAATCTGTTACCACCTGGCCCCGAGCTGTCCTGGACTTTGAAATTCTGGGTAATTTATATGATTATCGGCTTTTCTCGCAAAGTTTTCTTTTCCCACATCAGCCCAAAGTCTGGTAAACGCGTGAAAAGCGCATTCTCGCTCACAATGACTACGTTTACATGCAGGCAAAATTTGGGTTATTGCTAATATTCCGGTTACTGAAACATTTGGAATATTCCGTTTACATGGTAAATAATCATTCAGGATATCTGGATCAAACCAGCGACGCACGGAGAACGTCATGATGCAATTACCGTCATTTCTGCTTTTTCTTCCTGTATCCAAATTCAAAACAAATGCTGCTTCTCGCAACTTTTCTCTCACCTTCTTGTAAATCTGGATATCCGGTACTTTCTACCGTCTACAAATGCAGAAATGTTCATATCCTTCATTACATTTATGAAGTGATTAGTCTCCTCCTGGTCTGTGAACAGAGCATGTGCAGAAAACAAATTCCTGTTCCGTTTGATGGGGATATTCCGTTTGGCGTTTACATGACCCAATATTCAGGTTTTAAAAGGAGTAACACAGGGCTCATATTGGGGTTTTTAAAAACCCCAATATGAGCAAATTCTGGTTATTCAAAGGGGTTATTGGTGTTTACATGGGCGTACAAAACCGGGTTATTTTCAATATTCGGGTTTTAAAAGGGTTATTGATGCATGGAAACGCAGTCTTGTCTAAACGTGCGTGATGGATTCAAGAGAATGCATGTTGAAGGAAAGTTTTGGTCCATGTTTGCAGCTCTGCAAGTCTGATGCAGTTCCTGGCTCCGGCTGAGTGTTCTTACGTAACCCTCAGCCAGGCGTAAAGTCTCTGATTGTGTAATAGCTGGACAAACCATCCTGTGAGGTCATCCAGAGGTTTGTGAGCAGCTTCTTCCGGCTCCTCCCTCGTGCTGGAGGACACTGTGTTGATTAACCCGCTTAGACCGGGTCACGGGGGTCCGCTGGAGCAGATCCCAGCTCAGGAGAGAGTAAAGCCAGGTAGGGGTGGGGGGTGAGGGTCACATGGTTCTGGTCCAGGTGGGGGTGGGGGGTGAGGGTCACATGGTTCTGGTACAGGGAGATAATTAGAGCAGCTCCACCTTTGACAGTCGGCTGCCATCATTTCTGATTTCACCTCCGAAACCACATGCAAACTGGAGGTGGGCGTGTCCAACACAGGACATGATTCTTGATCTTCAGAAGAATCCGCCTGTCACAACTCAACCCTTTCTTAAAGGGATTGTGACATGAAAAACACATTTTTCTTGATTTTTTGTGTTTTGTTGGGTGTCTTGACATCAATTACACCCAAAAAACAACGAACTTTTAACATTCAGTGTATTGTGTGCTTTCTGGGATTTTCCGCATAACTATGCAAAAACGGCGCATGTGGTTTGGTGGCGGATCGTTACGTAACGATCCGCTAAATCACCGCCCCCTCCACCCAGCTCCCTGTCTCCTCTCCTCTCCAGCGCACCATAAAGGCTGATTTATGGTTCCGCGTTACACCGACGCAGAGCCTACGGCGTAGGGTTACGCGGCGACGCGCACCATACGCTGAACCCTACGGCGTAGGCTCTGCGTCGATTTAACGCGGAACCATAAATGAGGCTTAACACGCCTCTTTTGTTCTAATCACTTAGAATAATGGAGGAAAACTGCTAAGAAGACCCGCGGCCACTGACTGGACTTAAGATAAGGGGACAGTGCTGCTTGCATGCCTTTATTTTTATGATTGTTTGCTGTGGTTCGCCTTCCTGCTTTTCTGTGCATGCTTCGCCTGTCGCTCCCGGCTTACTCTCCGACGCCGCTGTGAGCGTATGGCTGGGTTGGAGGAGGTTTGGAGGAGGAGCGGAGCAATGATTGACAGGAAAGGGGGAAAGGAAGCATTTTTCACGGCGCAAAAAAACACTGTAATAAAAAGCCAGGAAACGAGTACTAGAGTGAAGTTTTTCTTGTTACACTCTTTTAGACACATTTGAGGGATGTTGCCCAAGACTTTTAATAGTGTTAAAAGCATGTTAAAAATGATGTCACAATACCTTTAACCCTGGTACTGTCTTTGGGTCAAAATAACCTAATCCTCCTGTCCTTCGTTCCTCCTTCCTTCCTTCCTTCCTTCCTTCCTTCCTTCCTTCCTTCCTTCCTTCCTTCCTTCCTTCCTTCCTTCCTTCCTTCCTTCCTTCCTTCCTTCCTTCCTTCCTTCCTTCCTTCCTTCCTTCCTTCCTCCCTTCCTTCTTTCCTTCCTTCCTTCTTTTCTCCTTTCCTTCCTTCTTTCCTTCCTTCCTTCTTTTCTCCCTTCCTCCCTTCCTTCCTTCCTTCCTTCCTTCCATCCTCCTTTCCTTCCTTCCTTCTTTCCTTCCTTCCTTCTTTCCTTCCTTCCTTCTTTTCTCCCTTCCTTCCTTCCTTCCTTCCTTCCTTCCTTCCTTCCTTCCTTCCTTCCTTCCTTCCTTCATTCCTTCCTTCCTTCCATCCTCCTTTCCTTCCTTCCTTCTTTCCTCCCTCCTTTCCTTTCTTTCCTTCTTTTCTCCTTTCATTCCTTCTTTCCTTCCTTCCTTCTTTCCTCCCTTCATTCCTTCCTCCCTCCCTCCCTCCCTCCCTCCCTCCCTCCCTCCCTCCCTCCCTTCCTTCCTTCCTTCCTTCCTTCCTTCCTTCCTTCCTTCCTTCCTTCCTTCCTTCCTTCCTTCCTTCCTTCCTTCCTTCCTTCCTTCCTTCCTCCCTCCCTCCCTCCCTCCCTCCCTCCCTCCCTCCCTTCCTTCCTTCCTTCCTTCCTTCCTTCCTTCCTTCCTTCCTTCCTTCCTTCCTTCCTTCCTTCCTTCTCCCTTCCTTCCTTCCCTCCTTCCATCTTTCTTTCCTTCCATCCTTCCTTCCTTCCTTCCTTCCTTCCTTCCTTCCTTCCTTCCTTCCTTCCTTCCTTCCTTCCTTCCTTCCTTCCTTCCTTGCTTCCTTCCTTCCTTCCTTCCCTCCTTCCATCTTTCTTTCCTTCCATCCTTCCTTCCTTCCTTGCTTCCTTGCTTCCTTCCTTCCCTCCTTCCATCTTTCTTTCCTTCCATCCCAGCAGTGGAAGTAGTCAGCTACTAGTACTAGTACTACTAGTATAGTATAAGTATAAGTAGTCAGCCAGTAGAATTATTTAGGCACCATCGTGGACAACAGACTGTCTTCTGGAATAAACTCAGACGCTACAGTATCTGTAGGAAAGCAAATCAGAGATGGTTTTATCTGAGAAAACTGAGATGTCTTAACGTTGATAAAAAGCTTCTTAACATTTTTTATTCATCTTTTATTGAGTCTATTTTAACTTTTGCTTCGATCTGCTGGTTTGGTAACCTCAGCATTTTAAATAAAAACAAGCTGAGGAATGTGGTCAAACTCTGCCAGAAAATAATTGGCATTAGCCTGAATAATCTGGATTATATTATTATATAATATATTATATTATATTATTTATGAAGCCAGAGCCACTCAGAGGGCAAAGGCCATTCTGGCGAACCCTCACCATCCTCTTCATGCTGAGTTTCAGCTTCTAGAAGGTACTGTTTGATTTGTAGGGCCAAATCAAACAGATACCTCAAATCAATCAAGTTTTTTAAACAGCCTATAGGGGGAACAATGCACCTGTTTACTGGGATGACTGTATTTACTATATCTATTTGATTTATTGTATTGTGTGTTTGAAGTGGGATATGTATGTTGTCCTGGTGTTGCAAACCAAATTGCCCTTCGGGGACATTAAAGATTTTCAAATCAAATCAAATCAAGCTGACTTGAAACCGCCCTCAGGACACCTGTGGGTGATGTCACAGGTGATGTCACAGGTGATGTCACAGGTGATGTCAAAGAGCAGACGTACCGTCAGATTTTTAAGTGATATCAACAAAGCTTAAAAAAAACAAAGAGTTGTTGTCAGGACGGATTAACCCTGGTACTGTCTTTGGGTCAAAATGACAAAATAATTCTCCTGTTCCTTCTTTCCTCCTGCTCTCTCCTTCCTTCTCCCTTCCTCTTTTCTCCACTCGTACATTCTTTCCTTATTTTCTCCTTTCCTTCTTTCCTTCTTTCCTCCCTTCTTTCCTTCCTTCCTTCTTTTCTTCCTTCCTCCCTTCTTTCCTTCCTTCCTTCTTTTCTCCCTTATTTCCTTCTTTTTCCCTTCTTTCCTTCTTTTTTCCCTTCTTTCCTTCCTTCCTCCCTTCCATTCCTCATTTCCTCCCTTCCTTCCTTCTTTTTTCCCTTCCTTCCTTCTTTCCTCCCTTCTTTCCTTCTTTTTTCCCTTCCTTCTTTCTTTTCTCCCTTCCTTCCTTCTTTCCTCCCTTCTTTCCTTCCTTCCTTCTTTCCTCCCTTCTTTCCTTCCTTCCTTCTTCCCTCCCTTCTTTCCTTCCTTCCTTCTTTCCTCCCTTATTTCCTTCCTTCCTTCTTCTCTCCCTTCTTTCCTTCCTTCCTTCTTTTCTCCTTTCCTTCGTTCTTTCCTTCCTTCCTTCCTTCCTTCCTTCCTTCCTTCCTTCCTTCCTTCCTTCCTCCCTTCCTTCCTTCCTTCCTTCCTTCCTTCCTTCCTTCCTTCCTTCCTTCCTTCCTTCCTTCCTTCCTTCTTTTTTCCCTTCCTTCCTTCTTTCCTCCCTTCTTTCCTTCTTTTTTCCCTTCCTTCCTTCTTTTCTCCCTTCCTTCCTTCTTCCCTCCCTTCTTTCCTTCCTTCCTTCCTTCCTTCCTTCCTTCCTTCCTTCCTTCCTTCCTTCCTTCCTTCCTTCCTTCCTTTTTCCCTTCCTTCCTTCTTTCCTCCCTTCTTTCCTTCTTTTTTCCCTTCCTTCCTTCTTTTCTCCCTTCCTTCCTTCTTTCCTCCCTTCTTTCCTTCCTTCCTTCTTTCCTTCCTTCCTTCTTCCCTCCCTTCCTTCTTCCCTCCCTTCTTTCCTTCCTTCCTTCCTTCCTTCCTTCCTTCCTTCCTTCCTTCCTTCCTTCCTTCCTTCTTTTTTCCCTTCCTTCCTTCTTTCCTCCCTTCTTTCCTTCTTTTTTCCCTTCCTTCCTTCTTTTCTCCCTTCCTTCCTTCTTTCCTCCCTTCTTTCCTTCCTTCCTTCTTCCCTCCCTTCTTTCCTTCCTTCCTTCTTTTCTCCCTTCCTTCCTTCTTTCCTCCCTTCTTTACTTTCTTCCTTCTTTTCTCCTTTCCTTCCTTCCTTCCTTCCTTCCTTCCTTCCTTCCTTCCTTCCTTCCTTCCTTCCTTCCTTCCTTCCTTCCTTCCTAACACAGCCCCAGGGTAAATGAGGATTATCTGTGCCCGGTTAGGACTACCAGGTGTTTATTGGTGACATCTGAGCGTGCTGAGGTCGTAATAATTCCTCCCTCATGTTGGCCAGGTTCTCCGTGGATCCTCCGCTGCAGCAGCAGCTTTTCTTATTTTAATTTCTATAATCTGTCTAAGCAGGTTTGCTTCATTCTGAGCTCTCGCTGTGCCGCTTGAATCCTCCCGTCTGAGCCGCTCCCCTTCAGGCTGCTCCCAGTCCTTCCTGCTGCTTCTCCTTTCTTTGATTTATATGTCGAATATATGCACTTCTTAATATTTTAACAGCAGGATAATAATGTACTATATTACATTATGATCCTTCATTATGATATATGTGATGGATACACAATAAAATAGAATCACCAG